>NC_052061.1:22021988-22621988 GCF_903992535.2 Arvicola amphibius | reverse complement strand
AAATAATTTAATGTCCATCAGATGTCTCCATTTAGTAATTTAAGATCAGCCCCTATTTTCCCAGAATTGTATAAGGTTAATTGGTATCCACGTCCATTGTCACTGCCCCCTCAGGCAGGAAAGTCAAAGACTCGCTTACGCTTTCCCATCAAATAGTTTAAAGATTGAATTGACCATAGTCTTTGTTTTACCTGAAATCGGGAACCATGGAAGCTGATTCCATTTACTGTAGTATCTTCACGAACACTCATATATTAGGGTTTTTTTTCCTTTTTTGCTATGATCAAATACCTGACAAGAAGGAGCTTACAGGGGTGGGGCACTTTTGGCTCACCCTTTGAAGGGATATAGCACGTGATATCTAGAAAGACGTAGCCAGAAAGCTGAGGTTGCTGATCATATAGTATTCAGTAAGCAGAGAGGGGCAGGAAATGGGGTTGGCTAAGAAACTTCAGAGCACACTCCCAAGTGACCCACTCACATCAGTTCAGCCCCACCCCAAGGCCATCTCTGCTGGGGAACCAGCATTCACACAGGGGACTATGGGGACATTTCACATTCTAACCATGCTATTAGCAGAAAATGTTGGTTGCTATGCAAGTACACTATGGACATAATATTTAGGCTACCCTGGAAGGTGAGAGAAGGCTTCCCAAAGAATTGACCCCAACGTGGCTTTAGAAAGATTAGACTGGGCAGTGATGAGTGGAGATAAGGGCAGGGTGCGAAGGTCACCAGAAACAATTTTGTGGTGCCACTGTATAAAGTTCAAGGTGTGATGTTATGAAAATGAGGCTAAAGGCACATTTTGGGTCCCTGTCCTGTATTGTAGGAGGCCGCTTGTTTGTTCCCGGATGCCCAGACTTGAAATAACCACTCAGAAACTATATTATTTAAATTACTTCATCACCAAACACGTAAACATATTGCTAGCTAACTCTTATATCTTTTGTTAACTCATTTCTATTATTTCATATTTTACCATGATGTTCATGGCCTACTGGCAAGGTTCTAGCTCACGGCTGGCGTCTTTCTCCTCTGAAGCTCCATGGTATCTCATGACTCTGACTTCTTTCTCCTAGCATTCAGCTTAGTTTAGCCTGCCTAGCTCTACTCTGCCTTATAACAGGCCAAGGAAGTTTCTTTATTCATTAACCAATAAAAGCAACACATATATAGAAGGACTTTGCATACCAGTCCTGGACTGCAAGAAGGAGCCTGAATTCATCCTTCAGAAAACTGAAGCCCTAAATATTTTCATAGCTGAGTGCTAAGCCCAGTGTCTCATTTAAGATCTGGCTGTAATGAGCTACACTTACCAACATGGTGACATATCTGGTGGCTATTCTCATCACTTAGGCAAGAGATCACCTAGAATACATCAAAGCCATGAGGGTTAGAGATGACAAAGGTATCTTAGAATATCATTAGCTCTGAATAGAGGGCAAAGAACACAAACTCAAAGGTGATTTTTCCAGGCTCCATTCCTGGTGGTATTTTCTGAGCCAGAATACTGAGTGGGCATGTCTTAGGGATGTGAGAGGAAAGGGACATTTGTTCTGTATTTTTAGGACACACTGGGCAAGGATCGAGGAACTATAAGGAAATGGCTAATGGGCCCTGTCTTGAGGGAACTTGCAGTATTGTGAGGGGCAGGTAAGGGATGAACATAGCAAATAGGTTAGTTATATGCTGTCTGGAAAGACTGGCAGATGCTGTGTAACCAGAGGGAATAAGAGTGAGCCTTATTTTAGGGTGAGTTTGCGATGTCCGTGGAACACTTGGGGGTGTCTGGCAGGAAGATGGGTGAATGGTTCTGAAGCTTGGAAACAAAGCAAGCCTGAGAGTGAAGGGTTATAATTGCCATCCATGAGCGTAGATATGGTGGCCTGAGACAGGGACACTTAGAGAGACAGACGTTGGAGTTTCTGACAGTATGCGTGGCATATGCATGTGTAAATGATTTGTCGCACCTCCCTTCCTGTTGTTTGCAGTAAAAGCTTAGTTGCTGGGTGTCTGGCTATGTGTGGCCTTCCTCAGCTTCAGGCACTGAGTCTGAGCGTTTTTAATCCCAGCCTTGATTTTTTTTATTCATCCGTGTGCTCTTATTCTTGCTTGCCTTTAGCCACCCGAGGGTCCCTGACAAACATAACGTGGAAGGATGTGATTTGCTAACCACTGCATAAGCAGTGCCCCACATGTGCTGGCGTATTGATTATTTCATAACTAGTATGTCTGTAGGACTCATCTTCATGTATGTCTGTGCCATGTATCTGATTCTCTAGAGTGGAAAATACTTGGCAGCTATTTATTAGAAAATGATGTGACATTGGGGGTGGGAACAGAAAAATAGTATTATCCAAAGAAAGCTCCTTGTATCTTAAAATTCTGAATAAAAGTTCACTTCATGTGGTAAATCTGAGAAATATTGATCAAAAGAAAGCATTTTTCACAGTTATTGCTCATGTTGTTCTGTTTGCCTTTAATTCATCTTCTCCCTCAAAACATGTAAGTAGCTCTCAGATTTCCATGAGTTAAATAAGATTTAGAACAAGTGAAGCAGAAGACAGGAGAAAGGGGAAAGAGGAGCAAGAAAGAGAAGATGAAGCTTGGCATGTATGTGTTGCAGAGGTTTGCCCCAATCCCTTTGCAGAAGCTGCCCTCAAAGCTCACTTACGGCTTTCTCATGACCAGTGGAGACACAATGTCACCTGCCTGCCCTGGGTTTCACATGAGCAATGGAGAGACAGTATCATCTAACCGGCCATGTTGTAAATAAACCTAGCAGAAGGAATTGAGGATATTTTCATGAGCAGCTTTGGCATATTGCCTACCTTTTCCATCTTAATGGTAATGGGAATTGTAAAAATAACATTTCCATTGCCACTGATATAATGTTTGATTTAATAAGGGTTCTTGTTTGGTTGTTGTTGTTTTAAGTGGGGGGTGCATTACTAGGGATCAAATCCAGGTCCTCACACAAGTGAGCAACCCAATCACTTAGCTACATCCTCAGCTCCCAGCCTTCTTGAATCAAGATTTCATGAGCTTGAAAAGGAAATGTTTTTTAGATCTGAACTTTCTAAGCAATTGTCATGACAGGGAAGATATCAACTAGTTCTGAATAAGGCCTAATAGTCTTGTTCTTCAACTCTTGCAAATACTAAATATTTACTGAGCAATTACTTCGTGCTCATTATGACAAGAAAAATATTCTATTTTATCATTTTAATCCCTCAGATAATCTCATGCAGTGAGTAGAACTGGCAATCCCTGTGTTCAAGATCTATCCACGGAGGCATATATAGCTTGTCAAAGGTTGCCCGAAAAGAAGGAAGAGGCTGGGGCTGAAATTTGAACCCCAGACAGCCCAGGTAGCCTGGCACCCTACACTGAGCACATAAGCTGTCCTTGTCTTCGAGTTACCTCGGATCTTAACTATTTTACTTTTTAAGAAAGTGGAGCAATAGCTCAGGCTTGAGTATGGGCACAGTATAATTTAATGGTTATCCTGCTATATTCTAAATAATTAACTCCTACCCATTCCGAGTTGAAATTCTAATTTGAAATACTGTTGCCTTAATGGCAAAAGAAATTGGGTAGTCTCTACTCTTTGTTAAGAAATGAACCTCATATTTTTAAATAGTCACCATTACCATCTTGAAGTAACTCTGTGACATCTTGATATTAATCTGAGAACTTTATGTTTCTATATTTCATTTCCTATGTATGATAAAAAAAATTATATGTGACCTCTGAGAAGGCACAAGGAAACATTGGGAGGAGGTCTTCCTCCAATGAAACTCACTCTTTAGCTGTTAGCTGTCTACTTTACACACACCCACACCCAAATCAAGAGACTAGTCTCCTCCGACATACACTCCTGGAGCAATTAGCATCATGCAATTTGCATGACTTAATAATCTTGAAAATTATTAAGTCCTAAAAATGAGAATTACTGAATTTTCTGAGAATCAATGCCCAGACAGAAGCTTGGGAGGATGGGAAGAGGGGTTTGTTGAATGAGTGAACTTGGAGGGGAGCAAGAACCTGGAAACTTGACTCTGAGGACACCGTCTAGATTTCCTGCAGTCGCACGAAAGCCTACTTGACTAAGGGAGGCCCATGCCCAAGAGGTAGAAGAGCAGATTAAACAAAGACCCTGGGATCCAAGCATGAATAATGGAATGAGAAATCTCAACCTTTCTCCTGACCACAGCAACTTTGTATGGTGTTCCTTACAGAGTGTGTAGTGGGGGCAGCATAGTGGCTTTCTTGTTGTTTGTTTGTTTTTTTTGTTGTCCCTTGATGTAAGTGAGGTCTAGTGGAGGGCGCGCCTTGAAGAGGAGGGGACAAGTGGGAAGGGACTGTGTACAGTGTGGAGTAAGGCCCTTCCTACGTGTGGACTTGGCCCAGCCAAGTGAGAGGGAGGCCTGACTCGGAAGTGAGAAGGGAAAACTGGCAGGACTTACGGTTGGGTAGTTCTGAAGAACGACGTCCATTTTTGACAGAGACTTGAGAAAGCCACCGGTTAAGCATTGGTCACAAGAGTGGAGTTTAGAACTACTGAGGTTACAGGAATTCATTCTCAAAAAGGGATGAAGTAGTCCAGAAAAAAAATAAAAGGCAAAGGGGCAAAGCCATATAAATAAACAAACAAACAAACAAATAAATAAATAAATTCATTTCCTACTAATTTTTGAGAGTTTAAAAATAAACAACACAGTTAGCCATAGCTAGTTTGCAGCCAGTGAGCTTGAATAACGGAAAATCGGCAGCCACCATGGCTGGTAGAAAAAGCATAGGAAGCTACATGGAGAATTCAAAAGTCTATTATGTGTATGTAGTACACGGTATTTGGGTTTTACTCAGTCGCTGAGTCCTTAGCGTGAACTCGCCACTAAGCAGCTGTAGGAGAAAGGCGTCACCAGCACAGATCCCAGTGTCGTTTTTATGGAACGCTGCTACCCACTCTGAGACTGAACAAATAATTGACCGTCTGCTTCCTCTTCTATAAACAAAAGAAAATAAATCTTAAAGCATCTGCCTTGCCCGTCTTAGACAGAAGAAAATAAAAATGGGTACACATATGTTTAAGTGACTTGAGAAACAATAAAAGATTGCTTCATAAACCTGGCTATTAAAAATGCCTTCCCATTATTTAGAACTCAACCAGTATACACTGGTTATCCATAAAGTAGGAACTATTTATGCAACAGTTTATTTTTGGATATGTTAAATACTTGTCATGAAGGAATAAAAGATATAGAAAAGCAAAGATAACTTCCTGTTCTTTCTAGATCATATTTCTGATTTTCTCTTTATTGTTTTTAACTGTATAAAGATTTATAAAATACACTGAAATCTACCGTTCCACTCTCATTGGACAACTTAGTTGTGGAATCAGCACAGAAGCAGCCTAGGTTGAGTGTGTTGTTTCCTATGTTTCTTTGTGTGTATGTAGAATGTATGTGTTTCTTTCTGGGTATGTAGGAAGTGTGTGTGATGTTTCCTGTGTTTCTCTGTGTATGTATGATGTATGTATGCTTCATTGTGTGTATGTAGAATGTATGTGTTTATGATATTTTAGGTGTTAAGATGTATGTGTGTATAGGGTGTGTGTGTGTGTGTGTGTGTGTGTGTGATGGCTCCTGTGTTTCTTTGTGTGTATGTAGGTTGGTATCTTTTAAGTTCTTTGACACAGGCTAGCTGACCTTGTGACCTTAGTCTCCCATCTCACCTCACATCTCCCCGCCTCTCACACGGATGAGCACTGAGATGGTCGACCTGTGTTTACTGCACATGGCTCTTACATGGGTTCTAGGGATTTGAACTAAGGTCTCACATAGAGACTGTGAGAATTTTGCCTACTGCACCATCTCCCAAGCCCACACTATGGTTTGTTTTTAATGTGGCCATAACATGGCATTTCTCCAGTAAACAGACTACACAAATGGATATTGCCATAACTGTGTAATATGAATGGGAAATGACTAGGAATGGAAGGTATTAACAGCCTTTTTATGGAAAGTTTAACTAAAAATTTCTATATAAATAATTTTAAGGGAGAAAACATGAAATATTTATAGAGATGCCACTACAGAATTAAAATCTTTCTAACAACCTTCCCTTTCTGTTTTTTTAATTAAATGTGCCTGTGACACATCTGATTAGGATTTATTTAAAGACTTTCAGTTACTGTAATTAACAATTAATGATACTTAAAATGTAGTATATTTATGATGCACCTTGGAAATATCAAAATAACTGACCTTTGTCTAATTTTGCCATCATCTCTGAGAACTGAGCTGTAGTCAAAAGGGAAATGAGAGCTCATGCAGACACAGAAAGGCTCAGGATGCTGGGAATTAAGGCAGTGTGTGCACATGGGGTGACGAGAAGACAGAAGGGCAGAGGACCCATAAGCTGGGACTGCATGAGCTATAGCAGCTCCTGGAGAAGCGATGTGTGTCATCCTGTACACAGTACAGAGTTTGGCGTAGTCCTTCAGCCTCTCCGACGTGGAGCCACAAGAGCTCTGTAGTCTGTTCCCACTGATTAAAAGGCATAAAGGCCTCCTGTACAGCGCTTGGCTCCCTTTTTAGCAGTCCACATGCTTTTAATCGTACACACACACACACACACACACGCATGCACACAACTACACACACACACTGCACATGCAAACACACTGCACACACACACATGCATGCACACACACACATGCACACGCACACACACCACACGCATACACACTGCACATGCACAAACACTGCCTACACACACACACACACTGCACAAGCATGCACACATACACATGCACACAGAAGTCTGTATGTGTGCTCACACGTGTATGTCTGTGTGTGTGTGTGTGTGTGTGTGTGTGTATTGTTTTTTGAGACAGGTTTCTCTGTGTAACAGCTCTGACTGTCCTGGACCTTGCTCTAAAGACCAGGTTGGTCTCGAACTCACAGAAGTCTGCGTGCCTCAGAGGCCTCCCGAGTGCTGGGCTGAGAAGTGTGCACACCACACCCAGCAATAATTGGCTATATTTTGAGAATTATTCATGAAGTGGTACAACTACTGCAAAAATCAAATGGAATCCTGAAAGATTTCATTTGTTTTTTAAATAAAATTTCTCACTTATTTTTTACAATTAAATTTCTCACTGCAGAGCTCAGTTCACCAGGATTAGAACACTGGTATAGCAGACACTGATATTATTTCCTTCTCGGATTGAGTTGTAATTTATGGTAGTGACCCACAGGGAAGAAAAGCAAATTTAGAAAATTATATTGGTGGGAACCATTAACCTCTATTGAGCTATGAGCACATTGGAGAATTGCTATGTTTTAAAAACTGAGAAAAGGCAAGTCAGTTGTGTCGTGGATGGTGAAAGAGCACACATCAGAAGCACACGGACAGATGTTTCTTCCTCTGTGTGGAAACACAGAGTGGACTTCCCGTTCGGGCTGCACAATAAGGCATTATCTAAACCCCAACCGGCTGTCTTTCATATTATCTAATATGCCTTGAATCTCCACTCCAAAGAGAAAGAAATAAAAAGCGTGTTAATCAACATTAATAAAATGCCTGTTTTTAAAAAAAGGTTTGATAAAGAAACACCATTTAAAAATGGGTTTAGATATTCCTCCAAACAATTTTCTTCTTTAAATTTCTTTAAATTAAATAGACTTTTAACATGTATGACTACAGTTTCTTTGAATATCTCCCTTGTTAACTGAACCATAAAGAGAATGGGACCTCAGGGACCCTGGGTGCCCATACTCACAAAACATCTGCTTTTAATCCTTGACTCTTAAATAATGTTTAAAAAGTACTTATTTCAGTGAGTGAGTGTGTATGTGTGTGTGTGTGAGTGTGTGTGTGTGTGTGTGAGAGAGAGAGAGAGAGAGAGAGAGAGAGAGAGAGGGAGAGGGAGAGAGAGACAGAGACAGAGAGAGAGGAGAGAGAGAGGAGAGAGAGAGCACTGAACTGGCATGTGCATGCCGTGACATGCATGTAGAAGGTGTCAGTTCTTGCCTTCCCCCTCATTCAGCCAGGGCCTCTCTTGCCAGGCTAGCTGGCCTATGAGAGTGATTCTCTTGCCTCTGCCTGGCATATCATCATAGGAGTGCTGGGATCATAGATGTACATACAACACAGCATCTGGCTTTTAATGTGGGTCATAGGCTGCAGGACCCAACCTGAGACATCAGGCTTACACAGCTAGAGTTTTGACTGTCTGAGCCATCTCTCCAATACCTCTTAAGTAATTCTATAGTTATTAAATTAGTTAAGATTTTAAATTAAAACATCGGTGATTGTTTTTAGTAATGGTAAGGTCATGAGCATTCTCTCCATCTGTAGTCATGTTTAGGACGTTGTTCTCAGTGCGCTGATGTGGCCTTGAGAAGAGTGAATTGTCATGGTGCAGAGAGAGGTGTGCTCTGGAAAGGAGGGTCTGCCACACTTCCTCCTAAAGCACACATCCCCTAGTGGAGGCTTCCGTGCTCTGTGCTGAGGAGACGTCAACTCTGTCCTTTCTAGAATATGTTGCACAAACCCACTCATTGTCGCTGAGGAAGTAGCTACTCAAGAAATCAAAGGGTAAGGGAGCCCTGCAATCTGTCCTGTGTCACACAGATGAACCATAGAGTGAATACTCTCCAAGATGCTAAGATTCCTTTAAGACCACATAACAAAACGATCCTGTCAGTGTAAAATAGACAATTCGATATTCGCTTATAAAATCCCTTTTGGAACACCGTTTCTAAACTCAGTCTGTTAAAGCTGAACGTTTGACTACTGCTTTTACCTGATTTTAATTGAGACTAATGATAGTATCTCATTTTTCTGATTCCATTTATATTTACCCTGTTGTAATCAGAATTATAACCCCAAAGAGGCCATGTTGAAACTCTGGTGTCACTGAGTAGTCTTTTTTTTTTTTTTTTTTTTTTTTTTTTTTTTTTTTTTTTTTTTTTTGGTTTTTTGAGACAGGGTTTCTCTGCAGCTTTTTTTTTTTAGAGCCTGGCCTGGAACTAGCTCTTGTAGACCAGGCTGGCCTCGAACTCACAGAGATCCGCCTGCCTCTGCCTCCCGAGTGCTGGGATTAAAGGCGTGCGCCACCACCGCCCGGCTTCACTGAGTAGTCTTGATAATAGTTAATAATTATTAAATACACCATGAGTGCACATCATGGTTTCCCCACCTCTGTGCAATTTCGGTAGGGGTCAGACAGTATCCCAGTGTTCTATTAATTGGAAATCTCCTATGTGCATCTAGTGTGTCATAATCAAATCAACCCCATCCCCTCCCCTCCAGTGTCTTCATTTTTAAGGAGGAAGTTAACTAGAAAAATCATTTCTCCCTGTGTACACAATGAAGTACAGAGCTGTGGCCATGAGCAGTCTTTCTGCATACACGCTCTTTCTTCATTTCTCTACATGACACATGACTGCCTCCAGGCCTGGGGCACGGTACCAGACATCCTGATGGCTAACTGTAGAGTAGGATTGGGTGGCATTGGTGCTTTGGGGTTTGGAGATGACGCATGGTAAGTGCCTGGCCCATGGAACACTGAGAAAATTATTACTCTTCAGGTCTTGGGATTCCCCATCAGGCTGGACCTAGGGCATGATACGCAAACCTTTCTACACAACTGTGTTTAGAAAGACCTATAAATGTGTAGAATGATCTATAAATATGTAATGGAACAATAGTTTTGTATGTCAGATTCTAAGTCCAGGCGGCCCCACATACACTAAATATAAAAGGCATATTTGAAGCCAATAAGGGGTAGATCTGAAGCCTGGTGAGAAAAAGAATGAAATAGAATTGTAGACTTAGAGCCAACAGCATTTCCAATTGTTCAAATAGCTCCCTTTTGTTATCAAATACAGCGGTGGATGACATTAAAAGCTGCAATACTGAGTTATAGATGAGAGTTCACCACATGCTATTAGGTGTGGGCACGGTTCAGAAGTCCTAAACTGTTAGTTTTCTAATAGGAGTACTTCCAATTCTAACTTGAAACAAAATTTTGCCAAAATTCTGCTTATGAGGGCCTAAAATGAATAATTTTAATTTTTTTTCTTTTAGAGAGAAAAAAGTCCAGTCGTTGGCTTTAAAAATTAGGCAAGGCTAAAATATGGCTAGTCAGCAGAGGGCTTGTCATTCAGGCATAAGGACCTGAGTTAGTCCCTAACACCCACATTAAAGAACTGGTTTGGGTTGGTGGCACTTAGCTGTAACTCCAGTACTGGGAGTGGGGCTGGAACAAGAGGACCCCTGGACTTGGCTGGTCAGCCAGTCTAGCCAGGTCAGTGAGCTCCTGGGGCAGGAAGTGAGCCTAACTCAAAGAATAAGATTGAGATTGAAGAAGACACAAGCTCTGGCACACTAACAGACATACACAAAGAGGGAACAAATATATAAATAAATGAACAAATAAATAAATAAATAAACAAACAAATAAATGTAAATACATGCATACATACATAAACAAATACACACATACATACACACATATGTTCAGTGCCGCTTAGTTTGATTGCCAACCTGATGGAACCAAGAGTCACCTGGGGAAAGAGTCATCATGAAGAATTGGCTAGATGATGTTGACTTATGGCCATGTCTGTGAAAGACTGTCTTCACTGATAATTAATGTGGGAAGACATTCCCACAGTGCAGGCAGTACCATTACATAGCCTGAGTCTTAGATTACAGAAGAATAGAGAAAGCTAGCTGAGCAATAAGCAAGCAACAGGGTGTTGATTCTCTCTTTGCTATCGACTGTGAAAGCATGTGACCAACTGCTAATGTTCCTACTTGTGCTTCCCTGAGATGGACTGTAGCCTGGTGAGCTGGCTGCTTTTATGTCCCCTTAACACACGAGCTAGAGTCATCTGAAGGAAGGAGCCTCAATTGAGGAAATGCCTCTATACGATCTGGCTGTAAGGCATTTCCTTCCTTAGTGATTGGTGGCAGAGTGCCCAGCCCTTTCTGGGAAGTTCCTCTGCTGGCTGATGGTCCTGGGTTCTATAAGAAAGCAGGTTGAACAAACCAGGGAGAACAAGCCAATAAGCAGCTCCCCTCCATGGCCTCTGCATCAGCTCCCGCCTCCAGGATCCTGCCCTCTTTGAGTTCCTGCCCTGACTTCCTTCACTGATGAACAGTGATGTGGAAGAGTAATCCAGATAAACCCTTTCCTCCCCAACTTGCTTTTTTGGCCACGGTGTTTCATCAGAGCAATAGAAACACTAAGACACCAGGAATTGTAACCTGAAGAAACCCTTTGATCACAGCCACAGAAAGGAAACTGAAAGCTGTTCAGGTTGCTCAAATGTTCTGATTACAAGTTACAGTAACATTCCCTCTCACAGGAGCTGGACTCCCCTTGCAGCCTGTCTGGCACAGGTGTGATGTCATGAGTTCATGCTTGGGAAGAACAATGGGGTGGATCTACATCCAGTTCTCTACGTTCAGTGATGACACAGGATATCTGTGTATCTCTTTGTACCACCCCAAACACACAGGCAAATGAGGCATCACAGCTAACCATGAAAGAACTGAGGCTCAATCCGGAGCCGACTTGAAAGGCACTGCTGAAAGCTGACATAGCAAGGGGCTCAGCTTGTGTGTGTTTGAGAACGATAGCAAGAGGCATAGACTTCAAATTACAGTCAGTCTACATTGTGCATTTAAAGATCCATTTTTACTTTGTAAGTGTGTGTGCGCAGGGGCACCCAGGGAGGGAGGGAGGGAGAAGCAGGAAAGAGGGTACTGCACACCATGGGGCTGGAGTTACAATGGTTATGAGCTGTGGGACTTAGGTGCTTGAAGCTGAGTTTGATTTTTCTGTAAGAGACTTATGTGCTCTTAATCACTGAGCCACAATCACATTTTAAAGGAGGGTGGGGGAGCTCCTGGTGGTTTTTCTTAGAAAAAAGTAACTATAATGCATCCCCTCTCATCCTGATGAGGCAGGACGCAAGTAAATACAGAGAGACCAGCTGTTGACCAAGAATGGTCATGGGCTGGTAATGTTGATTGAGAATGACTGTGGGCCAGGTCTTTAACCTAATGCAGCCTGTCAGAGCCCTGTGTGAGGACTCAGGTACTATCTTCTGTATGACTTGTCTTGTCACAAGTTAACATCCATGTTAACAAGTTAGCATCCATGTTAACAGGTGTACCCAGAGACTGACTCTACTGGTACATGTTAACCAGAATTTATCATGGTAAACCCATTCTCTTATGTCATGATGGTCCCTCAGACCAACCTGCTGGTGACTTTGTGCTCAGCGCCACCTATGAATGGTCTTAGCACAGGAAACTACCAGGCAGACGCTCAAACATAGCTGCTCCTCAACATTTGTTTGTGGAAGAGTATTTCTGAAGTTACACATGGCCCAGTGTGGAGTCAACAGATGAGTTGCTTTCTGTGAGTTCAAAACACTCTCTGCTGCCAGAGGAAACTGAGGTAGCTTCAAAGTTTTCTCCTGTGAGTGTGTAATTTCATGCTCTCCTTCCAGCCGTTAGCAGGGAGCTAAGTTGTGTGTTCCACTTTAAGCCCATCCCATGAAAATCCATATTAAACAAAATGATATTGGTATAAATAAGACTTTGCGTCACACATGCCGTGTTTCAGAGGTCCCAGGAGCTCTCTGAAATCACAAAAGCCCGATCTCAGGTAGGTCACAGAAATCAAACTCTGTTGGTACTGAAAACACATTCAGAAATAGCCATCTAGGAGTCAAGTACAGTTTGGAAACACAAAGACAGAGCAACCTGGCGCCTACATGGTGGAAAGAGAAAAGCCACCTCCTGCAGGCAGATTGCTGACCACACACACACCATGGCACACACGCACCTAATACACTCAATAGTAAAACAGAGTTAAAATTTTTAACCCTCTTCTCACTGCTTTTGTAGCAGCAGTCAAGAAGATATTTGTTATCAGAGAACCATCTTCTCCAAACTTAAATGAATACCATCATCGACAGCTATTTTATTAAAATAAAAAACAACCCCAAGTAGTTAGAAAACCTGCCGCCCAAACCAGTGCCCGTGTAACCAGGTAACAGCCCAGCCTTCGTCAGGATCGCGTTAGCCACAGTCGGTTTCCGTCTCCAGTCAATCTCACTGAGAACATACAAAGTTTATGACTTTAGAAGTTTGGGGAACTGTGTGAGGATTCATCATGAACAGCTTGCTCTCCCACATCCTGTAGCTTTTCAGCCCTGACTCTGCCTGATGACTCTTGACTTTACTTCATAACAGAGGTCCAGAGTTCCCTACCTACACGCGTGTGCTTAGCTGCATTGGCTGAGCAGCCTTTCTATAACAAGCCTTTCCCGCTGCTCATACAAGAAAAATATTTTTGATAAAACATAGCTAAAACTGGGCAAGAAGACAGAGAAGTAACTATCCTTTAGATATAACACAGACTTCCATGAGATCTAGATTCTGCTGTGCTGTTTGTTTTACTTGGTGAACTTTAAGGCCCATGGGAACAAAAATCACAGACGCCATACACAGTGCACCTTTCCCATAGAGAACTGACAGCCTAATAGACAGAGAGGGTTCCAGAACCACCGTGTGTGTGCGTGTGTGTGTGTGTGTGTGTGAGTGTGTGTGTGCGTACATGCGTGTGTGTGCACATGTGTGTGCATGTGTACCCGCGTGTGCGTGCTCACGTGCATATGTGCATGAGTGTAAACATGGGAACAAAAATCACATACGCCATACACAGTGCACCTTTCCCACAGAGAGCTGACAGTCTAATAGACGAGAGTCACAGAACCACTGTGTGTGTGCGTGCGTGTGTGTGTGTGCACATGCGTGTGTGTGTGTGTGTGTGTGTGTGTAAACAAATACTGTTTTCTATATTTATTACATTTTACAGGTTTTCATACTAAGATTTCTGGAGGAAGTGAGAATTTCCACATCTCCCAGCATGGGAGCCACCCCTAATCAGGGATAGCCATTTTTTCCTAAGAAATCTCTGTGTTCTCATTGCTTTAGGGTATAAGATAGAAGAGATGTTTGGTTAAATATTCAATCCCTACCCCGTGTGGACCATAGTCCAGAATGGCAGATAGTTGTTACAGTGGCTTCAGGGTCCTTGAAATGCAGCCAGTCCTGAGATGCGATACACACATAAAATACACACTATTGATAGAGATTTGATGAATAAATGGAATGTATCTTTAATTGCTATTAAAGCAATCACATCATAAATGGATGTTTTGGCTAAATTAAGTATAAGCTGCTACTGAAATTAATCTCACCTGCTTATTTTTACTTTTTAATGTGGCGATTGGAAAATTTAAAATATTTGCCTCACTGCACCCAGTCTTGCTGCATTTTTCCATCATGCCTGCACATCTGACCAAGTTCATAGTGAAGAGCAACAGGCCTGTGCACGGCTTCTCATCTGCAGCTTCGAAAGGTTCACTATGGAGGGGAAAACTGAAATTTTGCCCATAAGAACTCTGAAAAGGCTCCATTATTCCAAACAGTGAGATCTGTCACGCATTTTCACACAGCATTTTCTTCATCTTAACAATATACCACAAAACAAAACAAACAAAAACACCAAAACTTTCTAGAGGGCTGGAACGATGGCTCAGGGGTTAAGATTACTGGCTTCTCGGCAGCCACATGGTGGCTCACAGTCATTGTAACTCCAGTTCCAGGGGATCAGATGCCCCCTGACCCTCATGGACACCTGCGTTCCTATATGCATACCTGCACACAGAAGCCCCCCCCCACATTATTCACAATAAAATAAAATGTTTATGAGTGTGTTTTTGAAACTATAAGTCTCTGCAGCTTCCAGGTTGACCTCTTACCAAAGCTAAAGACCTTCCCGGCAAACTTGAAGGCCCGCAGTAGACAAGGACACTTGGGCACGCCCTGCCTAATCTCTGAGTCTGTGCAGGGTGGTCTTTCTTCCATCTATTAGGATCTCAGAGACTACAGAGGGACTCCCACCATGACCTGTTTGAGATTAGTCTCAGCTAACCTAAGCCAGAGGCAGGCTCAGATGTTCCAGGGAGCAGGGAGGTTCCTGAAGGAGGGAAGCAGCCAAGAGATGTGGGAGACAGAACCCAGCGCTGCATTGCATGAGGCTGGCAGGTCTTATCCTGCAGATCTGAGCCCTCAGACTGGATTGAAAGGCCCATTATATTTAAAAAAAACATTTCATATGTGTCATCTGTGTATTGTGTGTGACGCTGGGGGTCAGCCATGGTCTTATGTGCTCCACCATGGATTCCATCCCCAGCCCTCATCACCCTGGAGAACTGAACACCGAAGGTAGAGGTACAGAGAAAGTGTCAAGAAGGCAGGAGGCTTGACTCGGCAGTCATACCTGCAAGCCTGGCTATGCTTCTACAGGTTTGCTGATTTATTCTTTCTGGAGCCCGCCTCCCTTTCTAGCTTCACTTATATCTTAGGATCTGTCCTCAGCTATACTGAACTTGTAAAAGTACAAGCCACTCTGTCTGTCTGCCTGACCGACTGACTGAACGTCCCATTCTATGGCCTTAGCCATCACAGTCCAGTTCATTTGACCAATCTTTCATCCCATTTGACTTGAGAGTCAATAGAGAGATGCCCACCTCTGGGATGTTCTCCTGCCTCCTGTGTCCATGATGCCTGAACTCATGATGCCAGCCTCACCACTGGCTTAACATGCTCTACTAACACTGCTTTTGTGCTCTTTCCCACTGCACTGAGAAACGCAGTAACTCTGACTTGTTCAGTTTCTACTCCTACAAGAAATAGTACCTAGTCTAACACGAGTTGAGTGAACAAAACCAGGGAGCCGTCAGCCCAGAATCTAGATTTCCTCGACACCGTGTGCAGGTGCTAGAAACTTGCTTAAATGCCTGTCTTGTATTAGATCTTAGAGAATATAGTGTTTTAAATTCTAACGATGGCAGCAAATGGGCAGTTCTGATCTGTTGACTTGGGTGCCAGCAGTGCACCGTAATTCCGCACATAATGAGTCTTTCCCTGCGGTTTATATCTATTACTGTTTTTAGGCCATTCTTGTGATTTTGATACTTACTTCAGTTTCACTTCTGTGTCCATTTGTCCCACCTTCCCTTTGTCTGTTAAAATGGCATTTTGTTGTTATCATTTCTGGGGCATTTTTGGCTGATGGCTGATTTACTCAAAACTTCCTACATTTTTACAGATGACTTATTTAAGAAATAAAAGTCATTTTTACTCAACAGACTTATTCAGTAGTAAAACTTAGATAAGGAAAACCATTTCTTTTAGATTTTGTGAAATAAATAGAAAAGATAAGTCATTTCCACCCTTGATTTCCTGCTTAAGCAAGAAGGCTGGAAAATACATATATTTGCAAATAGAGTTGCTAATTTGAGCTAGAACTACAGGAGTAGAAGAAGTGATGTATTTGAGATTGTATTTGATGGCATTGGTTTGTGCTCAATAGTGGCAGAGAAGTGACGTTCTGACTTCCTATTTGGGAGCCTCAGGAAGTTTCTAATTTTGTGGCATTTTGTGTAAATAAAAGATAAATTGTAAAAGCTGGTATTTAAGCTAGTATCAGCTTTGAACAATGATATTTAAATGAATGATACAGTTTTGGAAATTGATTCAGAAACAGTTTACTTGCTTCTTGATAAAGATGTCCACAAGGCTATCGTTTTTCTTCTTACCATGTGTTTTAATCTGTAATTTAATTTTAAAATGTAAATGATTTTGACTTCTCTATCAAAAGAGAGCAGAACAATCCCATATCTTTGGGCTCTTCTCCAGTTTATAAAATCACTGGAGTGCCATGGCAGATACACTTAACTGGACTAACACGTTCGTAAAAATCTCACAGACATCATGGTGGACTCTTTCTCGAAGTAGAAATCCTTCTGGTCTATAAATTCCAGCAGTTTTAAATTTTTAGTTTGGTCTTGTTTTAATGTTCATGGAAGTAAGTGACAGTTCTGAGACTTTAAATATATGTCTATGTGAAGACACCTTCATAGAAATTGATTTCTGTGTCTAAGATATAAAACTTTGATAAGTTCATTGCTTTTGTGTTCACCAGTGTGCTGTGTGAGTGTATGCTGAGTTTCACACTGCTGGTACTTTATACTAATGATCAGTTAGAGTGTGTTTTTTCAATAGATCGTGTAATTATAAATGGGAGAGTGTCTTCCTAAGATTTGGGGTTTTTCCCAAAAATTTGGCTTTGGAGACCGTCATGATACTCATGTTCTGTATGTACCAGTTACATTATTGCAGTATCACTATTGTTCACTAAGTTCCAGGTCGAGTAGCATTTGTTGTAAGACTGCTCATAGCACCAAGGCAAAGACATCACAGCGCAGGTGGTACGATTCTGAAGGACATTCGCTTCATCCTCTCCCTTAATGCTGTCAAAAGCCTTCCCTGAGTCAGAGCGGTCCCTGAGAAACTAGAAGCCTGGCTGAAACCTTTACACTTAATGGTTTTTGTTTGGGTTTGGTTTGGTTTGGTTTGGTTTTGGTTTCAAGTTTGTCTGTCTGTCTGTCTGTCTGTCTGTCTGTCTTTCTGCACTGACTTGTTTTTAGAGAGGTCTGGAGCCCCAGTCTGCCTCGGATACTGTTGGTTTCCAGTTGTTCTCATATATGTGTGGTGTTGAGGATGGAACCCAGGGCCTCACCCGTGCTAAGCTCTGTCCCACTGAGCTTCATCCCCAGCCAGCGGATGCAATGCTGTTTTTCTTTAAGACAGACTTTCACTCTGTGGTCTGTACTAGTCTTAGGGTCAACATGTAGCTTAGGCTGTCCTCAATTCGTCAGTTCTGCTGCTTCAGCTTCCCAAGCGCTGGGCCTGGAGTCATGCACCTCTGTGTGTAGCCTAGCTTGCAATTGTTACTAGCCAACCTTAGAAAGGGTTTGGATAATGCATTCTGACCTTAGTTTCTGTGAGTGATTATTTTATTTATGACAGTGACTGACCAGTTACATACACTTTCCTAAATAGCGTTTTCTTTGTAAGTGCTGAAAGCCGAGAGATAAATACAATTATTGAATTCAAGTTCATATGTGTTTTATTTATGGTATACCTAAGTCTTTAAACCACAGTTTCCAAAATTTTTATTTTATTTTTAAATTTTATATATATATATATATATATATATATATATATATATACACATATATATCTGTGCACTACTTATGTACAGAGCACGAGGAGAGCAGAAGACAGTGTAGCTTCACCAAGAACTGGGATTACAAGGCCGGGCGGTGGTGGCGCACGCCTTTAATCCCAGCACTCGGGAGGCAGAGGCAGGCGGATCTCTGAGTTCGAGGCCAGCCTGGTCTACAAGAGCTAGCTCCAGGACAGGCTCTAGAAACTACAGGGAAACCCTGTCTCGAAAAACCAAAAAAAAAAAAAAAAAAAAAAAAAAAAAAAAAAAAAAAAAAGAACTGGGATTACAGACCGTTGTGAGCTGCACGGGGTGCTGGGGAATTGAAACCTGGTCATCTGGAAGAGCAGTTGGTGCTCTCACTACTGAATCATCTCTCCAGCCTCCAAGGTGGTTTTGTTTTAAATAAAAGAATATCAACTCCTGGCATTCAATCTCTCTCTCTCTCTCTCTCTCTCTCTCTGTGTGTGTGTGTGTGTGTGTGTGTGTGTGTGTGTATAGTGGTGTATAGTCGTATTGTATATATGTTATGTGTGTCTGTTGTTGGACATGTACTAACTGCTAGTTGCTGTCTGTTCAGAGTGTATTTTTCTAATACATATAGAAAACCCATGAAATTTCTTTAGAAAAAAAATCACCTATACTTTTTCTATTAAAGCCGAACATGAAATCGCACATGCTGACTCTTCACATGATCACTGAGCTGACACAATCTGCTGAAGAACATTCCAGATGTCAGGGCTGAGCTGGAAATGATAGCAGAGAGCATGGGAAGAGGGCTCAGTCTGAAGAAGACCCTAGTTTGGTTCCCAGCAGTTCACAGTTGCCTGTCACTCCAGGTCCAGGGAATACAAAACCCACTTCTGTACGTCACAGGTGCTGTGCTCACACGCACACGGGCACACACGCACACACACACAGAGGATGGGGTAGAGTTATTTAAAATATGTAAATCATTTTCAAAAGATGTGACAGAGCCACTGTGACATTAGTTTGCCTGAGAGTGCATCTTTTTCAAGCCTACTTTAATTTATTCAGTTTATGAATTTCTACCCACAAGGAAAGGCTAACTCCTGGGGCTGAAAAGATGGCTCAGTGGTTAAGAGCACTGGCTGCTCTTCCAGAGGACCAGAGTTCAATTCCCAACACCCACATGACAGCTCACAACTATTTCCAGGGGGTCTGACACCCTTGCACAAATATATATATATATATTTGTGCCAATGCACATGAAATGAAAATAAATAAACAGTTTTTACAAGAATAACTCCGAGGTCCCTGGGTCTCTGGGGTGGGGGAACCACAGGATTGCCCTGCTGGGTTTTGGGATTGCAGAGGAACCGATTCAGCACCCCTGCATACCTGGCTGTCTGCCAAGAGATACATTACACGAAAAGAGGGAAGTGGGGATTTCTTCCCCATGACTCGGCACAGAAGACGACAGCTTCAGTGACAAGATCTTCAGGATTAGCAGTGATCCCCGGAGGAGAGCAGGCCTGGTTTTGAAGTGCTCTGTATCCTTACTCCGGCCACTAAATCTAACTTGTTTCACAACGGCAAAACACTCCCGTGTCAGCAAGAGCACAGTATTCTCCCAGTTCAAAATCAAACCGTTAGTCTCACGGTTGTACAGCTGTATAAACCTGCCAAAACTCGGTGCACTGTCCGCCTGGAGTGGGTATAATCTGTGGGTGTGAATATGCCGGAGTACAAGAGGTTGGAGGAACGCCGGAATCAGATTTCAGGGTGGTGGAGCTGCATTGCAAACGCCTGGAGACAGTCCCGCAGACCGTTCTGCTTTCAATCATTCTGTTTTGAAAGCGGGTTGTGAGCCTTTCTTATGCAGACTTTTGAAAGCCTATGAAGTCTGTCCGTGGGAGTTTGTTTGCTGTGGTCACCTTCCCTGCTTCTCCGCACTTCTTCACTCCCCTCCCCCCATCTGGATTTGAAAGGACATCCCAATATCCACAAATCTTTTATATATATATATATATATATATATATATATATATATTATCAAATATATATAATATATATATCAAATATATATATATATATATTTAAGAGGCAGAACTCGTAAACATAATTATAACTTCTAATTATAAAATCCCATTATTGTTACAAGATAACTCATTGAAAAGGCCTCTGTTATCATTTTATTAATGTTTTTATGTAATTGTGTGTTCAAATAAAAAACTACATAAGCTCTACATATCTTCATGTCACTGAAGAGTTGTGATTTTGAATGTGTTTTAATGACACACTGAGGTGATAGGACCGTTTTCATGATACGACACCATAAACAATGGATCTGGAGCTTGGTGCTCCTGCCCTTGAAGCATATGTGGAGTCAGAGATCTTTCTTGCATGTGTTAAGTCACCTTCCTGAAGTCTGGCACCGCCAAGCTGAACGACCTGGCATGAGGTTTCTGTAAGCAGAGGGCTTTGTTCTTGAGTGCTCTGCCGAACGAGGCAGAAACCAAACTTCCACGGGAAATGATGGCTAACCTTGTCACTATTTAACAATATGGGACATTTATTCCAAAAATTTCATGTAGGATTATTTTTGTCTTTGAGATGGTTATGGAAGAATGTGTTAGTACTTGTGATAAATTTGCTTCTTTTTTTTTTTTTTTTTTTTTTTTTTTTCGAGACAGGGTTTCCCTGTAGTTTCTAGAGCCTGTCCTGGAGCTAGCTCTTGTAGATCAGGCTGGCCTCGAACTCAGAGATCCGCCTGCCTCTGCCTCCCGAGTGCTGGGATTAAAGGCGTGCGCCACCACCGCCCGGCTAAATTTGCTTCTTAGGGTGAAAGTGCTCAATTTAAAACATTTTAAAAACTTGTGTAAAACTACATTAGTTTCCTTTCTTCCTTTCTTTTTTAAAATGGGGCCTGTGAGACTTCTCAGCAGGAAATGCACTGCTGCCCAGCCGCACAACTGAGTTCCACTTCCAGAACCTGCATGGTGGAGGGAGAGAACCAACGCCTGCCAGCTGTCCTCTGGCCTCCATACACATTGCCTTCGTACCCACATATACACAAATACAGTAAAAATTAAATATAATTTTATGAAAATGTACTCATATTAGTTTATTTAATCTAGACCTAAAATTTAGGTCCTTATGTTCATTTGATAGTTATGTCTCTCTTCAAAAGCTATGTTTCCAAGTGTCAACTTGGAACATTGCCCTGGAAAGAGAATGTTATTTGAGATGCTTAATTAATGTGAAAACTGAAATACTCACGCATGGTGACATCTCCTTGAGATGCCGGGCTGAAAGGAAGAACGGGGTCCCTTTGGGCCAGTGTGGCCACCACACACTCTGCAAACTTGAGCTTCTGTTCAAGGACACGTTTTAGTAATTCCTGTGAAAATGGCAAGGCTGTGCTGGCCACTTCGTCCTAATCCCCTAGCTGTCATTCAGCTAATGCGACACTAGGATCATGCATGGGCAGTTGAATTTAGCACTAAGGCTACAGCATAATCACATTCTCTGCTCTTTACAAGGGACTTGAACTCTTCAGCCCACACTGCATGGCTATAACTGAGCACCCAAGCTTAGTGAAGCCCACAATTTATTATGTATTTAGTTTTTTATATAATTTATATTTATATAATTTATATAATTTATATAGTTTTATATATAAATTTATATTTATATAATTTATATAATTATACAATTTATAATGTATTTAGTTGGAGCAAAGCGAAGAAATTGGAATGACTAGGATATTTTTCTTTTAAGATTCTTAGTGGCACTTGGCTAAATTTTTTAGAAATACAATGCAGGCTGATTTCAGTTATAGAGAATCTGACAGCCACACATAACTGCCAGTACACAGAGGAGGAGAAAGAATCAGAGCTGGGAAGTAGAACATCTCAGAAAAGGTCCCTTCTCTCTGTGTCTGTTTTGCCCATAAGAGGCTGTTTCACCCTTGGGCTGGCTTCAACATTAGAGCTCTGTGCTTCTGTCCTCTGTTT
This sequence comes from Arvicola amphibius, assembly GCF_903992535.2. Lineage (NCBI taxonomy): Eukaryota > Metazoa > Chordata > Mammalia > Rodentia > Cricetidae > Arvicola > Arvicola amphibius. Next base: position 22,599,833 of record NC_052061.1, on the reverse strand, counting down.
TCAGAAAGAGGTGAACTGTCCCTGTTTTCTCGGAAGCCCCTCTAAAGCTAGCTAAATGGCTACCTGGGAGCACTCACTGATACGGGAACTGAATTTTCCCTGCAGAACTGAATCCTTACCTGGACTGAAATTGGACGTAGCACCCTTGAAGTACATTGGCTGTGTGGCTTGGGGTGGGAGGGAATGAAGGCAGAGTTCTGTGGGGAGGAAAGGATGGGGAGCTGTGGAAGGGAGGTTGCAGTAATGGCTGCAATGCCTCTAAATCTAAGCAGCTGGTGAAAAGTCGTGTTTTCCGTATTGGTTCATGTGTAGGAGTACGGGGACGCAAACACTGGTCCATGAACATGCAGAAGCCAGAGGAGGATTTTGATTTTCCGTTTCTCTCTGCGTTACTGCCTTGAGACAGGGGAACTCACTGGGCTAGAAGCCAGAGATTGCTAGAAACCGTCTATCTCTGTCTTCCGAAGCCGGAGCCATGGACATGTGTATCCATGCCTGGCCTTTTACATGGGTCTGGGAATTAGAATTCAGATTCTCATGCTTGCACGGCAAGTGTTCTGACCCAAGGTCTTCACCCCAGACTCCTAACTTACGTTTCTTCTGCCCATTTAAATTGGCTGCATTGACAGCTTCATGTTAGGGTCTCTTTGCTTTGCTGTGGCAGATCATAGAACTGGGTGACCTGGGTTTCTCCACAGTATCTGTAGGCTGCTGAGGGCTGAGAGGCTCAGTTCCAGACCTATATCCCATCCCTTCTATCAGGAAAGCCAGAGCATGGAGAGCGCTTGTTTCTTTAGACTTTGGGCCTCCAACAGCTGACTGCATGCCGCTGCTATAAGCTCATCTGCTGTGGTCTACTTTTGCAGAACTGCATGACAGGTTCTTAGCCTGCATCAGGCCTTCTTACAGAGCAATCTTCATGGATCCCTGAAAAAAAATGCTCATATTTAGTCTTTGAATTTTGCTGTAACTGTTAACCTCTTATGTCTCCCAACATTTTTGTTGGCATCATGCAAAAGTTGAGACCATTCCCTTCTTTTTCTCACCTCCCAAAGTCCAGCGGCCTTCGGGTTCTCCAGACACCACTGCCACCATATAGGGCCGAATGCAAGGTTGCCTGGACGCCGCCAGCCTGACTTGTTGATGCTCCCTGCGTCCAGAGGATAGGTTCTCGTAGTCAGTCCCTCTTCAGACATTTTAAAGCGGCCCTGTGCTTCCCTATATGGCAAACTGTGGATGTAAGGATGGTTAGAGCTCATCAAATTTTAAACACTGTTCATCAAAATGCCGTGAAGAAAATGAAAAAGGATGTGGGAAACTGGCTACAGTCTGCCTGCAAGAACCTAGTTAATAAAGTCTCTGTGTAATAACATTGTCTCGTCAGTCAGCGGCAGGTAAGCCAGGGTTTGTGGTTTATTAACATTTAAAAAAAAAGGAGAGTGAGGAGAATATCAGAACTCTGCTCCATGCCAACATTTTTATTGGCTGCAAATTATCAAAATATAAAATATTAACCAAAAAAGGCAGAAAAAGATGAACAAGCAGACACCTGAAGATGACCATTGACGAGATACGAAAAGATCTTCAGCATCACCAGAAAACTGTAGGTCAAACTACAGTCAGGTGGTATTCTTCACCTCCAGAAATTCACTGAGAGAGATAAAGAAATCAGATACCTGCAAGGATCTGTGTAGGTCAGTTGTGAGTTCATGTTGGAGTGGAAGACAGCCTTTGGCCTATGCTGCCAGCAGCCTGGAAAGTCAATATATTGTGTACACACACATACACACATGCACACACATGCATACACGCACACACACAAACACATATATACACATACGGCAGATGTAGGATATACCTACCCTAAATAAAACACACAACTATTTTACTCACAGGTGCTTCTCAAAGCATATGCCAACACATTCATCCACATCTCTGCAAGGTATGTCTGTTGCACCTCTCTCATAACATAGGGAATCTGCATATATTCATACTTACTTAAGATTCCTGACTTAAAATGTGGCAGGATAAAGACCAACTCAAAAAAAAATAATAAGTAGTTTTCCCATATGTAAATGATAAAAGGGCTGAGAAATAAATTAGAAAAACATCACCCTTCACAATAGCCACAAATAATATAAAATATCTTGGGGCAACACAAACCAAAGAAATGAAAGACCTGTACAACAAGAACTATAAGTCTTTGGAAAAAGAAACTGAAGAGGATTACATAAAATGGAAAGATCTCCCTTGCTCTTGGGTATGTATGATCGACATAACAAAAATGACAATATTACCAAGGGCAATCTATAGATTCAGTGCCATCCTTAGCAAAATCCTAACACAATTCTTCACAGACCTCAAAAGTACTCAACTTCATATAGAAAAACAAAAAATCCAAGATAGCCAAAACAATTTTGTACAATAAAGGAACTTCTGGAGACATCACCATCCCTGACATCAAGTTCTATTATAGAGCTACAGTAATGAAAACAGCTTGGTATTGGCATAAAAACACACAGATGGACCAATAAAATTGAATCAAAGATCCTGATATTAATCCAAATACCTATGAACACCTGATTTTTGACAAAGGAGCTAAAATTATTACAATGGAACTTACAATAGAAAGAAGAAAGCATCTTCAACAAATGGTGCTGGTATGACTGATGTCAACATGTAGAAGAATGCAAGTAGATTCATATCTATCCCATGCACAAAACCCAAGGCCAAATGGGTCAAAGACCTCAATATAAATCCAGCTACACTGAAGCTCATAGAAAAGAAAGTAGGAAGTATTCTTGAATGCATGGGCATAGGAGACCACTTCTTAAATATAGCACAGACATTGAAAGCAACAATAAATAAATGGGGCCTCCTGAAACTGAGAAGTTTCTGTAAGGCAAAGGACACAGTCAATAAGACAAAATGGCAGCTAACTGAATGGAAAAAGATCTTCACCAACTGCACATGGGACAGAGGACTGATCTCCAAAATATATAAATAACTCAAGAAACTAGACATCAAATAACAATCCAATTTAAAAATGGGGTTCAGAACTAAACAGAGAATACTCAACTGAAGAATCCTCTCAAATGGTGGAAAGACACTTAAGGAATTGTTCAACATCCTTAACCATCAGGGAAATGCAAATCAAAACAGCTCTGAGATACTATCTTACACTTGTCAGAATCACTAAGATCAAAAACACCAATGATAGCTAATGCTAGAAGCAGACTTGGTTAGTGGTTTTGCCCAAGTGTAGGCCAACATAACGATTTGGAGAGCAGGGAAGGCAGAGTAGGCCAGCTTAGGATGTGTAGAGGTTAGGTGTGTCAAATGTGCCCCAAGTTTACTCTTCTTTCAATTTACAGTGGGTTTACTGAAATTTAATCTCAATCTAAATTGTGGATTTTCTGTAATTGACCAGGTGAGCCACTAATGTGATAGCAGGTTTTGGGTTTGTTTTCATTTTTGAGCTTCACGCTGAGTAGAAGACGTGAGAGAGCTATTGCATGAGGTCCAAGGAAGGGCAAGACTCAAATTTTAGGTGATTTTAATGTATAATAGCAGTGGCCTGTTGAAATATCAATGCAGAAATGTTCTGATTTTAACTCAGGAAATTTATATTTGTCCAAACATAGTAAATTATACACTGAATTTTGTCTCCGTTCAGTAAAAGGCTTGGAACGAAACAGAATGCTGCTGCTAGGTAAGCTTTCTGTAAACTTTAAAGGGTTGTTATTAACCCATGTGAAACTTTCAGCAAGGGATTTCACTGTGTATTCTTTTCTACTTAGATGTATCTTTATAAAACAATAAAATCTTGTTTGATCTAAATTTCAGTCACATGTTTTCTATGATAGATTGTAGTCATCTCAGAACGTCTGTTCTTAAATAGGCTTCTGGGTAAGACTATGCCGTTTATGAGTAAGTGACCAACTCCTTGTCTGAGTTCCAGCACGGAATGTCAGATGTCTTGGCATAGTGTCAGGCAGAGTGGACAGGTCAGGATTATAACTGAGCTGTACTCGCCCTTGCTCTTGTCAGGTGGAATTGGGGAGGGGAGTATTTGGAGTTGTTTTTAGTGACAATATTTAGAGCTGAATAAATTTGTTAACTGGTATAGATATTGGATTTTCTTTTCAAATAGCTCTAATTATTTCAAAATTAGTCAAGTTGTAATATTCACAAATTACTTGTAATTCATTAGAATCGGGAGTGACGTTGCTAAATAAACATTTGCATCCATTTCAGCAGAGAAAAATTAAACTCCTACAGAATTCATAACACTGTTATGCATGTAATTTTGTAAACAAAACTGTGCAGATGAGGGATTTTATATTTTTTATCTATCTTGTGAGATATGGTTTTATGTTGTTCTATAATGAATTCTTATTGTCAAGCACGAGCTCACATTTCCTAACACACGGGTAGGTGAACTCTGTTATAAACATGCAGCATTTTCGACACTGTGTTTATTTGTCATTCATCAGATACGTATGTTTGTGTGGCTGTGTGGAAGCCAGAAGAGGGTGTAGCATCCACTGGGGCTGGAGCTACAAGCAGTTTGTTAGCTACATGAAGTGGATTCTAGGAACCAAACTCGTGTCCTCCGGAAGAATAGTAAGCACCCCTAAAGGACAAGCCATCTCTTCAGCCCCCAGTTTTGTTTTGTTTGGTTAGGTTTAATGAGGACATTCAAGTCATTGCTTCCAGAAGCTTCAGTTTCAATATAAATGGCATAGCTGAGACTCTGATTCCAACTGTTCTAGTCCAAAGTCCCAACATTTTCCCATCTCTGAAATTCCAAAAGAGTAAAATAAATAAATGACCTCTAGCTATGGAGTATAAGTAGTTCTGGCGTAGAATTAGGGGCAGTCTCCCTGGTGTCATGATAACTCACTGTTTATGACTAGAGAGAAACCTTTCTCACATTAGTGTGACAGATTCTTGCTCAGTGTCTGTTTGGAGCTGGACTGCATAGAAAGGCTCAGGAGAGAACATAGGCAAAAATATGCCCTGTAATAAGATGGGAAACACTTTGTGTTGACTAATAACGTAATTATTTTTATTTAAAAAAATCTTTAAATATGTGTTTTGCCTTAACTGGGAAATCTGGTTATCAGTCCTGTTTAATTTGCTGTGAAATGTAGCCAGCCTGTCCTGAGATCATACTCACGTTCCTGCCCCATGGGTGCATTCAGTCAACATGACCAGTTTCCTCATTCCCATCCTCATGTCCCTGGCTCCTGTTGGGTTCATTACCAATAGCATCTTCCTGGGCCTCCTTTTTAGAAGCCTCCCCCATAGAGATGAAAGCCTTCTGCACTCTTGTAAGTTCTTTGCAGCTCCTGCAACATTGGTAGTGATAACACCGCATTTCAGGTGCTGGGGTCCCTGGCCTGGCTGTGGTTTGTTTTATGAGTCGCTCCCCCCACCTTTGCTCCTCAAGTAATAGCAATCTCCAAGCTGTATGTGGTCCTCATTCAGCTCCCTGATGCTATCTTCTATTTAGGGGCCTACCCTCCATCACTCTAGACCCTTTCCTCTGAAGCTAACCATGCTGTGGCCAAGGGCTCTTCACCAGCGCTTGCTTCCTCATACTTGTCTTCAGTAAGAGCTTATCACTGCTCAGCAAAGTCTGACTTTGTCTGCTCTCAAATCACCTTCCACCTTTATCCAGAGACCAGACGCTCACTGACAGTCCATCAGGCAGTGTGGGAAACACATGGACTTGTATAATATGCAGTCTATAGCTCAGCCCACTCTGGTACAGTTGGAAAATTGAAACACGAGGAAACTGCACTAACAGCCCATGGATGTGCTTAACAGGGGCTGGGAGAGTAACTCCTCACGTATCTTAAGCTGGGTCTTATGAGCAGAAAAATTGGGTTACCTTGTAGGCAGGGGAGAAGGGATGGCCAGAGGCTGGGGCAGGACACAGGAATGTGTGTAGCTTGCTATCAGTGTTTCTCTCTGTGGCTGAGTGTGTGCCAGTGTATAGAGCAGAGGAAACAGATGTAACGTCACAACTCACCTATTCATTTTTCTGTAATTCTTTGAATATTCTTTCCAGTGTGGACCTTTAAAAACTGCTGGTCCACATTACTTGTTCCATTATTCAACATCCTAAATTACTTTCCTGATGCTTTTCTCTTGTGCACGCCCACACACCTTTATGTATATAGACCTTATCACATCCAGTCTATTCCGTGAGATTTCCAGGGCCACAAGATGTGACCTGAAGTGCTTGGTTACCCTACTAGCCGGTGAGAAGCTGACAGGTGCAAAGCCTCAAGCCCCCAGACGGTTCCAGGGAGCATTCCAGGTAGCAAGCTGTAACATGTTCTGCAGTACGAGGAATCTTAATCAATGTGTAGCTTACATTTTGTGATTGTGAAATCATGTTTTGTTAGTTTTCTGAAGGGCACCATTTGTAACGCGCCCACACGGTGTACTGGGATTTCCCAGTCATTCTGCCATTTCCCATAATCCGGTGAAGCCATCATGGGGACGCTGCTTCTCCTTTCAGCCTCTTTTGACAGTTTCCGGAATTGTAAGAACAGAGTTGCTTCTGAAGAAATAGGAAGTTCTCTGCCTTCTTTTTAGCAGCGTCCAGTATTTCTTCCAGGCACACATCTTAGGCACGTAGAGTCTCCGCTCATTCATCAAATCAGCAGGCTTTTGAGTGCATAGCGCATGACCTCCTCTGAAGGAAGGAATCTGTTGAGAATTTTAATTGTTCATAATTTCCACACTTCCCATAATTGCAAAGAACAAGAATTTATCATTTTCCATGATGCCTTATTACTCTTTTAGGTTGTGTTTATGTCTCCTCATAAGATAATATTCAAATCCCAATGAGGTTTCATTTAATTTCAAGGCAATATAGGATGAGATTCCATAGATTAAAAGGCAAACAGAAGCCTTGCTTGGCACCCATGATTCTTTTTCTCTGTTTCAACAATAGTCATAATAATATATCTCCCACTTGCTGACTCATAATGCTATGTGAGTCATAGCTCTTTCCATATTAACTCATTTAACACAGAGACATGTGCACAAGTCTTCAAGCCAAAGCCTTTCAGTTCTTCTATACTAGAGAAGCATACCACTTCTTTGTAATATAATTATTTTACCTTTGATTTAAATCTTGCACCTATTATAGTTTGCATTGATTTCTAGTCTCACTAAATGAAATAAACTTTCATCTGCTTGTTTTGAGAACGCTTGTCACATCTGCTGTCATTTCCTCTTTCACTTTCCATATTCAATTTCCCTTTTATTTATAATATCTTATGATATATTATGACTGGCAATTAAATTGCCCTGAGAGTTCAGATCAGGTGTCATAGTTGAGAAAAAATTAGCCTAAGAGCTATATGCCTATTTCATGTCTCTCTACAGTGTGTGACTTTGGGGCACTTGTTTGAGAGTTAGCGAATGTAGCTGAGGTTAATGATAGGTAGGCAGCTCAGATAACACTAAAACCCAGAGCTTCCCTCCCTAAGCCTTCAGCCTTTATCTCCTGACAGCACTGTGCTAGGAGATGGAAGGCAGCTTCACAGTGCACGTGAGGCATCATTCCAGAGCCTGTTTGTTTTAGGCACATCCCATGTACAGACTCAAACAAATTTTCAACAATAATCGCATCAAATTTGGGTTTACCCTCCTCTCTGCCCACACATCCATCCCCCTTGCTGATTCCTTTGACTTTTAGGATGAAATGGCAAAGGCCTCAGAGAAACATCGTCTAGCCCCATAGTCTGCGCCATTTTCTTGCTTGCTGCTCCTCGGTTTGGGTTCCATGAGAAGTGCTCCTTTGACTATAGGTGTTGTGTGTGACTGCGCCCAGTGTGTGAAAAGACTGCATTGTGGCCACTAGAATTGCAAACTGGTACAATCCTCCGTCGCCAGTGGCCTTCCACCTTAGTGACCGGCCAGCCTTGTGGTTGCAGTATTTCCTCATGTTCTGAAAAGATAGTGAGGAAGCTGCTCATGGATTTGATTCCAGAACATGTAAAGAACTCTCAAACACAAAATGGGGGCATGAAACAACCTTTTAAAAACAGGTTGACAAAGATTGGCATAGGCATACACTACAGAACAAATAGCTGACAGTCACGTGACAAGATGTTCAACATCAGTAACCAATGAAGAAATACAAGTTAAATGCTTAGTGACAGGATTTTTTTAACTTTCTTTTAAAAAGACAAATATAAACTTGCCTATTGTTGTTTACGCAAGAAAAATTAAAATATTTGCCTACATAAAAATTATTTACAGATGTTCATGTAAGCATTTAAAAATTTAAGAAAAACATAAACCTAATGTTGATCAACTAGTAAATTGTGTATGTGCACATTAGTGTGTATGTATGTGGGTGTTGTCTATATAATGAAATATTCTTCAACAATTGAAAGGAGCCAACTAGCATTACATGATACAACATAGACTGATATTAAAAGCATTGTACTAAGTGGCAAACCAATAGCAAAATAATATTATATTTGTTTCCGTGTATATGAGATGTCCAGAAAGGCCAAAGAGACAGAACACATATTAGGAATCCGTTTCCTGCCTGTGGGGACAGACATTGACTGCCTGTGGTCAGCAGAGATCTTTCTGAGAGAATGAGATGTTCACACCACATAGAAATTGACTAGTAATCACTGAGTTATTTTGCTGGAGTGGAGAGCAATATAACTGCTATGTTCTAGAAGGATACGTGCTTGAAAAATGACAGGGAAGGGGCTGTAGATGATTCAGCAGTTAAGAGCACCTACCACTTCTCTGGAGAATCTGGGTTCGGTTCCGAGCATCCTCATGGTGGCTCTGAACCCCCATTACTCAATTTTCAGTGGTTGGACACTCTCTTACAAACTCTGTAGGCACCAGGCATGCATGTGTTACACATAAAAGCATGCATGCAATGCACTCATACACAGAAAATAAATAATCTTTTTATAAATTTAGTAAAGAAAAAGTACCCCAATATGTTAACCAAACAAAAACAATTAAGAAAACCACTAAGCAAACATTTTTTTTTTTTTTTTTGGTTTTTCGAGACAGGGTTTCTCTGTAGCTTTGGAGCCTGTCCTGGAACTAGCTCTTGTAGACCAGGCTGGTCTCGAACTTACAGGGATCCGCCTGCCTCTGCCTCCCCAGTGCTGGGATTAAAGGCATGCACCACCGCCACCTGGCTAGGCAAACATTTAAATTGCTGTTGCTAGTTACAAGATGTATTGATCTGCCATATATCCTTTAAGATCTCATAGACTCTAGCATTTCCAGTGGTTCTGAATCTTACATCACTGATGTGATGATCCTGTCAACATATATGTGATTAACCTGTCAACATATATGTGATGAGCCTATCAACATAGAATCCATTTTCACATGGATCTTGCTCCTAAAATGTGGTTCCGGTTTTGCCTCTGTAGTTTTATTCTTTTTTCTCATATTGTAACAATGTATTTTCATCTCTAAAATATATTTCTGTTCTTATGTATCAAAGACATGCTGATAACTATGATCATATCTGTTGGGTTTTTCCTAGTGGCAAATTACAGACTTAAACCTTCCAGGAAGACACTGGGCTCCTAGGGTCCTAAGAAGGGAGGAGCCGGTGTTGGTCCGTTTTTATTTTGCACATGTCTGCTGAAGTTCTATGGAACCCATTAGAAAATTAAAACAAGGCAACCCAATTTACCTGCGAAAACTCCTAGCTGATAACCTCTCCTAGCGGGATAAGCTCTGCATCCTTGTTCTGTTTAAAGGTATCAGTGGGAAAGTGCTCTTGCTGGTGGCTAGCAATGTTCAATACAAGGACTGTAGCGTATCACACAGGTCCACCTCTGGACAAGAGTGGTTCTCTTCCATGTCTTCCCTCTCTCTTCATAGCTCTAAGCTTTTCCTGTGCTTCATTTGCAGCAAGCATTCAAGTACAATGAGAGAGGGGGATCTTTAGGCTATTCTAGATGACAGGGCCCTGGATCACCTTCGGTGACAGAAACCTGACAAGGGACAAAGAGAGAGAAAGATGGACTTGTGCCGGCAGAGACAGCAGCCATCACACCAGCATGGGCACCCAAAAGACAAGCTGGACGGAGGCGAAGCTCCATTGTTTGCCTGGAGTCACCATAGCAGAATCACAGCGTGCAGAGGATCTCCAAATAGTAATGATGGACATCAGGGAGGCGCGACTCATCCAGCTCCAGCTCAAAATCATTAGGTGCCAGGTGGGGAAGGTGACCCTGGAGAGGTGGGTCCTGCCCTTGTCCTGGGGACTTTCCGCTTCGGCAACGTTGAGAGGCAGAAGCACTTGTCTTCATAGACTGACAGCCATCCATGACATGCCACTGGTTAACTCTCATGCGGGAGTCACAAGAACGTCATATTCCAAGTTTCCCCTAAGACTTTGGCATATCCAGAGCTGTGAGGAAGGGTTCTGACTTCTGGGAGCCCACTGCAGATGAATAAATGCTCTGCCGCAAACCTGCAGGTGCAGTTGTGCTGAATGGGACTGGAATTACTCTTTGCATATCTTGTGTGATTCCCACACCTTTCCTGGCAGCAGGGCCACATGTTAACCTTGTCCTCCAGGCACCCAGTTTGAGTTCAGCTTTGGCTCTGGGGCGGTGGTTTCCAGCAAATCTGGCACTGGTAATAAGACTTGTGGCCACCACCAGAAACTTTGTTGTGAGCCTGATGTCCTTGAAGATCTTCCCTCTTGCTGCAGGCTCTGCTCAGTAATGTTTCCAAATATCAGTTGATCTGCATTCAAGATGAGTTAGTTGTCAGGAGGACGGTCTTATCTGATAAAAGCTGGTTCCACAAAGTGAAGGTCTGGACTCATTGTTGGTCTCCTCCAGGAGCACTTCTGAGCTCTTGCTTACTGTCTGTGTTTACTTAGGCATGTGAATTGACTGCTCCAAGCCTTGGTGCTTTCAGAGGCAAAATGGAGATGATAGTTGCTGAATAGAATTGTTGTTGTTGTTAAGTGAAATAATTTAATTGGTGTTTTCTGATTGGACATTGCTGTAGATTTAGGTCCAAATCTAGATCATTTTTATGGGACCTGGAAACCAAATGATTAGGGTAGAGATAAATGTGTGTGTGTGTGTGTGTGTGTGTGTGTGTGTGTGTGTGTGTGTGTGTGTATTTCATATTTCAGTTTCACTAAAGCAGAGCCAGGCTTACTTATTTAAAAATTTTAATTTATGTGTCAGGGTGTTTTGTTTGCACCTATGTCTGTGCACTATGTGTGTGCCTGGGGCCCACAGAGGACAGAAGGGGCATCAGATAGATACCCTGCAGTTACAGATGGCTGTGAGCCACCATGTGGTTGCTGGGACTCTAGCCTGGACAAGAGGTCAGCGGTCTTAACTACTGAGCGAGTCATCTCTCTAGCCTCCATGTGCTCATGTTGAAGCAGCGTCAGTGCCTGTGATATTGCAGCGGCATAGCTGAGGAATTATAATAAAAACCTTGTCCCACAACATTTAAATATTTACAGTTTGAACTTAACTCAGACTCTAGGTCCTAGAGGTGAGTTGTGCCTCTTTTAAGTGGAGGAAGAATGAGGACGCTGATTTGTTCTGAAGTTCTCGTGTGGGTGCTCTCACGTTCCAGGGAAGCCGGAATCCACAGTTGCTTTAGGCAGAGATCCCCGCTCACATGCTGCCGTGCCTGCTGCACGTTAATACATCACCTCAGCCCTCTCCACACTGTTCGCTCACGGCAGGAAGAGCCTGGGTGACTCCTGTCAGCTGCCCGGCACAGTCACCACTGGCATACAGGGGTTCATGGGTAAATGCCTCAAGGGCATTTAGTAACATTTACAGTTTAGTGAGCTGAAATGGCTTTCCAGAGAGCTGTGAATTGCTCTGAATGTTTGCCCTGATCTCCACGAAGCAGCAGCTGCACAGAGCAGCAGATTCCAAGGGCACAGGGTAGGGCAGAGAAGGGACAGCCTTCTAGGTCCTCCCCTCCCCTTTGCACGCCCTACATAAACTTTCTGTTATCTATCTGAACGTCAGTATCCTGGATTTGTTCTGAGTTCTCAAGCATAAAAATAAGAATGCCAATCGTGGAAGAAATAGAAGGGTAGGTTCCTGTGGGGTCATGCTTCCACTTCCTCCTCTGTGGCAAATATCCCCTTACTCCCTGGCCACACCATCCAGCTCCCAAAGGCAGAAGCCCCATCCTGCCTGCGCTTGTCCTTCCAAGGTTCTTAATCTGATTTCTCCAGCTTGAAACCCAGCCTGCAGAGCTGTTTTGTTTGGCTTGGATTTTTCTTAATATGCTTAAATGAGTTGCCAGTGCTTAAAAGCAAGGAGATTTCAGACACAGCCTTTACAACTGGCCTCTCCCAAAGCTTTGCAAATTCTGGCAACTGATGTGGCTGCACCGCAGGCTGCAGCTGGAGCTGCTGCTCCTTGCGCCAGCTTCTGCGACCCCCATTAGCTCCTGGATTCACTCTCCTGGATTCACAGCCACCTGACTTCTCACTTAGGTGTCTCTTGAGGTTGGTTAGCCACCTCAGCTACAAGTGTTTTGGGGTTTTCCATCTTGAAGACGAAGTGATCTCAGAGGCATGTGCAGCCATTGTGACCTTGTCCACAGTTTGAAAACCTGAATTTGGTCCTGTTTTATTTTTAAGCGTGATGAGATGTCTCAGTAGTAGAACATTTTCCTACCATTTTTAAGGATCCAGTTTCTCCCCCCAGCACCATGGGATAAAGATACCAGAAAAAAACTCAAATTGTGGAGTCTGGGTAGTATGACTGTTTTATTATTCTAATTTTCTATTTTTCTAAATTGTTCTTAAAATCAAAGGAAAGTAATAAGCACATAGCTAATATAATGGCCTCCCAAGCATCAGATCTTTCATGTGTGTCAAGGGGCAGTGACTAGTGGTTGGCACCAGTGCTGCCTGATTGCTGGGCAAGCCTCTGCCATCCAGCAGTAGCCTCGGGTTCGGTTCCTTAACCACCAGCAGCTGAAGTCTCCAGATCTCCCATTCTGCTAAGTACTAACTATCCCTTGTGCCTTAGGTGAGTGGAGTTTTCCCCTCACGATAATGTAGCAAGCTCATTCATTTGTTTTGAGACAGGGTCTCACTATGTGCTCCAGGTTGGCCTCAAACTTGCAATCCTCCTACTTTGGTCCTGCCCGGACTGCCCGGACTGACGCTGCCAGTAAGCCGTCACACTCAGCCAGAGGTTATATTTGTAGGATTGAGAGAAGCAGCTGACCCAGGAGTAAAGCACTTCCAGCCAGTGAGTAGCAGTTTCTCTGCAGCTTGGTCTCTTCCTTAAAGTCCAGCTCTTTCCATTAGCTCTGTAGCCAGGGTAAACCCCAAGCTGGGAATTCATTTTCTCCCTAGCTCTAAAATTATAAAATTTTCCTAAACTTCAAAACAAGCAGGGATAAAAGAGCTCATTTTCATTAATAAGAAACAAAAGTTTCCATTCAATAATTCAAAGTATTATGAAGTATTCAGATTCCAAGAAACATGGCACCCTTTCTATTTACCTTTTTCAAATTTGAGAATAAAAAGGCTTACAAATTGAAAAGGATTCCGCAGGCAGCGTTGTGACTGCAGCTTGGTACGATACTCTCTAACATAACTTTATGGAAAAGAATCGAGTCAAGTACCAAAGATCTCATTTGCACAAGTTCTAAGAACCTTGCACACTCTATTTGAGAAAATTTTACTTTAACTTTAGTCAGAATTCTACTTAAACAACGTAGAGTAGTGTTTTGTTTTGTTTTTTGTTGTTGTTGTTGTTGTGTTGTCTTGTTTGGGAGACAGGGTTTCTGTGCTTACCCCTGGCTGTCCTGGAACTCACTCTGTAGACCAGGGTGACCTCAGACTCAGAGATCTGCCCGCCTCTGTCTCCCTAGTGTTGGGATTAAATGCATGCACCACCACCACCAGGCAATTTAGAGTGTTTATAGAGAGAATGACTGTCTCAGATATAATGTCTTCATAAAATTCTAGTCGGTAAGACTTAAAGGCTGAATACCCGGGAGGGACCTTACCCTCGGAACCTCTTCTGCTGTGAAGCTGTGCTTTCATTGCCCTGGCGTCAGCACATTCCAGTCAGAATATTACAAACATTAAAGGGGAGAACGGACCCCCACTGAGTGACAGTTGAGTCTCAAGTGTGCATAAGAAACCCTTCCTCGCGGGGAGGCCAGTGTCTTGCTCTTTTGTGTTCTGCAGCCTTTAGCATCACATTTTTCTAATTTTGAGATTTGAATTGCCTTCTCTTGTATTTTAAAATTATTTCTGTTACATTGACTTTAAGATGGATTCCATAGCATTTTAAATCTCCATGTGCATCTGGGTGTGTAGTTTGTACAGAAGGTAACCATGCTATTTGTCAAGGCAGCCATGACCTTGCCTACAAAGGAATCTGCCAAAGGAAAGGCTTAGGCGTTTGCCCGATTGTTACTTTTCTTATTGTCATGATCAATACCTGACAGGAAACAAGAAAGGAGGGTTACTGTGGCGTCTGTAGACCTTCTTCGACTTCAGAAAGGCTGCAGCACCTGAGGCAGCTGGTCACATACCTCTGCAGTCATGAAGCCCAAACAGAACAAGAAGTAGGGCTGGCCACACAAACATCTCCAGATCCATGCTGATGCAGTGACGCAATTCCCCCAGCAAGGCTCCACCTCCTAAAGGCTCCGCCTTCCCAAACAGGGTGCCCAGTTGGAGTTGGAAAGTGAGTGTTCAAGCACAGTGGCTTTAGGGGGACAGTTCATATTCAAACCGCAACTGTGTATCTTCTCCCTTCCACGCGGAGAAACTCAGTTTCTCCCTAACAGCCCAATGAAAGGCAGCCTGTCTGGGCAGCTATCCCATCCACCCCACATCTCACCTCCGTTTCTTTACACTCTGACTTCCTAGCGCTTTCTGTGCATTCAGCTGCACAGCACAACCGTGCGTGGGCAGTTAGGCATCGTTCTGTGAGCTGGCAAGCAAGGCCGTTCTGAGTACCTTTGTGTAAAGGCAACGTGAAGTGTTCCATCCAGTGGGTGCCTGCAACATGGAGTGGAAGCTGTACCACTAGAAAATTTCTTTCTCATCACAAATGGATCCAAAGATTAAATGTTGGTGCAATGAGAACCTGTTTTTTCCTCTTATTGAAGACTACTAAAAAAAATCACCAAAATGTACTTCTGATTTTCTTTTCCTTGCAAATGATCCGTTCGCTTTTAGATAGGCATGTCCTCCTATGCTTCCTCCTCCACCCTCGCTATATGATGCTATCAACTTTTATACGTCTGACAACTTTGCTGAGGCAAGGTTTAATAACAGTAAAGTTTTCCACTGTGGCGACCAGGCGCTACAAGGCTGGGCCGTGACCTCCTGAGATGGAGTTTCAGTTGAAAAGGAAGGGACAAGGTACTCTGTCTGTGGAGGAGCCCGTTGCTAAGCGAGAGGCCCAAAGTGCTGGGGACAGCCCTCCCCAGACTTAAGAGCAAAGGTGTAACTATGGGAGACAGGTGCCAGGCGCCAGGAGTTTTGTGGGTGCAGGAAGCAATGTCCTTATTTTGAAGATACTCTGTAACAGCCAGAAGAAATGACATGCAAACACCCAAACTGCACTTGGAGAAAGACATCATAGTTCCCAGTAAGAATTCCTGAGTGCAGCAAAAACAACATGAACAGGAAGCACATGGTATTCTGGTAAAAGTTACCTAAAATAATAGAGTACCAGCTTGGTATAGTGCTCAGTGATGATAGGTGGGCCCCCAGATTTTAATTTTTGGAGGTGTTTCAAAGACAGTTCTTTATGTCAGGGAAGGTATAGGGAAATTTGACTTCTGTGGACTGAGTGTCTTGGGCTTGTGAGGAAGGATGGGAAAGGCTCTACCCTTCGTCTCTGGACGGGAATAAAGAATTTATGGCTCTCAATGGCTGGAGCATCTGGGACTTAAACACCAAACTCTGAACTCCCATTTGATTATTCTGATGTATGATAAAGCGAAGTCCATCGGAGAGCAGCTGGATCCGCCCAGCTAGATATGCACAGCGGGTATCTGACGAGTGCTGTCCACCTTGTTTTGACAGGTGGGATGCAGTGCTTGGTAAAACGAGGCTATTTTGGGCCTACGAGCTGTACTTTGTTTATCTCCGTCCTGCTTCATAAGTCACAGTGTTTTACATAATTTGATCTGAGGTGTTAAGCAGAGACCTTCTTTCTTTAATATTCTTCCAGAGAAGTCACAACTTACCAAGTACAATGACCTCTGATTTTTCTGTCTAAAATAAAAATCAATGCCTAACTTTTTCTGGTATTTTTGTGTTTTATAATTGAAGTGTAAAAATAAATAAACATACAACTTCCTTAGAATCTTAAACAGTGCTGGAAGCAAACGTCCCACTTCTGCATTATAGTATCATCTTAACTATAATTCATAACCATAAATTCTAGATCTGTTTTGAGACTGCACTGTATTTGGATCTGAGCAGTAGGGAAACGAAGGACTGCTAATGGCACCCATACGTTTGGGGCTAACCCATGAGGCCAGCCACACACTTTGGGTCTGGGTGCTTGAATACCTGCTCAGGGTTAAGAGGAAAGTAGCTGAGAGCATGCCTGTCGCTCAGCACCCCTGCCTAGGGAAGCAGCTGGATTGGGTCTGCTAGATGCACATAGGAAGGAAAGCATGGTGGATACTCACTACCATACATAGAGACATTTCCAGGCCATGCAGCACGCTGCATTTCAGACTTAGGTTTTACTCAGATGAAAAGGGTTTATGTGCTACACAGTGCCTCCAAGTGTTGAAGTGGTGAGCACAGCTCCCATACAGCAGTCCTAGAGCTGGCAATAAATGTACCTCCACCATACTGAAAGGCCAAGAGAGATAGAGCCTGTATCCAGGACTGCTGCAACCACACTGCTTACCAGTTTAAAATGCTCTTTGTCAGAAAGGATTTCAGATACCGAATAGGACAGATTCAGACATAAAAGACTTCCAAAAGATACAGAGTGTATTTTAAAATGTACATAGGCTTGGGAGAGAGAGAGGAAAAAGAATATAGACAGTAATAAAAAGAACTAAAAGTAATATAAAATAGTACAGACAGTCATAAATTGAAGGAGTAAAGAAAACTAATCCGTGTAAAGATGGAAAATACACTGAGTCTGGATTATGCATATTATTGTGCTTTCTTTGAATTTTTTGACTGCAGAGAGACATGGGAACTGCTAAGTTAAACCAACATAAAGGTATCTTGACTTCAAAATTTGTATCTAAAAATATGTTACTTTGGAAAAGAGGTTCTGCTTTTGTTTCACGGAAGATGAGAACCTGTGGATTCCATCCAGGCTAATGTGGTTTGATGGAATAAGACCCCCTGAAAGGTCGCTATGAACCCCTAAAAATACTTCACTCAACAAACAGCAGGGAGCAGTTTGGAGAAAACTGTGCCAAAATTCCCAAAATTATTGTTTGTAAATGCTTATTTCCACTTTAAAAGGGTTAATTATAAGTGATTAATGGTCACAGTCAATTTTTTTAAAAAAAATAAGGGAGATAAGATATAGATATGAATACTGTGCATTGTTATGGATCTTGATCTATTGATACAAATTTAAAGTCAATTTTGTTATTTGTATTTCTGTCCTTTTTAAGGTATTATGCTTAGACAGTTCCTTTAAAAATGCAACGTATAATTGAAAATAGCAGATTAATATGTAGCATTTATAATAGTCAAACTTGTAGTCATGATAGTTAGGTTTTGTACCTATACAGAGATATATTTCAGATGGGTAGGTATTCTTCAAATCTTTCAAAGACCTACAGAACATGGCATTTAAAGGGTTTTAAAAATTTAGACTTTTCTCAACAATGATACATGTCTGCTTCTGGCAGCAAAAATTCAAGAGGATGATGGCCATTGAAGAGGCTTCTTATGAAGTTTGCTAGCCATTTGAGCAAGGAACTGCTCTTGCCTGGACTGCTTAATGATAGGCTGTATGAACTGGACATGCAGGACCCACAGAAAAGTGACTGCTGAACTTTCCAAAACATGGGATGGTCCTTCAGGGTTCCAGCTTCAAAGAAGAAACTGCCAGACATTCTGCAAGATACAGAAGAAAGTGACTAACAAACTGCCAAGATAGGCAAAACATCCTTTCAAATTTCCTACTTCATGGAAAACTCTGCCAGATACTATGGGCCTGTAGGCTGAAGATAGATGCCCTAGTGTTACTGAATAACTTTGGGTGACTGTAGAGGCAGTGAGATGTCTCTGTCAATTGTAGAGTTTTGGAAGTTACTAACAATATACTTCCTGTTTACTTTGGTAGTATTATATCCTCCTGGGGTCTTTGAAGAATTGAAGACAGATAGTTATAATTTTCCTTAGTTATGATAAAGGATAAATTAAATATAAAACTTTAGATTCACAAAAATAGAATACATGAGTAAATATTGTAACTATAATTCTTGCTTGATACCTAATTTGTTATATGTAATTACTATGTTAAAGTTAAAACCTTTCTTTGTAAGTATACAGAAAAGGGGAGGTGATTCCCCTCTGTATGCTGTGACTATGTTTTATTACCATTGGTTAATGAATAAAGCTGTTTCCGCCAATGGCTTAGCAGAGCAAAGCCAGGTGGGAAATACAAACAGAGATATAGAGTGAAAATAGGTGGAGCCAGGGAGATGCCATGTAGCTGCCAAAGGAGAAAGATTACAGCCAGAGCCTTACCTTACTACCTTTCCTTACTCATGGTGATACAAAGATTAATAGAAATGGGTTAATTCTAGATGTAAGAGCTAACTAGGAATATGCCTGAGTTATTGGCTGAACAGTGTTGTAATTAATATAGTTTCTGTGTGATTATTCGGGTCTGAGCAGTTGGGAAACAAAAGACCAGTCTCTGACTACAGTACTGTTGTCGCCATCTAGCTTTGAACACCGTTGGAGCTATTTAAACGTGTCTGAATAGATGTGTGCATATATGCTCACAATCTACTCTTCTGTTGTAGCCTTTTTCTTCTGGAGTATATTCCTTGGGAGAATTTTCAAATAAGTAATTGGTTGTATCTTTCACTGGCTTTCTCACCAAAGTCCACAGTGGCTGTTTATTGATTCTCTTCACTGATGTGTAGTTCTGAGAATCTCCTGGGATAAGGGATAACACTTGTGGGGTCTTGAGCAGTTTGCTGAGTCTCTTTTTGGTACAGGGAGTATTTCTAGAGATCACAGAAAACAACTCCAGTATCAATGTATCACCTAGTGATTATACTGGGGACTTTGGGTCTGAAATAGCTTGTTTGTTCTCAGGGCAGAAGCAAAGCAACCAGAGGGGTAGGGGCAATAAAGGTCCTGGCATCTCTCCATTTTCCAGATGAGAGAGAAAACAGGCTGCCACTGGACTAGAACAGCCGGCAAGTAGTGTACAGGCATGTGTATATGGAAATAGAATGATAATATATCGGTGTTTATAGATAAAAATTGTTAATTCATTACCTGTTATACTCATATTTTTTTAATCATCATGCTATGTTACTGTGCTTTCAGCCAATTTTAGGACAAACAGGACTAAAATCTTGAGGGGAAGAGACACAGAGCACTCTCAAACTGTGGTTTTGGGGATGTTGCCATGGAGATGACAGAGCAGGGAGGCAGGAGCAGGATATCAGTTCAGGCAGACAGTTAACTTGGTAGAGTTCTGTACCTGCTATGGTTTAAGAAGGTTAAATAAGTTTGCAAAATGCAGGTGCAAAAGAGGCTAGAAGAATAATGTGCACTCACTGTCGAAGAAAAGCTTGTCTTCTCTCTTTAGGAATTTGTCCATGCAAGACTGGCAGGCAAGGAGAAGCAGCAACTCCATGTCAGTATGTTGACTTGCATCTAGTTCTATCCTAGAGAAAATATGAGAAACTGAGCCCAAGGCAGGCCTCTTCTAGCCTAGAAACTTCAGCCTAAGACCTGAGGTTAGATGGTGGATGGAACGGCAAAGAAATGAACAGCCTGGCAGAGCTGAGAATAAGCAGCCCAGCTACGAGCATCCCACATATACTAGCGTCTTAAACAAGTGTTTCTCATGTGATAACATGAGCGCCATGCTAACAGGCAATCAAAGCAAATATGTATACTTATTATGGTAAAACACACTAGTATTTGCAGGCTCTTTATGATGGATTGTAGCTTTTTGAGGTAGAAAAGCATATAATTGCAGATAAACTAAATTGTGAATTTTTTTACTTTTTTTCCTGTGAGAGATGTAGAAACAATAATTTAAAAAATCTTTTAAATAATAAATCTTTGGAGATAAAGGTAAGAATGGGCCACAATGGAAAAGCCTAAGATATAGGCCAGATGGACTCATAAGTGGACCAACAAACACGTGGGATGTGGGCAGAGGGGTCACAAGAAAATATAGCCCAGAAGAAACTCCTGCTGGCTTGGGCGGGATGTCATGAGAGTCTTGAGGGAAAAGAGGTGGCCAGCATTTAGTCTTCAGTAGATGTGACTTAAGAAAGGCAGATATTCGTTCCAGACTAGGGGGACATCAGAGCTGCTGCTAGGAATTCTCCTGTAAGATGAGACAGCAGAACTGGGCCTAGAACATGGGAATAAAACCCAATCTTCTCTCCCAGAATCAAACTGAGCTACAAGCATAAGTCCCAGAAAAGTGGCAATGCAGAGGGCCACCCCAAATCTTGACTAGAGGCCCGAAGGTGAGCCAGGCTGGACAGGGCCGCGTGCTACCAGGGGAAACATGCCTTGATACAGAGAGCGGAACAAAATCCCTGCAAGTAACTAAGCCCAGCAAGGCTAAAACCAAGTGGAGGCAAGACTTTTCCTTGGGCAGAGCTCTGCCCTACACTGAGGTGCTTCCAATGTCTGGGCTGTGGCTTCAGGAAAGAGCTCCAGATGCAGAGCTAGACATTTTAAATACAGGGTAACACTTAATCTTTATATGCCCCTTGAGATAAGTTTAGTGACACTAGCTTTACAGAGGAGAAAATAGAAGGTTAAATGGTTTGGTCAACACTATATACCTGGCATTATATTACCTGATAGCAACAGTCTAGCTGTCACCTGGGTGTCTGATCCCAAGCCCATCACTGCAGTATGAATTAGATGAGGGCTCTCGCTTAACCTGAGTAAGAATTAATTTCTTTTTATGAAAATGTCTTTATTCAAAGCCCTTTAAAAGTCAAGTGATCACATTTGCAATTTTATAGCGTGTAGGTACCAATCCCTCTTGGAATGTGAGAGCCAGGCGCGTCCACTGGTGTGCAGACCAGTATGCTTGTGAGTAACTTCTCAAGCGAGAATGGGCTTTGTCACACCCGGGTCTGGATCCTGCCATCACCACTGGCCAGGTAAAGCACCAAGGACTTTGCTCAGGAGAAAACGCTGTGACCTCTCAGCAAAGCTACCCTAACACTAAGTATAGTGATGTAATGTTCCCAGCCTAAAAGCCTGAGCAACGCAGTTTATGCTCAATAAATATGAGTCCTCTTAATTGCTTGGTCTCTCCTGTTTCCATGACTACAGCACTTATGTATAATCTGGTCCTTCACCCTGCCCACCTGCTCATTCTCAGCCTGACTTGATTTACAGACAGCGTAGTCGACAGTTTCTGGGTCTTCTCCTCCCACTCTCTCTACCAGTCTGGGATGTCCCTGTGGCCCGCACATAATAAAAGTCTCTGCTGACGGTGCGGAAGCTGGTGAGGCCCAGAGGGAGGAAATGGGGTCCCGGGGGCGTGGCTCCAGAGAAAATGTCCACATCTCAGTTCCTTCTGTTTTTCTCTTTGGTCTCTGGCTACTATGTTGTGAACAGGTCTCCACCACGTTGCACTGTGCAGCTATAAACCAAAGCTGCTATCTCAGCTGAAGCCTTCTTTTTCTGGGGAGAGAGGTTTGGGACAGGATTTCTCTGTGTAGCTTTGGAGCTTGACCTGGAACTCATTTTGTAGACCAGACTGGCCTTGAACTCACAGAGATCCACCTGCCTCTGCCTCCCAAGTGCTGGGATTAAAGCCATGCAGCACCACACCCAGCAGACTGAAGCTTTATATTTTTAAACATACCAACCACAGTTTCCCCACCCTCCTCTCCTCCTGTTTCCTCCAACCACCTCACTTCCACCCCCTCCTCCCGCCCACTCCTCTTCCATCTCCTTTCAGGTAAGGTAAGGTCTCCCTTAGGAATCAACAAAGCATGGCACATCAAGGTGAGACAGGACCAAGCTCCTCCCCTCTGCATCAAAGTTGAGCAGTGTGGCTAAGACCTGCCCCTGATGCGTGAGCTGGCCCTTTGAAACCTATTTCCTATGGTGGGATGTCTTGTTCAAACTGAGCTTTTTAAAATTGTGAGAGGCCAAAGCAAACCCTTTTTCCTTGAGAGCTGATGACCTCAGACATTCGTTCACATAGTGAAAGGTGCTCATTCTCATCTTAGTCTGACAGCTTCAAGTGTCACCAGAAGGAAGCATTCCGTGGGCTCCAGTGTGTGTGGAATATACTTCTGTACTGCTTTCTCTTGATAAGCACAGGGTTTTTGATTCGAACAGATGTGGGTAGGACAGGCCTGCTTCTGTTGGGACTAGTCGATATGCTAAGATGTGAAATCAGAAGACTTCAGCAAACCATGTAGGATGAGCTCAGAGGCCGCTGGATGAGAACAGTGGGACCAGGGGGATGAACAGCACAACTTGGAGTGGTCAATTTAGAAAAGGGAGAAGAACTGACATAGAGAACCAGAAAGAAGTAATGTAGGATGGCATCAGCCTTCCTCATTTGAATGGCAAGTGGCTATCAAGGCTCGGAAGATACATCAGTTAGGGCAACAGTTCTCAATGTGTGGGTCACGACCCCTTTGGAAGGCCTTTCACAGGGGCCTGGGACCATCAGAAAACACGGTATTTACATTATGATTCGTAACGGCAGCAATATTGCAGTTACGAAGTAGCAGTGAAAATAATGTTATGGTTGGGGGTTATCACAACATGAGGAACTGTATTAAAGGGTCACAGTGTTAAGAAGGTTGAGAACCACCGGTCTAGAGTAAGAAGGCAGCCCAGATCAGCTCATTGTGAATTACTTTTGGTGAGTTGAACTGGCGCCTCTAATACTGCCCCCGGAAATGTGACAGTTAGCGGTAGGAGTCGACCCGTGCCAGCTTCCCCATTGCTCACTGCTCAGGCCCAGACCCACAGCACAGCGTGTCCTCATAGACTCACATTTATCTCTCAGCTGCCATCATACTCGGCATCCCCACCCCGACTTCATGACTCCTTCTTTTCAAATAAATTGTGTCGCTTGTTCAAAGCTCCTGGTTTCCTTTATATCCAGAAAACGTTTTTCAAGGTACAAATCTAATGTTCTTTTCTTCCTGTGGCCCTTCCTTGTGTCTGAGGCAAAGATAGTTCCTTCCTCCCTATGTCCTTATTGTGTGTACTGTCCTTGGCCAGGGTTTAATCTGCTTAGCAGCCACCATCTTGTCCTGAACCTCCAGTGCCCCCCAGAGTTCCTGTCTAGTCACCTTTCCTCCAAGAGTTGATCACAGGAACTGGCACGTAATGGCCAATCAGAAACCCTTTGTTGGATTAAGAGAAGAACAAGAAGACATACTAAACTAGCCATGCATCACATCACAAACAAAACATATTTACTGTGGTTTAAAAAGCATATATCATTTTTAAAAGAGTCTCAGAAGGATACCATGAAGATGATAATAGTGTTTGCTTTGAACTAGGGGTGGGACAGAGGGGAGGGAGACATTTTCCACCATGTGGCCTCTTGAATTTTGTTCCCTCCGCATGTATTACCTCATGTACTCCAACTGGTCCAGTTTAATGTGTACATGCCGAGGACTTCATGACAAATGCTTTCATAGGTTTTGGGGTTTTTCTCTTCTTTTAATATTTAGATTAAAATAGATGTCTAAGAAATAGTTGTCTTCTGTTACCAATATCAGCCTTCATCTGAGGCTCACTGGTGATGCCTAAGGGGACAGAAGAGCACCCACTAAATTGTTAAAAAAAATACCAACACAAATAAACAAACAAAACCTTCACACTTTCAAAGTCTATCTGAAATCAAGGAGGTTGAATAAGTGTCCCTTTCTATGTTCAAGACCACAGGAAGTGAGCTGACTGGGCTACAAAGAAAGTATCTGAAAGCTGACTATGGAGAAATCAACACAAGGGCTTTCCATTCCTTTAGGGCTCTGCTCCTTTGCCCTCTGAAGCTTGGGGTACTGAGGTTTTTTCAGACCAGGAAAACTTCGTACACAGGCCAGTGTATGGGTTAGTGACCTTTGTGTGGTTCCATTAGAATTGCAGTGCACCTGGATTCTCGGCGTCAGCGTGTTTAGTGATGGTTTGTCTCCCTGAATCCTAGACTTCCACTATGGATTCTGTCTGAGTGCCATTTTGCCCTCTAGCTCTGAGTGTCTTGAGGATATTTCTACTATGAGTGGGTTCAGAGAAGAAGCTGTATTGTAATAGAGCTTCAAGCATGAATAACAGCTAAAGTAGCTGCATAGTTGAGCTTAATTGGCAAAATAGAGACAATCTCACTGGTCTCAAAACTCCCTCACAACAATTGAAAATAAAGACTAAAGTATATGATTTTTAAAGCACTTATCACATGAGAATTCAACAAATGTTAGTTCTCTCCCACTACCCTGAATAGTTTCCAATTTATCTCTACAACAGATGTTGTTGTACAGTGAAGTCCACAGATATCAAAGTCCTAGTAAGAGATGAGAATAGGATGTAATTCATGCCTGGGGAAAACACACACACATCCACACTCACACACGCACACGGACACACACTCATGCACACGTGCGCACACACAGGCATGTACACACACATGCACACTCATGCCCCCCACACGCACACTCACACACACATACACACTCACACACACGTGCACACAAACATAAGCACATACACAGGCACATACACACATCTGTCATGACAACTCTTTCTTGAGGTTAAAAATCTTCCAGCATTTTGATTTCTTCATATATTTACCTTTATTATCTTTTATAAGAAGATATTTAAAATATAAGTCAGGATAATGAGCCCTCTCTCTTTCTCTCTCTCTCTCTCTCTCTCTCTCTCTCTCTCTCTCTCTCTCTCTCTCTCACACACACACACACACACACACACACTGAAAAACTAACACCTTTCACTTTAAGAAGGAGTTTTATCCAGGAACCTTATACTTACTCCCCTTAGTTAAAAACTCCTGAGCAATAAGCCCAAACCTGATCCCCCACCTTAAACTCAGGGTCCTGAAAGGTAACTTTGAAAGGGTTTGTTTCAAGGTGGCAGAGACACCCTGGCGTTTTAAAGCGGGTTAATCCAGGCTCACTCATAAAAGCTCAGCAGCAGGGGATCATTGTCCATTGGTTTATTGTGGGCAGGCCAGACTGGTTTGAACTGAGCAGAGGAAGTTAATTACCCAGTGTTTTACTTGGCTCTGAGAATGAATAACCAGTTCTTGCTGCTCCCCACCTCGCCACGCTGGAGATGGCGTGGGGGATGGGAAGTCGCCCATCAGAATCTACAGAGAGGGAGTTGCTGGCACTGCCCTAATCTCTTCTCCAGGTTGTTTGAACCAGTTCAAGAGCGGTTAAACAAGGTTATGTAAGTGACATGTGATGTGGCCCAAAATAGTGACTGCAGGCTTGGGCTGCTCTTGCTGGGCAGTTGTCAGCTGAAAGAAAGTCCCTCAAGCAGGACAACAATGAGCTTTCAAAAACGAAAATGAGATTTAAGCAAAAAAATTAATTTTAAAAAGGATTTAGTAAAATTGCCTTTCTGGTGTTGAGAGTGAATTCTGGTTTTGAAAAGGAGCATTGTTGCTCTTGAGGTCTGGGCATTGCAGAGTAGCCATTGTGGGTAAGCAGGAGACTCATCTCAGGATAGCCATGATGTAGTAAGCGGGAGAGATGGCCATTTCAGAGTAGCCACGGTGGTTAAGTGGGATTCTTCCTAGTAAGTTTGGGAGCATGCTTTCCCTCTTGGTTCCCGTGTTTTAATGAATGGCACCAGCATCCCAGCCCTCGGACTTATTAACAGTGGACTATAACAAATTACATATAATCGTTCACCTGAATATCTTAAGTATTAAACTACCGTGTGAATTGTTATCTTTTTATTTAATCTCCTTTGTAGCCTTAAGGTAGGAAAAGAAAATTCTACTTATTCCACATAACACAATAAACATGTGAACTAATATGAAAGAAGGCAAGACTGGTGGTGAAATTTGACAAGGTTGTTGGTTTTTAAAAGCACAACCCAAACGACACCAGAAAGGGTTTAAGCCATGCCTCAGCTGTAAAGAGGCTTGAACCCTAAGGATCGGGTTCCCACTGTAGCAGATCTTCAATGGACTCCACGTATGGGAACTGGAACCCAAAGTGAAGGGGACAGGAGCAGAGGACACACTGCAGGATCCTGTGGCAGGACTCGGGTTCGGCCAAACCATGTCCCTTGTTCCGATGTGACTCCAGGAGCTCTCTTAATCTCTAAGAGACCTCATAAATAGTGCTGTATTTCCCCACCCAGACTCTGGGCAGACTGGAAAACAAAGGAGTGGCTTGCGGGAGATAAAATATCAGCCTTTTGCGAGGCTAAGTAAGTTGAAGGATAGGACTTTGTGGTGAGAGCAAAGAGAATCTGCAACCTGAGCCTGGGAATGAGACACAGGCATGGGCTCCACTGGGTCAGGGCAGACCTTCCCAGAACCCAGGAGGTGTGTCCCTACTCTCTGAGAGAGCTTTCTCCTCAGAGGGAAAGATAGGGACGATATGGACGGAGACAAGCAAGCCAGATATTCTTCTTGAATCTCCTTATCAGAGCAGAGTGAGCAAAACATTCAGAAACCTTAGGTGTGACACCATGCAACTTCTACCCGCTAGAAGGAAACGTAAAAGGTGTAGCACAAGGGTTCCTATCTCTGGGGTTCTGCATGAGGTTCCAGTTGCAAGATCAGCCTTGCAATTGTTCAGTATTCGCTCCCTTGCTGCAGCTAAGCCCTATGTGTAAAGGGTAGTAATGTACAGATGGTGGCTTTTCTAATGCATGTAATTTAGGGCCTTTTTATCCAGTGTGGAATTGCTTCAGTCCCCTGCTTGTCTGTTTGCAAGTGAGTCCAAGCTACCCCGAATCCACGAATGCAAAAGGTGTTTGTAGTTGTTGATGCTGGCATTGTAGTTGCTAGAATCTGGGGTGTTTATGTCTAATGTCCCCTGAAAATGTCATTGTTTATTAACGTGTACCACTCTCCTTAGAAGCCAGGCTTACTGAGGAGCAATGAGGCAAGCAGGCCGTGGATAGGACCAAGGCATGTGTCAATCCACAGATAACTGCTGAGTACAGAATGAACTCACCCAACAGAACTGCTTCCAGAAATCAAAAGGAAGACATGTATGGCTCGTCTCTGGCCATCTTTAGCTGGGGTCAGATGGCAGGATGGTTCAGGCTGCACACTGTTCCACCCATCTGTCATTTGTAGACGTCTTTAAGTTTGGTGCGTATGATTCAGTATCATTCAATATCTGAATGTGACACTAACTTCTGAAGTTTTCATGTTGTTAAAATAAGTCACACATAATATATTGTCATCCATACTAATAAGAGTAGCATTAAGACACCAAAAGTTGAAGCAGCAATAAAAATAAATTAGAGTCATTGGGGCCTATGTCTCTGATGCAAGATGTAGCTACTGCTTCTGACATGGTGGGAGGTGAGCATGCCTTTGAGCTTCTTCTTGTCCACCTCCCTTCCATGTTCCCGCAGGGCTCCCTCCCCGAGTAACCATAGTGCTTACAGTCTTGGTTTGGAGAGTAGCTCGTATAGGACCCTGAGAGGCACGTAGACAAACAATGCCAGGATCTGATCTGTGGTCCAGAGGGTCACTGTACTAAATAAATCTTATAACATGGACACACCTCTGTGAAGGCTCATGGCCCAAAGGGTCTCAGGGTGTCCAGCAGAATCTCTCCTGAGACAGTGTCAGAGACCAACAGAAGGCAGCCCTTCTCATATTCATTTCAAGAAGCTTTCCTTTTGCTTTGTGTGTGTGTGTGTACCAAGGTCTATATAAGAATACATTTTTAAGTTGTTTCTTTGTTTGCTTGCTTTTGAGATAGGGTCTTTCTGTGAACTGGATGTCCTGGAACTCGCTATGTACACAAGGCTAGCCTCAAACTCAAACAGGTCCACCTACCCTTGTGTCCCAAGTGCTGAGATTAAAGGCCTATGCCATCATGCCTAGCTAAGCTGTTGTTTTTGTTGTTTTTAAGCTTAAGAAACATTTGGTGTAGAGGAGGGACATTGCAGAGACAGGCGGTCTAATGCCAAGCATAGTCGTGGTAATAAGCAATACTAGATGGTACTATCTGGAGTGAAAGAGCTGGAGAGGCCACACAGGACAGGCAGAGTGATGTCAGGCACATAACTTGCCCAAGTTCAAGTCAGATAAAATGCCAGCATCAAGCAAGAGATGAAGTGGACACAAAGTCCCACGCAACCAAGAAGCTGTTTGCGATTAGTACCTACTGGGACAGGGAGTGTCAGTGTTCCTCAGTGGCGTGACTAGCAACCATATTCCAGAGCAGGCCTGTCCCCAGGAGTAGTTGGCCAACACAAAGTCTTTTTTTAAATGTGCTTTTCTTGTTTTGATTTGCTGGGGTTATTTTATTCCCTCAAATTTCTTTTTAATAAGAGAGAGAAACAAAACATGAAGTTGAATACATATAGAGGAAATATCTGAGAGGAGCTGGGGGAAGGGAAAGAATATAAAAAATATATGGTATGAAATTAATTCCATTGTTTGAACATTTTTAAAAATAAATTCAAACTAATAGTAATTTTTTAAAATAATAGCTGGAATGATAATGGCAACAATAACCGTGTCAGGCATTCATTAAACTTTTCTGCGTGCCACCCCCTGGGTCAAGTGGCCTCGGTGGCATCCTGGTCTCAGGACAGTTCATCAGGTAGTCCTTCCATAGTCCATGTAGCAGATCAGGAAACAGAGATGCAAAATAACTTCTGTGAAGCCAGTTCATGCAGCAAAGCTTCTCACCTCTCTACCTTAGAAGTCGAGCCAAGAGAACCTGAACTAAGTGGAGAAAATGCAAGTAGAGATGACAGGACTCAAGAAAATCTCCAGGGGAAGAATCGTGGGGGCACTTTTACCCATCAAAGATAGAAAATGGTACCGAGGAAGGAGAGTATAAGGCAAAGGTGGTTCTAAGAGTTCCCATGTAACTAACTGTAGTGTTAAAAGTGTGAAGAACAATCAAGGGGAAATCTAACGTTTGAGGAGGACTTCCTGCTAGATAAGGATGCTCACTTGGTTTGTGGGTGTAGTAGAGTTGGTTTTGGAGACAATGAGTGGGGTGACTGAAAAGTTGCTGCACCCCAATAAGCCTCTCTGCCAATGCAACAATCCAAACCAGACCAGATCAAATCAAATTAGAAAAAAACAAAGTTTAATGAATAAAAACGCTTGAAGATGATTATCCAGCCCTTCCTTCCCTCCCCCCAGAGAGGAGACAAAAAAGGAAGACCAGAAAACCATGTGTTTGTTTTCTGTGGGCAGTTTAAATACCATCTCTAGGGGAGGGGGTCATCATTTGGCAGGCTTTCTGAGAAGCAGCAGGTTTGGAGAAAGATGGGGGAGGGGGCTTGGGGTGGTTCTTCCACTCGAACTTTCCAGACTCTGGGTATATGGATGCCAGTAGCTGGGGTAAAGCTTCCACCAGAACAGGTACACGTGTGCGTCTGAGATCCGAGAGGATGTAAGTCTGCTTTCCGTGACTGCAACAAAATACCCAAGATAAATTAGTGTAAGAGAGAAAGGTTGATTTTGGACTCATGTTTTTTCGCCCTCAAGGGGACTCAGTATCTGACCTACACACCCGCTTACTCTGAAAAGCATTGAGCAATACTAGAAAACACAGCTGATATCAAAATAGCAACCCAAGGAAGTTAGTACTTTCTAGAACCCTCGGGTCCTGGGCCTGAATTTCCTTCTTATCCTAGCTTCGGACCGAGGGGAGAGTTGGACTTTTGTCTTCTGTTTACTTTTAGGATATAGTTTAACACTCTCACTTCCTTGTTGACTTTTGGAAGAAGGTAAAACTTGAAGATGGGGTCAGAAGTGAGTAGTGTTTGTCGAGTGGGACCTTTCCACCTCAAGGCCAGTCTCGGGGAGATGCTATGCCTTTCAGCAAGCGTTCTGCTCACTTATATCTAATTAAGAGCTAGCTGCTGTTTGAATTTTCTCACTTTACTAAAAAAAAAAGCGGGGGGTGGTCCCAGAGCAGTGATAAGTGACTACTGCACGACCATTGTTTAAATTTCTTGACTTTAATTGAGTCTCTGCTGCAGGCCGGATTTGTCACTTCTTATTGATGCATTTTTTGTTTGACCCCCACATCAGCATTTACCAGGTTGTCACCGGTGTCTCCATTTTATAGGTTAGGAGGCCAGGACTCCGAAGACTCTCAGTTCCTCTGTGGCAGAGGCAGCCTCTGAACCCCTGGCTCTGGCCGTGCCACTTTCCTTGCTTGGTCCTCCTTTTGGCCTCCCGTCTTCTGCCTTCTCTCTTCTTGAGTTATCGAGTCTCTGAGACCCTCACATGCCTCAATCTGCCTTTCTCATTTGGCACCAAGTCAAGAATAGCACAAAGTTGGTTCTTGATTTTGTATTTTAAAAAAATGCCAAAGATAACTCTTGTTGCTTTCAGGAATTTTTGAAACAATATTTACCTTTTAAACGTTTCCCAAATTATCCCACAGTTAAAAGCAATTTTATAGCTTGAAACAATACAGAAATAACAAAAGCTTGTATTTTGTTGTTTTTGAACTCAGCATTGTGATTTGCTTTGGTTTCTTTTTTGAGCTCTGTTGAGTTCTGGTTTTCCAGGCAGCCTTTGAATTTGTGTTGTCCTTGCTTCCTGACATCAGCACATTGGTGTTCTGTCCAGATTGCACCTCACCTTGGAAACCTCTGGAACCCATACAGGCTGCCTTTCCTCCCTAACACTGCCACAGCCTCAGGCAGCACAGACTGAGGAACTTCTCCTGAGAGAACAGCAGTCTTCATAAACAACAACAGAAAGATGCTCCTGCCTTGCTGACTTCATTGAAAATCCTCAAAACTTGTCTTCTTCCTTCCTTCCCCCTCCCTTCTTCCTCCCTCCTTCCTTCCTTTAAACAAAGAAAGGACTTTAGGCAGAGTTTCCTATTGCCTAGGCCGACCTCACACTTGCCCTAAAGAGGAGACTAGATCCCTTTATCTCTACCTCCCAAATGCTAGGATGAGCTCCCATACTTCCTTAGAGCTCTTTGCGTTGTTGAACACATATGGGGGGAGCTCAGGGGTGGAATGCTGGAAAAGGAGCAAAAACGTATTTGTATCTGTGGATCATTTGTAAGCCTATTACTTAGGAGTCTTGGGTGAACATGCTTTACTCTGGGTCTGTGTCTACACAGCATACTGCATTAACTTGCAAGTCCCATGTGCTATGTGCACATATTAGCCTAATAGTGCAGTATTTGTTCATTGACTGATTCTTCCAGATCTGTGGGGCATCAGTGTTCCAGGCTGTCTGGTGTCTGCATCTCTACCTTCTTCATTAGCATACGGACCATTTCCCATAGTGTTTGGCAGAGTACCATACTATACATTTTGAACAGAAATCTACAAGGGAACATTTTGGAGTAGTCAAATCATGGGTGTGTGTGTGTGTGTGTGTGTGTGTGTGTGTGTGTGTGTGTACCAACTTATTTCCTCCATGACAAAGAAATATATGGATTTTCTAAAATGTCTTCTACACTATCTATTATGAGCTATCTGACTAAACAGATTTTCCTCAATTTTATGAGAGCTAAATAAAATCTATTAGAAAACTACAGGAGATTTGAATTCTCCTCTAATTTTTTGAATTATTTGTCTTGTAATTGTGGATATTCTTGACTGTGCAGGTGTGTGTAGTGTATTGACACTGATGGAGCTTAGCTGGGAATCATAGGTTACAAGCTTAGCTGGGAATCATGGGTTGCATTATTTATCAAAATAACCCACTGGTCTTTACATCTCCCTCAACAAAGAAGTGAATTTTACCCACTAGTTACTTTTAGTAATAGTTTGAAAGTAAATATATATATATATGTATATATATATATATAAATTAAAAAACAACTCACTGCATAAATAGCCTTCAACTTTATAAGACTTAATTTGGCAAGATAAAAATCAGTACGCTGAAATGGTCACAGCTTCTGCTAGAACTTTCGTACCCGAGACTGAAATCCATGTGCTCCCTTCCACATTCCTGAGGACCCCACCACCCTGTGTGTTTCCCACTCTTTGCTTCCAGTTTCTGCCCCCTCCGGAAGGGATCAGATCACCGCACTGATAGATTTCCTGAGTCAGGCCCTACACTCTCACCTTGACACTCACAAGGTGCTCTGTGGTACTGGACTGAGAATAGCCTAGTTCCAGCTCCTACAGTGGCCTGACACGAATCAACAGAGGAGCAACAGGTTTGGATTGTCCTAGGCTGCTTATCTCTTTCTTATCATTTATTATCTCGTGGATTATTTATTTGGGATTCAGTTTCTCTTTTCTTCTAGTTTCTACAAGTAGACTCTTAGATCTTTCATTTTATACTTTCCTAGTATAAGCAGATAAAGCTAAAAATATTCTCACTAATCAACTTTAGTTGGATCCAAGTTTTTGTTGAGCTTCCATTGTTACTGAATTTAAAATATTCAGTTGTTTACCACATGATTTCTTCTTTGACTCATAAATATGGTGCCTTATTTTCAATGACATCGGCCTCTTATGTTTTGAGTATGAGTTTTGTTTATAAATGCTTTTAAATTATCTGCATAACTTCAATCCTTTCCCAGTGCTATCTCAGAATTTTCTACGTGTGCTTGAAATAAAATATGTATATTGTGCAGTTGGGGGCACCCAAATAGGAACAGGTGAAAGTGATTAAATAATAGTGTTCAAATCCTATGGACCCTCCCTGACTACCCAGATAGCAGCTGCTTTCCTGGTTGCTGATAGATTTTTATATTTCCAGTTATAAGTAAATGGTTTTGCTTCAGTTTTTATTTGACTGTATATGTGTATATATATATATATATGCATATATACATATATATTTGGGTTGTTATATTTCCAGTTTGATCAGTGTAAAATTATATTCCATATCACTAGCAGAACTCTTCGTTTTATGTCTTTTTGATTTTAATGTAGTCACATCTGCTTTCTTATGCTTACTGTTTGCATTGTATATCTATTTTTCACCCTTTAATCTGTAATCTCACATTTTTTATGCTTAAAATACACTGTAGCAAATACTGCATCTTGCTTTTTAAACTAGTCCACCATCTTTTTTGACTTTCAAATATTTAGACAATTTATTCTTAATGGAACTTATGCTTAGATTATATTTTTGATTTTTTTTTTGCTTCCCATGTTAATTCTTCACCTGTTTTTCCTTTTATGTCTTTCGTTGGGTTGATTGTTTTTCAGTATCCTCTTATACCTCAACTATCTCTTAAACTATATTCCTTATTATTTTTATAGTGTGATGTGGTATATTGTATGGTATTGTCACTCAATATGCAACTGATTTATGGTTACATAAAACACGGATTTCAACACTCCATCTCAGAGCTTTGAAAAAGGGTGGTGAATATAAATTCCTGATAAGTTCTTAGGTGATGCTTATCTAATGGGCACCATGGCATGAGAAATATTGCTAAAGATAACACTGTGTGTGCTTGTGTGTGTGTGTGTGTGTGTGTGTGTGTGGGAGGGAGAGAGAGAGAGAGAGAGAGAAAGAGAGAGAGAGAGAGAGAGAGAGAGAGAGAAAGTGTTGTTATTACTATAGACTGCCCAGAATTCATCTATAATATTTCATATGTGACACCCAAAACTTACAGTAGTGGAATTTTCTTTAATATCCTATTTTTAGTGCTATGTTGACAGTTATTTTGTATATGAGTATTTTGAAAGTCTCATCATGTATTTTTATTATTTTTCTAAAAATCTTCCCATATATTTACTATTTTCAATTCTCACTTTTCCTGTATGCCCAAATTTCCATTTGGCATTAGTTTTCTTAACCATGAAGAACTTTGTTTTTTATTTCAGACAATGCAGTTCTGCCCCTGACAACCTTCCTCAGCTCTTCTTTATCGGGGGGGGGGGGGGGGGCGGGGGGATCTTCATTTCGCCTTGATTTGAAGAACTACTTTTAAAATTCAAGGTTGACAGTCTTTAAAGGTACAGAATGGCATCTTTTACACCTCGGTTGTTTTTAAAACATATTTTTCATTAGCTCTTTGAGAATTTCGTGCATTGTAGTTTGATTATATTAACGATGCATCCCCCTTCAACTCCTCCTAGGTCTACCCTCTGCCCTTATCATACAAATCAACCTTGTATCCTCATTAAAACAAACAACTAGTTCTTCCTGGTTATATGCTGTTGGGTACATGGCCATCCGCTGCTGTGTGAGCAACTTCCCAGGGTCCACACTTAAAGAAAACTACCCCTCCCTCTAGGAGCAGCTGTCAATCATCAGTAACTCTGGCCGTAGTTGGTTCCATCAAAAGCAGTTATTCCTTAGCCTATTCCTCTTGAGCATATAGTTTCACCACCAGCTCTAACTGGTTTTATGAATTTTACCTTTATATTTGTGGTTCAGACATTTGACCGTGTCATGCTTCAGTTATTTGTTTCTATCTAACCTTTGGCATTAAGAAATTAAATTAGAGCATCTTCACACGGTTTTCTGATCTGATCTGTTCTGCTCTGAGACTCTAATTACACATGCATTTAATAACTCATGCTGTCCCACATACCACTGATGTTCCACTCACTTATTTTTAAATTATTTTCTCTTTGTGTTTTAGTTTAAACAATTTCCGGTTATATTTATTTAATTTCATTTGATTCATTCTTGTTGAATACCCAGTATTTTGATAATTCTAAGTCCTACACATTTCAATTCTTAGCTTCCCCTCTGTTTTACTGTCTGTCTCTCTGTCTGTCCGTGCTGTTGACAGCCTTTGTCTCACTGGCCTCACCTCTTTACTCCTCAAGTCATCTCTTGTACACACTCCAGCCCGCAGGTGCTTCTAATTCCAGCCTTTAGGTTATTTATGAAGTTCTTTCACTTAATTTTTTTTCTGCTGATTTTGGCTATTATTTTTCTGTCTGTATGTTCCTATCATAGTCTGGCTTATTCCCAAAATTCTGCATTTTGTTATATTTC
Source organism: Arvicola amphibius (assembly GCF_903992535.2). Taxonomy (NCBI): domain Eukaryota; kingdom Metazoa; phylum Chordata; class Mammalia; order Rodentia; family Cricetidae; genus Arvicola; species Arvicola amphibius. The sequence goes on along the minus strand of NC_052061.1, from coordinate 22,564,500 downwards.
CCTGAAAGATGATGAATTTTAATCTAGTGGATGTGGGATTTCCCTCTGCATGTTGTGAATATGCTTTGTTACCATTGGTTAATAAAGAATCTGCTTTTTCCTATGGCAGGGAAGACTATAGCCAGTCAGGAAATCAGAACAGAGAGAGAGAGAGAGAAGTCAAGGAGATGCCATGTAGCTGCCAAAGGAGAAAGATGATGGAACCTTACCCTGGTAGGCCACAGCGTTGTGGTGATACATAGATTAATAGATATGGGTTAATTTAAGATGTAAGAGCTAACTAGGAATATGCCTAAGCCATTGGCCAAACAGTGTTGTAATTAATATAGTTTTGTGTGATTATTCAGGTCTGAGCAGTCGGAAATGAACAGACAGTCTCTGGTTATATCTAGAAGTCAATTAAATCACTGGCAATCACCTTGAGCTTGTAGAACCTTTGTTTTATTTGCTTTCACTTTTAGGGAATCTATTACCCTAACTGTGGGGTACAGTATCTTGTTTGTAGAGCATGAACCTTTTGGGGTCTCCAAGGAAAGTCAGAAGTCTTTGTGTCTCCTTAGTGTTGTAGGATTCAAGTTCTACTCCCCTCTGGTGGGCAGCTACTGAGATATACCTTCTCACCTCCTTCAGCCTTAAATTGTGCTTTACGCTGAATTGATGTCCCGTGGTCTTTTCTGGAGTCTCATACCCCTCCTATGCCCTACATTCTCATTCGATCTCCATAGTCTATGACAATTCCAAAGCCTGTCTTTTTGCTCTGGTAAGATTAAGGCATTTTTTTCTTGGTTTGTTTCTAGCCATCTTATACTACATGGATCACAAGGCTTTGGTGGAGGGGCTTGGGGGAAGCTAGTCAACCACAAGACCTTTGCCTAGAGTAGTCAGTTTCCCAGCATTTGATCACTCCTAGGCAACTTTAAAGTTTTCGCCACAACCCTTTGCCGCAAAGCTCGTAAGTACAGACATTTGGCTACTCTAGGCTGTTTTGCCACTGCTCAAATGCAGAACTGCCCTCACAATTGCTATGAGCTCAATAAGTCACGTGTGTTTTCCTTAGCCACTTAGCTTTCTTTTTAGCCCAGAACTACCCTTCTGGTTCTCTATATGCTGACTGCTATACAGCTACTTACTTTCATATAGGCATCTCCCAACTGTTGTGGGGACCTGTAACAGTTGCCCCTACTTCTACTCTACTAATCTGTCACATAACCTTAAGATTTACGTGTCTGAAGCATGGATCTGGGCCTAACGTTCTGTAAGCAGGAATGGCAGTAGCATCCCAGAACCTGCTGAGTGACTGCTGAGTTCCTTGGCTGTCATTACTGGCCACTACTGTCTAGTCAGGATTCTGATTGTCTGCCCGTGTTAGTATGTCTGTCGAAATTCTTTATCCCACATAGCCTACAATGTGACTTCTTCTGGATTATCACTGAGAGAGCAGGCTTTCAAAAGGGAAATGAACAGGACTGAAGTCATCCAACTCTATTCTTGTGTTTTGGGGTCTGTTCTTGTTAATGTAATCGCGACTAAGGGTGAAGCACAAATCACGTATTTGTATCCTTGCAATTCAGATTTTCAATGTTGGAGCTAAAGAAATTGCTCAGTGGTTAGGAGCACTGATTGATCCTTCAGAGGACCCGGGTTTAGTTCCTAACACACATGTGAAACCACAATTGTAATTCCAGTTCCAAAAGATCCAGTACAGTCTTTTGGCCTCCCCAGGTACCATGGGCACACGTGGAACACAGAGAGAGGAGTACAGATAGATTTGCTCACAAAACCCACGCACATTTTTTTAAATTGTAATTAAATTTTACAGGTTGTTAATGTTTGCATAACTAAAAAGTATATAACAGAATTGTCTGTCATCTATTATAAGATGTCTGCAGTAGTCTCCTGCAATTCTCCTGTCCTATGCAACAAATGGAACATAGTCCTGGAGGGAAACCATTCTGCAGGTGTTATTTTAAAGGATGCTGATCATAAATTCATCCTGGCCTTGAAATCCACTCCTAAAAAGAACAGCCAGAGAAATTCTTCTGTGCATATGGAAGATGGAGACCATTTCTGGCTCAGTCTTATATACCGATGAGACTTGTTTACATTTATCACCAATCTATAGAAATGAGAAGAAATTTGCACCCCATGAGACCAATACCTTATGCAAATGTCTTATAGCCTTTTAAATCCTTGGTGAACTGAGATAAATTAAAATTACATTTCATTATTTCTTCAGACTTTGAAGTGGACTCAGTCCCTTGTGAGGTGCAGAGGAAGCCTGTGGCTGTGCACTCGCTCTTGTGCAATGCGAAAGGCACAGAGTGCCAGGCGCCCGTGGGAATCTTCCTGGTAAAGCAAGGCGCTTTGCTCAAAGCACGCTCCCCTCTTTATTACTTCCAAAGAGCACTTTCCGTGCTGCTAGACCACCAGCAAATTATATCGCCAGCTGCTCTTGAGAAAGCCCTCTGGCCTCGAGGAAGACCAGCACCCCCAGGCCTTCTGAACTGTGCTTCAGCTTCTGTCCCTCGTCACTTTACCCATTCCAGCTTGATTTTCTCCTCTGGAGAGCAGTCTGAGTGACCATTGCCTTGCATCTACAGTAGGCGTAGCCCTAAGGCTCCAATATTATCTTAAGTGATTTACTGTATTAAAGAATGTATATATTTTTGGGATACTTATTATAATTAGAAATTATCAGTCAAGGGGACATGATAGTAATGGGCTGAAGAGAGGGGTTTACCCTAACCTGTTCGCCATGTCGTAGGGCACCTGTGTCACAAGTGCCCTCAGCCCCTCTGTGCTCACCCACCGAGTGCTCTCACCCTGTCTCACGACTTACACAGCAGCCCGAGCTGCCAGCATGGCAAGCCCAGACTTCCTCACTCCACACCCGGATGGCTAACAGCAAACACCTTTACTTGGAGGTGTCTGACTTCTCATGCCCAAGACCAAGATGGGGTAACTCCCCACACGACTCAAGCCCCTACCATCTTCCTGTCACAATTAAAGGCAGTTCATTTTTCTAGTTGGTTCGCCTAGAATCTAAGTCTTCAGCTCAACAACTCTTAGCTGATCTAAGAATTCCTCTGGAATCTAACCACCTTTACCCCATCACACTGACCCAAGCCACTTTCATCCTTCCCCTAAATGTAGCAACTGCATCCCATCCACATAGATCGCCAGCCTTTGTCTTCAATCCACTACAGTCGGTTTTCCTTACAGCAACCAGAGTGGTCCTGCGTCAACTTCTCAAGTACAGAGATTTCTCCTATCACCCAGAGTAACAGCCAAAGCTGTTATTATACTGTGGCCTCCAAGGCCCTCCAAACAGGCTCATGATAGCCCTGGACTGTCATACTCTTCCTGAAACCTGCCCATCCCAGTGCCAGTACCCATTTTCTGCCTTGTTTGTTTTCCTCTCTGGCAGGGTGTCCCTGCAGGTACCTTGAAGGACCTTTATGTTTTTGTTTAAAAATAACCTTGCTGTGAGGACTTCCTGTGCACCCTCCCCACCAGGAGAAAATGTCCTTCCTCTCCCTCCCAGCACACACTGTCTCATTGCTGTTCATTTATCTGACAACCGCGTCTGTTGTCTCTTCCCCTTATTGGATGAAAGTTAGCACCGTAGAGACTTCTGTCTGCCTGATTCCTTGTAGTATCCTCGCTGCTTTGAGAAGTGTCTGGCACCTCCTGGATATTCAGTCAAAGTTTAAATGAGCCAATGAGTACTAGAGCTAGACTACCATTCCATGTTCTGCCAGTAGGTGTCCCTCTGTGAGCCGTGCTGTGTCCACATGGGATTTGTTTAGTTCAGGTGGGCTCCCAGAGAGAAAGACCAACATTTCCTGGTATGGATTTCTTTTTACACTAGGAACAGATATCAAGTATAATTAGAATTACAACTAGTATAAATAATATTAAGCAAGGAACGTATGCTAAATGTTTCAATAGACATTCTATCCTAAGGAGTCTAAGTCTTGTATAGGAAATGGCTTGGCTACACCATAAGAGGGCAGTAACTATGACAATATAATCTTCAACCCCATTGAAAGTCTGAGAAGGGAGATAATATTGCTTGAACAGGCAGGAAGTACAATCAAGCAGCTTCCAAAGCGAGCAATATATGACAGAGACAATTAGCTACCTGAGCAATCACCTGAAGTCTCATTTGCAACATTGAAACAACCAACTTTGGCTAAGGCCTAGTGTAACTGACTGACCATTTTCAGAGGCAAGAAATTTTTCAGAACCGTCTTACCCTGTCTTGGCAAGATTTGACAGTCTTTTCCTTGTGTCCTACTTATCCATTTCTGGATATCATGTACTTTGTCAGTAGTTGAGGTATGGGCAGTTCCTTGCCCAAAGGCCAGTTGTGCCAGGAAGAAAACAAACTCCAAGTAGAGTGGTTTTGGTGCCCAAAATTCTTTCAAGAGTAGATTGGTGCTGTTAGGAGTAATCGTGTCTCATATAACAGAACCCTAAGTTATTTAAATCCATGTTCTACAGATCCTTGAAGTGGTTGAAGATTACCTAGTGTGATTTTGAAAGTCTTTGTAGTGCAATTGTATGCATCAGTGGTAACAAGGTGTCTTAGTTTGGGTTTCTATTGCTGCAGAGAAAAATGTGAGTTGGGGAGGAAAGGGTTTATTTAGCTTACAATTCCATATCATTGTTCATCACTGAAAGAAATCAGAACAAGAACTCAAACAGGGCAGGAACCTGATGGCAGGAGCTAAGGCAGAGACTTGGGGAATGCTGTTTACTGGCTTGCTCCTCATGTCTTGCCCAGCCTACTTTCTTACAGAACCTAAGACCACCATCCCAAGGATGGTCCCAACAATGGGCTAGCCTGTCCCCTATCAATCACTAGTTAAGAAAATGCCTTACAGCCAGATCTTATAGAGGCATTTTCTCAATTGATATTCCCTCCTTTCAGATAATTCTAGTTTGTGTGTCAATTTGACATAAGACCAACCAGCATAGTGGGCTTTGCAACTCGAAGCTGCAATCTGGCCTTTGCTTATAATGTTTGATGGAAATGCATAGCACATGCAGCTGTTAACAAAATCAAATAGTGGAAGTAGGTAGCTCCTCTTCCTATGGAAGAACTGTTTGACATATAGTGTCAATACAGGGAAGCCAAGTCTTAGAGGTGTTAGATTGCCAGCCTCTTGCCTGTATTCTCTACAAACCCTGTTTGCCCTGCTGTGTTGAAGAAAAAAGGTCAAAGCAGGAAAGGGACAAGAACCCTATTCTGATTATACTTGCTAGTTTTTTATTCTAGTCTGGTAGTTGTTATTTTAACATTTTTTATTATTAAATCAGGGCAACACAACTATTTATGTGCTGGGAGGAATGACTGCATCATTGATAAGATTCGGCGAAAGAACTGTCCTGCATGCCGACTCCAGAAATGTCTTCAAGCTGGTATGAACTTAGGAGGTAAGTGTCATGGCTCAGCTTGATTGTAACATCAGTAGCACTCACATCCTGTCGGAAGCAAAGGTGGCCTAATGCGAATCAAAATGTCGAAAGAGTCACAAAAACTAAGTTCTGTTCTCATGGTGACATGTTTTAACGGGGAAATATTTCCTGGCTGGAATGAAAAGGACATGACTATAGCTTGCTAAGGTTCAAGAATTGGATCTTGGGCCAAAACCCAAACAAAAAATTCCTTTTTTGCACAAAATTATAGATGATAATCATCATCTCTGTTTCCTTAGATGATAATATGTGATATGTAGGAATGGATTTTTAATGTCAAGAGTAACATATATAAGAGGAAATCCTGTAAAATGGTAGAATTTCACCACAAGAAGTGGAAAGAGTAAAGGACTTGGAACCAGTGGTTTTCCAATATTATTAAAACCGTGTGAGGTTTGTATGCACTGATACAGACCAATCTCTACAGTGTTGTTCAGCAGAAACAAATTAAGGTTGTAAAATAGGGTATTTCTAGATTATGGATTGTATATCTATTTTAGAAAAGCAATAGACTCTATAGTAGGAAGACCTGGTCACTACCACATATGCTGTGTGCCTTAGAATTTTTTTAAAGATTTATTTATTATGTATACAGTGTTTTGCTTGCATGTACACCTGCATGCCAGAAGAAGGCACCAAATCTCATTATAGATTGCTGTGAGCCACCATGTAGGTACTGGAACTTGAACTGAGGTCCTCTGGAAGATCAGCCAGTGCTCTTAACCACTGAGCCATCTCTCCAGCCCCCTGTGCCTTGGAATTTTATGCTACATCAGAATCCTGTATTGTGTGCACATTACATATCTAAAAGAAATAAAATTACATTAGAAAAATGTAATAAAGTACAGCTTCATTCTCCTTTTATCTTGATGAATGACTTTGCTCCTGGCTAGTGTGATGTGGCTGCCCATATGTCAGAGAAATGCTTAGGAGTCAGGAAGAAGGTAATGCTGGCCAGGGAAGATGGAGAAGATGAGACCATGTCACAGGTCCTTACCGAGAGCTCGGATTGAACGGCCACTATGAGAGGGATAGCAGAAACCTCACTCCTGCTTGTCCCTCCTAGTCTTGTAGCCTGGGGCATGTTACCCCCAGCCTATGCCTGTGTCCTTTTCTTCTGCCTTTGTTGGACAGTGTACTGAGACTTTCTTGTCAGACTTTCTTGGACTGTCAGCCCCCAAATAATAGCATGAAGATGTATTATTAATTATGAAAGTTTGTCCTCTAACTCAGGCTTGTTCCCAATTAGCTCTTACAACTTAAATCGACCTGTTTCTATTCATCTGCACATGACTTTTTACCTGTCGTCTACCTCGCTGTCATCCCTCATGTGCCTAGATTGACCTGGAGTTCTCTTCTCCCAGCAGTACTGCCTAACCTCTCTTGCCTAGCTGTTGGGTATTCACTTCTTTATTAAACCAGTCAAAATAAAACAGAGTTATCAAATACCCTGCAGCAGTTCCTCCTTTTTTGTCTAAATAAAAGAGAAAGATTTTTAACTCTACCATAGTAAAACTATATATAATAAGAACAGTTATCAGGTAATAATACATTCACAATGTCCTATTCATTTGTATTTGGCAACTTTGGAGAAAGTATTCTATTTTCTATTCTACCTTGGTGAGTTCAAAGTTTTGTACCTAAATCATTTTCTATCATAACTTGGATTACCATACTAAAAATATCATTTTAGACCTTAAAATATTTTCTTAGATAAAATCTTAAGCTTTTATGTCTCTCAACCTTATTATCTTACATTTTACATCTCTTTTGTGAGTTTCTTCTCTATATTTGGTAACAAGGAAAACTGTAACTATAGCTATCTAGTCTTCAACCCCATCAGAGACCTGAGAAGAATAAAATATTACCTGAGTAAACAGGAAGTAAAAGGCAAACAACTTGCAAAACTTTAGAAATGACCAAAATAGCTGGCTGCCTGGACAGTTACACAAAGTTCCTCTGCAACATTGGGGCATTCATCTTTGGCCTATAAGACTAGAATATTTGACAATTTTTTCTGTGAAGCAGGAATTTTTGAAGGACTTTTCTGCATTGTCTTGGTAAAGTTTGGCAGTCAACATTTGTGTCCTGCTCATCCAATTTGGATAGGATACTGTCAGCAGTCAGGGCCAGGGCAGTTTTTTGCCCAGTGACTAACTTTTCCATAATGAAAACAAACTCCATGTGGAGGTTAATTAATGCCCAGCATCCTTCTTTGAAGTAGATTAGTGCTTCCAGGAACAGACATGTCTCACTGTCATGAAGAGTCTTATGTTATTAAAACATCTTAAAGGTCATATTCTGTAGATCTCTAAAGTATTTAAAGATCACCCATCTGTCTAAAATATATCTTTTTGACCTTGAAAAGATACCTAACATGACTATAAATTTGATTGTTATAGATGACTAACTACTAATCTTTATTTTTTAATTGCCCTAAGTAGTTTATAATAATAACTGTTAAGGACTAGAACTATGTATTACATTTTAAATGAACTGTATCAATATACTACCTTAAACAAGAGTAGAAACATATACAGTATGTTATAACAAAAATAACATTAACTTCATATGAATATGCAAAAAATCCATACCAATGTAAAAATGTTTGAGATTATAAGTTTCTTTTTAGTTTGAAAGTAGATTCTATAATCTACCCTTTTATCCTGTCATCACTATATCTCCTCTTCTTTATCTTTTCAGAAAAAAAAATCCCTTAATCTAATCTGCTTTGTTCAGTTTCCTGTCTGACCATGACCAATAACAACTTTCAACCAACCCCCTTAAACAATGATAAACATCCATAGTCCACTAACTGACCCAAAACTACCCACCCACCTCTTAGAAATTTGGGTGTCATATTCTTCTAGATTGCTTCCTATTATCTGTGAGAGATGGCATTTTTAGAGGATCCTGAGAAAATTGAGATAATGGTCAAGTCCTTGGAAAGCTAGCTGTTGTCCAACCTCTGTGTGATGGGAAAGTGCAGAGCTTATCTGAAGTCCCTGTCTGGAGCAGTCTATGAGGCTGGACCATCTCAGCTAGATGTTTTGAAATCGTTCTAGATGTAGATTTTTGAGGAAACTGTTACAGAGGCATTCTGTGAAGCTGGATCACCTTGGCTACTTGTCTTCATTGATATCTGGTACTTTTTTTCCCTGAAAACACACAGACTTCTAAAGGTAACACTATATCATTATTAACACAGTATAGAATGTGTGGTGTGCACAAATCAGCTAAAGATAATTCTCTGTTCTATGTTTGAGCAGGTAAAAAACATCTGTCAACTGTATAAGTCCAAATGGACTTCATAACCAAACTGTAATATAAACCTCTATCCATGCCATATGAAAGAAAGGATGGCACTTAGTAACTGATGCCAACCATTGGCAGATAGGATTCAATGGTGCTAAAGAACTATGCAGCAAGAAGACAATCAAGTGAAGAAATTGCCTACAGAATGAACAAAAAAACTTGCTGTGTATATGGCAGAAGATTAATATATCAAATATTTAAAGAACTAAAATGGAATAGCAAGCCAAAATCTAATCAGTAAATGAGCCAGTGATTGACAGATGTTTCTTAAAGTGTGTAGTATAAATGTCCAGTGAGCATGAAGGAAATGGTGTGCCATTTCCTCTCAGCCTCAATGCTGTCCAGTCCATTGACAAAAGGGAATGCTGTTGATAGAAATGCGGAGGAACTCATCCACTATGTACAACAGCATGGAAGTCTCTGGAAAAGTTAAAAGCAATCTGCTATAGGATCCAGCCGCAGTCATTCCTGGGTATTTATCTGAAAGGTTCTGAGTCAGCATAGTAGAGATACATGCACAGCCATATGTATAGCTGCACTTTTCATAACAGCTGAGTTTCCCATCAGTGGAGCAATGGAAAAGGAGAATGTATGTTAGTATGTATACAATGAAACTTTCCTACAGCTATGTAATTTTCAAGAAAGTGTATGCAACTGGACACAATCGTATTTAGCAAAACTCATCAGTCTCTTAGAGACCATTACCACATGCTTTCTTTCTTTGTGGATCCTAGATTTCATGAAGATAGATGAAACTCTGTATGTATATGTAATGAAAATCATAGTAAACTGTGTAGAACAAAGAAAACTAATGGGCATGGGGGGGTTGCAAAAGACAGGGCAGAGGCAACATGCCAAATTAAATTATGCGCATGCATGGAATGTTCTTATCAATGCAGAGGTTTTACAGCGATTAAAATGTTGTTAAAAGACAAAGAAGTAAGCTTCTCCATCACAAATCAAACAATCAATGGAGTGAAGGGGTAGCCTGCATGAAGGAGAATCACAACGAGAACAATCAGCAGGGGGAAGGGAGAGCCTACAGAAAGGAGAAAATACTTGCTAACTGTTCATTTCACAGAGAATTGCTATCCAGAACCTGAACATTTTAACAACAAATATGTAATCTGGCTTTTGGAAGGGTAAACCCTTTGAATAGATACCTCAAAAGAAGTAATTCAAGGGACCAAAAAAAAAAATACATGAAAAAATACTCAGTCATAATTATTATTTGTTATCATAAAAATATCATTAGTCATGATGGAATTGCAAATCAGAAGTAAATTACAGTAACTAGCATCCTAGTAGATTGGGTATTTAAAAATTTGGCAAAGTTGTAGAAAAATAAACTTTTATATACTGTTGATGGGAATGTAAATTGGTATGACCACTGCAATAAAAAGTATGAAGGTTCCTCAAAGTGCTAAAATTAGATCTCCTGAGTCAGGCTGTAGCTCCATGGTGAAGCACCATGAAGAATGTACAGGCTAGAACCACAGTTCCTAGAACCACAAAGATAGAGACATATAGATAGATGATAGATAGATAGATAGATAGATAGATAGATAGATAGATAGATAGATAGATAGATAGATAGATAGAGATGATAGACAGATGATATATAGCAAGTAGAGAGATAGATTGATTGATTACTAGATGATAGATAGATAGATAGATGATAGATAGATGATAGATAGATAGATAGATAGATAGATAGATGATATATGAAAGATAGATAGATAGATAGATAGATAGATAGATGATAGATAGATAGATAGATAGATGATAGATAGATAGATAGATAGATAGATAGATAGATAGATAGATAGATAGAGATGATAGATGATATATAGCAAGTAGAGAGATAGATTGATTAATAGAGATAGGTAGATAGATAGATAGATAGATAGATAGATAGATAGATAGATAGAGAGATAGAGAGATAGAGAGATAGAGAGATAGATAGATGATATATGAAAGATAGATAGATAGATAGATAGATAGATAGATAGATAGATAGATGGAGTCCTGCCATATAATCCAATTCATGTTACTTTCACCCTTCTGGGTACCTATCCAAATTAAATTAAATCAACATATCAAAAAGGTACCTGCATGGTAATATTTACTGAGGAACTGCTCTGAATATCTAAAATATAGAGTCTGCTTAGCTGCTCATCAACTGACAGGGAACAAAGAAAGTGTGGGTATTTTTCAACCATAAAGAAGAATAAGATCCTCTCATCTCAGCAGAGTGAGGAAGCTGAAAGATGTTATAGTTAAGTGGAATAAGCCAGACATAGGACGGCAGATGTCACACATTCTCGTATAGGGAATATACTAGCATGAGAAATAGAATAATGATTTCTAGACATTGAGAGGGGAGCAGGGTGCAAAGAGGGGACTGGATTTGATCACTGTATACTATATGCATAAAATACATAAAATTTCACACTGCACCCTCACCAAAGTGTGAAGGCAGTGCATATTAGTAATATGGAATTATAGAACACATCCTCACTATAGTGACAGTCGTTTTCTGTCACCCCTGGGGGAATAAAGGTGGAGTCGCAGATGTTTGCTGAGCACTTGATTCGCGGGTTGGATAGGAACCATCTATCTTTTGACATGGAGCTTCTTAAACGCTGAATTAGCAGAACTAATAAAAGTGGCTCCAGCAGAAACACGGCTTTGCTCTTCTAAAAGAAGTCTGTAACGAAGATGGTCAGCATTTGGAAAAGACCCTGAAAATAATGTTTTGAGTCAATATATTTCTATTTTCCTTGACACACTAATGTACTCTTACAAACGTGGCTTCATGGTATTGTGTCTTGGCAAACCATGGCTTTAAGGATCTGAAAACTTTGTAACCACATGCTACAAACATGTGGATTGCATGTTTGTCTTCAGAGACAAAGGTGGGTTTCGAGTAGTCAGAAAAGGCACTTGGCAAGACCTTAGCATTCCATGTTGGCAAGTCAGGCTAGGAAAAGAATTGAGAAAGCTAGGGGAGGTGCTGTAGATGGCTCGTCCTCAAGAGCTGCAAGACTGCTCAGTGGATGACGGCTCCTGAAGTCAAGCCTCATGACCTAAGTTTAATGTCAGCCCAGGGCACACATAGAAAGAACTGCTCCACAAAGCAGTCCTCTCACCTTCGAACGCATGCATGCCCTCCAGATAGACAGACAGACAACTTGCAGACAACTTGCAACTCTAAAACGTAAATTTTAAAACAACGTAAGTTACACAAGAGAAAGACGCTGGATTCAGTTCTTCGTTTACAGGAGATAAGGACCCAGTGTGGAGCTGCCACCCTGTGTCCTCACCCTGAATGCTAGACACAAGGAAGCATTTGTAAATACTTAGAGAGGAGAGAAGGAGCAGAAGGTGCGGGGTGACTGCCTGTCACTACCTAGCCTTGGTCACAGGTGGGGCGAAGGGGATGAATGGCTTGCGGAGTCTTCTGAGTCCCTGAGTGGGTTCTCTAGGCTGCTTGTTCCCCAGGAAGTAACGGCTTCACCCACTTCTCCATCCTGTCTCAGCAGCCATGGCTGAGTCACCTCACTAAGCTTTTTCAGATGCTACTGGTCACAGGATAGTTGGCTTCGAACTGCTTTATAAGGGAAGGGAGAGAAATCTTTCTCCGTCCGTTTGCTCAAAATCCTCTGGAGTTAAAAAACAGATCCAAAGCAAAAGGAGAAATTAAAGGAAGTATTCGCTTGATTGACTGACTCAGAGTTCCACTTTACATTTTTGTTTTGTTTTGGTTTTTCTCCAATTTTGTAAATTTCTTTTTCCTTTAATGAAACCCAAAGCCTCCCTTTGGCTTGAGGGTCAACATGAACAGCTTCCCCAGACCAAGCACATTGCCGGTTTATTTTCATTCCCCAAACACACATCCTGTCCCTGCCTTGCCCTCGGTAGGGCTCTGAGTCATGCCTGAGAACGGCCCTAATTCTGTCACCAGTGGCCTCGACCTTCCACATAGGCAGGGCCTTCTCCAGCCCTCATGGGTTTGTCTCCACTGTTAGGGGCTGTTTCTGCTAAGGTGACATAGATGAGTTAAGGGATGGAGCCGTCTCTGTCAGTTCCAACAAAAACTTCCCATTTGCTCCAGATGCATAAGAAGGCCAAGAGCAAGGTACTTGGATTCCTATGTGTATTCTCTTCCTATTGCTGCAATAATGAGTAACCACCCAGTTATTGATTTAAATAAAATTATATGAAAATTTATTTTTATATGAATGTACAGCTTAGAAATCTAATATGGGTCTTACTGAGCTCAAGTCAGTGCAGCAGCAGGCTGACTCCCTTCAGGGAGGCTGGAGGAGAGAACTCGCTTGCCGCCCCCAGTTCTTGGTGCTACCTATGTTCTCTGGCACATGGTCCATTCTGTTGCCATGTGAGGTGAAATCCTCCTGGGCTCCGGGGATCAGAAAGAAATGTCTTTAAAGCACCATATTAGTTCCTTCTGCATGGCTTTGGCTGAAAGGCTTGGTGTGATAAAGAGGGAAAATGTAGCTGCTCATGGTTACAGGAGTCTCAGCCACCGTGGTGGGGGCAGTGTGGCAAAGAGCTCTTGTTCACAGCAACAGAGCGGGAGGCAGAGGCAGTGTAGGCCACAGCAATTCAGGACTCAGACTGCAGCAGGAACCAGGAGTCTGGTGCACTCTTCAGAGAAGTAACGATCTTCTGGTAGTCAGGTCCCACCCCCTAAAAGCTCTAGAGCCCCCCAAAACAGTGCCACCAACTGGGGAACAAGTTCAAAACAGAAACCTGAGGGAGGCGTTTCAGATTCAAACCCTTACAGAGATAATTATTCTACTCCACATAGTTTGTAATAACCTGCTTCCCACTAAAACTTGTCACCATGCTGACTTTGGGGTGCTTTCCTGATTCTAGTGCTCCATGTCCTTGTCTCACCCCCCACCACTACACCCTAACACCACTCTGCTTTCCCTGAAGTCCCTCTGAACTCTTGCACACAACCTCCTGGTTATACCTCTGTGCACACAGTCTACAATGGCCGACACAATCTTCCCCAGTGTGGATATGTCTCTGCTCAAAACCCTGCTCAAAAGAGCCCTCACTCCTCAGATGGTTTCCACATGGGGAGAAATGTCCTTCTTTCTATATAACTTAGTAAGGCTGTCGCTTCCTCCAACAGAGTGGCTGTCCCCTCTGGCCTTCCCAGGCTCTGTCACAGCATGGAGCAGGCTGACTGTAGTTGTTTGTTTATAGGCGTTCATACCAGTGGCTCGTGCGCGCTGTCAGGATGGGGTTGCCCTCTTCTAGATCCAGTGCTCTCTAGTGCAGCACGAGCACAGGCTTAATAAATGCTGCTGTGTGAGAAGACGGAATGGAAACACGGTTCAACCCTGCCCACAGGCTACAAAGATAAATCCAGCCCCCTCCCAAAGTTTAGTTAGTTATTAAAAACAAAAGGTATTTGATGTTTAAACGAGTCCTGTAACATATTTCAAAAGAAGTACTTTATCAAAGTTCTATGACATCTTCATCCCTTTATAGGAGTGGTTCTCAACCTGTGGGTCACGACCCCTATGTGGGTATCTACAATTCATAACAGAAGCAAAATTACAATTATGAAGTAGTCGCAGAATAAATTTATGGTTGGGGGGTCACCACAGCATGAGGAGCTGTATTAAAGGCTCACAGTGCTAAGAAGATTGAGAACCCCTGAAGTCCAGTTGCCAAAAAGTGTGTGTCTTGGCCAGCTATTTACATTAGTGTAGACTAGAGATAGCTTAGATGATAGTATGTTGAATAAACAGGCTAGCCCCTCTTCTTTCCATAAGGACGGGTTTCAGGTGATGTGAGCTTCGTCACTTTGTTGCATCTTTGCTGTAGCTTCTGTCTCCAGCATGGAGGATGTTTCAGACAAACTGTTGGTGTTGCCAAAGAGGGAATTCCAGCCCAGTCTGGCAGGTTCTGCTTAAGCATTAAGTTCAAGGTGAGAACTGATGGTGAGTTAAAATAAAAGCGCAGATAAATTAAATCCCCTCCCAAAAAATGTGAAAAAGAGAGGACCAAGTAGGGTAGCTGTATCCCAACACTTGCAGAGACAAGCAGGGATTTTTAGTGCAAGGCCAGCCTGATCTACATAGCATTTGTGGGCCAGCCTGATCTACATAGCATTTGCGGGCCAGCCTGGTCTACATAGCATTTGCGGGCCAGCCTGATCTACATAGCATTTGAAGGCCAGCCTGATCTACATAGCATTTGTAGGCCAGCCTGATCTACATAGCATTTGTAGACCAGACTGATCTATATAGCATTTGTAGGCCAGCCTGATCTACATAGCATTTGTAGGCCAGCCTGATCTACATAGCATTTACAGGTTGCATCATGAGAACCTGCCTTGAAAATAGAAGCAGCAAAGGTTCTAGAAAAGGAAGCTCCCGGGGTGAAGCAAAGCTAAGCTGAGCAGACACAGATGGAGATGTGGCTGAGGAACCAAATGGAATAAAGGCTTCACTCAGTCAGGGTCTGCGGTTTCCTGACAGATCATCATCGGGATCCAGTGGGGAAGGGTGGCGAAATTTCAGGTGAGAAAATCACCGTGTTTGCAGAAATTCCAAGACTGACAGAGATCCTCAGCCCATGTCTCAGTGGCCAGGCAAAAGTGAGTGATAGTAGGCACACATATCCAGCCAGGCTTAGAACGTTTTAGACAGAAATGGACACCAAAGCCTGTAGGTGGAGCTTACTATGGGTGGGACTGCACGCCGGGTAAGGTGGCCTTGGAGATCACCACAGGCATTTCTGTGTTGGAGTCATTTGTGAGCATACAGTGAGCATGCCGGGCCCGGGGGGCCCCCACTCTTGGGACAGGATCAGAGGTGAAAAATGACAGCTGATAAATGCAGGGCTGTGCACCTGTTACCCCCAGGTGGTGGCATCAGGAAGCTGAGCCTGAGAAGCACCCCGGCCGCACATCTGGAAGGAAGAGCTGTGGGGAAGGCCCTGTCTCATCACAGGAACAAATACTCCTTTTACTAGATGGCCGCTAAAGAGCCTATTCTATAAAGCCCAACTGAAGTTTAATGTGAGAGTGAATGTTGAAATCAGCCATTACTCATTTTTTATGAGGGTGGCAGCATACAGGATGTGTGCTTGTCAGCCTGTGTGCACGCCCTTCGGGTGTGGCGAGCACTTGGCTGCCTTGCTAGTAGTAAACTTGATGATATAATTATCGTAACTCTGGGGACTCTTTCCAGGGGCTGTGTGTCCCCAGGTTGCGTACTTTTGTGTGTTTGTGTCCCTGATAACAAGCTGGAACCCCAAAGAAATGATTAAGTTTTAGATATAAATATGTTCTATTGTTCTTGCAACATCCCTTGACTTCTTTAGGGAAGTTGGTCAAAGCTCACCTGCCCTGAAGCACAGACGACGGTCCTGTCTCTAGTTGAGTGAGTGACCACTTCTCAACTCCAGATATCTGTTGTCATGAGGAAAACAAGCAAGGATTGTCAGATTTTAAGATTGTTAGAAATACTGTTTTCACCCGCTGTCAGGAAAGCAGTAAATGTGCGCTGGATTAGCATCCTTCCCGGTCAGCTCTCAGTTGCTTGTTGTCTATGTGGTCTAAGAATTTCCTCTTCCACCTGGCTTTCTCTTTTAACGACTTTGCTTAATGTAGATGACTGGTTCTGGACCAGGGGTGGTCTTCCTCTGGGATGGATGGACACTCAGTGTTCTGGAAACCTTTCTGGCTGTCACAGCTGGTGGCTGGGGGTGGCTGCTGGCATCTGATGGGTAGAGGACTAGGCCTGTGGATAACCATTCTCTGACACACAGGGTTGTCCCTACAGCCATGACTTATCCAATCCAAATGCCAGTGACGTGGAGGAGACCATATCCTTACTGTTCCTCCTTTTTCTCCTTCCTCCTTCCCTCTCTCCTCTCCTCCCTCCTACCCTTCCTTTCTTTCCTTTCCTCTTCCCTGCATGTCTCTCGCTCTCTCTCTTCAATCTTGCTCATATTCCCTCTGTTTTTGCTTCCTTCAGACCCTTGAGGATGCTATCAGTTTCACTTACAAGAAAATAGACACATGGGAATTTAAGAACAAAAACCCCCAAACCTCCACATACATATTTTCTGATATGTGAAACTTAGGCAGCCCAAGATTCTGCATGGAGAATTCACCCCTGGGTCTTTGCAAGAATGATGTGGGGACCACAACTGAAAGAGTGGGATGCTCAGCTCTTTTTCCATGGCTTCTGAGCCATACATCCTTCACCATGAGTTTTCCTGTTAGATGCTGTTGCCTTTATGATGCTGTGAAACACAAAAAGCTCTTAACCAACATTTGTGTCTCAGAAGTTAAAATGTAGTTGTGGGTGGACTGAAAGTGTATGTTATTGTGATCTTTAGCTCTGGCTCCTGGTCCAAGTAGCTAAATAGTATATCCTATGCTGTTCTCCCGGAATTTTTAATTTCCTCCATTTTTGGTTAAAGTCTCCTATGTAGACATAAGGATCTTTTTGTAGTGGCTTTCTTTGGATACAAAGTAAAACTTTTGTTTTTAAGAACAAGAACAAAATGAGAGAGAGAGAGAGAGAGAGAGAGAGAGAGAGAGAGAGAGAGAGAGAGTACACTAACTTTATGTAGCTGATAATATGGAAAATTCATGTGAGTCATTTCTTGTTTTAAACAGATGTGATTTAAATATTGTAAACTATTAACTCCCAAAGGTGACACCATGAGGATGGCTATAGGGATTGTGAGAGCTGTCTCCAATGCTGTCTGGAGCATGGAGAGAGCATATTTGTACCACAGTAGTAACTGGCTTTGTCTCATGAAGAATTATTGCATATGCTTTTGTTACGAGAGTACTGATTGTAATACAGAGTATTTTCGTTGTTGATATTAAACTTCTTCTTGACATATAAAACTAGGGACTGATCCGTGGCACTGCCTGGGCAAAGCATCAAGGCCTCAATGGGTATTCTGTTACCAGATCACAGATGTCCTCCCACATGCACGGGGCATTCCAGCCTTGTACCAACACTGGTGACTGTAAGGAGTCTTTCTCTGTCCCACCAGCCAGCTCCCAAATAACAATAGGGAGACTTACTAATTCCGAAAGCTTGGCCTTATCTTAGGCTTATTTTTAACTATCTCTTATATAACTTAAGTTAACCCATTTCTATTCATCTATGTTCTGCCACATACTGCCCATCCTGCTTCCTCTAGTTTTTTTTTTTTGTGTGTGTGTGTGTGTGTGTGTGTGTGTGTGTGTGTGCTACTTCTTCTATCTGCCCAGAAGTTCTGCCTATACCTCATACCTAGCTATTGGCTGTTCAACTGTTTATTACACCAATAACAGCAATACACCTTAACACAGTGTCCACTCAAATACTTCACAGCAGCTTCCTGCTATAATTCTAGAAAAACTATATTTTACCAATCTGAATTCTGTTTGGCTAGCAGGCCCCTTGCTCCCACACTGGCTGACCCTCCGCTGTTCTACCCACGCTTCCGTGGAGGATGCTGACCTGATTTTGTTCAGACAGGCTGGGTTGAACCTTGGCTGGAGTTGTTTTCCAGGGAGTGTTTTCCAATGCTGGGGCTGAAGATGAAACCCAGAAGCCTTGCTTGGTTCTTCTGATAAACTTTCTTAGAGAACAGGGGCTGCAGTGGTCACTGCAACTGGTTCGAGACAACCAGAAAAGTGTCCGTTCATTTGTTTATCTTCCCTTTCCTCCCCTTTCTTAATGAGCCCTAGTCGGCATGTGCTGTAATCTGCACAGCAGAATGCTCACACGGAATCCAAGGAAAGAGTTCAGAATTCACCATGATACTGGGCAGAGCTGCACGGCCTATCTTCATGGTCATACTGTGAGGGGAGATTTTACCTAACAGGGGATTTCCTAACACTAACTGTGGGTCCAAAAAACAGGCATTAACGACTGGAAATTTTCTAAGAGAGAGTTGCAGGTTCCTGTCAGCCACATTCAAATTGGGAGGCGATGATTTAATTTAATGAACTGGTGACTACAGATTATATTGAGGGTTAAAACTTGCCTTCTCCATGGTGTGTAACTTGAATCTTTTGAAACTGTAACATGAAGCTGGCCTTTATCCAAGTCATCCATGCTGACCTGACTCTCAGTTTCCTTCAGGATCCCCTTTAGAGGTGGGGTGACTAGTCACAATGCCTCACCTAAAAGAGCTTATTTGAACACTAAAAGCGGCAGCCACTAGATCCACCCATGAATTTTCTGATGAGCTACATGTAGGGGTGTGGCTGTCACTATTTCCCAAATGACTTTGGGTTGAAGGGAAATCTACCTTGAAAACAAAAGCAAACACTAAGGAGGCAGGGGTGAGGCAGGCGGCAGGAAGGGAGAAACAAGAGCTAGACCTTTCCTTACTGGGAATGTACTTCAAAGTGTGTAAGCGAACTGCTCACAGTGTTTCAAATGGAAGCTGAGATTCCCCAAGAGATGCTTTCAGAAAGACCTACTTTTCCTTCAGGAAGTCCTTACAAAGGCAGCAAGTCCTCCTCTGGGCTGCCGTCAGCACCTTGGTCTCTGGCTCGGCAAGAACTCCCTCTATACCTTGTTCTGCTGTTGCTCTTGCTTTTTAGTTTTGTGCTGTGAGGGAGTTGTTGTTTGTGTGTCTGTTTTGGTTAATTGGTGTTAATGTGAAGAATACTTTAGAAACGAAGACAGAAAGCTCAGTCTCTTAATGGAGTCTTTGTTTAGCCTGCAATGTTGGACTGGTTTTGAGGGAGTCTCCAATGCTCTGGAATTTACACTGTGGCAGAAGACCAAAGGACGAAATAGAAGTAAGCCTTGTAAACAGCTGGGCAGGGCAGATCCTTGCGGGCGTGGTTCTGCTCCCAGCCTAGCCTCGGGTCTGCAGGCTGACCCCTGTGCCCAGGAGCACGGAAAGGGAGACCAGGGGAGCCTCTGCATGCTGCCACTTCGCTGCTCCAAAACAGGCCAGTTTGGTTTGGCTCCACTTGATCTGGGAGTTTTCAGACCAACTCTACAGTATCCTGAAGAGAACCCAGCCTAGAAAAATAACTTTTTTTCAACTGTATGCATCATTGACTACTATTAATTCTTAATTTAGACTCATTCGGATCATGTCAGAGGAATAAAATGTGGAATAATATTTATTTTAAAAGCTGTAAACATTGGCCTTTGTTTTTCCTTTCCTCAGACCTGCTTAGTCCCCTCCCTAGCCTGAGTGCATCCTGGGAACTCATCATGGTGTGCTGCCCCTGGTCCTCCCGCACGTTAGAGCTAGCTTGTCATGAGGAGATTTTTACATGCTATCGGCTTCTTTATCTCATATTCCTAAACTGTTCTTAACAGCGGAGTGGCAGCCTTCAGAAACGACTGTTTCTAGCCGTCAAGTTTTGTTCCCTGCTGATTTCTGTCAGACTATCTGGTCTTTCCATTCCTTTTGCTCTTGAACAATTGAAATGATTTTTAAATCATAATGTTAATATTGTTTAATTTTGTTAATATGAATTATTTATAGTAACTAGTGTTAGCTAATGATATCAATTTATTATTTAATCACAACATAATTCAGGAAAACTTGCTCAGTTTACCTTTCAT
Source organism: Arvicola amphibius (assembly GCF_903992535.2). Taxonomy (NCBI): domain Eukaryota; kingdom Metazoa; phylum Chordata; class Mammalia; order Rodentia; family Cricetidae; genus Arvicola; species Arvicola amphibius. The sequence goes on along the minus strand of NC_052061.1, from coordinate 22,544,104 downwards.
GTAAATAATAAAAAAGATTACTTACAATCTGGTTCAAATTAAGGTGATTTTTTTCAATAAAACATGCTTCCAAGTAATTATTCTTGAAAAAAATAATTAGAATTGCAGTGATAAAACTATGAGTAATTATTTTACAGAAATAATGTTGAAATGAGAAGGAGGAACTAAGAAGGAAGAACTCTTTTTCACGAAAATTAGCATTGAAGAGAAAACTTGGCTGGTCTTTGAGTCTCTGTATTTTTTTCATTCCCCATTGAGAGTTTTTATTTCTTCTACCTTCTTAGATTTCTTTTTATTTTGTGTGTGCATGTTTTGCCCACATTTATGTGTGTATAAATATATATATGAATAAATTATATATGTGTGTATACACACACAGTGCATGTGTCCGTGGTGCTCGAGAAGGTCAGAAGGCATCAGATCCCCTGGAGCTGGAGTTATGGATGATTGTAAACCAGAGGTTCTGGGAACCGAAATGGATCATCTGCAAGAGCAGCAAGTGTTCTTAAACACTGAACCATCTTTCCAGCCCAGCTTTTTATTTCTTATGCACAAAACCATACAGTCTTTCTTGCCCAAAACTCTGAAATACATTGGAGTTAGGCAGCTTCCTTGGGTGCCTCAGAATTCTCTGGTATGTGCCGTGTCTTAGGGACCTGGGATGCTATTGAGGAAACACAGAGACTACTGCAATCAGGGAGCATAAGAGGCTCAGCAGAAGAGCATGCGGGAGCTAGAGGGGAACACGTGCAAGGGATAAGTGCAAGAAGATGGCCAGGCATTGGATTGAAAGTGACCCTTGTCCGCTTATTGAAGAAATTCTGTCCTGAAATGTCATAAAGATGACACTGTTGGCTAGGTGCTTCCCTTTCTGTCAACGTTTGAAACCCTGGGTCTCCTGCATACTAAACATGCTTTCTGCCACTGACTTCTACCCAACCCCCAACTATTCATTGTTCCCATATTTGATTTGCATAAGGTAGGTGTCATCGAGTTAACTACCGGTATGAGGTCGTCTGTACAGGACAGTCCTGTGGGTTTTCCCCTTAGCCAGGGGTTCTGCTCGGTCTGAGCTCACCAGGCTCCTGAGAACTTGGGAAGACTCAGTGCTTGGCTCAGTCCCTTAAGCCGGGCCCAGGAGGCGTTTCCAGGTCACTGCCTCCTTCTTGTGCTGCGTCCACCTCTGCAGCCTTGTTACAATAGCAATGCTTCTCCAGAAACCATTCCTAATGAGTCTATTTACCTGGCATGCCAATGAGACTGCTCCGTGTAATAAAAACTCTGCTCATGATGTGCCAAGACGGCAGCTGTGGCAGCTGTTAAAGAATTTGCCCGTTGAGGGCGGCGGGGGGGGGGGGGGGTCTTTTCCTGGATGGCCATGGCAGTTGTGCTGGTTTTTCTTATTTAATAATGTAATTTTTTTATGTTTCTGCTTTTTGAGAGAGATTCTTACTCTGTAGCCCGGATCTGCTGTGAACTCTGTGTAGCTCAGGTTTGTTCAAACTCACTGTGTAACCCAAGCTGGCTTTGAAAAGGTGAAAATCCTCCTGCATCAGGCTCCCAAGTGTTGCGATTACAGGTATAGGTCACCACACCTAGTTTGTCTCCTTTTAAGTCAGTAATATAGAACTACTGAGATGTTTTACAGATAAATCAGTCATCTCCTACATAGTGGTCCTCAAGGAACAGAATTTTTGGAGATCGCTAACTTTCAGAAGATTGTAAATTTCGTTTAAAATGGGTGTCCAGAGAACTCAACTATCAATTGCAGTGTTGATTTAGGGCTTCGATTCTTAGCAAAAACACAGGTTCCTCCTGTGCTAAACTCTAGATCCTAGGCAAACTGACTGGTTTGCTTCCTGCCTTTTAAGAACTATCTCCCAGTGGCAGTGAAGGTGACACAGCCCAGAGCCAAAGAAAAAGAAAGGCTTGTCTTGCTCGTCATGGCAGCCACAGTGCGTGGTTGGCTGCACTGCCCTCCGGACTAGAAAAGAAAACAGGCTGTGACCCAGTTGAGGTGGCCACGGGCCCTCTGTTTAACAGACTCACCTGTCGCTAGGGTGACCTTGCAGACAATTGAACTCTAGATCCTACTCTGACCTTTGCTCCTCCCGCTTAGATGTCTGCTGTGGTGTAACCTGCAGTTTCCACACCGTTCCCAACTCTACAGTATGGGGTAGGATCCTGTCACTCTGCCGGTCACTTTGTCCTCTGAACAATGGTGGGAACATAGCCCCTACCTCCTAGGGTGTGAATGAAGACCAAATGCAGCGTTTTAAAGAAAGGCTAGCTTTGAACTTACCTTGCATGTGGAGCTTCGGTTAAGCTCTGCCACTTCCCAGCTCATAAATGGACTCAGTATTAGGAGGAAAGAAAGACTGCATTTTAAATTTGGAGCTGAGCAAACAACGCTATACCTGATGATGGGGAGTCTGCTCTTTCAATGGATAGGGTTTACATTTCATTACACTGAACATTCTTTCAAGCATAGTATTTGCTCTTTATGCATACTTTGGAAAACACTGCTCAGATTAGGTCTAGCCACACTTGCAGGGATAAGGAGTTTAGTCCTGTGTTTCAGACAAATCTAAACTGGAATGTGCATGAGAAAGTCTCCTGAATTCCACAACAGGGCTCTAGATCTCCAAAACTCATTCAATCACTTGTTTCTAAGCTGCGCTTGAGCAACAGGAGGCCTGACGCCAGACCACAAGCTATTCAGAAAACAGTATTATGGCACATTCTCTCAGGCAGTGCATTCCAGGCTCTCTCCATAGCATGGTCCAGGATGCTCAGAGAAGGTGCTCCTGCTCTCTAGTCTAAATGCCTTCTTTGGTCTGTAAAGCTTTCGTGTCCTATCTCATCCTCGGTGGAAAGAAAAAACGACGCGGACAGCATGATTCAGAAAATGTCTCTAAGTTTTCAAAGTACGACTGGGTTGGAGGGGATGACAAATGAAAATAGAGCTCCCAGGCCTCTTGTCAGCCCCTGTGCAGAACACGGGCTGAAGTCCTCTTCTCTCTCATCTTAGTTCTGTGAATTTGTGGGTGGGGACTTTCAGTGCTGCACACTGATGACTTCCGCAGGTCTGCTCAACACAGCTGTCTAGGAATTGCCATGTGGACCCACAGACCACCACACTGCCTGCCCCTTCTCCACAGAGCCTTCTCCAAAGTGCCAGAGGGAACTTTAGAAATAGGGGATAGCTTCAGCCCCTGCTGTCAAAACTCTCCTCCTTCCCTCCTCTTCTCCTTTCCCCTTCTCCACCACTTTTCCTCTCTTCCTCCACCACCACCACCTCCTTTTTATCATTCAGGAAGAGCAAAAGTTTGAGCTGAAGACAGTTCTGGACACCTCCCCATGCCTGTAGGTGAGCACAGAGGGATTTCTCCGACGTCCAAGGCCCTCTGACCAGTGTCTCCTATGTGGCTGCACTAAAGATCTGTTGTCTCTCCTTTAAAATCCCAACCCAAGATGGAGCCTTGTTGGTGTGTGTGTGTGTGTGTGTGTGTGTACATATTCCTGACTCTTACTAACATTAAAAATATAAAAGGAATGAGAAAAAGACCAATGTAATCATAGAAAATAAAACGCCATAGACATATCTATGCCCAGAGCAACATGTAGGCACCTCCTACAGGAGTATGGCTTAGTTCACTTTCAGGTCACAGCCAAAGCAGATCTAGGCAGAGCGACAGACAGAAGGGACATCAGAGATGAGACATCTGTCTGCCATTGTCTTTTCTCCAAGTATGTCATGGTACCCTCACCCGGAACTCAACACTGGCAGCTTGTATAACCATAATCAGTTTTCAGACTCAGCTTCCTCAAACTGGTTCTCTCTTGTCGGGGATAAGATTTTCCCACCCACTTCATTGTCTGTAGAACAGTACTCTCTCCACAGTCGGTGGATGCTAGTTATTCGCTGAGTTCTTGGAAAATGTGGCCTGTGATAATAGCAACAAAATTATATTGATCATGGCTGTAATGTTATCTGAGAGTAACTTTACACATTGGAGAATTCAGTTGGAGATTCACTAATTCAGAATTTCTTACAAAGTGGTGGACAATTAAGTTTACTTTCACTGTAGTGCATGTCCTGTAGAATCTGTAATGCGTAGTACTTTGTTAATTACATAGAGAGATCTGAAAATATGTATAGATCCTTTTGAAAATCCATTTCAAACTTCTTAACTATTGCAGGAGTATTTGGAAACAATCAAGAGATGCCACTTTATTTTCCATTGAGAAGCTAATTATTTATTCATGAAGGCAACTTGCCCTTAGCCCCTCACCCCATCCAATTAGCATGTGTTGCCTTAAGAGCCATTTAGATGCCCTTTTTCCCTACTAGTACAAATTAAGATGATTTTGCTGTATAGGTAGTCAATGTGTAAAAAGGTGACATTTCTTCTTTTGGTGACATGACAGAGAAATGCTAAGTTGTCCCTGACTTTGCATTCCTCCTCTGGGAACTAAAAGAAAATGAAGTCTTGTACCAAAAACATAATCATGTTTATTTGGCTGAAATCAAGACCAAAAGAGTCAGGCAGTGCTGTTATTAACCTGGGATGCAATTGCATTAATAATAATAATAATAATAATAATAATAATATCCCTGTACAGCATCTTTAATATCTGCTGCCAAGTCCTCATTTTCAACAGTTCGTGATTTCTAACACGGAAGGAAGTAGAAGTGATGTTTGTAGCTGGAGAACCCCTGGCAGAGGCGAGAGTGGCTTCATCTCTAGGTAGCCGTCACTGAATCAGCCTAGGTACTCTGGTTATCATATTCCTCAGAGTAGCACAGACCACTGGAATCCAAAATGGTTTGTGCGACCAGATCACACTGGGAAGTATCCCCTGAATTGTGATTTGTGGGATTACACAGAAGTACTCCCAGCTTGGTGCTCTGGTTATTTACCAGGTACAGGAAGCAGGGCCTTCCATTGAAGGATCCTGGAAATGAATCCATGGAGAATCTATGGAGTTCTGTTCATAGCTGGGCAGGAGATAGTAGCTGCCAAGATGTTGCCAGTAAGGCCTTGGCACTTGTGGGGAAACCCCTGAGCACACAATAGTTTCTATAAAATCCAATATGGAAAAATGAAATTCCTCTTTTAAGTGAGTCTAAGTGGAAGTGGGAGACATTTACTTGCATGAAACATCTAGAGAGAGCAAGAGAGAGGGGAGAGGGAAGGAGAGGGGAGAGAGAGAGAGAGAGAGAGAGAGAGAGAGAGAGAGGAGAGAGAGAGAGAGAGAGAGAATGAGTGTACTACTATTGGCTGACAGTTAAGATGAAGTGTGTCCTTGGCCACTTGGCCACCTGGGACAGTGCGATTTCCCAAACTCAGTGGCCATTAATTCACAGAATTTAGGAAGAAACCCTATCCCCAAACCAGGTTCACTTTGAAAAAATAGACACATATTGATTGAGGATCTTTAGCCAAAATCATCACTGTATAATTAGCAAACATCTTAATTACGCAGTTGGATTTGAAGCCGGTGCTCATCCTAAAGCATAAAGCTAACCCCGAGAAGGCAGAGAGAATGGATTAGAAGAGAAGCTGCACAGAATGGCAGTGGATGTCAGGGCCCTGGCTGGGTTCCCTGGCTCACTCTGGCATTCACTAGCTCTGGAAGGTTGAAAAGGCATTTCTCCTTTGGTACCTCTGCTTCTTCATCTGAAAAAAAAAAATAGCAATAATGCCTGATCTCAGGTCCTGGTGAGCACCGGACTTCTGAAGCTATAGAAAGTTTGTTGGACTGTGTTCAGAAACTGAGTACTCAATAAGTGTCACTTAGTATTTCAAATACAACATTTTAAGTGTGGTAAGTTCATAGATGGGTCATTACACAGTAGAAATTTTGCAAAGGAGTAATTAGCGACTCAAAAATGTTATCTGAAAATCTCAGAAGCTTGTCTACATTTCTCACAGGGAAATAAACTGGGGCTTCATGTATGTGATGCACTGTAAAATTTATTAATGTTTAAAAATTAAACAAATTTATTCAACAAACATTTGCCGAGAATTTGTGAGTTAGCAACACAGTACACAGTATGGTTACTTAAGAATACACGTGATATCTTCACCATACCCCTGGGTCTTCAGAAAAGACACAGATACATACCTGTGACTGAAAAATTCATACACTGTTTTGGTAAAGATGAATTCCACAACACGTATGAAGTGGCATGCTTAAGATAATGCTGATAACCTCCTTGGCAGCTATGCTACTGATAGCAGCCCAGAAATGACATTCAGTATTTTTTTTATATCCATAGCATTGACCTTAAATCAAACATGAGAAATCAACATAGCAATATAGACCTAGGACATAAAGCAAATACAAATTTTATAATTAATTTGCAAGCAGATATCCCTTTCAATAAGACATGAAAATATCAGCATTGCTGTTCCTACTTAGTCAGAATATGTCTAGCATCAGAGTCTCAGGAAATATGAGAAAATGTTAATGAGCTCGTTCTCAGTTTTGCTTCCAGCTTTTGGAGATAGTATCTCATTGCAGTTCATGATAGCCTTGAAATCATTCTGATAGCCAGAATGACCTAGAATTCACACTTTTTCTCTTGTCTTTGTCTCTCAAACGCCAAGATTATAGACGTGTGCCACCACAGTGTCCAGTGGAGTCCATTAACAAATGATTGAGCCGGGCAGTGGTGGCGCACGCCTTTAATCCCAGCACTCGGGAGGCAGAGGCAGGCGGATCTCTGTGAGTTCGAGACCAGCCTGGTCTACAAGAGCTAGTTCCAGGACAGGCTCAAAAAAAAAAAAAAAAAAAAAAAAAAAAAAAAAAAAAAAAAAAAAAAAAAAACTGCAGAGAAACCCTGTCTCAAAAAAAAAAAAAAACAAAAAACCCCAAATATTTGAAAAATTTTAACTAGCTTGTTAAACTTTTTATGGGCAGAAATTATGCCGTAGTTTTCTGTTAATCCTAGTGTCGATGTTTAATGGCTAGGTAGCAGATAAGAGGTGCCTGCTCTTGGGTGAGGACTGAAAGCTGAGCTGTAGGTTTTTTTCTGTGGTGAACATGATAAATATTAATAGCTATACTTGTAAATAGAAATGATATGTTTTGCATCAAGACCATTAGTGTGGTATAGCTAGTTCTGTGTTCAGTGAGGCTGAGATTCGCGTTAGGATGGAATCAAAGCTGTGTCTGGTTCGTGGAGAATTTTTAAATCAATTGAAAGCATTATTATCATTGCAAATCTGTAACTATCACAGCCCTAAGTTCAGCGTCAGAAGCTGGCTCTTCTGAGTCGGGAAAGTTCTTTCTACCCATTCTCTCATGCTTCTTCCCATTACCTTTGCCTTCTCCTGTGCTGATCTCAGGCTGTTGGCATTTGAAGCAAATGCTTTTCCTCCAAATGCCATTTCCTGTGATTGGAAAAACTCTTGAATGCTATTCTGGGGTGAGAATCATGGTGGTCACTACCCAAAATAATTGTTAAATTGGGAATTTTGTGCCGGCTATTTAGAGTGTGCCTGGCATCGAGCGTTCCATTTATATTTGTTATTTATTTTCATGGACCCCGCTTGTATCCTGCAGTACAGTTTTGTGTCCTGTTCTGTGGTTCCTCCTCCCTGTTGTGAGAACAGGATGAGGTTCGTGCAGTCTGCAGGTATGTGCAGGTCTCCGCGGGCTAGAAGGAAGGACATGCCGTGAGTCAAGGGCAAGGAGCCGCTGCTAGACCCGTACTCACAGTAACCTGGGAGCTTTGCCATTTGGCTTGGGAAACTATTTTGAAAGTACTTCTTGTGGCACAAGACTCCCTTAGGAGAGAGCATGCGTGGAGCAGCTCAATGGCTGGTGGACGTTTGCACCACATTTCCGTGTTCGTTATGAATCTTTGCCCTTATTCCTTCTGGTTTTGTATTTCACAGCTCGAAAGTCAAAGAAACTGGGCAAGTTAAAAGGCCTTCACGAGGAGCAGCAACAGCAGCCCCCACCACCTCCTCCACAGAGTCCAGAAGAGGGGACCACATACATCGCTCCTACGAAGGAGCCATCCGTGAACTCCGCACTGGTCCCGCAGCTCACCTCCATCACGCGGGCACTCACGCCGTCCTCAGCCATGGTCCTGGAGAACATCGAGCCCGAGATTGTGTACGCTGGCTATGACAGCTCCAAGCCAGATACGGCGGAGAGCCTGCTCTCCACGCTCAACCGCCTGGCAGGCAAGCAGATGATCCAGGTCGTGAAGTGGGCCAAGGTACTTCCAGGTAGGACGGCGCAGGGCTCGGCTTGATACTAGTGGTGCCTTGGTGTTTGCTTTGTGCAGCATCCTGACATGTCTATCATAGACCCCAGAGTGGTGGGAGAATTATGGAAACTGGTTCATTTCTTTCTTTCCAAGAATGCAGGTTTGTGGTTCTATTGTCCCTAAAACAGGCAGACGGCTGGCATTCGCCAAAGAAAGGGATTATTTTGTCCCCAAGTATTAACGAGGTAAACATATATTCTGATACTGAGGTCGCACTGAGCCAGCCCTGGGCAACACAGTCCCCAGTTCATCTCAGTGCAGGCCCAAAACTTAAAGCCTTGTAAAGCAGCCTGACCAACTCTTCCTGGTTGAAAAAAATCAATCCTGCTTGGGACTCAAGAGATGCTCCTTGATGATGTGTTCCTGCACACATACCTGAGTTTAGATCCTTAGAACTGTCATTTCGTGTGTGTGTGTGTGTGTGTGTGTGTGTGTGTGTGTACACATACATATCCCCATCCCTGTCTTGCAGGCCTGTAATCCCAGCACTAGAAAGACACAGAGGATCTCTGTGCTTTCAGGCCAGTCAACCTAGCTCCAGATTCAGGGCAAGACCCTCCCTCTAAAGATAAGGTGGACAATGATAGACAAGCCAACCCCACTTGGACCTCTGGGCTCTTCATATTGCACACACATGGCCACACCTGCATATCTATGCATCACATGCATATGCATGATATACACCAGACACACAAAACTTCTCCCTTCCTTCAGCACCCAGAAAGCATCCTTGAACTCTCTACCTTGTGTTCGTTTTTGGCCAGGCAGGATAGAGATGCTCTCACCTTGCCTAGACCTAACCTGTGGTTAACCTGCAGCATGAAGCAAAAAAAAAAAATGGTGGGGGCTTCAGTCCAAAGGATAGCACCACACAGCTGGAAACAGGAGTGAGAAAAGCATGGGGCAGGGCTGGGGAGGCTAGAGCAAAGATGCCAGCCCTGCCTGCATGGAGCCATGCCAACAGCTCATAGCCCAAGCAATGGGGAGCCAGGAGTAAGGTTTCTTAGGCACCACAAAGACTAAACGCCTAAAATTTTTCTGCTCTTGCACAGATGCAAATGGTAACAGTTAAAGTCCCTTTAAGCTGGTGCCTTTGGTTGCAGGGGAATGAAGCGAGCCTCACAGGTGAAAAAGATTCTCCCAGTGTGTTGGCTATCAGGGCGGAGCCCCACTGGACGCGCCCCTGTAATCCGCCCCGCCGCGCGCGCTCCACTGCCATCCCCACCCCCACAACAAGCATTTCCTGTGAATTTCAAGTGAAGTCTTGTGAGGAGCCAAGCACGTGTCCCCATAGATGTCTGCCGAATTGAGCTGAGTGTGTTAGGAAAAGGTAGTTAGGCGGGATTCTTCCTGGAATGTACTCACATGCTAAGTGTCTTTCTGTGATTAATTGTTCTGTTCTCTAGGATTTAAAAACTTGCCTCTTGAGGACCAAATTACCCTCATCCAGTATTCTTGGATGTGTCTCTCATCGTTTGCCTTGAGCTGGAGATCGTACAAACATACGAACAGCCAATTTCTCTATTTTGCACCAGACCTAGTCTTTAATGAGTAAGTACCTATTAATTAGCCCTCATAAAACAAGCTGCAGAATTATTTGTTATGCTGTTATTTAAAATAATCTCTAAGCCAGATGTACAAGTATGAAAGAATCTACTGAAATGAGCATTTAAGAGTTTTTTTTAAAAAAAAACATTGATTTCTAAAAACTGAAAAATCACTCCTTACAATAGTGTAATACACACATGTCTAAGTATCAATAACTCAGTATATGTAACTCTTACATCATATATGTGGGAATTGTCCCAAAAGAAAGCAGATCCAGTTGGCTCGGAGGCCTCACCTGGTACAGTGCCATGGTTAATAGAAAGCAGTCTCTTTGCTATCTGCTCCAGTTGAAAAGAAGCTCATTTCTAGGAAATGTGAATATTTAAAGTGCCAGGTTTGGAGCGCATCATAGAATGGTTCTTTTGTTAACTGTACACAGCTGCTCGATGTGTTTTCATGACAATCATAATTACCCTTCCTTCCAATCATAAAGAAGCCAAAGCCTTGTTCTGCAGCAAAACATTTTTTCATTTTATGATGCATTTTAAAAGACTGAACAAATTTTAGTAGATTTCTTTCTTTGGCGATGAATGCCTTCCCATTTTAAGTTAATTTTATTGGTGTATGCACTTCGCATTAGCACATTTCTTATACGTTCCTACTCAGCAATGCCTCTTTGTAATTGTTGGTCAAAAATATTTTAAAAGGAGCACTGAAATTATAACAGTAGCCACAGCCATCTCCTGACAGAAGTCTCCCGCTAGAGACGTGAATGCGGAGGCTTCTAGAATGAGGGTCTCAGATGGCAAATGATGGTAAAGGAGAAAGCATTGTGCCAAGATACACAACCGACTCTGGAGTCATCTGCTGAGGGGTCCCAGCTCACCTCGGTGCTTTGCCACCACACAGATTATATTCCAAAGAAAGTGTAAGAACATCGCTGGTTCTTGAGACAACCCCCCCTGACAAGTGGTCAGAATCATCCTAGCATAAATTTTCATCAAAAGCAAAGCCAAAGAACTGGCAAGCACATTTTAAATTTACTTATTTTCCTTAATAATCAGCTGTTATATATGTTGTTAGATAGTAAACCTGTTTTTAAAACACACTAAGGGCGGTCCTTCTAACCGGAAGTGTGGGTAAGACAGAATCCCGGATGCCACCAGAAGATCTTCATTTGATTTTGTACAGAACAGAAGATTGAGCTCATCTGCCTAATCCTCCTACATATGTGTATCCAGTTTTCATAACTGTAAAAATTTCGTAAATTTGCCATTTAAATTAATACTTGGGGCTATTTTATAACCAGCACCAGCTCCTTTTCATCATCCCATGCTGACACCCCAAATATTTTGAGTGATAATTCCTCATTGACCATCTCTAAAGTCTATGGATCTATAGTTTATGAGCCTGCCTGTATTCTAGACATTGTGTAGGAATGGAGTCATACAGTATTTGTGCTTTCGTGCCTAACTTATTTTCACTGAACATAATATTGTACGTTTTACCCACATGGAAACACGTCTTCAACTTACACTCCTCTTTATGGCTTAGCAGTATTCCCTTCTTCGTATGGTCTCAGTCCTCATTATTTTTGCAGTCTCTGCCTGTGGGTCTGCCTACAGGTGGTTACATCCAGTTTTAATCTCACTACGAGCACACAGGGTCTTAGCAGCATTCACAGCACATGCAGAATGCAAGCTAAATAGCTAAAGAGTGCACACTGCAGTGGAGACCAAACGGGCTGTGCTCTGCCTCTTTGCTTCAGCTCTGAGACTGTAGACCAGCTTCCTTTGTGATTTCTGTTTTTTGTTACTTTCTGTGCCATTTTATACTTTTCTTGGTGATGTCCCTGCTTCAAATGGCGAGAGTGCCATGCTGGTGTGCAGTCCTGATGCCACTGAGCTCAGCAAGGTTGGAATGGTGCCAAGAGAAAAGAAAAACACCATACAGTCGTGAGCTACTTTGCTCTTGCGGCAAGTTCTGTGTTCGTGATCCAACAGTATGCCTTAAAAAAGTCTCTGAATGTAATTACAAACAGAATTAGACTGAGTTCTGCATGTAGCCACTTGCCACCTTTGAGTATAGTCAATGATGCAGCTGTTGGCATGGGTACACAAATGCCCCTCAGGGTGTCCATATCAGGTACTTTACTGTGGCTATGACCACACTCCCTGATTAAGATAACTTAGGAAAGGCAGTTTATTTTGGCTTATGGTTCCAGAGGGACAGAGTCCATCCTATCAGGAGGGGCATGGTGGCGAAGAAAGTGGATTGACATACAGGTAAGGGGAAAAGGGATAGGAAGAGGGGTAAGACACACTTCCTCCAGCCAAGCTCCACCTTCTAATGGTTTCATAACCCCCCTAAACAATGACACCAACTGGGGATCAAATAGGGAAACTCATGAGCTTCTGGGGGAATTTCTCATTCAAATCCACAATTCCCTGTTCTTGTTTTCAGTTCCTAGGAATATCTACCTCAGAGTAGATCCTCGAGGCACATGCTCACTTTGCACTGAACTTTCTGAAGAATTCTCAAACGGTATACACAGAAGTTGTGACATTTTTACTGCCCTACCAGCTGAAAGCAGGCTTCCAATTTCTCCATGTTCATGCCAATACTTTTTCTTTTGACTATTCACCCTGCTAACTATGATCGCTCATTAGTTACACTTTGCGTTTTTCTGGCAGCTCGGGGATTGGACAATCTTGACTGGCCACTGACGTATTTTCTTTGGAGAGGTGGCAGGCCAAGGCCTTTTTTCATTTTTCCTTACATTGGTTGTCATGTTCTTTGCTCATGGTCCTTTATCTATTCTGGATGTAAAAATCTTTATATGATGATTCGTAATTATTTACTCCTGTCTGTTCGTATTTTTCCCACTTTTTGAAAGTAGAAAGTGTTTTTTTTTTCATTTGTTTATTGTTTTTGAGGTGGAGCTCATGAGGCCCAGGCTGGCCTTAAACTTACTGTGAGCCTAGGATGAACCTAAACTCCTGGGTGCTAGGGTTGTAGACAAACCATCAGTTTATGCAGTTCTGGCCCTGGATTCAGGACTGCATGTACGCTATGCCAGCGCGGCACACCTGAGCACATGCCCAGCCCTCAGGACTGCATGCACACTGGTGAGCGCTGTACACCTGAGCACAGGCCCAGCCCTCAGTGCTTTGGGAACCACAGATGTTCTGCATTTTATGACGCTGATTTCACTTTTGTTTCCGTTTGTGTCATTTGCTTCTGATGCCAGGTATTAATTTTAAAATGTATACAGCATCAGAAAATAAAATGTCCAACAAAGAACCCAAGAAGATCTCTTTGAACACATGAAAGTCAGAGGGAACACACCTTATGTTGAGGGTTTAGCTTGTCCATTTTGGTTTCAGACTCTGTCTTATTTTTTTAATCTGGTACCTAGCCTCGAGCCTGAGGCACTGAGGCATAGGAGCTGATCTGTAAACATTCTGTGGGTAGATTAATTATTGAACAAATTAACCCGCCAGCCTGATGATTGGCCTGGAGGAGTTTTTCAGAACGCATATGCCTGCGCACAGGGAGGAAGGCTGAAGGAGAGGAGTGTGGTAAGAGGCTGGGGTGTGTCCGCAGACAGGGGCACTGCTGTGTTTACAAGACAACAAAACGCGGTGGGTGCAGTGCCTGCCTGTCATAGCTTCGTAGCTTCGCAGTGAGCCTCAGTCTAATGATCTTATCCTTCAGCTACTGAGCTGGAGGAGAGGAAGGAAAGGGGGAATAATAAAGGAAACATTCTTTCCTATTTTTTTATTAAACACTGAAGTGACAATATGAGTTAATACTTCAGCACAGAACTTTTCTTATTATAAACTCAGAATGTTCAGATATGTATTAAATGATTAATTATTGAATTCTACCTTGAAACAATACAGTACAAATCGCCTCAGATCACTGCAGCTACTCAGATTCCTCATCAGTTCCACACATATTAAAACTCCCTCTTATGCTTGGAATGAAAATTTTTCTTTTCTTCTTCTTTTCCTGAAATTAAGATTCAGTGTTTCAGTCAATTTGTCTAAAACGTTGGCCAATATTAAAACTTAGAAGTCTGTTGGAGGCATATGTAACCTCTCTCAAAAGATACTACTGTCATCTGAGCCTTGTGTTATTGTGGTCCTAAGACTGTTGGTGAGAGCAAGGGAGTGATAGGTCTCAGTGTCACCCTCTCCAGCCTCTTCTAGTGACCAAGTGGATCTCCAGGGAAGAAAGGTCATCCCAGCAGGTGTGGAAGGAGTAAAGTCAGCCCACATCTCCCTAGTACTACGCTGGCTATACCGCTGTGCGCCATTGGAACAGACCGCTCAATGTTTCCAGAGCACCTTGATCTCTTTCATGTTCCGACTGCTGTGTCACTACGCTTGTCCACACTGAGGGCACTTGTCCCCAGTGATGGCGCTCCCCAGCCGTCCTCCCAACAAACAGTGTCCGTGGGGCCCCTTGTACCCAACACCCTGGAACTTTAAAAGGCCTCGTTGAGAGGGACTGTCTTTGCATCTGAAAGGTGTTTCTGTGCACAGACTGTAGTTAGGGCATCCTTGGGGACACCTTGGGGAGCTGTCATCAGTGGGTTGCCCTCAGGGACAGCAAGGGTTGCTGGAGTTGTAACATGGCAAACCCTCATCTCAAATGCCTGAGATCCAGAGTCACTGGAGGGAGTATGTGCCCTGTGCAGTGACAAGGAATGGCTGTGCTGATGAGAGGAGCCTGGAGGTGGGTGAATCCGGCCGGTTTTCTCGGCACTAGCTCCCCATTAGTGCCCTCTTTTGCCCCCAGCCTTTTTTCCTTTCTAATTGGGATGTCTTTGGTCTCCAGTGTGTAACCTTTTTCCTCCCTTCCTTCATTTTTCTTCTTTTTGTCCATGGCTGTCTCACATGCACATGTGTGCACATATGCACACACACGTGCACAAACACGAGTGCCCCTCTCAGGGGAAAACTCCCACTGCTGAAGCCCTCTCTCCTCTTAGTCTTTCTTTTTAACTTCTGGAAGAGCCGGTCTCTTCTCTTTTTCTAGCTGGAAAAGCTCAGCTAGACAGCGCTTGGAGTGTCACAGTCTGCTTGAGCACTCTGGTTGTTGTGATGGGGAGCAGTGATGTCCTCCCTCGGGTGGCACACGGTGGCTCCCCCCGTGTCTGCTACAGTGATGGCCTCCCTCAGGTGGCACACGGTGACTCCCCCAGTGTCTGCTACAGTGATGTCCTCCTTCGAGTGGCATACAGTGGCTTCCCCAGGGTCTTCTATCCACCAGTCCTTTGCACTCTCGCCTGCCTCTCATGGATAGCTGGGTTTGAGACCCCTAAGAAAAACAATGTGGTTACTTATTGTCTGCAGAGAACAGGCATTGCCACTTTGAAATGGGATTAATCTTTGCCACAGAATTAAACTACAGTGAGACTGTACCCAAAGACAGAGGCTGGCAGAGGACACCTAGGGGAATTTCTGCAAACTAGAAGCAGTTCTCTAAGTGTGTGTCTTAGTTACTTTCTCCCTTAAGTAACTTCAGGTTGAAAGGGCTCATTTGACCTTGTACTTCCAAAGGGCTAGAGTCCATTATGACAGCTATGTATGTGACAGATCTGAAGGCTGGCTGGTTACACTGCATCCATACTCAGGACCAGGAGGCTGATACAGTACATCCATACTCAGGACCAGGAGGCTGATACAGTACATCCATACTCAGGACCAGGAGGCTGATACAGTACATCCATACTCAGGACCAGGAGGCTGATACAGTACATCCATACTCAGGACCAGGAGGCTGATACAGTACATCCATACTCAGGACCAGGAGGCTGATACAGTACATCCATACTCAGGACCAGGAGGCTGGCTGGTTACACTGCATCCATACTCAGGACCAGGAGGCTGATACAGTACATCCATACTCAGGACCAGGAGGCTGATACAGTACATCCATACTCAGGACCAGGAGGCTGGCTGGTTACACTGCATCCATACTCAGGACCAAGAGGCTGATACACTACATCCATACTCAGGACCAGGAGGCTGATACAGTACATCCATACTCAGGACCAGGAGGCTGGCTGGTTACACTACATCCATACTCAGGACCAGGGGGCTCACTGGTTACACTGTATCCATAATCAGGACCAGGAGGCTGGCTGGTTACTCTGCAATCATACTCAGAACCAGGAGGCTGGTTGGTTACAAGGCATCCATAATCAGCCAGCAGAATGTAAACAGGAAGTTGGGCCAGACTATAAATCCTCAAGGCCTGTCCCCACTTCCTCCAGCAAAGTCCCATGTCTTAAAGGCTTTCAGTCCTTTCTAAACACTGCTGCCACCTGGGGACAAAGTGTTAGGGTATGTGAGCCTATGGGAGATAGCTCCTTTCAAGTCACAGCAGGGTAAATGAGGACAGATGAGAGGCAGGGACAGTTCTTTGAGTCAGGCATTTCCTCCACCACCCCTGTTTTTAAGACCATGTGTCTTTCCCTTTACCAACCTATTCTAGTGATAAGATTTAGAGTTAGACCTGGAAATGGTGCACACACCTGTAATCTCGGCCCTCAGGAGGCAGAGGCAGAAGGATCTAAAGTTCAAATGCCAGCCTAGGTTACATAAGGAAACCTGTCTAAAAACAAACAAAAGCCCCACAGCACCCCCTTTTTCTGGCAGCTGAGGCAGGTGCTCTACACTGAGTTCCATTCCGTCAGCAGTCCCTCAAGCAAAATCTTTTCTGCCACTCTTTTGGGCACTTCTGTACTCTCTGCACCCTGGCTGCCCAGAGAGAAAGCATGCTTTTCAACATCAGCCCCGGTATCTAAGAAAACACTCAGTACATCATTGGAAGGGTAACTAATTTTGGTTTGTTGTTGGTCTTTCCAGCATGAGCCTCAGAAGTGAGATTCCAGGGCTTTAGGTCCTTTCAAAGTCTCTGACCTCTGAAGTGGAGTCATTCCTGTAGACTTCGTTTAAATGTTCCTTCGAGAGTACTTCTGTCTGTTCAGCATTTTTTACATGATGTCTCTTGTAGTGCACTTGAGAAATCTGCTAAAGAATTAATGAAGCTGGGTGATTTTGAGGAGAGTAGGAAATTAAGGAAGATGAATATGAGATCAAAAATAGTTGTGTGTTAACTGTCCTGGATCCTAGAGAGTGGCAATGATGTAAGGACCGTGGCTGCACAGCCTGCTGCCTGAGTGCAGGGAGCCGGTTTCCACTTTGAATAAAAGTCAACAGCAATTTAAGATCATACATTATCCATAAAGCGCTGGGCTGTGGATATTAGCATATTGGCTTCTTCAGTTAACAAGATGAAGCACTTTCATATCAATGAAATCACAAAGTTTCTTCACTAAAAATTTCACAGACAAGATTTTCTCTGCAGCGATTCTGTTGCAGAGTTGGGTCAGATGGCAAGGGACAGTTACAGCTGGTGGCTTCAGGGCCTTTTGCTGAGGTGGGGGGCAGTATATGTTCTCTTCAGTTAGATATCAATACTCCTCTGTCTACGGACAGGAGATTCACTCATGCTGTCCAGGGCCCACCTTGACCTTGTATTTCAGAATGTTCAGACACCGAGCGCCCCCTGGGGGCAGCTAGAACCTGTACAGTTAGGTTCGGGCTTCATTTTCCTGTTCTGCCCGAAAAGCCAGTCTGCCTGTTGTACTAAGGAGAGGCTGTTAGAGTTGAGGCTTCATGCGGTACTTCAATGTCTTAATGGAGAAAGACATTAAAAAGCTGAACCTGGTGGCTTATGCATTACATCTCAACTACTCTAGAGACTGAGGCAGGGGATCACAAGTTTAAGGCCCGCCTGGGCTACATAGCAAGGTCAAATCAGCCTGGACAACTTGTAAGACTCTGTCTCAAACTGAAAATTACAAAGGCCTCAGGGTAGAACGCATGCCTAGCATCCAAATTTCTGGTCCAATTCCTTCTGCTACAACAATAATTCATGTTTTAAAAATAGTTCATTAACTAAAGAGGACTCCAGGCTTCTTCTCCTACATAGGTGTTAGGAGGCAAAGAGCGAAGATGATGGTTTTGATGGTGCTCCCAAACCTCGAGAGAGGGGAGCAAGTGCGACCACGACTCTTTAGTCTAGACTGGGAAAGGGGTCGCATGAGCATCCCTTTTCATTGCATCATGCAGGAGAGGTGAATTTGGTTTTCTGTCATCCCCCCCCCCCACACTCACCCTTAAGCCCAAAGTCATTTTACTAAGGGAGTTATGGGGTTATGGAGAGCTCAGAAGATCTCCTTGTTTCCTTGGGTTCTAGCTCTGACTCTTTCTGGAAAGAAACAAATGAAAGGCCAGCAAGATGTTTGAGTTGGATTCTCAGAACCCACCAGGTAGAGGGAGGGAACCCACTTAGGAAAGTTGTCCTCGACATCACGCAGTATGTAAACTGGCCACACTCACACGTGCGCGCGCACACACACACACACACACACACACACACACGCACATGCACACACACACACACACGCACATGCGCACACACACACACACACACGCACACGCACACACACACATGCACACACACTAAATTCATAAAAACACTGAAGTGTATACTGCGGGAAACAAGTGGAAAAGATGCTATACATGGAGAGTGCCAAAGCTGAACATTGCTGAGGTGACTAGGTCCAAATGTGGCCACCCCACTGACAACAACATCTCTGTGGCCTCTCATCCCTGCACACAGGACGTCAGCTTCCAAAGGAGTCTGGGGGTTAGCAGTTGACAAACTCCCTTCTTCCTTCTGGCTAAGGTGTGGTGTCTCTCCACCACTGTGGACCCTGGGGGCAAAGTAATCGTGAAGCAATGTGGGGGCCCTGGAGTGGCTCCAGGTACCATTGTATTTAGTTCTCCCATTTCTGCAATGGTGATGTTTGTTCTCCCTCTCTTTTAATGGTGAGGAGATGAGGGTCCAGGCTTGGGACCAAGAGTCCCTCTGTCTGAAGGTCAAAATCTTTAGCTAAATCAAAACTGCTCCCTTTAGGCTATGGTGTGGGCCTTTGAAACATCATAATGGTTTCTGGTTCTTTATATATGGAGCTCTCACTGACCAATCATAGGTCATCTCTCATAACAAGCAGAAATTCTCAGTGAGGCGAGCATGGTTGGACTGTCTTAGAATGGACATTCCCCGTCTAATACCGCGGCAGGATTCCAGAGCTCAGCCTTGAAGGCTTCTTGCTAACCAGCTTGCCGTGGCCAAGTGAGTGACTTTATTTTGCTGAGCCTCTGCCTGTCATCTCCGGTGTCAGGGAATTAGCCACCAGCAGTTAACAAACAGCGGGCCCTTTATCCTCTCAAAGTCACTGAGGAGCACCAAGGCTTTCTCTTCATATCAGTTACATTTATTGATAATTACCCAAACAGAGCTTTAGAACTATTGCTCTATCAATTTATTTTAAACTAACAACAGTGTTGGCTCTGGATGTAATCCCCAACACCATACGAACAGAATAAAGATAACAAGCCCATTGAATTCTTATAAATAATATCACATAAACATTTTATAAAAATAACCATTTTTTGTCAAAAGCATTAGAAGAGTGACATTGTGGTTTTTTTTTTAAAAAATCCTTCCTTTAATCTGGATTATAAGAAAAATAGTTGATTTAAGAGTGTTATCTGTAGTTGGGCAGTGGTGGCACATGCCTTTAATCCCAGCACTAGAGAGGTAGAGGCAGGCAGATCTCTGTGAGTTTGAGACCAGCCTGGTCTACAAGAACTAGTTTCAGGACAGGCTCCAAAGCTACAGTGAAACCCTGTCTAGAAAAAGCCAAAATAAATTAATAAATTAGATAGATAAATAGAGTGTGATCTGCATCTTCCATTCAGTCTGCTATGATTGGTTGTTGGGGTTGGGGCATAGTTTTCAAAATGGCAATGTAAATGAGTATCGTGTTCACTTCCTTGGATGTGAATTCAAATCTCTCTGTCACCTCACTAAGATTGAGGACACTGCTGATGAGAAGCCTCAGCGAGTACAGTGCTTGCCATGCAAACATGAGGACTTGAGTTGGGATCCCCAGAATGCACACAAAGCTGTGTGCAGCAGTGCACATCTGTAACCTAGCACATCTGCGTGGGAGATGGATACCAGAGAGTCCCCTAGTCTGGTGTATGCAGTCTGTGAGCAAGGACTTCCTCTCTCAAAACTAGGCAGAAGGCAAGAACCAACAGCTGAAGTGTTCCTCTGAACACACACACGTAAACTGTGGCACACACAGACCCATACACATGAATATACACAAACTCTCATATGTCACAAAAAAGAGTTCAGGAGTGAATGAATAGGAGCTTCCTAGTCCATAATAAGCATGCAGAAATGTCCATGGCATGCAAAGCCCCATGGTGACTGTAGCAAAGAATACAGCAGAGATGATAATGCAGCCTGTCTCCAGTGTGCTGCTGTACGGTTGACAAATCACTGGGCACGTGAGACATAGGTGCGTGAATAGAGGACTAACACGATGAAGCCAAATGACGTTGGGTGCTCCAGGGATGAGAGGGGACATGAGCATCGTTTATCTCAGTCTATTTGTGCTACTAGAGTGAAATACCAACATCTGAAGAATTTAGAAGCAACACAACTGTGTTTCTCACAATCCTGGAGGTTGGGAGACCCAGAAGGTTTGGCATCTGGTGGAGGAACTTCACTCTGTGGTTACTTCCAAACTGCATTTGTGGTTGCTTCCAAATGGTGCTCCGTGGTTGCTTCTAAATGGCACTCCTCCACAGGAGACTGGAATCTGTGTCCCACAAAGATGGAAAAGTCAAATGTGCCCCTTTCAGTTTGACAAAGACCTCATTTTGGCTTGAATGTGAAACATCCCACAGGGGCTTATGTATTTGAACACTTGATCCCAGCTAGGGGACTTTGAGTTGGGGTCTCTCTGCTTCCCAGCCATGGATGCAGTGTGTCCAGTCGGAGCTCTCAGATTCCCACCACCGTGCTCTCCCTGATGTCACGGTCTCTATTCCTTCTCACACTGTACGCCAAAATCAACCCTTTCTATCTTCAGTTATTTCTTGTTTTAACCCATGAAAAGATCTGCCTGTTAACACCACCCCACTGGCAAAGAACTTGAAACACCTGAAGGCGGTGGCACATTCACAAGCAGAGAGCTTCCATTCCTCTTTTTTTGTGGCCGGAAGTGTCCTTGACATGTGATGGCAGCCTCCTTGTCTGGAATTCCCACACAATGAGGAAGGGACTTTGGTTGCAATCACCCCTCTTTCTACCCTGGCTAACGTGTGCACTGCTGACCTGAGACACACAGGGAAGCGACACATTAGAAGACTTTTAGGCTATGAGCACAAAGCGTCAACAGATCATTTGTCGTTAAAGAGCGATGGCCCGCCCCTTGTTTCTGATTAAGAGTAAAGGAGATTAGAACATACTAACTGCTTATTTCCCGGCCATCTTCACTAGTGATTTTATATAATCAGATAAACCAAATAAACTTCCAGGCTATGCCCTGATAAGCTCTGTGTGGCATCATGCAATATGCACATCTTGGGAAATGGATGTCATGCGTGTGTCGTGGCTGGGTGGTGTCACACATCTTTCCCCCAGTAATGAATGATGCAGTTGTTCATAATGTCCTGAACAAAGTCTGCTCTGTGACAGATGTTCAGAATCAGTAATAAGGGAGGACATGTGACCAATGCCTAATAAATTAATTGAGTTGAACATTTCCTTTTCTAAACAGACAATGCATCAAGTTTAATAGAATGATTGAAACAAAAGGTAGCCCCTTCATCCTGAATCACGGCACCCCGGAAATGGTGCCTAACCCCAGTTTGATTAGCAGATGTAACCGTGTCAGTGGTAACAGAGCCCTCGCCGTATTTTCTTCTCGTCTAGTAGGGCTTTCTCAGGAGGGGAAATCTGAGACTCTGGAACGTGGGCGCGGTCACTGCCCTACTTTCCCCACCCCACATCAGCACGCAGCAGTCACCTCTGCTAGGCTGCAGGGCACTGCCACCCGGGAAGACAGCTGCATTGCAGCTGCACTGGTCTTCGCAGCCGCCTCCCAGGGGCTAGGGTGACGCCTTTGCTGACTGCACCAGGGGCTGATGGGTACTGACCTGAACTGTACTGAGGGAAAGTTGTTTTGTTCTCATTTTATCTGAGTGGTTTAGTAGTGTCCAGAACTAGCAACTTGTTTGTTCACAGTCTGCAGCTTCAGCGGAGGTTGGATAAAGTCCCTGCCTTTATGCTCCCTCTTACAAGTCAGTAACTAGAGCCACTGATTGAAATTAAATGACTTCTTCATAAGCACTGGATGTCTGTATGAATGAACACTGGCCACTGGATTTTCTTGTCTCCTCTTGGCATCTACCGTCTACAACTGAGACATGGTAATTAAAAATGGACTTCCCCTAGTTAGGGAGTTCTTTTGTAGTCTCCTTTCTATGTGTCCTGTTGTCCCTTCATGTCCAAGTGGAGATCGGTAAAGAATCGCCATGGATAACAGACCTACAGATGTAAAATGGCAAACACCCTTTTCTCCCCTTAGGCCTCTTCAGATACTTTCTGCCTAAAATGTTGGGAATGGCACCAAAATAATTGTTCTACCATATTGCCAACTAACTAATGACAAGAAAAGTCCATACATGCTCATTTCAGATCCAGGCTTTCTCTGATACTTTGATGCACCTTTAGTTGGGTTGCAAGTATGGAACCATGCAACCCAACTAGAGAGAAGTTTGGGGTGACAGGTCTTAATCCAGTGAGCGTTTATTGAGCTTTCCTGCGGTGTAGAGCACTCTGCTCTGCCTTAGAATTGCAGCTCTGGGGCTGACCTGCCTCTGTTCAAGCCTTAAAGTAACTGTTGCCTCTGAGGGTCCACTTAACCTTCCGAGAAGTGCCTTGCAATAAATAAATCACAGTAGTCAAGTGAGTAATTAGAGCGAGGGTGTGTGTAAACGTCCCCTCCAAGGTGGAAATCCTAAGATCGTTTTTTGGAGGAACCCCTGCTGACCCCCCACTACCCGTAGGCCTAGTGCAGGTGTGTTCCCACGCCCAGCCCACTGCCGGTGCACATGACGAGCTGGGGCTCTCTTTAGCCCTCCACCATTGCTGCTCCTCGTTTCACTGTACTGCGTCTGCTCCAGCCTCCCATCTCAAGGGCAAGGAAGTGTCCCACCAGGACATAAGAAGTCATTCTGAAAAGCTGCTTAGAAACCACTTTTTTAAAAATTGACTTTTATTGAGCTCTACATTTTTCTCTGTTCCCCTTCCTGCCTCTCCCCTCCCCTTCAACCCTCTCCCGAGGTCCCCATGCTCCCAATTTACTCAGGAGATCTTGTCTTTTTCTACTTCCCATGTAGATTAGATCCATGTATGTCTCTCTTAGGGTCCTCATTGTTGTCTAGATTCTCTGGGATTGTGATTTGTGGACTTATTTTTCTTTGTTTTATGTTTTAAAAGCACTTATGAGAGAGTACATGTGATAATTGTCTTTCTGGGTCTGGGTTACCTTACTCAACATGAAGTTTTCTAGCTCCATCCATTTTCCTGCAAAATTCAAGATGTTGTTATTTTTTTCTGCTATGTAGTACTCCATTGTGTAAATGTACCACATTTTCCTTATCCATTCTTTGGTCGAAGGGCATTTAGGTTGTTTCCAGGTTCTGGCTATGACAAACAATGCTGCTATAAACATAGTTGAGCACATGTCCTTGTGGCAGGATTGAGCATCCTTTGGATATATATCCCAAAGTGGTATTGCTGGGTCTTGAGGAAGGTTGAGTTATGCTGTCATGGCCTAGGGAGAGACACAGCTGAGGGAACATGAGCATTAAGCCTGTGCTTAGCACTTGTGTGATGTCATTCAGCCGTTTCCCCCCAGTTTATGCTCTGTAGACCCTGAGTTTTGCGTATGACCCTGACTGTATGCTTTCTGTACCAAACTTTCCTGGTCCCTGAAAGGAACCACTGATTCTATCAAGTACCTACCAGTGTGTGTGTATATGTCTGTGCAGGTGCATGCTGTATGCATACCTGTGAAGGCCAGAGGACAATTTCGGCTGCCATCAGTCCTTTGGAATTGTGCACCTTGTCTTTTGAGACAGCGTTTCTTGCTGTTCTAGGACTCTCCAATTTGTCTAGGTTGTCTGGCCAGCAAACTTCAAGAACCAGACCTGAGATTGTGAGAATATGCCACCAGACCTGGTGTTTATTTTGTTGTCATTTTAATTTTTTCACATGTGGTCAAGCCCAGGTCCTCAGGTTTATATGGCAATATTGTACCAAATGAGCTATTGCCCAATTCCTCTTTATTAAGTATTTTTAAAGCTATGTTATGAATGTGTTTTTAAAATGCCATGTGTAACATTTTTGTTTGTTTTGTTTTGTGTTTTTTTAACTTTTACTGATCCTTTGTGGATTTCACATCATGCATCTTGATCCAGTTCATCTCCTCATCCCTTTGTATCCGCCCTCTACCCTTGCAACCTCCCCCCAATAAAATTAAATAAATAAAATTTCAAAGAATAACAAACACAAAATAAAATAAACAAAAAATCTTAATATGGAAGCTGTCACACAGTATACCTTTTAGTTCAAACACTTTTACTTGCAAGTGTTTGTTGCAGTGAGTCATTGGTCTGGTTTGAGGCCTCTGGCTTCTGCTACTCTATGGCTACCGGGCCCTCACTGGGACCCCTCTTTGATATCCTGTTGTTGTCCTGTGTCGTGGAGATCCTTCTGTTTGTCCCCTTCCATATTCCAGCAGTTCATAGATGAGGTGGATGCTGCCGTGGGCTAACTCACAGCCCTGGTTCTGGGTCTGGGTGGTAGCTGGGTGGTTAGTCAAACTGCCAGCTTTCCCTCAGTGTCCCTCAGAGAGAGTCTCCATTGCTAACCCATCCAGTGTAGCAGGGAGTAAGGGGCAAGGTGGGGTCTCCTGCTCTCACAATGTCCGCTCTGCTGTGCTGCCCAGGTGAAACACAGGACCTTTTCTCCAGAGTGCTGCAGCCCATGAGGGACAGGTGGCGAGGGATGGGGGAAAGCATCTCTCCCTCACCCACTCAGTCACATGGTAGATGAGGGGTGGGATCAGATCTCCCACACAGGTCTGTGGTCCAGATCACCCCCCACTCCCATCAGTCGGGTCAGCTCTGCTGTGCTGCCCAGGTGAAGTGCAGAACTGGCTCTCCCTAGTGTTGCAGCCAGTGAGGGGCAGGGCTACCTCTGAGCAACCCTATCCTCTCTGCATTTGGTGGTAACAGGAGCCACCAACATCACAATTGCTGAGGGCCACAGACCCAGACATGGCCCTTGGCAGCAGCCCAGACCCGGACAATACCATGGCAACACAGACCCCTGTGATCTGTACTGCGCCAGCAGCAGCACAGCCCTCAGGCACTAACATTACCCTGGGTGACCCAGGGCATCTACATGTGGTTCTTGATGGGCCATGTAATATTATGGGGGGAATCGTTTCCTCCCTACACTTGTAGAACTGTCAGTGGTCAGCGACAGCTTCCAGGTCACAAGGCCCCTTCTACCTTCTAGGCTTTGACTCATGCATTTCCAACATTCACTGAAATCAATGGAAATTGAGGTGCTGAGGTCCAAGGACGGTTTTATGCAAACATATCTCTCTGGGAACATCAGTTTAGGTGACAGAGAATGCTGGGTTGGCTTCTGAGTAGTTCTCAGACATTCTCTGGGAGGCTAGTGGAGACTAAATGGGTGTCCTCAAGAGCACTGGCTGCCAAGCTGTCTGTGGCGTCAATCCAGGAAAGCAAGCCCGGTGATCCCAGGACCTGACGGCTGAGCTCTGCCACTGCAGAGAAATTCTATACGTCCTAAGGATGCAACCAGCAGATATACCTTCTGTGTGTCCTGTTGTTCAGGGACGACCTCTCGATGCCCATGCTGAATGGGAGAAATGTAAACTTGCACAATTTGAAGATTCAAATTGAGGAGATTTTTGTTCTCATTAAGGTTTGGAGGGAGGGACTGTTTTGAATGCTGATCTTTTGTGGACATTTTTTTTTAAATGACAAGCAGTCAGGAGCCATCTGTTACACTGTCCGTGGAACAGGATGTTCGATTATGCCAACCTGATGATGTGCTGTGTTCTCTAGTTATTTGACTCATGACGACATACGTACCCCTTACAGCCCTAGAGGCATTTTGCTACAGTTATAGCTGGCTACTAGCAAGCCACATGTCCTTATTGATGGACCTGTTCTTCAGAGTCCAGAAATTCAAGGACGTTCTCCTTCGTTCCACAGCTCAGCTGGTGGAAACTTAGATTTGCCTCCACCCACCACTTTGAGAAAGGTATCTACTGCTCACCTCACATCATGTGAACATGTGACCTAGGAGGACCAATCATGGAATGATGTTTGCTCGGCTCTTGAGCAGGGCAGAGGTCACGGTGCGGGCAGCCTCTAGGGTGATGGTGAAGTATTCCTGTTGTCTTTCTATAGTGCTTCCCACAGGGCTGTTTTACACACCTTAGAGGTGTGAATGAGAAGCCAGGCTAACACAGTGTTGCAGAAGAACCCAGAGCACACAGCACCGTCCTTCTCCTCCTGGGGCCCCACGAGCAGCGGAACTGGGGAACTGTTGTACTCCGGGCGCTCAGAGCGTCAGCTAGGGGAGACAGGGTTGCATCAATTAAATGGCAATTTCTGGAAGACAGAGAATGAGACATGAAGGTCCATTTTCATTGTCCCCATAGGGCACAAACACTACAACAGACAGGTCTTTGGGGTCTGTTTCTGGGTGACCTTTTGTAACCGTGGTTTATTGAGGAATTTTACCTCTTCTGCTTTCTAAAAGCCTTGAGTGCAGCTTGCAATAAAAACACATGCGCAGAGGGCTGACAAGACAGGAAGGCAAAAGCAGGCTGTGCAAATGGAACAGAGGGATGTTTGTGTCTTAGAAAAGCAGAGAAGATAGCCCCCACCACAAGCCCTTACAGAAGCTATGTGAAGAAACAATTTTAGTTTCGTAATCTCTGTCAGGGTGTAGTAAGATGATGATTTGTAAACAGTCATTTTTCTTTTTCAAAACTCGAGTCTTGCCCCGTGCTGTGTGCAGCTTGGGAGTAAACTGCAGTCGCATGGCTGTGCAGCTAATCACCAGATTTTTCTTACTGTGTAAACCTCAACTGTTGCTTCCAGTCACGATGTCCCCATTCTCCTTCCCATGAATTTGACTCCTCAGAGAATCCCACAGAGGTTTGTCATTGATGGCTGACTTATTTTACTCAGTGTACAACATAAAGATTCATTCATGCCGAACACATGGCTCAGTGGTTGAGAACCCAGATTTAATCGCCACCACCCAAGCCAGTTAGTTCCCAGTCATCTGTAACCCCACTGCCTCTGGCCTCCATGGGCACCAGAACTCCCATGCATATACCCACATGCACACGGCACGAGTCCACATGCATGCAGCACGTGAGTCCACACACACTTAAAAATAATAAAAGTAATTATCTTTTAAAGATTCGTTTGTGTGACATCACATGAAAGAATTTCCTTCTCAAAGCTGAATACATACGTATTTTGTTCACCTGTTCATCTGTTGATCAACACTGGCATGAATGTTACTGCCATGAGCTGTGTGTAGCCGTCTTCAGTTGATAGACTCTCAATCCTTGCAGGATTCTCTAAGTAGAATTTAGCTCTAAGAAGCTTCTTCTAGTATCGCAGGCCTTCGATCCCTTGGGAGGCAGAGTCAGGCAGAGCTCTGTTAGATGCAGGCCTGCATGCTCTGTGTAATGAGTTCCAGGTCAGTAAAGATATATAGTTAGAAGATCCTGTCTCAGAGAGAGAGAAAGAGAGGGACAGAGGCAGAGTTTTTCCAGGCCCAGGTCAAGGTCGGTGTCTCACAACCTTTTGTCATCATTATCACTGGCGCCACCATCACCACATCCCCACCACGATGGAAGCCGTCCCCAGCAGCTATGTGGCCAAGTAGCAGAGCTCTTCCCTAAAGGCTCTTCCTAGGGACCGAGCTCCGTTCCTCACTGTCTCTGTCTGTATTTCCTGACTTTCTAGTGAGCTGCCTGAATGTCAGGGATAGTACCCACAAGGCAACTGAAGAGCGAGTGTTAGATGAGCCTCTAAAAACCGTTCACCTCAAAGGTGACCCCAGATGAGCCAAAGCTGGGAGCCATCATTGCATCAGAGCAGGAGAGGTCAGAATAGAGCTCACTAGTAAGAATCTGGAAAAGGCAGATGGGAAGTGCACACACATGTGCATGAGCACACACACATTTACAAGCACACGACACATTCCCGCATGGGAAATATCTAGCCATGGTCTTACTCTAGAAGGCCAGTGCAGGGGTGGCGCTGAGCGTGGCCTGTGGTTTGGTTGACCAGATAGATGCCTGCTTGCATCCAAGTAGAACAACACTGTGACTCTAGGACTGCCATTTGCCATCAGCAGGTGCCAGATGGCCTTCTAGCTAGATTTAAGACTATGAAGTTTTTAAGTTTTATTTAGTTAGGTAAGACCATATCTGAATATTAAAACATGTTCTTATTGGACTCACAACAGTCGGAGTTGGGTATCTCTGACTCTTTTGTTTGTTCTTGGGACCCTTTTTTTCTACAGGGTTGCCTTGTTCAGCCTCGATATGAGGGTTTGTGCCTAGTCTCATTGTAATTTGTTACTGCATGTTCGGTTGATATCCCTGGAAGACACGGGGATTCTGTTTGTTTGTTTCTTTGTTTGTTTGTTTGTTTGTTTTTAAGGAAAATGAAGGAGGAGTGGATTTGAGGGAGAGGGAATTGGGGAGATCAGGGACTAGTGGAGACAGAGAGGAAACTGTGACTTGGGATGTAATATATGAGAGGAGAATTTTTTTAAAAAAATGTTACATTGAGCCTTCTGTTCATGTATAATCCCCATAATGTATGTTAGCACAGTATTATTAATTAAAATGATAGTGTGAGTGGACTTCATTTTGTTATAGTTTGAGAATTTCATACATGGCATCAAATATGTTTTGATCAAATCCACTGTCCATTCTCCTCCTTGCAGTTTTCCCATACCCCCTACCACTTACTTCTCCAAACTTCATGTATTTACTTGAACGCACTGAGTCTATGTAGTGCTCTTTGAATGTTCATGGGTACAGAACCATCTACTAAGGCATGGGTCACCTCGCAGGGGCCATCCCCGAAGACACTGACTCTTGAATAATGAAATAATACCTATAGAAAAATCATCCTTGGAAATATCTCAATTTTAAAAGATAAAAAACCTCATAACACAGCAGACCCATTAGTTTATACATAAAATGGATGAGAGATAATTTTAATAGTAGGTGGCCAGAAACATTAAGGAAAAATAGCAAGATAGCATCAGTGCTTAGACACCAGTGTCCAAGTTGTTTAGCTATGAAATGAAAACTAGCCAGTTCATAGCAAGTCATTTCAACTCTGAATACGCCACCCACCTGAGTTTAATGGGCTTTGTCTAATCTCTAATATTATTATAGGAGAAAAATTATCTAACCCAAAATTTCTTAAAGTAACAACAACAAAATACTTTCTCACTGTGAATATTCACTTTTTTCCAAGTGGAATTCAAGTGGGAGAGACTGACATAACATCCTAAAGCTGTTTCCACATGCTCGTGAGAGTTTGGTTTAGTGGAGTGGAAGTCCCAAGAGAGGACCCAACAAAGC
Source organism: Arvicola amphibius (assembly GCF_903992535.2). Classification (NCBI taxonomy): domain Eukaryota; kingdom Metazoa; phylum Chordata; class Mammalia; order Rodentia; family Cricetidae; genus Arvicola; species Arvicola amphibius. Next base: position 22,514,582 of record NC_052061.1, on the reverse strand, counting down.
TATAGTCACAGCCAGACTGGCTTCTTTGTTGGAGAAACTTTCAAGTACACAGAACTGCTGAAATATTTTTAAATAATTTTCCAGCAGCTGGGCATTGTAGTTCATACCTACAATCCTGAGCTGCACAGGAGAACACATACATCTCTGTGTGTGTTTGTGTATATGTGTGTTCAAAGTTTTATTTTCATAATTTTTAACCCAAGGTACTGGAGAGATGACTTAGTGGTTAGTAGAGCACTTGTTGCGAGTCTTTTTCTGTACCTCCAGCCTGCTCCCAAATCATGACTTATTAATTAGGAAATCTCAGCCTAAAGCTTTGGCTTGTTTCTAACTAGGTCTTATAACTTAAATTAACCCATTTATATTCATCTACGTTCTGCCGTGTGGCCCATAGCTGTTACGTCCCCTTGTGCACATCCTGCTTGCTTTCTGGCTGGCAACTTCTCTGCCTTCTTCTTCCCAGCATTCTCTCTGCCCTCAAAGTCCTGCCAAGCTATTGGCCATTCAGTTTTTTATTAAAACAATTGAATGACACATCTGCAGTGTACACAAAGACTGTTCTACAACACACACTTTTTCCACACATCTGTACAGTGTACACAAAGACTGTTCTACAACACACACTTTTTCTACACATCTGCACAGTGTACACAAAGACTATTCCACAGCACACACTTTTTCTACACATCTGCACAGTGTACACAAAGACTATTCCACAACCATACTTTTTCTCTTGGAGAAGACCCAGAGTTTGTTCCTTATACACAGAGAGGCTAACAACCATGTGTGACTGCAGTTTCAGGGAATTGATGCCTTGGTGCATACATACATACATACATACATACATACATACATACATACATACATGAAAAACATTCATACATATAGAAAATAAAAAATAAATCTCTTTTTAAAAATTCTAACCCAAGATTCTTAGAATCATATCTGCCTATTTTAGGAGTTGTACTTATACAAATTCTAGTTTATTTTGTTCCACAGCTGGAGAAGATGCAAAGAAAAGATATATGGGCAAGTATTGATAGTGGTTGATAGTCCCGTGTGTGCTGCCCAGGTAGCTCCTTATCACCTCCATTCAGCCCACTGTTCAAGGTTGACTTTGAGTCGTGCACTTATTTTTGTTTTTTAGAGGCAGAATACAGAGTTGCATTTCTTTCCCAAAGTATAGTCAAGTATAATCTTACTTGATGATACTTGATTATTCAAAATAAGATACAATCATTAAATGAATAAAATCATATAACAGAATTTTTCTGCCACGGTATATTGTAGTGATAATTTCAGTATCATGCCAAAATATTGTCCCTGCTTCTACTCCTTTGAAAGTACCTTTCTGTTTATTAAATCTAATGTGCAAAATAATGCAGTGTAGTTAGTGTGTTTGTAAGGTGGCCAGCTAATTTTCATGAATTTCAAGCTATATTGAGTACACAGTCTTCCTCTTTTGGAGAGGAATTTGGAAACACAAAAGTTCTACTACATATGCAAAACAAAGGACTAACAATGTACTCATTGGTCACAAACTCAGTGCCATCTGAAGCTCTCTGGAGCAGATGACTGGAGAAGAGACTTGAAAGCTGTTTGCTTGAGCCAAAAGTGCCCGAAAGTTTAAGCAAAGCATCAGGGTTTGGCTTACTCCCGTACCAAATTCTTCATAAATATGAGGAGAGTTCCTTACAGACATCACGAGAATTAGCGAGAAGTAGCTCAACTCTTGTATGCAGGAACTCTCGCTGAACAGAACTGCGAGGACTGCCAGGTCCTTCAGCAAAGGGTTAAAGGACTCTGTTCAGACCTACAGGGCAGGAATTGTTCCTTTAAGTGTGTTCCCACACGATCCCTCCTGTGTGCTTTCAGATGGAGTTGGAGTCTCTCGTGTGTAGAGATTGTGTTAGCAGGTCTTAGTAACAAACACTTTGGCACGAAGGTGTTTACTTCTCATGTTCAGCGCTAGGCAAGTCACTTCTACCTTGTGAACATCTGCTTTGTCTCTCCTCTGCCCTGGTGTACCAGCCTATATATAGAAATGATGATAGTAAAATGGCTTTTGTCTTGAAAATTCATTTTAAGCATCTGATGTTTTCTTACTTCTTTCAACCACAACGAACCATGATTTCTCTAGAAATACTTTCTCCATTATAAATATATTTTTAAAGAATTAACCTCCACACAGCACTTCATGCTTTGGAAACTCTGGTGTGATTCATTACTATGTCCATGCAAGGTTGGAATTATTCGTGGTATTTGGGTTTTGCCAGTGAGAAGCTTGCACCTGAGAAGTTCCAGGACACAGTCCTCTGAGCTGTGTGGCACTCGCCCCTCCATGGCAAAGCCAGAAGTGCCTGCTCCCCAGTGGAGCCAAAAGTGTGCTGCCCTGCAGATGGGTTAGAACTACAAGTGTATCTGAGTAGCTGGGAGCTGCTCCGTCCATAAGGCGCTTGCCCGACAAGCACCAGAGCCTGAGTTTGATTCCCAGAACTCGCTTTGATAGCCAGGTGCAATGGCTGCTTGTTTATCCTCCCCATGCTGGAGAAGCAGAGATAGGTAGATGCCTGGGCTCAAACAACCAGCTTTTACCTATTCGGAAAGTTGGCTGTGAGAGACCAGACTCAAAACCACAAGGGGGACGGTACTTTCCTCCTCAGGATGCAGCACTGACATGCAGAGTTGTCCTCTAGCCTCAACATGACTGCATGCACATGTGCACATGCGCACGCACACACACACACACACACACACACACACACACACACTGCATAGGAGAACTCTTTCAGAAGCCAATAAGTGCATATTTGTATCAACCACCTGGGCACCCTAATTTGTAGTCTCCTTAATACCTCCTCTCTCCCCACTTTTTGAGATCTTCACAAATGCCTTATTTAACTTGAAAGCTTCTTAATAATCTTACTATCTGTAAATTACGAGTGTCCCCTCTACTTACCACTGCCACCATCTGCATATTTGTGCGCCTTCATTTCTGTGCCTTAATTATTTCTCATTCCTTTTCCTTCTCTTTAATCTTTTATTATGAAATACATATTGAGTAGCACTTGTCTATCATATTATTTCTGACTTTTAAAAGGTTTGTTTGAACATAGGTCCTCTGTTTAAGAATCTTGTACTTAACAGAATGACAAAACTGAACTGAGCCTCCCCCACGCCTACACATAGAAATTTTGCACAAATGAAAACACAAAACCCTGTTAAGGACGTGGGCAATCTCCAAAGGAGGGGCAAGCAGAGCTGGAGAGTAGCACTCGCCTGGCAGCGCAGAGCCTTCCTTGTAAACACATGGACCTGTGTTCAGTCCCAGAGCCCATGTGAGAAGCTGAGCATGGTGGTACCCACGTAGAAGCCAGGGCTGGGAAGAAGAGGGCAGGGCCCTGAGAGCCACTGATCAGTGGGCTAAGGCCAATGAGAGGCCAAGTGTCAAGCAGCAAGAGGGATGGCACCTGAAGAACACAGTTGAGGTCCTCTGGTCTCCATGCCCAGCATGGAGGGGTGGGAGAAGGGGCAGGTCTGCTCAACTGTGCTCCAAAGCTCCAGTTAGCCAACAGATGAGTGGGTGCAGACATCTACTTTAGGGGTACACGTTAGAACACAAACAGGAAAGGGACTTTTGTTCCAGCTGGGTCAGGGCCTGTGGTAGAGACCCCATGCGTCAATCCAGGGCTCCGCCACCAGAAGAATTAGACTCAGCTCCTCTGTGACTGCCCAGGGACATGGCAGTAAGCAGAAAGAAATAAAGAGCACAGCCTACACCATTGACTGAAGTCCAAATTTCAACTATGTGAGTCCTACCCAAAGTGCTGAAGCTGAGAGATTAGCAATAAAAACTCCGCCAGATGAAGTAAAACACTTACGCTCACGGCAGTTCTAAATGCCAAGACTTCCCAGAGAGTTCCTTCCCAGGCTGGTGCCCAAATAGGTTCACATAGAAGACTGTGTGCCAACGTGATGCGTGTAGATGTGCATGCTGGCACCCTAAAAACGAACCGAGAACTACGAAAGAGGCATGCTGAGATGTCTGGTGATGTAGAAGGAGACATAACGACTTTGAGAAGAAGTGCCTTATGGGAAGCCACAGATGACTTTGAAAGAACTAGAACATCTTCCCTCCTTAATACGGTAACTACCACATCCAAAACTCAAGCCCCAGACACAAGCAATATGAAGTGGACTCAGTATGAATATGTTACGTGCACATTTGTATCAACCACCATGAGCACCCTAATTTTGTAGTCTCCTTAATACTTCCTCTCTCCCCACTTTTTGAGATCCTCACAAATGCCGTATTTAATTCATCCTACCATCTATAAATTATGAGTGTTCCCTCTACTTACCATCGCCACCTTCATTCCTTGGTGTGAAAAATACTGCCACCAAAATTCAAGCCCTAAGTGCAACCAACACGAAATGGCCTTAGTGTAAGTAACCAGAGTAATTAGAGAAGAAGACGTCATTCATGAACTTCATGGGAATGGGGTACACAGGAAGCGTTGGAGTGGAAGAGGGGAGGCTGGAAATAATGGAAATACAGCAGCACTCATGCATGAAATTCTCAGAAATAATAAACAGTAAGGAAACTATAGATATTAAACTGGGTTAAACATAGACAAGAAAAAATATTTAGTTGGAAAATAAATGTAAAAAAACCCACCTAGAATGAAAATATTAAGAAAATGCTGAGAATGAGAGCCAATTTAATGTAGAGGAAGCAATGAGAAAGGTGTGGTGTCCCCTAACAGAGCTCCATGATGAGACCGAAGCAAGCTGCAGGTTGAAGAGGCAGTAACAAAGGACATTCCAGAATTTAAAACTGCCTGCATGTCAGAAACAGCACCGTGCCTCCAACAAAACAGACGGAAACCAATCCATCCCACACACCATCGTGAATGAGCAGGCATAGGAAAAAAATAAACGTAATGCTACCAGAGAAAATTTCAGTTAGTTAGCCATGAAGAAGGTCTGTGCTTCGTGGAATTTTAGCCTCCACGTACTGAGAGAAATTACCTGTCAACCTAGAAGTCCGTAGCTTTAGACGGTACTCACCAAGCAGACGGTTAAAGACACATCGAAACAATGGAGACTCAGAACTTCAGCTGAAGGAATCACTGAAACATGCTCTTGAATAAGGAAGAAATTAAACCAAGGAATGAGGCATGATGGACAAGAAGCCAAGACACCGCTACATCCAAACACAAGGGTGGGGCCACCCTGGAGCCACATGGCAGAGTCCTTGCCTGCCTGGCCTGTGTAAGGGCCTCGGCTTCCTCCTCAGCACTGCAGAAGGGGTTGAGAGATACTGATAAACACACTGGTGAAACTGAAAACAGAAACGTAGTGCACGTGAGAGAGGCAAAGGCGTTTCGGTGGTGACTTGAGACTCTGGTGGATGGTGAGCCCCACAGAGCGCTAGCGTGGAGAATGGGAAGGGGAGAGAGAGGATGAACGCACCGAGAGCTCCGTGCACTGAGAGCTCGCTGCTCCTCAGGGGAGATCTTCCGGCTGACTTTAGACTTTAACTATGCAAGTTCTTCATTCAAAAAATAATCATTAGATGTGTAAAAATAGAATGTGCACCTTGTAAATGCAGTAGAGAGAGACAGAGAGGAGGCGTTCAGGAAGCCGATGCATCCAGTTCAAGGAAGGCATGAGCAAGAAGGAATGGAGCGGGAGGGGAGCTTAAATGGCAGGAAAATCCAAGCATGTGTAGTCACTATAATAAATGAAAACAGATTAAACCGAGCTATTACAGAGGCAAATGCTTGGGAATGGATAATGGCAAAACTTGGAGGCACTCAGATTTTTTAAATTTGGCTTTTTGCTGATTAGATACATGTGGCAATTTTTAAACCAAAGGATTAAAATTGGAGAGAGGACACCAGGCAAGTCCTAGCAAGAAGGAGGAAAACAGGAGAGAAAGAGGGAGAAGATGGCATGAAAATAAAGCAAACAAGCTAAAGAAAAAACTTCTGAGAATAAAAGGGTGGGAAGCTTGGTGTTTGGGCATATGCCTGCCTGGCACTCCAGATACTGAGAGGCTGAGACAGGAGAATCGCTTGAGCCCAATGTTTGGTCAACGCAGGCTTTGTCTCGTGGTGGGGGTAGCTTAGTTGGCAGAATGGATGCCTAGTTTTGGTCCCCAGCACCATATAAACGGGGTATGGTGGCCAGTGTCTGTCATCCTACTGATTTAAGGGGTGGAGGCAGAAGGATGTAAACTTCAAGCTCATCCTCAGCTACACAGCAAGCTTGAGGCCATTCTGAGCTACGTGAAACCTGACTAATAACAATACGTGTTATTATTACTGAGACGGTGTTACTTGAGAGAAGGACCATAAATGCAATAGTGCAGGCAGAAAAGTGAGGAGGCAAATCCCCAAGCAGAATTGGTCAGTAACCATTTGGAAAATCATGTTGGGCTGGTGACACTAGAATGGAAATAAAAGCAACTACGAGTTACCCTGTACCATGTGCTCACCACATGGTGAAATAATCAGTAGTGTGTGGGAGGAAAGGGCTCTCCTATGCCCTGCTGGCAAGGAGTACTAATGGCTGCAGAAAGCCTGGATGAGCAGTTCTGGACGAAGTTCTGTCTTGCAGACACACCGGTATTCCTTGGATGTCCTTTGTAACAGCAATAAAGAGCTAAAAATCCTTATGTCCCCACCATTGAAGATGGGTTTTGCGAATTGTGATGGCTCAGTAGTTAAGAACATGGACGGCTATTACAGAACACCTGAGTTCAGTTTCCCAGCACCCATGCCAGGCAGTTCACACCTAGAACTCATGCTCTAAGAGATCTGACACCCCCTGGCTTCCATGGGTGCTGCGCGAGTGCACACAGACACACACAGACACACACACACACACACATAAAGCTTGAAGCAGCCAGAGTGCCTTCACTTAGAGCCTCTGATACTAAAATAGTTACATCTCATACTTAAGTGTGGAGTGGAAATTAGTTACTGAGGGACATCATCTCTAGGTTCAAATCCCTGCATGACCTTACAGGAGTGAGTTTTATACACACACACACATACACGTAGTACATTCATCTGAGAACAAATGATAATCCCTCAAGATGGTTGTTTCCATCTTGAATAAGGAAGAAATAGGCCAGATCCTGCAGGAAGAGAGGTTAGGCCTCAACCGTGCCATGTTGAAATGTTTAAAAATCTAAAGCAAGTATTGCAATGGTGTTAGTATTTGTTACATGCTTAATTCTGGGTGGTAGATCTACAAGTTTTTATTAGTATGTGTGTGTGTGTGAGAGAGAGAGAGGGAGAGAGAGAGAGAGAGAGGAGAGAGAGACAGAGAGAGAGAGAGAGAGAGAGAGAGAGAGAGAGAGAAAGTATGCCATATTTTCCTGTGTACCTGGTGTTCTTTGGCACCTCTGGGCAGCACAGGTGCATCCTGGGAGGAGGCTGCAGGGCAGGTGTTCACCGGCGTGGTACCCCTGGAGAAGTGCACCAGCCTTGTGGCCCGTCCTGATCCTTTGGTTTGGCAAGTCCTTTCCTGTCTCACCCGTCATCTCTCACTATATACACCAAGCCTCCCAGCAGGCACTTCTTTTCTGAAAAGCTACTAAAAACAATGAGATGCCTTGTTTGACCCTCAATAAAAGAGAGAAGAAAGACTTCTTTGTTGTATGGCAAGAATTTTTCTGGAAATATTTGGGTAGTGGAGTGAGAAATGGGTTGGCTGTGTGGATGGAAACATTTCTATATATAGTGACAAGCTGCCATGTTGCTCCCTCTCTCTTGGTTAGAGCCAATTCTACCTGAGGTCTTCACCTCACTAAATTGCCTTTAATTCCCTGCATCATGTCTGTTGATAAATTCAGTAATAGACATACTCATGACCTCTGTAAGGAAGGCCGTGCAGAAATAGACATGGTCACAACAACCTTCTGCTCGCTGCATCTAACCCAGTCCTTTCCAAACATTAGTCAGTTTGCCACACCTGCAGCCAAAAGGAGTGCATTCTGGGGCTTCAATGCACATCACCTCAGCGCCCCTGCTTCGTGGACATCTCCTCCCAGAACTGCCCAGAACAGCACGTTTAATCTGGCAGGAAGCTCTGCCATGTGGTCACAGGGAGCTAGCTAGTCAGTGGCTCAGTAGGGCTTTAGAAGCACGTGACTCAGAAATGCACATCTGCTTCGTGTTGAAGCCAGAGGGGGAACTGGCTCAGAGCTCTGGTTAAGTGACCTGGGCTGCCAGCCTAGACATAGTGGTGACCTGTCTCAGACGTGTCCGGCTGCTTTTCCTTTGCAGAGAGAAGATGCATCAGTCTGCCATGTATGAACTGTGCCAGGGAATGCGCCAGATCAGCCTTCAGTTCGTGCGGCTGCAGCTGACCTTTGAGGAGTACTCCATAATGAAGGTTTTGCTGCTCCTGAGCACAGGTACATTGATGCCCACCCTGGCACTCTTTCTACATTGTCAGATCATCTTCCTGCAAGAGAGTGGCCCACTTATGATGCTCAGGTCATGGGTACCCAGCCCCCGAACAGAGATGCAAAAGAGATGGTAGGAGGGTAGTTTGAGTCCTGGATGAGCTAAATTAGTGGCTGGTGCTAAAATTGTGTATATAGAAAGCAGTGTAGCACTTCAGGCCTTCACTACCCAGACTTTTGTTAAGTATCCTGTCAGGGTCTGGTGCCAGCTCTGGCCGTAAATTATTTCTCCAGATCAGAGGGGAGACGTGGGAATAAAGACACAACTCATGGCTTTATCGGGAGGAAGATTCTCAGTGATCCCTCATGAAATCCGGAGTTCACATCCTGAAAATCACCCCACATTTATTCTTCAAATAGCTTTTATACCAAAAAAGTAAATTGAGGGGGAAATTCACTAGCATTCTGTTTCCTAGGTAACCAGGCGAATGTCTCTGGTCACTTTCACACCTTTGTCCATACCTCTCTATGCCCATTTTGTCATGGCTTCCTATCTTCCTGCTCTGTATGCCAGCTCTGTTACGTAGGCCAAATTTACATCTCTATCCCAGGCATCCTGCAAATTACAAAGAAGGAGCAGAACAACATTAGCATATCCTGATCCTTTGTTTAGGATGGCAACATCCTGTCTGGAAGGCTATGTGACCACCTTCTGTGCAGCCAGGTATGAGCTCCCCTGTAAGTTTGGCCTCCATACAATGTAGGGCCTGTATAATATTGCCCCACAGTATCTGGTTGTGAATATGTAGTACGATTACTTGATTTTTTGCCCTTAGGAAGCTTATCCCATAAGACAAGCTCAGGGATAACTTGAATGCACTGAGAGACGTGGTGATCTGCTATGATTAGAGGTAAAAGGTGTGACGGTGGCTCAGAGAAGAAAGGACATTTCCGTTCTATAGACGAGGGGCAGCGCATAGCCCGGCTGGATCTTACCAGCTTTGTAATGGCCCTAGACAGGCTATGAGAAGTGCGTGTCTCTTCATAACATTTTTCTTGGCAAGATGGGGGACGTGTAGGGTGGGGATAGAAACTGAAAGAAGATGTTAGTATTATTAATTTCAAATATTTTATGCATGTATTCAGTAAATTTTCAAGATGCATCAGATGATGCTGCACTAAGGAATAAAATAGGGATGTCAGTTTGACCAGGTTTGTTCAATGCCCAATGAGAAAATCCAAACCCTATCAGGCAGGCAGACTAAACACTACAAGGCCAAACCCTTTTGAGTGGGGTGACAGGGTCAGTGCTACCTTCCGTGGCTCTGTGAAGATGTACCAGCAGGCAACTGAGTTTAAAGAGAAAGGTTGAGGAGCAGAAGGCACATGGCCGTCCCCAGAAGCACTGGTCACACGATGAGTGGGAATTAGTCTGTCTGTCCGGGACTGTGAGAGCTGGTCTCAGTGACCACCCAGATGGAAGAGGAAAACAGATCCCAATAAAACAGACGTAATGGCCGGGCGGCGGTGGCGCACGCCTTTAATCCCAGCACTCGGGAGGCAGAGGCAGGCGGATCTCTGTGAGTTCGAGACCAGCCTGGTCTACAAGAGCTAGTTCCAGGACAGGCTCCAAAGCTACAGAGAAACCCTGTCTCGAAAAACCAAAAACAAAAAACCAGACGTAATGTAGTCAGTACAGGGGAGGCCACTCACCAGAATGCCCTGGCGTGAGTGTGGCTTTGAGAGGATTTTGTAGAGTATAATGCAGTGGTATTTCATTTCATTTTAATAAATGAAGCTTGCCTGAAGATCAGAGAGTAAAACAGCCCCACTGGTCAGCCTTACAGACCAGGCAGTGGTGGCACACGCCTTTAATCCCAGTAGCTACACTAGTTGCCATAGAAACCTGGCGGTAGTGGCACATGCCTTTAATCCCAGCGCTGAAGAGGAATATAAGATGGGAGGAGAGTTCTGATTCTCAGTCTCATTCTGAGATTCCTGGAGGCAGGATCGGCATTTCAGACTGTAGAGGTAACAGCCAGTGGCTGGCTGCTTTGCTTTTCTGATCTTCAGGTTGAACCCCAATATCTGTCTCTGGATTTCTAATTTTCCTGATATAGTATAAATTAATTCTATTTTTTAATTGGCTAATTTTTTATACCACACTGCATCCTGTTGGAAAAGGCCAGAAGATGGGGAAATTTTGACACTAGAACACAAAAGTCAGGTTTGAAACATAAATAATATTTATTATTATTCATAGTTGAGGCTCAATGGTAAGTAGAATTTCTATGTATGTTAGGATTTTTTATAATAACTGACTTTAATTGGGACAAAAATATAGGTCATTAAAAACTAAAATTGACTATAAATCAATTCTTTTAGATCAGAGACATGTTAGACAGGAATATTCCTCATCGACATTTTACATTAACTTTTATTTTATTTAATATACTTTATTAAAATATAATTATATTATGTCCTCCCTTCTCTCCCTCCAACCCCTCCCATTCCCTTCACTGCAATCTCCCTCTCAAACTTACAGACTATTTTTCTTTAACTGTTATTGTTACATATACATATATATACACAAATATACAAATACAACCTGGCGAGTCAATTTTTGTTCTTTGTATATGGTTTGGGGACTGATCACTTTATGCTGGATAAGCAAGTAGGGGGCTCATCCTGGGGAGCGGCTAATTCTGCCTCTCTCCACAATTACCAGCCACCTGTAGTTTGCTCTCTGGGTGCAGGACTCCGAGATTTCTCCCCTTCTGCATGAGGATGTTGTCTATTGATAGTCTTTGTTCAGGTCTTGTTTAGGCAGCCATTCCTAGATGACACAGGCTCACTGCAGACTACCTGGCCCACTGTGACCGAATGTCTGACAGACACAACTCGAGGAAAGATTGGCTTTGACTCACTGTGTCAGACATGGTTGTTGACCCCGCATGTGACAGAGGAACTTCTTCACAGCAGACAGAAAACAGACAGGGACAGGAAAGGGACAACCCTCACTGACTTCCTCTAATTAGGCCCACCTAAGTGTTCAGGAAGCCCCCACAAAGTGCCACCAGCTAGTGAATGTGTTCAAACATGAGCCTGTGGAGGACACATTCTAGTCAAGGCAATTTCCTGAGTAAAGAACAAAGACCCCATAGAGCCTTGTAAAAGGCATAGCAACGGCAGAAAGGACAACATGTCAGGGAGTCAGGAACTGGGTGTGACCATAAGGTCCCAAGACAGATATGGCTAGTGCCATGGCTTGGGCAGAGAAAGTTGAGAAATGGAAAGAAGACAGCTGAAATTGACCTTCGGGCCGATGGGAAGTTCTCTTGGGCTTCTATAATCAATTTTGAGGAAGGACAAAAGCTGATGAAATTAGGTACCCCAGGAGATGGGGGAGGGCAGCAGTAGCCTTGGCAAAGCATTGAGTGCTTGTTTCTCAAACAACCATGCAAGAATTTCCAAATAGAGAAGACAGCATTTGAGGAAGCTCACTAGGGATAGAGGTAAGAGCCAGGGCAATGGCAGGAGACAATGTTGGGAGGAAAACTATGAGCCAAGTACAGTAACCACGAAGGAAACCAAGAGCCAGCAAGGGTGTCATAGCGAGTAGCATAGACTAAAGAAAATGGGGTGAAGACGAAGGTATGTGTGTTCCACACCCAGCCCCACTCATGCTCCATAAAAGAGGGAGAGTCTTCCTGAGGAAAGAGGCTAGAATTGACTGGCTCAGAGCAGAGCAGACAGAGTAAAGCCGGTTCTGAGGAGTGAGCCTGAAGCAGGAGATCAGAGCAGAAGGACTGTGGATGACAGCCTGCCCTTGTGAATACGGAGCCTCCCGCTTTACTGTCTCCCATCTGCTGTCTAGTGTAACAGTCACAGCACCCCTGAGAGTCTGAGAGCCCCCTTAAAAGGTGTTTGTTGGTGTCCTACATGAGTAAGGAATGGGACTCAGGGCTTCAGTTTCTCTGAAGGCGATGCCCTACTGCTTTCCTGGGGACCAGCTTGCTGAGGTGGTAACAGCAGCAGGAGCCAGTGAGGACGGGGCAGGCTGCTTGGCTCCCAGGGCCAGCCTGGCCAGCGTGGCCACTCCACAGCTGTGATTCTTGTGGAGGCTGCCCCTAGCCTCTTACTTCATTTTCAGTAAATCTCATGCCCAGGGCAGGGTTCAGTCTGCCCAGGTTACCCCAGGCCCGGCCATTCCTCACTCTCTGCACCCAGCCCATTCCCTGTGCAGGGTGTGCAGGGTGTGCAGGGTGTTCAGGGTGAGTGGGAAAAACAGGCCTTCTCCCACTCCACATCCAGTAAGGGGCTTCCTCACTGTCCAGATATTCCTCCCCAGAGCACAACTTTGCAAAAATTACCCTTCAATATAGTAGATTTTATCTCATTTTGAAACCACACTTCTCACTAGTGTTTAGAAACAATGTTTCCCTAAAGCATTAGATGGAAGATAGACTTGCAATGAAATGTGTTTGCTAATTCCCGTGCTCCTAACTCTTTGCAGATTTGACTCCTCGGACTTAGCTCATGCTTATCCTGTTTATATCCAGTTACCCTTTCAGCCTCGGGCAGCTTCTGACGTCACCTTTAAACTACCTGAGTTCATTTATTAGCTTCCAACTTACTTAATACCTTCAATTCTGAAAAAGTAAAATTATAAGGCAGGAATGCCTAAGGGGTTCTGAAATCCCAGAAGCTGCAGGCTTTGGCTGGCTCGCTCAGCGCCTCTGTGACGGACTATGAAGCCGCTCTTGAGGCATGCTAAGTTTCATAAAGGATGACCAGCTCTAGGGGTTTAGCGGTGATATCAGAAGAATTTCACATTCTTTGCTTGGAGAGGAAAGCAGTCTGACTTCAACCTTATGGCTCTCGCTCTTCTCCAGCACGGAGGTTCTGGAATTATTCCAACAGGCCTGCTGCACTTAATAAGTAAATTCAGAAATTCTGGGCAGACATCCAAAATTCAAGGTTTTGCTTAACTTCCCTTTATTTGTTGATTTGTTTCAACTTCTACAAAAAAAAATGTGGCTGGGAAATTGAGGCGATATAGCCCAGTGTATTGTATTTACAGCAATAAAATGTGTAACTGTTAATATTTGATATGAGGCGATATAATGCTGATTCTTTGATAACACAGCTATGAGAGCTACAGACGGTTTGGGTTACTCTAGTTGATATACCAAGTAGTGCCACATTAGCGAATGGAATGCTGTCCTTATTGGTAGATGATTTTTTTCAAGTACAGTCTCTAGCTCACATAAGTATTCATCGAAGAAAAACTTACTTTAAATGGTTTTGATACCTCAGAAAGCTGGCAATGTGTTGCCGGGCATCACAGGCTGGCCTTGGCAAGCTTTCAGCTTCCTTTTGAAAGTTTCAAGTCCCTGTTAAAGTGCTGGTGGTTAGTGGATCCAGCCTCCCTGTCGGTGTGCTGGTTATTGCCAGTTTGACTTTTGAAACTTTGAAAAAGAAACCATTTCTTAGGGGTTGGAAAAATGGCTCAGGGGTTAAGAACACTTGTTTTTGCAGAGGACCCAGGTTTGGCTTCCAGCACCCACATACTTGTTCATAACTGTTGGAAACAGTTCTAGGGATCTGATGCCTTCTTTTGACCCCTATGGGCACCAACCATGTCTATGGTGCACATACATACATGCAGGCAATGGCACTCATACATGTAAAATAAAAAAAAATCTGTTTTGAAAACAGAAAATGATTTCTTAAATAACTCTTACTATTAAAGTCAGATATTTAAGTCACAGGTGTTGTTTGGCAAGCTTCAAGGATATACGTGGTGGCTTTCAGAGATTTGTTATCCTACAAAAGCCGATGTAAGGAAGTAAAAGTCAAAAACCTCGATAGCATCATGATGGAGGTTGATTTGGAAACTAATTTGCATCTTTGTTTGTGAGAACAAGGTTAATTTGGAGGCAGTGGTACACCTGGGATCCAGGGCTCTCAGGAACTCTCTGCAGCCTCCCTAAAGTGCTAATCACCCAAGAAATCACTTTTTATTCCAGTCACAAAAAAATTAGTAAATAGTAGGTTTAATCAAGAAGTAAAAAGCGGTTTGAAAATGACAGTGCCATGTCACAAGGTGGATTTTCATGAGGTCTCCATTGCCTAACACCGTGGTTCTAGGTGACTGCACCCTTCATAGATTTAAAGCCACCTGTCAGCCGTACTGAAAACAAGTTGGATGCACATTGTCAAAGGCATCTCTAGCTGCAAGGATTCAGGTGGCCTCCTCTTTCAACGGGGATGGAGGTGGGCTTGGGAGCACGTGGGCACGCGGTGTCATGACTCCCAAAGTGTTCGCTATCGGGTAGGGTCTGGCTAGGGAATCCCGGGGCTCTGTGCATATTAGACAAGTGCTCTGTACTCTGCCATGAGCTACGTTGGCAGCTCCCAAAACTCTCTTTGGAAATGAACTTTCTGTTTCAGTGTAAAAATCTTGTTGCTAAAGAGAACAAATGGAGGAAATATGATTCTTCATTTTTCATCTCATCACAGTTCCAAAAGATGGCCTCAGAGCCCAAGCTGCATTTGAAGAGATGAGGACAAATTACATCAAAGAACTGAGGAAGATGGTCACCAAGTGTCCCAACAGTTCTGGGCAGAGTTGGCAGAGATTCTACCAACTAACCAAGCTTCTAGACTCCATGCATGATGTAAGTAGAGCCCTTGATCTATGTTCAGTAATCCCCAAAGTCAATGTTCAGTAACTCCCTCCCCCCCAACACACACACAACTTGACCCCCAAAAAAGCCAGCTAGCTGGATTCACACAGCTGCTGGAAGAGCTGGACTGAAGTGTCCGGAAGGAGATTGCAAGAGTTAAAACCCAGCTAAGGTGACGATTCTTTTTCTAACCTTTGGGAAGGGCCTGTGTACAGAGGGTATGGCTGGCTCTGTGCCATGGACCAGGGAAGGTCCTCAGATTTGCTGCAGGTGTCAGATAGAGTTTCACATTTTTGTTTGCCGTTTAGGAAATGTTTGGTTCATAAAAATGTTTGCTTTAACATTGCATAAATAGTGTCCATCTTCCACAACTGTTAATCTAACAATCCAATCTTTCAAAAACATTATTTGTGGTCCAGGGCCAGCTTGGATCATCTCAATCGCTGCCAAACTCTGAATCCTATATTCATTATTCTTCATAGGAGGCATCGCTCTTGCTCTGGGTAAATACAGAAAGTGGGTTCTGAGTTTGTTTCTGGTTTTACCCATCACGGGTATAGCTGCCACGTTGGCTGGCGGCTTTCACAACACACCAATCAGATAACTCTCCCTCTTTTTTCTTTGACTTTGCAAGCGGTTTTTCCACCTCTTGCGTCAAGAACGTTGTATGCAGTTGTGCTCAGTGGGTTCCTCATATTCGAGGAGTTTCCACACCTTCTTTTGGAGAGTTCATTGTTGAGGTTTGGCTTGTAGGGTTTGAATGATAAATGAGTCTTCTCTGAGAAGGAAAATGTTACCAGACTCAGTGGCCGAGATCACGGTACTATCCCTGTTACTGCAGCGTTCTTTCCTCTGTGCTGATGGCCAAACAGGAGAAGGTCGCTTTCTCGTGCTTTACGTGGAGACCTCTGCCTTCTCTGAATGTCTCTGATGAGAAAGAGCAAGTCTCTCTTCAGGCGAGCTCAGAGAGGAATGGGTTTGGCATGAGTGCATTTGGTTGGAAACATTGGAAATGTGAGATGATGGCTGGCAAGGCTCATGACTCACCCTGAAGAAAACAGGAGGGGGTGCAGCTCATCTTCCCCTTGTGCAAAGTTATCACAGCCTGTCACCTGCATGAGGTCATCGGATGTTCCTTCCTCCCTGACCTCACTGACTCCCCTTCTCAGCAGTGGTAAAAGTGGGATCTTAAGGTTCATCTTCAGTGAATTCTGTTCTTTGTACAAACACAACAAGTACTATCAAATTTAGTATGTGGGCCCGGAGAGATGAGTCAGTAAGCGGGAGTGCTTTCTGAGCAAGCACAAAGACCTGAGTTCAAATCCCTAGTGCCCAACTAAAAGCCTGGCATGACTGCACCCGTAGACAGCAAGTTTGTCGGAGCTTGCTGACTGCCAGCCCCGCTCCAGGTCTGTGAGAGACCCTACTTTAAGGGAGTTGGCCAGACAGTTACAGAACAGGGCCTCCAACATCCCTCCTCTGTCCTCTGCTGTGCTTGGGGAATAACTGTCATTGGGCTGATTTTCTGTGAAATTCCTCATCATAAATTAGTGTCTTGGGTTTTATTATTTAGATATAGTTGGTGTACAATAAGTTGAACAAATTAAAAATATGAAGTTTAAGTTTTCCAACAGTCATGCTCCCATGACATTACCACAGCAGCTAAGCTAGTGTCTGTATCCAACTCTAGAAGTTTCCCTTCCCTCTGAGGCGGTCCTCCTACTATCATTGCTTTCCCCTATAGCTTCCTGCTGGTGGGCATCTGTCTGAATTGTACAGTGCTGTGTAGGAGTGTGTCATGTAGAAATATTTGTATGAGTCTCCTTCAGTAGACATGACCATGCTGAGACTCACACATGCCGTTTCACTTGCTCAGAAGCTGCGGATACTATTTTCTGGGACTCTGTGAGCTCCACCACTGAGAGAATATTCCACAGTTCATTTGTGTAGTCCCCGGGATGGACATTCGGCATGTTTCTAGCTTGGAGTAGTCCTTGTAAATCCTGAATAATTCTGCACCAGTCTTTGTGAAAACACAGACACATCTCTTTTCTTGAGAGAATACCAGGTGGTGGAATTCCTGGTGAACATTACACATAAATTTTTGTTTCTTACCAAAAAAAGTGCCAGAATATCTTCCAAATGGTTACGATTTTACATTCTCATGAGATGTACCTGAGAGTGTTGAATGTCCCTCACCCTAGCTGATGACACTTGGCAGAGCTATCCTTTTTTAGTTTGTGTGTTCTTTTTGCTGCATGTTGGACCATGACCGTGGTTTTTAATTTGCATTTTCTTTTTTCTCAATGATATATCATACACATTTACAGATACATGATATGAATAATATGATATATGCATATGCATATAGTTTGTTTCTTTGTTTTTAGTGACTATTCCCCTTCTTCCTCCCCTCTCCCCTTCTAACTCCCTACCCCCACGCTCCCAATTTACTCAGGAGACCTTGTCTTCTCCTTCTTAGGTGGATCCATGTATGTCTCTCTTAGGTTCCTCTTTGCTGTCTAGGTTCTTAGGGGTTGTAAACTATAGGCTATTATTTATGTCTAATATCCACTTGTGAGTAAATACCATGTTTGTCTTTCTGGATCTGAGTTACTTCACTAGTATGTTTTTTTTCTAGTTCCATCCGTTTGCCTCCAAATTTCAAGATGTTATACTGCTGAGTAGTACTCCATTGTGTAAATGTACCACACTTTCTTTGTCCATTCTTCAGTTGAGGAACATCTAGGTTGTTTCCAGGTTCTGGCTGTTATGAATAATGCTGCTCTGATCATAGCTGAGCATGTGCCTTTGTGGTTTGATTAAGTATCCTTTTGGTATATTCCCAAAACTGGTATTATTGGGTCTTAAGGTATGTTATTTCCTAATTTTCTGAGAAACTGCCATACTTATTTCCTAAGTGGCTGTATAAGTTTGCACTCCCACCAGCAATGGAGGAGTGTTCTCCTTGTTCCACATCCTTTCCAGAATAAGCTGTCATCAGTGTTCTTGATCTTGGCCATTCTGACAGGTGTAAGATGGTATCTCGGAGTTGTTTTGATTTGCATTTATCCGATGACTAAGGAAGCTGAACATTTCCTTAAGACAGTCATTTTAGATTCCTCTGTTGAGAGTTCTCTGTTTAGATCTGTACCCCATTTTTCTTATTGGATTACTTGTTCTTATGATGTCTAGTTTCTTGAGTTCTTCGTATATTTTAGAGATCACTCCTCTGTCAGATGGAGGGTTGGTGAAGATCTTTTCCCATTCAGGAGACTGCTATTTTGTCTTGTTGACAGTGTCCTTTGGTTTACAGAGGCTTCTAAGTTTTAGGAGGTCCCTTTTATTAATTGTTGCTATTGGTGTCTGTGCTACAGGAGTTATATTTAAGAAGTGGTCTCCTGTGCCCATGTATTCAAGTGTACTTCCCACTTTCTCTTCTATGAGGTTCAGTGTGGTTGGATTTATGTTGAGGTCTTTGATCCACTTGGACTTGAGTTTTGTGCATAGCGATTGAGATGGATCTATTTTCATTCTTTACATGTTGATATCCAGTTATGCCAGCACCATTTGTTGAAGAGGCTTTCTTTTTTCCATTGTATAATTTTGGCTTCTTTGTCAAAAATCAGGTGTTCATAGGTGTGTGAGTTATATCCGGGTCTTTGATCTGATTTCATTGATCCTCCTGTCTGTTTTTATGCCAATACTAAGCTGTTTTCAGTACTGTAGCTCTATAGTAGAATTTGAAGTCAGGGATGGTGATGCCTCCAGAAGTTCCTTTACTGAACAGGATTGTTTTGGCTATCTTGGGTTTTTTATTTTTCCATATAAAGTTGAGTATTTTCCTATTGAGGTCTGTGAAGAATTTTGCTGGAATTTTGATGGGTATTGCATTCAATCTGTAGATTGCTTTTGGTAAGATTGCCATTTTTACTGTTAGTTCTACCTACCCAAGAGCATGGGAGATTCTTCCATTTTTCTGATGTCTTTTTAAATTTCTTCCTTCAAAGTTTTAAAGTTCTTGTCATATAAGTCTTTCACTTGTTTGAGTAGAGTTACCCCCAAGGTTTTTTATGTTATTTGTGGTTATTGTAAAGGGTGATGCTTTTCTGATTTCTTTTTCAGCCCATTTATCATCTATATAAACGAGGGCTACTATTTTTTTTTTTTTAGTTAATCTTGTATCCCACTACATTACTGAAGGTGTTTACCAGTTGTTGGAATTCTGGTGGTATTTTAGGGTCACTTATGTAAACTATCATACCATCAGCAAGTAGTAAGAGTTTGGCATATTTTTTCCCAATTTGTATCCCCTTGACCTCCTTTTGTTGGCTCATTGCTCTAGCTAAGACTTCAAAAAGTATGTTGAATAGATATGGATATGGAGAGAGTGGACAACTTTGTCTTGTTCCTGATTTTAGTAGGATCACTTTGAATTTCTCTCCATTTAGTTTGATGTTGGCTGTTGACTTGCTGTATATTGTCTTTTTTATGTTTAGGTATGTTCCTTATATCCCTGCTCCCTCCAAGACCTTTATAATGAGGGTGTGCTGTATTTTGTCTAAGGCTTTTTCAGCATCTAATGAGATTATCATATGGTGTTTTTATTTCAGTTTGTTTATACAGTGGATTACATTGACAGATTTTCATATGTTGAACCATCCCTACATCTTTGGGATGAAGCCTACTTGGTCATGGTGGATGATTTTTCTGATGTGTTCTTGGATTCAGTTTGTCAGTATTTTATTTAGTATTTTTACATCAATATTCATGAGGAAGTGTGGTCTGTAATTCTCTTTCTTAGTTGTATCTTCGTGTGGTTTGGATATTAGGGCAACTGTAGCCTCATAAAAAGAGTTTGGCGGTGTTCCTTCTGATTTTATTATGTGGAACAATTTGAGAAATATTGGTATTAGTTCTTCTTTGAAATTCTGGTATAAGTTTACACTGAAACTATCTGGCCCTGAGCTTTTTTTGGTTGGGAGATTTTTGGTGACTGTTTCTATCTCCTTAGCAATTATAGGTCTATTTAATTTGCTTCTCTGGTCTTGATTTAATTTTGGTATGTGTTACTTATCTAGAAAATTGTCCATTTCCTTTAAGTTTTCTAATTTTGTTGAGCACAGGTTTTTGAAGTATGACCTGCTGATTCTCTAGATTTCCTCTGTGTCCTTTGTTATGTCCCCCATTTCATTTCTGATTTCATTAACTGGGATATTCTCTCTGTGCCTTTGGTTAGTTCAGATAAAGGTTTGTCTATTTTATTGATTTCCTCAAAGAACCAACTCTTTGTCTCATTGGTTTTTTTGTGTTATTTTTGTTGTTGTTGTTGTTGTTTCTATTTTGTTGATTTCAGCTCTCAATTTGATTATTTCCTGTCATCTAGTCCTCCGGGGTGAGTTTGGTTCTTTTTGTTCTAGAGCTTTCAGGTGTTCTGTTAACTTGCTAGAGTGGGATTTTTTCCAGCTTCTTTACGTATGAATTTAGTGCTATGAACTTTCCTCTTAGCACTGCTTTCATTATGCCCCATAAGTTTGAGTATGTTGTGTGGTCGTTTTCCTTGCGTTTTAGGAAATCTTTAATTTCTTTCTTTATTTCTTCCTGACCCGGTGGTAATCATGTGAGCATTGTTTAGTTTCTATGAGTTTGTGGACTTTCTGCAATTTGTGTTGTTGTTGAATTCTAACTTTAAGCCATGATGACCCATTAAGACATAGGGCATTATTTCAATTTTCTTTGTTTCTGATGAGGTTTGCTTTGCTACTGAGTATGTGTTTGATTTTAGAGAAGGTGCTGAGAGGAAGGTATATTCATTTGTGTTTGGGTGAAATGTTCCATAGATGTCTGTTATGCCCATTTGAATCATAACATCTGTTAGTTGCTTTATTTTTCTGTTAGGTTTCTGTCTGGCAGACCTATCCAGTGATGAGTGGGTTGTTGTAGTCTCCCACTAGTACTATGTGGTGCTTGAAGTGTGATTTAAGCTTTAGTAATGTTTCTTTTACAAACAAGGGTGCCCTTGTATTTGGGGCATAGATGTTGAAAATTGAGACTTTATCTTGATGGATTTTTACTGTGATGAATATAAAATGACCTTCTCCATCTCTTTTAGCTAATTTTAGTTTGAAATCTATTTTGTTAGATATCAGAATAGCTACACCAGCTTGTTTCTTAGGTCCACTTGATTGGAAAATCTTTTTCTAACCCTTTACTCTGAGATAATCTGTCTCAGTAGTTGAGGTGTGTTTCTTGTATGCAACAGGATGGATTCTGTTTTCAGATCCAATCTATTAGCCTTATTAGCCTGGGTCTTTTTATAAGCAGTAGAGTTCATTGATATTAAGGGGTATTAATGGCCATGATGAATAGTTCCTGTTAGCTTTGTTTCTGCTGCTGGTGGTGGTATTGCGTGTGTGTTTCGCTTCTTTGGGATTTGCTAGTGTGGAATTATCTATTGTCCATTTTTGTAGCTGTAACTAACTTCCTTAGGTTGTAATTTTCCTTCTAGTACTTTCTTAGGGCTGGATTTGTGGATAGGTATTGATTGAATCTGGTTTTGTCATGGACTATCTTCTTTTCTCCATCTATGTTGACTGCACGCTTTGCTGGATATAGTAGTCTGAACTGGCAGTCATGGTCTCTCAGTGTCTGCATGATGCCTAGCAGGACCTTCTGGCTTTCACTGTTTCCATTGAGAAGTAGGGTGTAATTCTCATAGGTCTGCCTTTATATGTTACTTGGTCTTTTTCCTTTGCAGCTCTTAATAATTAATTAATAATAATTCTGTATGTTCAGTGTTTTGATTATTATGTGGCGAGGGAACTTTTAAAATTTCGATCCAGTCTATTTGGTGTTCTGAAAGCTTCTTGTATCTTCATAGGCATATCCTTTTTTAAGTTGGGAAAGTTTTCTTCTGTGATTTTATTGAATATATTTTCTGTATCTTTGCTCCGGAATTCTTCAATTCCTGTTATTCTTAGGTTCGGTCTTTTCATGGTGTCCCAGATTTCCTGAATATTTTCTGTTAAGAATTTGTAGGATTTAACATTTTCTTGGATCAATAGATCTGTTTCCTCTATCGTATCTTCAACACCTGAGATTCTGCCTTCCATCTCCTACATTCTGTTGTTTATGCTTGCTTTTGTAGTTCCTGATTATTTATCCAGGTTTTCCATTTCCAGATTTCCCTCAATTTGTGTTTTTTTTTTATTATTATTTTTCAAGTCTTAAAAAGTTTCTTTCACCTGTTTGTTGCTTTTTCTTGGTTTTCTTTAACAGATTTGTTGATTTCTTCTAGGTTTTTTTGGTTGTCTTTTCCTCTACTTCTTTAAGAGAATTTTTCATTTCCTCTTTTTAAATGCCTCAATCATCTTCATAAAGTAATTTTTAAGGTCGTTTTCATCTGCTTCATCTGAATTGGGATGTTTAGGTCTTGCTATTGTTGAGTGTACTCTTACCCTCTTGTCTTCCCATCTCTTCCTCCTGTGTTTCGTGGAGTCTCTTTTCCTCCAATCAGTGTAGTTGGGGACTGTAGCTCCACGGAAAGCTCCTTCAGGTATAAGCAGGGCAGACCTTGGGTGACTGTTCCTTCGGGTGCCTATGGGCCCTAGGCTCAAATGGTTGCTCCTCTAGGCGTAGGCATTGTTGCAGATGTGATGGTCACTCCTCCAGGTGCAGGTGGAGCTGAGGCTGGGGCTCCGGTGGTCAGATAATTTCTGGAGGTCATGGCTGTTGCCGTGACCTGCTGCAGCCAGTCACACTGCTGAGGCTCCTCCTGGCCTTAATTTGTATTTTCTTAATGGCTGATAGGCTTAGACACTTATTTGTACACTCATTTGGTGAAGTATCTATTCTAATTGTTGCCCTGTTTTTTTTACATTTTATTATTAGTCATTATGTTTTATAAAGCATTTAAATAGAGTATCTGCACACATTCTTATCTGTTCCGTGGCTCTTCATTACATTCTCTGAAAAATGCCATTTGAAGAGTCATATTATGTGAATATGTACTTGCTGCAAAGTATGTGGAGGTCAAAGGACAACCCCAGTGCTGGTCCTCACCTGCTGCCTTGCTGGAGATGAGGGATCTTGCTTCCCAGCATGGAGTACCGGGTGAGCGGGCCCTGGCTCCGCTTCTCTTCTCCCTGTAAGGAACGCTGGGATATCAGACTCCTGCACTGTGTGCCCAGTTTTCTGTAGTGTTGGACATCCAGTCTTAGGTGGTTAGTGTTAGGGTTGGGGTCACATTTGCACAACAAGCTCTTTTACCTGTGACTATCTTCCCGGCCTATATGTTTTTAACTTTAGCAAGTATACCAGCTTCTGTTACTATAACAGACGTTTTCAATCAACTTATAAAAAGAAATCTGTTGGCCGGGCGGTGGTGGCGCACGCCTTTAATCCCAGCACTCGGGAGGCAGAGGCAGGCGGATCTCTGTGAGTTCGAGACCAGTCTGGTCTACAAGAGCTAGCTCCAGGACAGGCTCTAAAGCTGCAGAGAAACCCTGTCTCAAAAAACCAAAAAAAAAAAAAAAAAAAAAAAAAAAAGAAATCTGTTATTTTGCTTCACTATTTCATGGCCTTCCATCCTTGACTGGTTGACTTGGTGGTTTGGGGCCAAGCAGCACATGGTGGCAGGTAGTGTATAGCAAAGCAAAAACCACTCAATTCTCAGGGAGCTCAGGAACAAAGAGAGAAGAGACTTCGGTCATGCAATCCACTTGGAGTGCTCACATGCGCACTCACACATATGCAGACACACAGACACACACTCACACAGACACACACAAACACACACCTCCAGGCAGCTGACCTCACATTAGGTCTGAAAGCTTCTGCACCTCTCACTAGCAGCAAGAGCCTACCACATGTATGTCACTGGGTGACATTTGTAGCACTGGAATTCGGGTATTATCGCTGGCTTTGCCAGTCATGTTTTTAGTGCTGCATCTAGAAGTCCTGAGGTTGGGCAAGACCACAGACCCTCCTCCTTTTCCTCCCATGGCCTTGTCCTTCACTGCGTCTGCACTCGTAGAAACTACTTTCTCTGTTTTGTTCTGGTTTACCCTGAGCATTTCTGGTTCCTGCAAACAGAACGACAAAGTCAAATCATTATGGTATCAAAAATGTTTGCTCTTAAAGGAGGTCTGAAAGAATCATCTAGAATGCTTCCTCTATATTTGTCCAGGACAGAACGCTGGGAAATGCATGGTAATTCTAGAGGGGCCTTTCTTTCTACCATCCACTCTGACTGGGCTTAGGAATGCCCGTTGGGTTTTCATTTGAGTAAATCCTCCAGTCAACATTGTGGTGTTTTCCTCAAAGGAACAAATTGCTACACCAATTGCTACAAATTGCTAGTCCTCTCAGCCTAGATCTGGTCACTTTTTGGATTTTTTTTTTTTTTTTTTTTTTTTTTTTTTTTTTTTTTTTTGGTTTTTCGAGACAGGGTTTCCCTGTAGTTTCTAGAGCCTGTCCTGGAACTAGCTCTTGTAGACCAGGCTGGCCTCGAACTCAGAGATCCGCCTGCCTCTGCCTCCCGAGTGCTGGGACTAAAGGCGTGTGCCACCACTTCCCGGCCTGGTCACTTTTTGGAAAAGAGACCATTTGTTCTTAACTCTCCAACTAGTGAGAGTCACTGAAATATAGATTCGCGTGTGTTTCCAAAACTTGCATGTGTGTGGGCTCCAGGACACGTGGACGTCTTCCATGTGGTGCTCATGTGTGTGGGCAGAACTGTGTCAAGGGAGCGAAAGGAGCGTTCTCCACAAACACACCTTGACATGTGGCCAACAGCTTTTCCAAATCAGAACCCCTCCAAACATCCATCTCTCCCCACAGAGTGTTTCAGGGGGCACACCTGGGGAAGACTCTGGCATGTAGGGTGTGTTCAGCATCACTGAGGTTCGAGTGTTGTTTCTCAAAACTGGATGTTTCTTTATTGTGTTGGAGAGCACTGGCAATCATTTTAAAGCTGTTGCTAAGAGATGTAAGGCATTTCTTGTGAGCGTACGAAATACATGTCCCATAAGCTTACTGCTCTTTTCTGGGTGTTCTCAGAAGTTAAGGAACTTTGAGGTATGGTCTGTGGTATTTAGTAAATACAAAAGAGGACAAGCTGTATCTCTTGAGGTGAAAATGCCCTTTTGTATTAAATATTGTCACAGTTATAGTTTTATTTTGGAACGCACACTTTATAAAAATATGCCACACCTAATACTACAGATGTTACCAGGGAGAGCAAAAAGGGATGAGACCAGCCTTACCTTGGCTTAGAGTCTTCAGAAGCAGGTCTCCAGGCACTGAGGGAGGGCCTGAGCGGAGGGCCTGGAGGGCACATGCATGCTCATGGTCCTTCCCCTGTGGGTGAGCCCTTGCTGCTGGGCACCAGGACCAAAAGGGCAAGAGTGAGCATGCTCACCCTCAGGGAGCTCACCTGCCTGCGAGAGGAAATGTTTCTGTCTATAATGCATGGCTGTATGCAAGGAGAATCAGATGGCACCTGGAGGTCGAGGTGGGCACACCATGAATGATGGGATCATTAGCAACCCTTATAAGTGGACATGTCTCATAGAGAAGATGTTGGAGCCACCTGTGCTTAGCATAAAGGTGGGATCTATTAAGGGGTGTCAGAGAACTCTCGTAGAAGCCACAGAGGCTCAGAGCATGATTTCTGTGGCTTCTGAGGAGCAGACAGCAGCTGGGACTGCCTGGGCTCACTCTGGGTACCTACGACACCTCGTGAGGGGGAGAAGTGTAGGCCCGCAGGAGCGGATCATCTCAGGCCAGGCTGCACCCTCATCTGGTGGCACTGCACGCCGCTGCGCTGCTCCCTGCTCCCCAGGCTCACTTGGGCCTTCCCCAGCATCTTCTGGAACTCATCAGCTCTGCGAGGCACAGTCACACACTCTGAAGCTGTGTACCTGATAATTCACTGAAGCGTCCTGCGTGGTTAGGAGAGCTATGGCTAAACTTTTGGACGGCTGCCCAGTTTGTGGGGCGAATGCATATGACCATCACACCTAGGCAGGACTTGCTTCATGGCTGGGCAGGCATCAGCCTATCGCTCAGATCTGCTCCCGTGACTGGAAGGGGCCGCAACTGTGCTCTTACTGCGTGACTGACTGGGAATGCTGGGCAGCTGAGGGAGCTCTTATCTAGCCAATCTTGGGATCCTGGGAGCCTTCCCCAAGCCTGGTGTGGGGGCTGAGCAAGCACCCGCCTGAGGCAGAGAGAGGGCCATGTCCTACTGAGTCTGTGTCAAGGGTTGCTCATGCGTCCTTCAGCAGTCTACTGCTCCTTTCTGTAAAAAGTCTCTGCATGCAGGCTCAGTACTGGCATTTCCTTCCTGGTTCATCCATACGTGGGTGTGAGAAGGACAACAATTTACTTTAAGCATTGTTTACAATAGGCCAAAGTGTGCACAGCAGGAGTGTGTCTCTGCCCACAAGTGCTCACTCTCACTTTGAGTGTCTTAATCTTCCTCATCAGTTTCTCCTCAGAAAAAGTTCTGATCCCAATATGGGAGCCTGCCACAGAAACGTGAGTACCAAGGACAGAGCAAGCCTGGGCTGTGCCCCTCCATCAGCCTCCCTCTCAGTATGTGCAGTATACATGTACACTGCTCTTTCATGCTTTGGTCATCAGTATCTTCATATGTAAAGTGGGCACAGTCCATATTATCAAAGGGTTTTGAGGAATGGATGACATGTGAGACAACTGAATAAAACATTCATTCTCTTTTCCTGTTGCTCCACTAACAAGAAATCGGGATTATTTGATTCCATGATTGCAATGAAACACCCAGGCTGCCAGTAGCACAGGCGTCTGCCAGGGAGCAAAACCCAAAACCGTGCAAGTGTTTCGTGTAATTGTTAGTGGCGTCACCCTGCCGCCTCCTCTGGGGAGACTGTGACTAAGAAAGATGCTAAATAAAGTTGTTTGTTGCAGTCAGCTGAGCAAGCAAGGCCTCATCTCCCCAGGAATCAGGCTGTAAACTAGGCAGTGCGCTCCACCCAGAGCCACTCTCTCACCGAAGATCCCACCCTGTCTGACTAGATGAGGTGGCCAGTGAATAAGGCCTGGTCGGTTACACCATCCCCCTTTGAATTTCCCTGGTGTGGGCCAGCACTTCCCTGGGTGAGTTGTGCCGATGGACAATTGCATGTGGGTATAGTGGAAGAATAAGCATCATATAGATTCAGTGTCAGGTGTGGTGGTGGGCCCTGGCATGGCCGTCCAAAGAAGGCAGAGCATGGGTTTCAGAGCAGCCGAGTGGCAAGTTGAGGCCAACATGAGCTACACAGTGAATCCCTGCCTTGCCTCAAGATTCTTTTCAGAGAGATAAATAAATAGGAAATAGGGGCAGGAGAGATGGCTCCAGGGTTAGGGTAGCTTGGTCTCTTCTAGGAGGCCTGAGTTCAGTTTCCAGCATTTACATTAGGCAACTCACAAAGACTGTAGCTCCAGCTCCAGAGATGCAGAGATTCCAGTGCCTTCTCCTCCCTCCCTCCCTTCCTCCCTCTATCTCCCTCCCTCCCTCCCTCCCTCTCTCTCCCTCTCTCCTGAGGTTTCCAGCAACTGTATTAAGAACCCCAGAGCAAATGTGGTAAAAGTTAATTCTATTCAAGGCCAGCCTGGTCTACTTAGCGAGTCCAAGATGGCCAAAGAGACACAGAGAAACCTTGTCTTGACTAAACAAGCAACAAACAAACAAAAAAAAGTTAACTCTAAATCAAGTCCAAAGTGTTGTTGAGATAGTGAGACAGTTACCATACATAGTAAATACAAATGTGTTTTTGTGAATGTGTGCTTCTGCCATATGATGGGATGTATAGTCATGGGAGTTTTGAATGTGTTCTAGAACACACAAAGATTATGTTTGTGTGGCTAAGAAGTCCCAGTAGCACAGATAAAAGCTGCCTTGTGAACTACTCCCAAACAAACCTCTTTCTACACCTTGGCTGCCATGTGAATGTGAACTAGTAAGATCTCCATGTTGTACTGTTTGCATGTGTGTATGTGTGCATGTGTATGTGTGTGTGCATGTGCGTGCTCATGTGTGCGAGTGGCTACCATGTGAATGTGAACTACTAAGAGTTCCATGTTGTACTATTTGCATGTATGTATGTGTGTGTGCATGTGTGTGTGTGTATGTGGCTACCATGTGAATGTGAGCTAGTAAGAGCTCCATGCTGTACTGTTTGCATGTGTGTATGTGTGTATGTGTGTGTATCTGTGTGTACATGTGCATGTGTGTGTGTATGGCTACCATGTGAATGTGAACTAGTAAGAGCTCCCTGTTGTACTGTTTGCGTGTGTGTGTCTGTGTGTGCATGTGTGCGTACATGTGTGTGCATGTGTGTTTATCTTTGTGTGTGTATCTGTGTGTGTGTGCGCACACGTGTATGAACATGTATATATCTGTGCTTGTGAGTGCGCGTGTGTGTGCATGTGTGCATATCTGTGTCTCCCAATCTTCGTGCCTGGTCTCCATTCTACTCTAAGCCCGCTCTAAGCAGCTTTTGTTGTGGTTGGTTCAGGATGTTATTGACTGTAGGAAACCTGCATAGTCCCCTATCAGATATGTGATTAACAAATATTTTCTCACATTCCATATTTTGTTGCTTTGTTTGCATATCAAAGTCTTCCTTCTTGTCTAAACTTGTAACAAAGCAATAGTTTGCTACATTTAATTCTTAGCTAGAGAAAGAAAGCTCGGTCTGAATCCAGTTTAATAAAGGTGGATGGCGTGGTTCTTAATCTGCCACTCCTCTGCCTCACTGTCAGTTGA
Source organism: Arvicola amphibius (assembly GCF_903992535.2). Taxonomy (NCBI): domain Eukaryota; kingdom Metazoa; phylum Chordata; class Mammalia; order Rodentia; family Cricetidae; genus Arvicola; species Arvicola amphibius. The sequence continues at coordinate 22,485,676 of NC_052061.1, read as the reverse complement.
CATCTCTGGACATTTGCCACTGTCCACAGCTAGACTTGTTTGTTCATGTGAAGACAGAGCCTTTTGACTCTTGGACTAACCTTGAATTCATCACTCTCCTGCCTCCACCTCCACAGGGTTTGGAAGCTCTAACAATGGCTACAACACATCTGGGCTTTCTGTGGCGCCCTTCTCCCTGTCTTACCATTAAATCTATACAAAGCCACCTGATGGGAGGAAGAGTAAACGCTGCTATTTAATTTCCATCTTCTTTTTTCGATAAAAAGAGACTAATGGTAATATGTACTCAAAATATTTTCTTTAATCCTTTTTAGAGAGAAAGGAATTGTGATGGGGTGATCAGGATACATTTCCCCATATAGGTCTGTGCACGAGGCAGATATAGAAGAGTCATGCCTAGAAAGATGTCACCTGATGGTAGCAGGTTCAGCCACCCATCTCATGAGGTCCATTGCCTCTGGCAGGTCAAGTTTTGTCTTGACCTCTGTAAAGTAGATATCAGCAGAGTCAGTGCGAACAGGCCACACTAGAAGGCCCCACCCCTGTGGGAGGCTTGGCAGCTGCCACCTTACACACCTGGAGCACAAGGCTACATGGTCTCATTGTACACTGGGCCCCATGAGTCTTGCCACCTGTGCCCAGTCATGTTGACCATGGGAGGAGAGGAGTGTGGAGAGCGATCTGCACCATGTGTGGCAGAGTGCAGGTGTGCCCAAGGAAAGCGCTCGGAGACAAGCACAGGTTGAGGAGGTTTGTGTGTGTGTGTGTGTGTGTGTGTAGTGTAAGAGTCTGTATTGTGTGTGCATGTTTGTGTAGGGATATACATGTGTGTGCATGTGTGTGTGTGTGTGCGTGCGTGCGTGTGTGTGTGTGTGTGTGTGTGTGTGTGTGTGTGACTATATGGAAATCGGAGATTGATATTGGTGCCTTTCTCAGTTATTCTCCACCCTTGTTTTTAAGGCATGGTATCTTACTGAACCTGGAGCTCACTGATTGGTTAGATGCACTAGCCAATAAGTTCTGGGGACCTATTTTTTCAGCCTCCCCAGAACTGGGATGACAGACATACATACTCCCCTCAGCCAGTCTTTTACATGGGTGCTGAGGATCCAAGTGCAGGTCTCATGCTTACATGGCATTATTATTTTGCTCTTTTACAAATTTTTGTAAGTATAAAACACACACACACACACACACATGGAAGAAGGGTAAAATACAGGGCTACTAAGTCACACTATGCCTGCAGACCCTGGGTCCCCAGTCTCTCTGAAGGCCACCGTGCTCTCCAGAGTTCTGATGATGTCTGCCCCGGCCAATGGAACCTACCCCTTATTGCCTTAGTTTCTCTTTTAATCAGAGGCTGAAGTAAAGTTCTAATTGCCTAACACAAACTCAAACTAACGTTAAAGATGGTAATATATAAGCATGAGTTGGTTTAGATTTTTAGTCTGCTCCATGTACATCTGCAAGGAAGACCCAGGAAATATTGAAAACAAAATCAGGGAAAGTTCATACTTCTATATACAGTAACATGCCAATGCATTCCAAGCACAACCCGCTCGTTAGTGCCCCTTTGTTCGGCAATGTTCTAATTAGCCCTTTATCTTTAAGCTCCGCGCTCCTCTTCCCGATGTGTCATTTTCCTTTGTGTTTGTCACGTGTACAATAGACCTTATTCACAGGAGGGCGGAGCCATGGGCTAGAACAAGGCTTGAAGTATAAGGAAACTTAAACAGGATGGAAATTAAAGTTGAAGTACCAGAAGAGTAGGGGGAAATGAGTCCCTCTTGCTTGTCACAGCTTTGAAATAGCAGATTTGAAGGCATTAGTATTTGCCACTGACCAGAAAGGGGATTTCTTATAAAAATTGGTAATGAAAAACTAATCAGAATATAAGTGCTAATAGATGGGGAGCAGTGCAGTGAGCTTACAGAAATGCCCTTGGCTTTGGGGAGATGCTGGGGGGCTCCTGGCCTCACCGTGGGGGCTGTGCCCAGACTTGCCTAGGGTGGCTCTAGTGTCAGTGGTTCAGGAGCCCCATGCTATCCTAGAGCTCCAACTGTGAGGTGTCACAGGGCTGGGTCCCCTACCTGAGATTATAGGCAGAGCTCACATAAGATGGGGAGCAAGCATGTGTCCCTGTCTCAGTGAGGGTTTCTAGGCTGCAGTGAAACACTGTGACCAAATGGTGAGCAAACAGGAAGAAAAGCTTTATTTGGGTTATGCATCCACAAAACTGGTAATCATCAAAGGAAGTCAGGTCAGGAACCCAAACAGGGAAGGAGCCTAAAAGCAGGAGCTGGTGCAGAGGCCATGGAGGGTGCTGCTTACTGGCTTGCTCTCCATGGCTTGCTCAGCCTGCATTCTTATAGAACCCAGGACCACTTTCCCAGAGATGGACCCATGACCTATGTAGTTTCATGTTCTTGCCCACTTTATCAGTGTAAGATGTGGGTTCCATCTCATGGAGCAGGCCATCAATCCAATTTAAAGAGTGGCTGGTTACTTCTATATCTGCAAATATTGCACCATTGTTCCTTGCAGGCAGTTCTCTGTTGTATGCCCCAGAGTTCATAGTTGAGTGATATTGCTGGTTACTTTTCTCCTTTCAGTACCATGACCACTATTTGGTAAGGGTGGAGCTTTCAGTTGGACATCAGCTCCATATCAACATGGTAGATGGCATACATGGTGTCTTCAGCAATAGGGCCTTACCATAAGGTTGTAGAGGGCAGCCAGTAGCCTTTACAATAGCCTGTGGTGTTTGGCATTTGGTCCGTGGGACTCCTTGGCCAATCACTCAACAAGATGTAACCTATTTCTGTTGCTGGTGTTTTGACTTGGCGGGATAAAGTGTCAGCTGGGACATTGTCTCCCCAACTATGTGGGAGCTCCATTTAGATTCTTTCATATGTGTATTGTCTCAGGAAGCTCATAAAGCAGTAGTTGTCCAGGTGGCTTTTCTAAAGGTCTTCAGTGTTGGCAGTGTTTCTATTTCTTGTCCAGTACCTCACTGACATTGTTTCTGACTCCAACCATTTACCTGCAAATTTCAGAATTTTGTTTTTCTTAATAGCCGAATAGTATTCTATTGCACAAGTACATTTAGCACCACATTTTCTTTATCCATTTATTAGTTGTTTTTTCCATTGATTTTTCTTGTGACAGAATGCATGTGCATATTATACTAAGTGGCATTAATGTAATGCCAGTGAGCTTCTTCATACTCTTGTACAGTCACCGGCCCCATCCATATTCCCGAACAGAAACACCCCAGCCTTCCTTCTTTCCACCCAGGCAAACACAATTGTGCCTTCTGGCTTGGGAATTCCACTCTTCTCTTTGTCCCATCAGTGAGGTTGTGCAGTATCTTTCCTTGTGTTTAGCTTTCTTCCCTAGCATCATGTTTTTGAGGTTTGTGACACGTACCAGAGTCTCATTCTTCTTTAAAGCTGCGTGTGTGCTGAATAATAATTGTGTGCGTGTGTATGAATGTGTCCACATCATTTCCTTACCTATCTATTTCCTATAGGCATTTGGATTATCTGCGACTCTTAGCTAGTATGAATAACAGTGTTGTGAGCATACACACACACACACACACAACACTTCTCTATTAATTTTGGTGGAGACCCATAGTAGATGCTGGATTGTATGGAGTTTTCTGCAACTGTTTGAGACGTTGTCACACAGTCTTCCTTAGGTGCAAAGTTTCTGGTATCTCTATTGTCATTGTAAGAAGTTACTTTCCTCCTGCTTTGGGATGGCAGACATCCTACTTGCTGTGACTCTCAGTGTGTTTGGCTTCATCCCTATACTCACCAGAAGTGTTGCATTCCTGTATTAAAGACATTTTGACTTCCGAGAGTGACTCTGGGTTCTTGGCCCATTTTAAAAATGACTTTGGTTATTGATCAGTTATGGGCATTTTTGTTAATATTAGGCATTAACCACTTATTAGATACACAATTTTAAAATATTTTATCTCAGTCTGTGGAGGTGCCTTGTGACTTTCTTGGTGATGTCTTTGATGCCTGGCTTTTAGTTTTGATGTAATGCATTTTGCTTTTCATAGTTGTTGCCTGTGGCTTTGGTTTCAGATCCAAGAATAAACCTGTTTGATTTTGAATGAAGGCCAAGTGCCTTACATAATCTCAGTGGAGCACTTTCCAGTGTTCACAAGTCTATTTCTGGAACACTTAGACTAAATAGTAACTAGTCATTTGGGCCAGTGAACCTGTTGGTATTTTTGAAGTTGATTCTGTGCCTTTTGTCCCAACCCCCATCATTAAAGTTGACTGAGTCTGGTTTGGCTGCTGGAAATGGAACCAGGGCTCTGCAACTTTGAGGATGCCCCCGGTACTGAACTGCACCCCTCAACCCACATGGCTGCACTTTGCTCTTTAGCATGGTGCTTCCAGCTTCCTCCCAGTGCTCAAGCAAAGGCTGAGTCCCAGCCAGCTGTGCTTCCTCTAGTTAGCAGACAACATTTGGAAAGGAGGCTAATGAGAGCGGTCACACACAGGGCATCTCCAGCCAGGACAACTCTCTCCAGTTCCTCACCACGGAGGCACTGTGTAGTGCTCCCACCAAAGGCTTCTGGGAAGCTGCAGCTTATGGCAGGGAAGGACACAGGGAATGCCCAAGCCTGCCACAGCAATGACTCAGTAGAGTAGGAAAAAGACACAGAGTCCAGCAGCCTCTTCATCAAAGCCAGCATGAGCCACGAGACACACTGTGACCTTGACAGACTTCTGTGCCATCCGTATAGCCTGTCAAGCCCTCTAGAAGCATGCTGGGCCTCTGTGGCTCTTCTGAGGTCTCAGAAGATGTTTTGTGTAGTATGAGAGATCATTGTGCAAGTCTTTGACTCCGAAGACTGTAGGACTCATTCTGCTGATGGTAATTGTGTCCTCGTCTCTCTGTCTCCCTGGAGAAGCTGATGGGAGCCAATACAGAGAGGCAGCAGATGGGGGCATGGGGCCATTTATTCTCAGGGAAGGCCTGTGTGCTGGTGACAGACAGCAATGTTGTTACCCCTCACTGTGGCTCCTGCACCAGCCCCCATCCACACTAAGAAACTAGGGGTCTCAGACTCCCTTGTCAGAACGTGTACATGATATCATGTACTGTCCAGTATACACATACTGAATAGGAACCCCATGGAGGGAGGAAGGAATAAAGGGAGGGAGGGAGGGAAGGAGAGAGGGAGGGAAGGAGGGAGGAGGCTAGTATCAGGTACTGGGCTTGGCATTGTGTAAACCAGTGCTACCAAATGATGATGGTCATTTGAGTCACTAAGATATGAGGAGTCTGCTGCATGACAGCCTGGCAGCACTTGTTGCAATCTGATTGTTCAATGCATGAATTTCCTGTGTCCCCCACCCCATCTATGAGAGGAGGGGCTCAACCTCCTTAGCTCCTCACTGTGGTGACTGGTTTTTCGAATAGGGATAGCGCCCTGCATTGCAGCTCCACCTACTGCGGTTACCCTGACCACCTACTAAGGACTAGCATCTGTGGGTGCTGCTTTCAAGGCTACTGAACCTTGAGTTGCAGACCAGGTTTGGAGAAGGTCAGCGACTTTCCTTACGTGTGGAGGCAAATTCCATAACCCATTTCTTCTATTCTTAAGTCTAAAGCCAGAAACATGTGACCAAAACTGCCAAGTTCTGCTGCTTGCTGGGGTTAGAACATGGCCCCCTTGTTCAATTACATCTTCACCAGCTTACTGTCCTTCACTACCTAATAGTCCTTGACTATCCTGAAACTGTATCTTTAGACCAACAGGTTGGTCTCAAACTCAGAGATCTGCCAGCCTCTGCCTTCCCAGCGCTGTGATTAAAGTTGTGTGCACCACACCCGGCTCTAAACTCTTCTTTAGATCATTTTCACAACTTAGAAACTTAGCTGGCTGGGATCTTGCCCTGAGGTCACCTCTCCCTTTATTTCATTTCTTAATCTGTTTATCTCCTTGAACACAGGATTTAGTTATATTCCACTTCCTGATGCCCCTTGTATCAATCTGTACATTTTCTATATTTATTTGTTCAGCTTGCTCCTTTTTTATTATAAGTATCCATTGGAGTTACCACTAATAACCACACAACGGAGTCTATCCTAGCCTGCTTTTAGATTTCCTCTGCCAATGAAATTAATCCAAAACTCTTTAGCCTCAGGCAGATGCTTTGCACAAGGGCAAAAGGCAGCCACCTTCCTCACCAACATATCACAAGAACAATCTCTATGCAATATACTAAAACTCTCCTCATGTGGTACCTCCTGAGCCAGCCCACAACAGCTCCAATCAGTTCAAATCCCCCTCAGCACCACTGTTACCCATGCTCCTACTAGTATGGCTGCTTATAAAGTATTCAAATGTTTTTCTAACCACAGTCCCAAAGTCCATATTCCTTCAAACAAAAATATGGTCAGACTTGTCATAGCAATACCACAGTCCCTGGTACCAATTCTGGCTCAGTTAGGGTTTTTATTGCTATGAAAAGATGGCATGACCATAGCACGTCTTTTTTTCTTTTTAATTTTTACTTTGGTTTTACATCCCAAACACCTACATCCCAAACATCCCAGCATGGGAAATAGGTTCCCGAAAGCCAGCTCAAGCAAGCCCAAGAGACAAATCCTGGTCCCAGGAGCCCCACAGACAAAGCTACAGAATTGTCACATACATGCAGAGAACCTAGGTAGGTCCCATGTAGGTTCCTTAGCTATCAGTCCAGAGTCCATGAGCTTCCATGAGTTCAGGTCAGCTCTCTCTGTGGGTTCCCCTGTCATGACCCACCTGGCTCATACAATAATACCTCCTCCTTCCCTTTCTTCATCAAGATTCCCAGATCTCAGCTCAGTGCTTATTTGTGGATCTCTGCATCTGTTTCCATTTGTTTCTGGACAGAGTATTACTAATGACAATTAGGGGAGTCATCAATCTGATTACAGTAGATGGCCACTATTGCTTTAATAGAGTCTTCCTTGTGGATTACTGGGAGTTTCCATGGTACCAGTTTACTCCCTAGCCCTGAAATGGTCCCCCACCAAGACATCTCTTTCATTACTCTCCCCCTCCATCCTGTCTCCAACACATTCAACCTGATCCCTCTTATTCCTGCCCCCATCCTCCCTCCCCCACCCACAGTTTACCCAGGAGAATCTTCTATTTTCCCTTCCAAGTGAAATCTATATGCACTGTGTGGAATAGGATAGCACTGTATGGAAGATAGCACTGCCTGGGATAGGATAGCACTGTATGGAATAGGATAGCACTGTATGGATTAGGATAGCACTGTATGGAATAGGATAGCACTGTATGGATTAGGATAGCACTGTATGGATTAGGATAGCACTGTATGGAATAGGATAGCACTGTATGGATTAGGATAGCACTGTATGGATTAGGATAGCACTGTATGGATTAGGATAGCACTGTATGGATTAGGATAGCACTGTGTGGATTAGGATAGCACTGTATGGATTAGGATAGCACTGTGTGGATTAGGATAGCACTGTGTGGATTAGGATAGCACTGTGTGGATTAGGATAGCACTGTGTGGATTAGGATAGCACTGTGTGGATTAGGATAGCACTGTATGGATTAGGATAGCACTGTATGGAATGGGATAGCACTGTATGGAATGGGACTGCTGGGTGTCAACATTTTGTCTTCTTTCTGTTCTCGGAGGAGAAGATTCTAGATCCATTTCTGTGGTGTATGTTCTTATTTTTCATGACTGATTTGGGTCTTCCTTTTTTATACATGGCTTGTCTACATAGATTTTCAGTTCATCTATTTTATTTTAGACAGGATCTTTTAATGTAATAATGGCCTTGAATTCACAGTGGTGCTCCTACGCAGTCTCACAAGAGCTGGGCTTGCAGCATGTGCCAGGGCATCAATTCCTTTTATTCATTTATAAATGTTTTCCTTCTTTCTGCTCCAGTCTTTGTTGTTTCTTCCCTTCTGCTGACTCTCACTTGGTTCTCCATTTTCTTCTTTCTCAGGTTACATCGTTAGATTTTGTCTTTATTCTTTAGTACAGGTACTTATTGTTTTATGTTTGCCTCGTGGTGTTGCTTTTATTACATCCCATGTCCTGGTTCCACTCTCATTCATACCTAGAAATTTTAACATCTCCCCTTCGGTTACTGGTCATCCAAAATAATGTTTAATGTGCATATACAACTTCTAAAGTTCTGGCCATCAATTTTGATTTTTATAACATCATGGTAAAAGGACACATGCCATAATTTTCTGTTTTAACTCATCGAGACTTTTGTGGCCTAGAGTGATCTGACCTAGAAACTGTGCCATGCATGTGCTGGGAGAACATGTGCTCAGCAGCTGCTGCAGGAGAGCTCTGCAGACGTCCTTCCCAGTCGGCCTCCAATAGAATTTAATTGCAAGGTCTTTGATGGCTTTAATCTGGACAGTCTGTGATGATAGTAGGGTTTAAGTTTCCCATATATTATCATTAGTTTTTTTCCCGTATTTTTGATTGAATAATGTTGGCTTTATTTAACTATGTGTTCTAGTTTTGGAATGTGTATTTGTAAAATTGTTATTTCCTAATACTGAGCTGAACCCTTTATCATTATATAGTGACTTTCTTTATCTCTTTTTGGCTGGCTGTGTGTGTGTGTGTGTGTGTTGTGTGTGTGTGGTATCTGAGTGTCTGTGGGTGTGGCTGTGTATATGTGTGGTATATGTGTGGTATCTGAGTATGTGTGGTGTGTGTATGTGTGGTGTGTGTTGTATCTGAGTGTGTGTTTGTTGTGTGTGGTGTAAACATGGTGTGTGTATGTGTGGTGTATGTTTGTGTGGTGTATGTATGGTGTGTATATGTGTGGTGTGTGTGGTATCTTGGATATGTATGTGTGGTATGTGTATATGTGGTGTGTGTGTGGTGTGTGTATGTAGTATATGTGTGGTGTGTGAGTGTGGTGTGTGTATATATTGTATGTGTGTGGTGTGTGTATGTAGTGTGTGTGTGTGTGTGTGCTGTGAGTGTGTGTATATATTGTATGTGTGAGTGTGGTGTGTGTATATATTGTTTGTGTGTGTGTACATATTGTTTCTGTGTGTGTGCGTGTGTGTGCACTCATGCAGAAGCCAGAGGAGCACATCAAGTGTTCTGCTCTATAACCCTCAGCTTTTTCCCCTTCAGACTGACTGGATCTGGAGGTAGGCTGGAGGTCAGCCAGTGATGCTCTTATAACCATTCTCAAAAGTCTGGGGTACGTGTGGCCACACACAGGTTTTTATTCTTATTTTTCTTTCACACACAGATTTTTAGGTGGGGACTTGAACTTGTGTCTTCCTGATTACTCAGTAAGTGTTCTTACCCACTGAGCCATCTCCTCAGATCTTTCCTTTGACATTTTTTTTTAATTTTAATTTAAATCTTTCTGTTTGGCTGTATCTATCTGTCTGACTTCTGTTTTCTGTGCGTCCTGCCTCATCCAGTTCCTTTACTTCCAGTCTGAGCACTCACTTTCCTGTGAAGTGAGCTTCTTCTCCAAGTCTAGTGTCCTACACACAAACTCACTCAATGTATAGATTTTACTTAGGGAACTTGAGTCACTTACATTCAAGATTACCATTGGTAACTGCAGATTGTGCCTATTGGTTTTTCCAAGACAGGATTTCTCTGTGTAACAGCCCTAGCTGTCCTGGAATTTGCTCTTGTAGTCCAGGCTGGCCTTGAACTCATGGAGAGCTGCCTGCCTGTCTCCTGAGTGCTGGGATTACTGCCTGACTGTAATTGTTAACTCCCCCTTCGCTGCTCCTCTTTATGGGTTCCTACATCAATATACTTTACTATTGCCTTGTATTTCTGCTGTGTATGCTGCATTGTGTAGTCTTGCATCTTCTTACATCTTTTCGAGATGGTACTCCCCAATCTTTGTGACCTAGGGGTAGCCATCCCCACAGGCCTTTCTTGTAGGGTCACTCTGCTGCTCCACGGTGATGAATTACTTAGCTTTTATGTGTTGAAAAATCTTCCGCCCTTATTTCTTAATAGTAGTTTTTCTGACTATAATAGTTTAGTTGCCATTTTTTTTTCTTTTAGAACTCGAAATACATCATCCCATTTTCTTGTGATGTGCAGGGTTTCTTTCAACCAGTTCATTTCTGAACTTCCCTTACGAGCCCTTTTCTCATTGTCTCGTGCTTTTCATGTTATTACTATACAAACACTGATCAACCACCCTTTTAACCTGTTCCCTTTCCAATATCTAATAATCAGCATTCTGCTTGCAGTTCATGCTTTTCAAACTTCCCCGTGACAAAAATGTTTGTCCTTTTGTGTCTGGTTTATTTCACTGGCCATAGTATCATCCTGTCCCACTTCTGCTACAGACAGGATTTCCTTGCCTGTGGCTGAGCAACAGTGCACTCTGTGCAGACACACATTTTCTTTCTCCATCGTCGGCCGATGGGCTCACAGGCTGATACAGATAAAGTCACGATAAACACGGACTTTCTCAAATCTGACAATTTTACCTCCCATAAGTTAGCTGACTTTAGAAGTAGACTCCTTTCTTAAAGGACAGTAATGCCTTGCTCCATAATGTGTGTACCAGTTTAAACTCCGCTTAGCAGTACATGAGTCCGTTTTTCTACTTCTTTGCCAGCACTTTTCTTAATAGCCATTCTAGGCTTCAGGAACTGATTTCTTATTGTTGTAGTGACTTGTAAATCCCTAATGGCTGAAGTTGGTTTTGTTTTGTTTTTGTCTTTCTTGTTGTTGTGGTTCCATTGATTCTGAAGTTGGCTGCTTTTTTTTAAAACATATTCTGGACCTTTGGGTGAATAAGTAAATATTTTCTCCATTTTGTAGGCTGTATCTTATGCTGCTTACTGTCTCTCTGTACACAGTACTATAGTTTGATTTGATCTTTACTCATCAGTGTTTGCATTTATTTCTTAATTTGGGCTCCTAATGAGGAAGTCAGTGTCTGCAGCTCATGCCCTGTGCTCTCCCCCCCATGTTTTAATAGCCTAAAAGCGTTAGGGGTTACACTGAGGCTTTGTTTTTGTTTTGTGTTGTTTTTCAAGTCAGGGTTCCTCTGCATAGTCCTGGCCATCCCGGAACTCATTCTGTAGACCTTGAATTTACAGAGCTCCACCTGCCTCCTGATTGCTGGGATTAAATACAGGCATGTACCAACACCGCCCAGCTTACATTCAGGCTTGTGATCCATCCTGACTGGACTTTGTACATGGCAAGTGATGGTGTCAAGTTTCTGCCTTCTGCCTGTGGGTGTCCAGTCTTCCCAGTAGCTCTTACCAAAGAGGATGCACTTTCCCCAGTGTATTCTTTACTAAAAAACAAATCAACCAACTTTTGTAAAAAGAAACAGTTGGATTTCTATTCTGTTCCTTTGGTTTATATGGAATATCATATTACAGCTTTCTGGTGTTCTGGCTGCTGTGGATCCTTAGTGTATCGTGCAGTCTCCTTCTCCAGCTCTTTGCCTTCAGTCTGCATCTTGCTTCCTGTAGTCAGTACCTGCTGTCAACCCACTCCACCCAGGCTGCATCTTTCTATTAGCCTGTTTTTTTCTAAAGAATGGGTCACTGCATTGATAAATGCATGGTCCTTTTCAGTCTACTTTGTAGCTCTGCCATTCAAGTGGGATTTGTACTTGACAACAGCTGCTCCTTCCACTTGAGGGACAATGGCTAGAACCAAGGGCCTAGAAACACAAGGCCTCACCAAGGACAGGGGCAAGCATGGTGGAGAGCAGAGGCTGGCATCTGTCTTCATTCCTAGCACTAGATAAAGTCCTCAAGTGGGTGGCCGCACCCCTAGTCTCAAAGGCAAAGCTTTTCTTGAGGAGAGTGCAATCCATTCCTGTGTCACAACCCCCAGAAAGACTTGTGTCACTTTGCTTAGCCAGGTTTAAGGGCCTTGGATGGAATATACAGTGGCTTGCGACCCTGCAGTCTATTTGCAGAGTAGGCCTGTCTTAAGATGGCTGCTGGCTGTAGTACCCTGTCTTACTATGAGTAAATTCGTTTTTCAAAGCAAAGTCAGTGAGAAGATTTCTGGTTAGTTACCCAAGTGTCCACCAGGCACACAAAAATAGTGACATTCGGGGATGACAGGTATTACACTAATGGAGTTTGCTGGGACATTTCCCCCACCCCTGCAGAGAAGGGACGATCCCTGCTCCTGTAGGGTGCACCCTGCGGGGATATCAGCTTCTCCTCGTGTTGTTGTCCCAGATTCCTGAACCCTACTTCCCCATGGCCACTCACCTCACAGTGCAGTTGCTGCTTTGTGGGGAAGAAGCCAGTGCCTGGCATCACTGCCCAGTTGTTTTGAGTACAGTACTGCTCCACACATCCTGATGCTGGCCTTTTTTTTTAAAATTTAGTTTGACTGTACTTATTTCTTGAAGATACACGGGTTTACCCAAGTTTAGGAAACTTGAGCAACTGCTTGTGTAAGTTTTACATGTTTTCTCCCATCTGGTATTTATTCTGGAACTCCAATAATGTGAAATCTGCTAAGTTAACAGACTCTCTCATAAGTGTTCATGGCATTCTTCATTTTCTTCTCAACTAAGATGTGTAAAAGGACTGCCTTCAAGTCCTGACTTCTTCTGATCAGTTAGGAGGTTGAAACTCTCAATACTCGTCATTCTGCGTTCTTCAGTGACACTAAGGACATAATCCATTTATGGGTTTTCTTTCCTAACTGGGGATGGTTTGGCTGGAGAAAGAGTGGGAAAGGTTCCTGAGTCTCAGGGTAGGGGCAGCACATAGACAGAGAACCCTTAACTCAAGGCTTTTAATTTTCTCAAAATCAGGCATAACTGGATGAAGCTGAGGAGCCCCAGCCTCTCTCCAGCTCAGGGCAGCGCCCTGTGGAAGGCCGCCTAGGCTCCATTGGCCAGCTCAGCCATGGAGACATCATTTTACTTGCCAACAGGGCAGCCTCTCTTGCTTCTTTTCCTCTGGGGTATGGGCATGTGTGGGCCCCAGGCCAGCATATAGATATACATGCCAGACTTAACCATTTCGCAAGCTGGCAAATGAGAATTGGTTGAGGGGCCATTCTGTGGCTCAGGTGCCACTATCTCATGTCCCATGCACCTTGGATATTCTTTTCATGCTAGACGGCTGATTAAATTTGTTTAGCATGAAGACACTGGTTGACAAGTGACAGGAACACACATCTTTGCCCCCCAGATAACTTGACAATACTACTATGCCATGATTTCCTGGCAGAATTCCTGAGCACTGCTGCCTGTTCACACCATGGTTAGGCCGAGCAGAGGAGGCAGGGATCTGAAAATGAGGCCCCATGTCATGCCCTCTGTGTCTGTCTTACAGCTGGTGAGTGACCTGCTGGAATTCTGCTTCTATACCTTCCGAGAGTCCCAAGCCCTGAAGGTGGAGTTTCCCGCCATGCTGGTGGAGATCATCAGCGACCAGCTGCCAAAGGTGGAGTCTGGGAACGCCACACCCCTTTACTTTCACAGGAAGTGACGGAAGCAGGAAGCCGTCAGCCAGGAAGAGCTTTGCCTTAAGTCTCCCCGCATCGTTCCACACCTACGAAGGACGAGGACTCACGGTTGTAACGTGTGGTGGTTGAGTCGCGCTTGCTCAGCAGTCTCTCAAGGCTAAAGTCACATCAAGGGTCTGGATTCGGGAAAGCCATGAGATGTGGATTTGGCAAGGCCTGAGCTGGCTAAAGGACTCTCCCTCTCCACTCCCAGCGCTTAGAAAACACGTTCCCGTTCCTCTGGATGAAAAGCCATATCTAGTCAATAACTCTTGATTTTGATATTTTACAGATGGAAGTTTTAACTATGCCATGTAGTTTCTGGTATCTCCTGCTTGTTTTCAAAGGGTTTGAGGACTAGAGAACTTTTTAAGCTTACCCTTGGTTTGCACATAAAACGTCTAGTCAATATGGGGCATTAATATTCTTTTGTTATTTAAAAATACAAAACAAAAAACAAAAAAATGCATACAGATTCCTGATGTGTAATAACGGAACACGTGGCGTGGAACTGCGGCTTTCCGGGGCACGTTTTCCTGCATCGCTGGCATACACACTCTTTAGCGTCCATTTATTATTTAATTAGAATGGGTAAGATGTTAAATGCCTTGGTTTCGATTTCTAGTATCTATTGTGTTGGCTTTACAAATAATGTTCCGCAGTCTTCTGCTGGGCTGTACATTACTGTCTGTATAAATCGTGGAGGACCCGAAGTAAGGTGCAAGGAACTTTTGTAAATGAGACACATAGAAAAAAAATCTTTAATGGTTAATAGGACGAATGGGAAAGTATTTTTGAGAGAATTCTATTTTGCTGGAGACTATTTAAGTACTATCTTTGTCTAAACAAGGTTAAACTTTTTTTTTGTAACGTGAGATGCTCTGCATGCGTACCGAACCGTTTACAGTGTATTTAAGGAAGGGAAAGCTGTGCCTTTTTTAGCTTCATATCTAATTTACCATTTTACAGTCTCTGTTGTAAATAACCACACTTAAACCTCTTTGGTTGTCTCTAAGCCTTTCTACTTTTTCTGTACTATCTGTTTTGTTCTTGGTCTCCCGCGTGGGGTTGTGTGAGCCGCCAGCGCCCTGTTCTGGCTTCTGCTTCTTCCTGCTTCCATCCGGGATGCTGCTGCAGCTGTGTCTGCAGCTCGGCAGGTGTCACTTGGCAGGGCCCACTGGACCGAGGTCCTGGGAGTGCTGTCTTTCCCTTTTCCATAAGAAGCAGAACCCACTCTCAGAAGGGGAGACTGGAAACTCAGCGCAGAGAGTACAGCTCTCCCATTTCAGAAAACCCAGCTTTCTCCTCCGGGGGAAGAAACTCCATACACTCTCCACAACTGTCAAAGATCAGAAAGCACCTCTGGCCTTGGACAGGGTTCTTCACTCCTGGAGCTGGTCATGGGAACAGCAGTCATGGCAGGCGGTACTGGGGCAGTCCTTCTGGGCAGGAGTCAATCAGACTGGCGTGGAGACCCGCAGATCACTAGAAGGTTTTTAGATTTTTTTAAAGGTAGGTTTTAAAAATGAAAATTTTATACATAAACAGTTTTGGAGAAAAAAACACAAAAACACTACAGATCATATAAGCAAGACAGTGGCACTAAACCTTTAATTCATTAATCTGTCCAATACTGATGCAATTTATGTCTTCTCTCCTGGCCCAAATCACAAACATGTGTATCTCTGGGGAACTACAATATGATTGCACTAAATAATCTTTGAATAGAGGCCAAATTAATCTTTCAAATGTGGTGATGACTTTCATCTGTACTCAGTGAAATCACACAAATTCCCCAAACCTAAAAGTTGTAGCTTAAGCAGAAGGCCGGGACAAGGCTCCAGTGGGACAACCCTTTCCCACAGGGTTCACCATGCAGACAACATTACCTTGTCTTTCAAGGAATGCCTGCCTTCTGCGAGGGGAAACCTAGACCGCTGAACTCAGAGGGAGAAGGCTTTCATACATAATTTGCAATTTCAAGAATTTAGTTTATAGGCAGATCTTTAGAGGCAGCCAACTTACAGCACAGCAGGATCACAGCCACACCTCCAAGGTGACGGATGCATGGTGTGCAGACGAGGTGTCTAAGGAGGACCTGAGTTAACTCTATGACTGGATTCCATCCTAGCCAGGACTGAATGGAGGACGTCTGTCTTAGCTTTTTGTATTAATGAAGTTACTGGCTCATGTGTCTCCAGGTAACTCTGCTTAACTAAACAGCAAAGCCATATTCTCTAAATTCACTGTTGAATGCCTGTCCCAGGCCAGACTGTCTGTCTGCTCTTATTTTTGTACCATATTGCTCTTAAAAATCTTGGTTTGGTACAATTCATAATTCACCAAAACTTCTTCATATAATTAAAACACTAAATTAGTTTAAAATGAAGCAATTTATATCTTTATGCAAAAACATGTCTGTCTTTGCAAAGGACTGTAAGCAGATTACAATAAATCCTTTCCTTTAGTCGCCTGTTGTCCTACAACTGTTCATTTGCATGCCTAGAGGTCCGTCTGACTTCATGCCTGTCTACCTTCTAGTCCTGCACTTCGGCCCGCAGCCAACAATGGAGCCACTGGAGTTTTTTGAGTCTAGAAAGAACCCTGTTCGCTGTCACATGATCAGCTGTCTCTTCGGGCATAGTCACTGTGGTTCTGTGGCTAATCTGTAGTTCAGTACCCTCTTCTGTACCAGCACCTCACACAGCCATGTGTACACGTAAGCATGGCCTGCCCCTCTGCATCCACAACACTTTGAGACTCACTTGAGTAGACCACAGCGCCAGCTGTAGCCAGAGTTCTTCCTCCATGTGGTCTTGCTTTCTCCCTCAGGTACCTGCAAACCCTGATGGTTCTCCACTCTTGGTGGAACTCCCCGCTGGACACTCATGAACATAGAAAACAAAAATCCAATTACCAGTTCATTTTAAAATATGAAACATTTCCACACAGGTAAATTAAAGCAATGTGTCATTTAATGGGTTGGTTGGCTTTCAGAAAGAGCAGCCTGGGTGAGAGACAAGTTTAACATTGCTTAAGCAAACAGATAAAATTCTAGAACACAGTGTGGCCACTAACCACAGCCCAGGAGAAAAGTTGTATGTCATGGGGTGGGTGGTAAAAACATCTGTAAGTGAAAGCAAATCTACATGCAAACACTTTAAGAAATCTGACCTGTTGAAGGAGCAGAGCCTCCCGTGGCCTCGGATTTGAAACAAAAGCCATCTTGCCTGCCAAGAGGTCCTCCCATGAGCACCCTTGAGGAAGCAGGTGGCCTTCAGAGAAGCTTCGTCTTGGGCCAACTGTGTCTTCATTTTTCACTTAAGAACTTCTCAAAGCAACTCTTGGACTGAGAGAATGCAGTTCCCCTTTAGCAATCAAGAGCTGAGAAGTGCCAGGCCAGCCAGCTACTACTGTGGGCCACGGCACTAGCTCCGTGCATGTGTCGCATACAGAATAAGGGGATTACTGCGTGTGGATGTCGAATGCACCTAAAGCAAAGAGTGGACGTTTCTCACAGAAGCACTAGCATGCCTTTTGATGAACGACACAGGTGTGTGCAGATAAAGACGATCCAGGTATATCCAGCACTTTCTGCTCCAGCCACCCAGTCTTAGTGCAGCAGTTTTCCTGGAAATAGAACAGTGGTTTCCCAAGCAGCGTTGAACAGCACTGAGACAGGACCCTGAGGTTTGGCATGACCCAAGGCTGTGCAAAGCCAAGTGAAGCACAGGGCAGAATTACTGCATGACAGTCCAATGGTTCGCCAGTCTCTCTCCAGAGTCTGTGAACTGCCCAGGGAGTCTGCTGATTAGGACCGGACTCGACTGTGTGGGGTTCGTTCATGCATCTGTGCTCCGACTATGATAACTTTGCTACATAAAACTGTTCCGCGCTCAGCAAAGCTCAGAGACATGGTGCAGAAGGCTAATGCTTTCCAAGCCTTGGTCCTTCACACCTACTTCTGTCTGAGATCTAGGGTAAAGGCTACAGTCAAGCTGGGAGAGCCAGAAGAGTCTGGCTCTCATAAGGGGAAGACTCCATCACTACACTCTTGGCTATTCAGACACTGCAGAATGTATGTTACCAAGACTGGCTTCCGAGTTTCTTCCAGCTCAACAAAACCTATTTCTGTGGCTTCAGGGAGTGTAATTCATGCCCTGACGAGCTCGACTCAGCACGCTGCCCTCACTCCACTCTGCAGCATTTCACACACACTAACTTTCCAAGGAAGAAGTCCACACACCAGTACGTGGCGCCAAGCTGTCCATCTTCATCCCACACGTACCCACTGCCCACGCTCGGTGTGCAGGTCTCTTGTTGGACAATCATCAGCCACACTCATCTTTGGTTAGACAGATTCAAGCAGGTGGACTGAAATACTTTTAGCCAGACGTTTAGCATTGGGAGAATAAGCTGTGTTCCCCAAATGTGGAGCAGTAAATCGCTGCTTAGCAGAGCCAAGGAAAAGTGAGCCGACAGCCATCTGACACGACACTTGTGTGCACAGAGATAACATCCTCAGAGAGGAATGCAGAAGCTGTGTGGCTGAAGAAGATTCAAGGTGTCATGGAAACATCTGGCAGAGGAAAGAGTAGGCAGAGGCCGGCTCTGAGAGCCTTGAGAGATGCCGAGGTGAGAATGCACTCAGCATGAGGTGGGTGGGAAATGAGCACAAGCTAGGATTAGAGAGGCAGAGGGACCTTGGGAAGGGTATGGGCATCACGGCGGGCGACTGCCTTTGTCTAAGAGGGCAGAGAGGAGTGTGGCTGGCTGTGTCAGCACTGTCCCTGTTGGCAGAGAATTTGATAGTATCAACATTTAAAAGAGAAGGTTGGCCTAAAGCTCAGTTTCCACGGCTTCAGCCTGTGGCTAGTCAGCTCTGGTTGGGGGCCTGTGGAAGGGTCTGACATCACAGCAGATCACAGCAGAGAACATGAAGCAAAGTAAAGCTCTTCACCCCATGACAACCATCACGTAAGGAGCTTTTGGGCATACATGGGCTGTCTGGTAAGTGCCACCACCTCCCACTAGGGCCCTCAACTGGGGACCACACCTTCAACACATGGAACTGTAACAGACTCACAGGATCCGAAGCAGGACAGTGGCTAAGAGACGCGAAGCCGCCAGAGAACCTCTGCCTCCTACTCTCCACTTACTAATGCTTCCTGATGAGCACACGCAGTACCACAAGATTCAGTCACAAAAAGTCCCAATGGCACTGGATTTCTCCATTTCCCAGGTGGACACCCATGCGTGAAGAGTCCTGCAGGGCCTCTGTACGAACAAAGGCTGAAGATCTAGTCCTAGTGGTGTGGCTGATGCTGCGGGAGGTGAGAGATGCAGCCAAGTCCAGAGTGAAATGCATGTGTCAGCAGACAGCCTCCCGGAGACATTCCCAGGATCAGCCACACCCACCTAACCAATCCCACCTCTTCTTCTCAGGAGATGGAAATGATCACCGGGTGTAACCATACACCCCTGCGCCCACTGCTATGAAAAGCTTGAGTTCTGCCTAGGGCTAAGCTCTCTGCTCTGTCTGCCCTGTGGTAATGGCAGGTTGGGCCAAGTTGCTCCTGGGCCATATGCTGACAGAAACACCCCTGACTTTCCTCTGGCTCTTGGAGGAAAGCATTTCCTGTTTCCCTGAGATAAACCCAGGCCTACAGCTCTGGAGGCCACAGGTGGCCTGCTCAGCCACACTACTGTGGGGCCCATGGCACAGAGAGGCCACTGACAACCAAAGTGCAGGCAATTGTTAACAAAACGACCAGAAGCCCCACCACTGCACACACACTGCTTCCATGCACACACTGGAACTTCATGCTTTCGTCCTCCTATTAGGAGGCAAGGGCAGAATCATGGCATAATCAAAGGCTAAGGCACAGGGAAGGGGGTACGCCCCTTTCTTAGCAGGTAAATCCTCAAGTCAGCAAGCAAATCAAGTCTTGCTACAGTAAGCCGTGTCGAGTGCCCACTTCGGTCACCCCAGTGAGGAGCACGGCCAGGAGTCTCCCATGCTGAGTCACCATACCTGTCCACAGGCACGCCTTTTCCTACGAGCACCTTCACTGTCACACCAGGAAATGACAGCTCAAAACACAGGGCACTGACGGCTCTGACCCTTCCTCCAGGGCCAGGCTGGCCACTCAGGCTCAAGAGAGTCACTACAGTGCAGCCCTGGGCTCCTCAGTAGCCTCAGTTCTTCCCTCGGGACCCATGGCTTGGCATTTTAACTTAGATGGTAAGGAAATGGTCCTCACTTTCTATTTTGGCTCACGGTCTTGGAGGTGGCACTTCTTGATGGATGAGCTTTAGACCTGTGGCAGAACATGACAAGAAGCCTACGTTCACCAAACAACCAAACACACACATGCAGGAAAGGAAATTGTGTCCCGTAAACCCTGACAGGCACATCCCAATGACCTAAAATCTCCCACAAGACTCCCTTTGCAAACTTTCAAACAATGACACGAGCTGGGAACAAGACCGGTAACACATGGCCCTTTGGAGGACATTCCAGATAAACTTGATGCCCTTACACATGACACACCTGAGGTGAGGCCACAGCTGCTAGCTGGCAGAGAAGGAGACCCTGACGTCAGTCTAGGAGAAAATCCAATATCCTTCTTTAGATAAATCCTTAGGAGAAAATTCAGGAAGGTTCAGGAACCTTGTGTAGGTGAGATGTCAGCGTCCCACCTCCTACAGCCCCCATCTGATACGGAACTAGCCTCACGGTCCCAAGGCCATGAACCCTGAGCTTCCTGCAGGCCTTCCACCCATTCTTCCCCACAGGCCTTGGCCATGTGGGCCTGGACTTGGGACCGAGCAGAATGGAGAAGAGCAGAGCATCCCATGCTAGGACAGCTGTCAGCCCACCCTTCCCAAAGCCTGCCCTCATCAGGATGGGGAAATTCAAGCTGAGGTTTGGGAGGCAAGGCCATATTGAATGGTATGAGAGAGATCTGTCCAAAGAAGCCAGCCGGGAGAACTGGCCTTCAGTGTGGGTACAGCTTGCCCACACATTACCGCAGACCAGTTCCCATCCCCATGTCTGGGGGGAGGGGGGGAAGGTCCATGCAGGAGACCGGAGCTCCCAACCCTGGGATTTGATCTCAGAAAGGAATACCCTCTCCCTGCTGCAAATAACAAGGTTCCTATGGTCTGCTCATCTAACTGTCAAACCATGAATCACCAATGAGGGAATGCACCCCCCACAGCAGGCCAGACACCAAATAGTAAATAACATTTTATTTCATTTACAGAGGGGCCTTGTGGCAACAAGGTTACATGGGACAAAAAGCACCCAGGTGAACACATGGAAAGGCCATGGTAAGCACACAGATGAGCTTGGTGCAGCTGCCAGTGAGCAGGCTTGGGAGCCAGGAGAGGCAGACAGGAAGACATGGGCTTGAAAGTTTCTCTTTGCTTCCCCCCAGGATGGGACCGACTCCCCTGCACTCACGAGGCCATATGTGCCTTGGACACAATGCGAGAGCAGCACAGTTCCCACGAAAACCCAACAGGGAGTGCATGAGAGTGGGATCCTTCCACGCCTGGCAGTGATGTCACCCATGGGCCCTCCCCCCTGCTTCATCCACTCCACCAATGCTGCTCTTGCTCTCCTTCTGCTCACATCTGCCCAGTACTGGGTGCAAGTTCCATCCTGTGCTCAGCCCTGGAGTGCCCATGGTGATCTGCAGTTCCTGAGCGTGACGGTGGCATTTGGGTGCTGTCCCAGGCTAGTGCGTGGGTGCCAGGATCAGCGAGAGCCCTTCTGAGGCCAGGAGCTACAGCAGCTTGACGTAATTCTGTGGAATCAGCCCTCTCTTGCCGTTCAGGGTCCCTTCCAGCCAGCCAGGTTCCCTTGAGGTCTGAACTGAAAAAGAACACACAATATGTTTTACAAGCTTGCTCCTGACGCCTGTCCCCGATACTCACCATGCTGCCATGGGGTTACTGATGACTTCTGCCCAGGATTAGTAGGCACAAAGCTCACCCATCTAGTCCCCCAGCTTCCAGTCTTGCTCCTTCTAGTTCACTGTGTACCAAGTTGCTCGATAAACACCAGAGAACACAGAGCAGAGCACACTTCCCCCGCTTCACGTCAAAATCAAGCTTACTGATCCAGGGCTCACGGGGCCCTTCCCACAAGTCCAGCAGTGCCTCGAACCCCGTATCCCATCAGCCAGTTCACCAACTGGAGCTGCACAGCCTTAGTGCCTACAGCACTTGCTGCCCAGAACCTTTCCCCCTTCTTCAAGGGGTAGCTCTTCTGCTGCAGATTCAGGACGGCGTCTCCTTAAGAGAGTTTTTTCGAGGCACCACAGGAGCAGTCGAATGCTGATCTCACTCCCACACTGGATGGGGAGCTCCTGCTGGCAGGCCTGGACCTTACACCACTGAGCACAGTGCCCAGTGCACTCTAAGTGTCAATGCATGCTTGTGACAGTCACATGACAAGGGTCAGCCTGGATATCAAAAGACAGAGGGCTCAAGCCAGGACACTAGCGTTTTGGTATCAAATATTAAAGAATTTAAGGGACCCAAGCTGAAGCACCAATTCTGGCCGGGGGCAGTAGTCGCATGCCTTGTGAGGAGGGGGCAGTACCTGTCCACAGAACAACCCAGAAACCAGCTCTGAAACGCAGCTTTGGATCACAACCAATGGAATTATCTTATACTAAAGGCTGAGTGTAGGTACACACACCATGCCGTCTCATGAAGCAGTGTTTCCCCGGGTGCGTGCTGCTCTCTTTATTCTATTGCTTTGTGACTGCCAGCTGCAACTGAGCAATTCACGACCCACTCGTGTGGAGAACACTGGTGGTTCAATTCTAACTCCTTTTCAGTGACGTCACCATTTGTTTTTCCCCTTGAAAGAGGTGCTGTGCATTCTGCTACCTGCATCGCCCAGCCTTCTGATACTTTCTTCCACCTGCCAAACAGCTTCAGGCTTCTACTTGGTTGCTCCCTAGGTCCTGAATACACCCCAACCATGCTGGGCAGGACAGATTCACACTTCAGTGTAGGCTTTGCCCCAATTCCAGACCAGATGAAGGGCCTCACGCATACACATTCCGTGTGCCTGAGAGGCCAGGAGAGAGCGAGACTCCTATTTGAGGCTACAGCTAAAAGCACAGCACATTCGCATGAGAGCTCATGCTCCCTGGCACCTGACTCAGTGTCTCGCACCATCATTTGTGCAATAAATGAGCAAATGAATCTAAGGTGTGCTTTCAAGGTGAACCAGCAGGCACCAATTCACTTTTATCCCCTTTACCCTATTTATGTTACTAAGGACACTATGTTGAAAGGCATCATCCATACAGTACACTGGCAATGCCACCAGTGTATGGAGAAAGGACTGGACTCAGCACCAAAGCCGCTCCCCAGAATGTGCCACCTGCTGCACCATGGTGTCCTGGAACAGTGTAAACTCAAGCTGAGGTACCAGAGCTTGCCAAGGCTCATCCGTGACAACTTCAGAAGATCTGTTCATTCTTTAATCCCGTCACCACCTCAGGGCAGGGCTAGCATTGGCAGAGCCCACACTGCAGCTGCTCTGGCTGTCAGAAGGAGCTGGCAGAAGATCCCAAAGGGTCTTCCTGAGCTGGAAACTAGATGCTGCGTGGCAAGGCAGCTGTGCTTCCATTTTTACGGCAGGAGACACAGTGGCTCCATCTCCTCTCGCTCTCTATTGCCCTTCCCTATGGGCACATACGTCCTCTGGTGACCTCCATCCTTCTATCTATGAGTCTGGATGCTCCATAAACGGATTCATCTATTTGTCCCTTTGATATTGGCTTATTTCACTGAGGGTATCTTCAGGTTCAATCACACCCACGGGTCAGCCTTTCTGTAAACAGCTTGCTTACAGTCCCATCTAAGTACAAACATTCTGTTTGTCCACTTATCTGCTCTTGGGCACTGAGTTCTTTCCACCTGTGGGCTCCTTGTGAGCGTGGATGCTATCAACATCGGTATGCAAATGCGAGACTCCCCGCCTTCCTCATTCTGAGTGCATTCTCAGAACTGGACTGTGGGTCACACCGGATTCCATTACTCATGTTTTTGTTGTTGTTGTTGTTTTGGAGACAGGGTTTCTCTGTAGCTTTGGAGCCTGTCCTGGGACTAGCTCTTGTAGACCAGGCTGGCCTTGAACTCACAGAGATCCGCCTGCCTCTGCCTCCCGAGTGCTGGGATTAAAGGCGTGTGCTACCCACTGCCTGGCTACCACTACTCATGTTTTAAGTAGCCACAGTATTATCTTCCACATGGCTAGCATCCTGATCCCATTCACAAGGGCCCCTGTTTCTCTACAACCTCACTAGCGATGATTCCTTCTGTCTCTCCCCTCCAGTGCTGGACCGTGTGTGAAGTCGTTTATCACTGCGCTTTACCGTCCTATCCCACTATTGACCATCCAGGACGCAGACTGCAGAACCAGCACCATTGCTTTCCGTAAAGCCACATCCATTACAGAATCAAGTCTTGGGCCTTTCCAGGCCAGTTTACGGTAAACTATATACTGTGGCAAGCATTTAAAATACTGAGGCTTCTGCATGAAAATATTAGGAACTCAGCCTCAGCCTAGGAAGCAAACGCAGGCCCCATGCAAACTGTGCCTGAAGATTCCCCACTGTCTCCCACCTAACACATTTCCCTCTTCAGGGAGACCATGGGTTTAAACGTCACATTGCTCAGTCTCCTTCCAAAGCTTTAACTGAAATTCTTTTGTTCCACAAGTCGATATCCCAACTTGCTTATTTCTGAGTTTCGCCAGTGTCACACTGCATGTCCTCATCTGGCACTGAACAGCGTTCTGAGATTCCCATGTTAGGGACACATCTGGAAGGCCCTGCTGGGTGATGATGTCCACATACCACCAGCCTCCCAGAGGATGCCAAACAGCATTTCAAGGATTAATCTACGTGCTTAAAACCATAAAAGTTTAATTCCTAGAGCCTTTAAAGGATTAATCTGGTCCGTACCTGCTGCCCAAACAATATAGACACTTCTCTACATGTGGACTCTAACCAACACACTGGGCCCAGTGGGGCTGCTGGCCTCAGCACAAAGTGTGGGCTGGTTCCCGCAAAGCCTGTGCTCATGGGCCCTATGGTCCTGTGAGCAGATGCAGGGGAAACCAGACTTCATATCTGACTAACAGAGATATCAACAAGCATATTTGTGGGGGACGTTTCCTCTAGCTTTTAAAGGAACACTGGCTGCCCCGAGACCACATAAGTGAGCATAGCCCTTCCTAGTAGAGCACGAGAGACATCTCCCAGAGCTACAGAAACACATCCTCAGCCAAGGACTGGAATTCATAACCTAAGTCCACGGCCTCAGAGTAGGAGGAGAAAGAGAGCTGTTGGAGAATGGCATACTTCCCCTTCCCCTTCGCACCGTTGGGATTCCTGTCCGTATTGTTCCAAAGCTCTATGAATAGTGAAGCCCAGGGGTCGTATCAGGCCACTAACTATCATAAACTGGGTTCTGTCCTTGCATACAATACAAAAATGGATTACACTGTAGGATCCTTGTGATCGCTAGACTTCAGCAAGTGAGTGTTCCTGGAGACACTTCTGCAGGTTGAGTTGTGAATAGTGGCTACTTGGAATGCTGGCTGGCTCCACAGAAGGTCCCATGACCTGCCTAACTGTCTCCCACTACCATTCTGACAAATTCTGAGCAAACACCTGCTTTTAACAAGTTGAGAGATCAACTGTTCACTGAAGATAAAAGTGCATATAATATTGTTTATATAGTATTTATCTATATGGTAGGGCTGTATCCTACTTAAGGGCTCCAACTTCCTATGCCCTTTTGGACCTGCCCCTAAAGAACAGCAAGTCGGCTGTGCCAACTCTGAAAACTTTCCACTGAGCTCATGTGCACCACAATGGAGCGCTGGGGAGGCACCTGGAAGACAAAGCGCTCATGGAAAATCCACATCTACATGTTGGGAGGGAGAGTGCCAGCATACTGAGCAGACCTTTTTATGGGGAAGGGGCTAAGGAAGTACTGAGATGCCCTGGGTGTCCAGTTAGCATGCCAGGCAGAGCTGGCCACCATGCCCAAGGGAGACATAACCTGGCTAGATGCAATCATACCTGAAGCACACTGTGATGGGCCCTGTAGGGCACAGAGGCATCAGCATGTCCCTCAAGTGCCTACAGTATTCAGAGCTCAGCCGTCTGAAGCTCACTGTATCACCCTGATACATACTTGCAGACTAGGATAAGAAACCTGATACACAGAACACAGTTTCCACTGAAGGGGTAAGGCACCGCAACCTGCTGTTAGCCTGTGTGTGTGCGCCAGGGTGTGTGTTAGGAATGCTCATCTCTATGTACATATATGTATGTGTATATGTACATTTTATGACACTTTTTAAAAAAGTCACCAAGCAACTTTGGTGGTGGAGAACTTGGGCCGCCAGGGTTGTCTACTTCCTGGCCTTTCTTCTGTCCTCCATCTATACTAGAAGACCCAGATTTGGCGTAGAGAGACACAGGTCTCATGGCTGTCTGCCCAAAGGAAGTGCTATGTACCCAGGAGCACACACCACACACAGAATCTATTCTAAATGAAGCAACTTGCTTTCTATACAGCAATGTTGCACTTCTGACTACCACAATGCACTATGGCGATCTGTTCTGTAAACTCCAAACATTCTGGCTAATCACCCATTCCATCCTAGCATCCAAGGTTTCCCCTGCTTCCTAGAAACTCTTTTGGGAAGCTCCACCCACACTCAACATCACTGTTTCCACAGCAACCAATGAATCCCATAATGAGTGTGACTAGGGAGGGAAGAAATCAAGAGCAAGGGTGGAAAATATATTCTCTGAACCAGAAGAGAAATTTGTGAAATATTAAAACAGGCATAGCTCCTAAATGTCTGTGTATGAATATTAAACATTCAACTAAAATCCACACCCTTATTTAAAATGCAAAGTCTAAAGATGCGCACACTGTTCCAGCTGGCAGGAGACCGCGAAGCATGAGAACAGCAAAGAGAGAGAAGTCACAGTGTCTGGATTCCCAGCTCCTCACTGGAAGAAGAAGCATTTCAGAGCTAGCACCAACACATAGTCCTGGAGTTCAGGTCCGCAGTTGGCGAAGCCATCTCTACAGACCAGTGACAAAGCATGGCCACCAGCGGTGGCTGGCACTCTGCGCAGACTGTAAGGATGTCTCCACCACAAAGCTCTTGCCGGCACTTACCATCCTCAAAAATGGCTCCGATTTCAAACGACAGTTCCGAGCTGTGCTCTGCCTCACATGGGTACACTGCGCGGGCCTTGCGGTTGATAACGCTGCAGAGGGAACACAGAAGGCTTGGATGAAAAACTGCAGACAGAATCCTCACAGCCCCTCCACATTTCCCACATCTCATTTACACCCCAACGGTGGGGTAGTATATTCTGAAGAGATGACAGGGACGTGAACATCAGGCAGAGATGTGGCACTTGGCTTTCAAGTAGATGGGTTTCCGCTACAAACCTTTCCGTGGAAGCCTCCCTGGGAAGCTGTCAGTGAGCCACGTCACCGGACTCCCCTCATTGCCTGGTGGGATGTCCCATCCCAGCACTCAGCACTGTAGCTGCACAAGGCGTGGTCACGGTTGAGTATGTCAGCCGTGCGCTAGCCAAGCGCAGGAAAGAGGCACACACGCATTAAGCTGGCTCCCAGCGAGTCCGTGTGCGCTGCCTACAGTTCCCACAGCACACTGGAAGGAGCCGCCATCCCTGCTTAGGTCTTCTTTATTTAGGCCATCTGTCCCCTGCAAAGGCACACAAGGCTCAGCCTCTCCTAACTTGTGAGAACATG
This sequence comes from Arvicola amphibius, assembly GCF_903992535.2. NCBI lineage: Eukaryota > Metazoa > Chordata > Mammalia > Rodentia > Cricetidae > Arvicola > Arvicola amphibius. The sequence goes on along the minus strand of NC_052061.1, from coordinate 22,458,299 downwards.
TTCTGAGCCCTTCTGAGAAGCGTGCACAACGGGGAATGATGGAAGCCATACTTGGCCAGATCTGAGTCAAGGAAGAAAGAAAGAAACTCCACATCTTCCTGCAGACAGAAGACCCTGATGGTAAGAACTATGCCAGCCGATGCCCAGGCAGACTGACTTGTTACTGTCTTCTGCAAACTGGTCATAAGATGCCCAGAGAAGGTAACATTGCCAGCGTCCACTCTGCCTTTTTTTTCAATAAAGAATGTGCTTTACGTCTGCAAATAAAAATTCCACCAAAGCACCTAACTTCATAAATAAATAAGACAGACCAAAAAGGCAGAGTAGGTTCCAATAAGCCTTGTCCACTACAAATTATTCTCAAGAACCTGCAATTGGCCATGCATAGCCAACAGGTTCCATTTCTACAGATTCAACCATTCACTGACTGAAAGTATTTCCAAAAACAAAGAAAAAGAAAGCATGCATCTGTATTGTGTAACACATTCAGGCTTTCCTCTCATGCCTTTCCTAAACAAAACGGTGTAGTAAAGGTTTGCACAGTATTTACATCATTAGATATTAAAATTTATCTACAGATAACTTCAAATATACAGGAAGATGAGTGCAGGTCAGATGTAAATACTTCACCTGCTTCTGAGATGCAGCCCAGCCCTGATGGGAGCTAAGTTATCAATGCTAAGGGTGCAGGCAGGCAGGCATTCTCTAACACAGGGCTGTCAAAACCCTTCTTTGTATCACACCTAATTCCACAGCACACTCCAAACCACATACCATTCAGGCAGCTTGTCTACAACAGAGGCAGCAGGAGAGAGGGGGAAATGGGACATCCTTGTTGAAGGAGGTGTACCGGCTGCGTTGGAGCTTGGTGCGGTTGGAGGCTGCAGATTTAGCCACTGCACCATTGACGACTGGGGCTGGCTTGGCCTAAGGATACAGGTGAAGGACAGGATTAATACCGTGAACACTGATAACAGTCCAAATCCAATGGCCAGATGCCAGCACCCATGTGTTTTCATACCACCAGGGATAGAGTCCTGTCTGTACCCTCCCAGGACTATAACACCAGCCACTCCAGAAGGAGCCACATGTCAAACTTGAGCCACTTCGCTGAGCTTCTGTTTGTCTGTGGGGAGTCTGATCCTGTCTAGCCCACTGTCATTTCTGTCTGTGGGGAGTCTGATCCTGTCTAGCCCACTGTCATTTCTGTCTGTGCGGAGTCTGATCCTGTCTAGCCCACTGTCATTTCTGTCTGTGGGGAGTCTGATCCTGTCTAGCCCACTGTCATTTCTGTCTGTGGGGAGTCTGATCCTGTCTAGCCCACTGTCATTTCTGTCTGTGGGGAGTCTGATCCTGTCTAGCCCACTGTCATTTCCAGTGTCCTGTCTGGTTTCTCTCCACCTGGCTTTGTTTCACTTCCTGCCTTTAGGTTCCTGCTTTGAGTTTCTGTCCTGACTTCCAGTCCATGCTGAACTAGAGCTGACTCTGGAATAAACCCTTTCCTTCCCAAGATGTATCTAAGCCAATCAGTTCGCTAATTAGAAAACTAATGCTCCAAGTAGTGACATGGCCTTCTCAGAGGCAGGTGCTCTTTGCCTGAGAATGCTCTTAGCTTCTGAGAAAGCCAGCGAAGCTGGAAATACTGTAAACTGAGACTGCATCTAATGCACTTAGCAGCAGAGTGAGTGCGTGCATGCACACACCTGAGGGGGTCACATCCTGCCCGGGGCTGTCATTCACTGCTAGTCACCTATGGCCAGAGAATATGAGAAGGCAAAAACCTATTTCTACTGAATGCATATCCATTCCACAGCTTCCTAAGTGGAGACTCTGTGGAGACTCTGTGTGTTGGGAACGTGCTCTAACTCATTCCTACTTATAGGGAAAGTCACACAAACTTAAACACCAAGCACAAGGCCTGCAGCTGACAGAGACCAACACACAGCACTCTGAAGCAGAAAGGTCCTTCTGCTGGTTTTATATGTGGAAACTTAGAAAACTTTGCTACTAACAATCAAGATTCCTCCAGAAAGAGCAAACAAATGGAGTGTAAAGGAGAAATCAATGAACCACAATCAGTCTTTGGTGTTTGAGTCATTCCTTAGAATTTAAAATTTAAAGAGATGGCTCAGAGGTTAAGAGCACTGGCTGTTCTTCCAGAAGACCTGGGTTCAATTCCCAGCATCCACATGGTGGCTCACAATCAAATGTCACTCCATATCTGGGGATCCAACACCCTCTTCTAGTCTCCCCAGACACACATGCGGTGCACAGACATACATGCAGACAAAACACTCATATGCATTAAAAATAAAATCAATAAAATCTCGAAAAGAGGTCAGTTAGCAGACTCCTGGATGGCACTTATCCTAGCTTGTTTCCACCACCGTGACAAACACCACAACAAAAACAATGGGGGGAGGGTGGGGGGAGTGTCAGGGCAGGAACTGAGGCAGGAGCTGAAGCAGAGGCCACAGGGAAACGAGCACTGCTCACTGGCTTGCTCCCCACAGCTCACTGACTTGCTCCCCACAGCTCACTGGCTTGCTTTTTACACAACCCAGGACCGTCTGACCAGTGCTGACATCGCCCACAGTGAGCTGCGTCCTCCCACAAAAATCGCTGATCAAGAAATTGCCCAGGGACTTGCCCACAGGTCAATCTGACGGAGCTATTCTCAGCTGAGGTTCCGTCTTCCCAGGTGGACCTAGCCTATGTCAAGGTAATAAAAAAATTTAATTAGTGTGGGCCCTTGAATATATAATCAGTGTGGATTACTCCTCAATTACCTCAGATTTGGAGACTTGCAGCTATGGTATATAAAGTCTTTTTTTTCCTCTTTCCTTTTCTTCTTCTTCCTCTTCCTATTTCTTCTCTCCCCCCCCCCTCCCCTCTCCTCTCTCCCCCCCCTCTCCCTTCTCCTTCCCCCCCCCCCCCCCCCAATACAGGGTCCCTGTATCCCTGGCTGGCCTAGAAATTAGAGATTTATTAGGCTTCTGCATCTCAAGTACTAGAGTTAAAAGCCTACACCAGTAAGTATGGCTACAAAACTTAAAAAGAGCCAACTAAGCAACCGCCCCCAACAATGAGCATACAGAGAGCACACTCCGATCCACCTGTCCATCCTTCTCTGTGGTGCCTGAGGCACGTGCTCAGGAAGTACTCTGCAACCAAGCCCCAACCACTACACACACGCATGCACACACAATATTTCCAGCACACACATGTTCACCTTGACAATGCTCTTCACCACAGCTCAAACCAGTTTCAGCAGGTTGCTCGCTTGTCCTTCCACACTGGGGCACTGCCTTGCACTCTTCTACATCAAAACTCCTTCTGCCCTGCCTTCCATACAACACAGTCCCAGCCCTTTGTCCCAGGCAGTCACACTGGGTGAGAGCAGTCTACCTGCCCTATGCCATTCCTGAGAGGAGGCGCTGCTCTCCATGCCCCAGCCTCCCTGTCTTCAGTCTACAGGGGAGGCCAGGGATCTCTGAAGGCCTGTCACCACAATAAACAGGAAGGCAGGCTGGGATTAGTAGCTTTATAATGCTGTCAGCTATTTCTCTTGTCTTTACAGCAAGATCAGTCTGATAAGATGCCAGGCACGCAAAGCCTCCACCCACATTCTGAACCCACAAAGCAAATGCACTTTAGCACCGACTCCAACATGCGCTCCATTACTGCCTCGAAAGACGCTTGATAACCGGCTTCACTAGAAATATTATTCTGAGAGAACTTATTTACAAAACGTGTACCTGCCCACGTGGGGAGTCAAAAAACCTGCTTCACTGTACGCCAAGAGACTTATAAATCTTAGTGACCTGAATCACCTTGCTACAAAAGACACTAAATTCTTACAAGAAAACGAACCTCTAATGGCGTCTTACTAATCAGGAAGGGAGAAGGGCGGGTCAGTGAAGGTCTCAGGGAGAATTTAAGGCCGCAGTCAGCCAACAATCGCCATGTAATCTCAGCAGTTATTCAAGGAGCCTGGAGTGGTGTGCAGTGGTGGCTGAAGATGAGATGCTGCACCACCCATCACATCTGCCTAGGCAGCGGTGTGAGATGCTGCACCACCCATCACATCTGCCTAGACAGCGGTGTGAGATGCTGCACCACCCCATCACATCTGCCTAGACAGCGGTGGTGAACGGTGCCACCCATCGGCGGCGGCGGCCGCAGCGGAGGAGGAGGAGGAGGAGGAGGAGGAGGAGGAGGAGGAGGAGGAGGAGGAGGAGGAGGAGGAGGAGGAGGAGGAGGAGAGCGCCCAGCGAGGACCAGCGCCATGACAGCAGCACGCACCCTACACGGAAGTCACAAACTGTGCAGCTATTGTCTACATAATGTCCTGTGCTCGTGAAGGGGAAAGTGAGAGAGCTGCTGGACAGACAAGGAAGGGACGGGCCTGCGCCTTAGCCTAGCTAGTCCCGAATCTGAAACTCATGCTTGGGTCCGCTTCTCCAAGGTGTCCTGTTTTCTGTATTTTCTTGTGTTGGTTCAACATCTGTGTGCTATCACATCTCATGGTAGCCAGTTCACTACAAGAGCTAACTCACTCCAACTTCAGTCTCTGTATCTGTGTTCAGGGTTTCTCCAGGCCCATGACATGCACGCAGGCACTGAATGAGTCACTGATCTGCTGCTGTAAGAGACGCCATGACCACGGCAGATTACCAAAGGAAACGTTTAATTGGAGGCTAGCTGCCAGTTTCCAAGGCTGAGTCCATGACCACCATAGCTTGGCTGCCAACAGTCATAGAGCTGGAGCAGAGGCTAGGAGCTCATACCTGATTTACAAGATGGAGGAACACAGAGAGAACAAGACTGGTGTGTATGGGCTTATTGAAACCACAAATCCACCCCCAGCGATAAGCCTCCTGCAACCAGACCACACCTCCTAATCCTTCCTAAACAGCTACCAACTGGGAACCACACGTTCAGTTCAAGTATATGCAGGCCATTCTCATTTAAACCTCCACAGACACAGACTTTTGTGGGTTAAAATGCTCATAAATAACAGCAAAATGCAAGTTTAGAAACAGTGTCTGGGAAAGATCCTGTGTCCTGGAGAAGCGGGAGCCCTGCAGAGGGGAGAGCTGCATGGCAGAATATGGTTTGAAATGGGGTGCTGTGGCCACTTGGGCAGAAGAAACGCTGGATCCTGTCTTCTCAGAAGAGTGGAATAAGGCAACAAATGGGCAAATCAACACAATCAACTACCACAGGTTCACAGCAGGACCCAGGAGCAGTGGACAGGATCCACAGCTGTCTGCAAAGGCAGCTTGTCGGGCTTTTCAGAGGACCACCGCCTAAAAGCATAGATCAATCCATTAGGTAACCATCCAGAATTTGGCTGTATTTTGTAATATGGCTTAAAATTTTAATACTCTCTGCACCCCAACCCATGCATCTGGGAGAAGACAGTTTTCCCTGGGCTTCTTTACGCCTCTGCACGCCCAATCTTCTGGACACCGTGGTTTTGGACTGTTTTTGAAAATATCTGTGGGGAAAATGGGCTTGCAGACAATAAGAAACTGTGTCTCTCTGAAGAAAAGAGTGGCCTTCATCCATCAAATAAGACTCATGGATGACCAAATAAGATGACCTGAATTCCTTCCTATCCTACCCAGTTTCCACCAGGGACCCTTCATTATCACACTGTGAAAATGGGACAAGACAATACCAGCGCTCTGACTACCGCTAGTGGCTCTGGGCTGGGAGTCCGTATCTTTGGACAGAACACGTACAGCCTGCAGGCGAATTTAACAGTGTACAAGTACAACAGGATTTCCGTCCCTCCACAGTGTTGGCCATGTTGTCTTTGGGAAGCTGTAGAAATGGCTACTCTGATCATCTTTGGGTATTTTATAGTTCACAGGAGAACCCGGCTAAGAGTCTCAGGGCTAAATAGCAAAAAGGATGGGCGACATCAGAATAAAAAGTTCATGTGTCCTAGAATGTCAAATGAGATGCTCTAAGTGTCCTTTCAGGTATAAACCTGGAAGCTTTGAGTCCTTCTTCCCATTGCTATCCTGAGCAAGCACAGACCACTAGCCCTCTGGAGTGAGGAGCTGCTGAACCACCATATGAAGTACCTGAGTTCTACAAGTTTCTTGAAAGCAACATTGTGGTTTTGAAAAAAAAAAAAAAAAAACCAGCCTCCTGAAAAGCAAACCACATTTACCAAAACAGGAATTAATTATAGAGAACTACTTCCCAGTTCACACACGTACTGCATCTTCTCCTGTGGAGGAAGGAAGGGCCACTACCATCATCCTCCTGTGAGGGGCAAGGAAATACAAGGGCTTCACTAAAAACACATGGAGATTTCAAACTGCTAAATCAGAAGCGTATTCCTGAAAGTACACACAGTGAACATCTGTGTGGTTGTTCCTGAGGTAACTGGTTTCCACGAGTGGGTGGGATATAGTGATGAAGGCGGGGAGAAAGGCAGGAGATAGGATACAGATGGACGGACAGATGGACGGACGGACAGACAGACAGACGGACAGATGGAATATGTGTGTGTGTATCAGTCTTAGTGACAAGGAAACGGTCTTGTATAGGAGGAATCACCTCTGGTATAGGAAGAATGGATATTCTCACTTTGGAAAAACAGGCTTCCCCATCAGGCAAAGATCCTAGAGATTTTCTCAGTGACAAAACAAAACAAAATGGTCTGGCTCCCAACAAATCTACCTTCAGAGCTCATATTTGTAAAGTGTAACAAGTTAGCAGGTTGCTCGTGATTCCAGCCCAGCCCAACTGACCTCAGCATCAGAGGCTGCACTTTCAATAGGTTCCTGTAGGCTGCACTTTCTGCATGCCATCAGGTTCCCATGTCAGAAGAGCACAAACATCTCTGAGAGGTGAAATGGGGCTGGAGCCTTTGGACTTTCCAGGGTCCTTGGGAAACCCCACAGCATTTCTGCAACAGAGCAGATTGGTCAGCTTTGCATACCACTGGCAACAAAAGTCAATTCCAGGGTATGGAACACAGGGGCAATTTAAAACAATAGCAGTATGGAAGGGACAACAGTGTCAACCAATGACCACTTATTAGAAATCACTAAGTCCTCCATGTTTACAGATACTTGGCTATATATTACTGGAATCGAATTGAAAGTCTACACAGGAACCTCATTTGAGCAGAAGCTTACATGTTAGTGAAATGATCTCCCGCCAATCCGGGAGATGCACAGCCTAAGCCTTGTAGAGCTGTCTGTCCTGGCCACGTGTTTGAAATGCTAATAAAGACAGAATGAAATACTATTAACTGTGCAGATTCTGAGAAATCCCTTTCTAAAATGAAGTGTTCGGAGGGGTGACTCCAGGGCAAGCTCCCTGTTTCTCCCCAAGTTCACATCCAGGACTCAGAGTGGAGAGCAGATGACCCTGACGAGGTCACCAGGATCTGTGGGGTCACGCAGGGGTCGTCTGACAGGAACGTGGTGGCTTGAAAGAAAATGACCCCCAAAGCAAATGGCACTATTAAACTTTGTTGGAAGAGCTATAGCCTTGTGTCACTGTGGGGCGGGCTCTGAAGTTGCTTCAACTTCTCTCAGTGTCAGTCAAACCACTTCCTGTTGCCTGCGGGTCAAGATGTAAGAACTCGCAGCTACTTTTCCAGCACCATGCCTGCCTGCACACCACCTTGCTGCAAGCTGATGATAGCGGAGTAAACCTCTATCTAAACATGTGAGCCACCCTAATCAAATGTTTTCCCTTTATAAAAGTTGCTGTGGTCATGGTGTCTCTTCATAGCAAAAGAAACCCTAAGAAAGTGCCTATTGGGAAAAGTCTGGAACACACCACATTTGCCCGTTACTAAGAACCCATCAGATGCTGCCCTGGGGACACCGGGAAGGTTGTAACACTGCCTGCTCTCCTGAAGTGTTCAGGCAGAGCAGGGGTCAGAGAAGCCATGCCTGGTGCCAAGGGGCAGTCTGCCCATGACCCCTCACAGGAACAGAGAAGGAAGCATTAAACATCTCCTGAACATCAGGAAGGCTTCATGGAGAAAGGGGTGAAGGGATCCTTCTTCCATGTCATTCTCACCTCTTCACACACAGGCCGTGTGAGATATGACTCTCTATGGCCCTAACAATCCATGGCACATACAGGAAGACAATCTCAGAAAGGTGACAGGGATTTGCTTGAGGTCATGTCTAGACAACACACTGGAGATCACAGTCCTGAGTGGAAATAAAACAGCAGAGGAAGAGCCCATGATCTGAGTTCAGAGGACTCAGGAGGCAGACCATGGGCTAAGGACAAGGACAGCTACAAGGGATCATAATCACATACAGGCCGAATGCATGACACTGGTTGCTCCTCAGGCAGACCTGGATTCCAGGACTAGTGCTGACATTTGTTGGCCATAGACGTGTGTGTGGTATCGCCTCCTTAGGCACAGGATGGAAGCGCATGGCCCCATACCCCAGGATGGCCGCACACTCCCAGGGCTGGTGCCCCATGGGTGCATTCATTTGTGCCCGAGTCATCCCTGAGATCTGACGTCCTCAGCAAAAGAGGGGCAGACAGTTAATAGGCTGAGGTAACAGGTGGGAAGCACACACCTGAGATGAGCCCTGCAGGAACAGTAACACACGTTGCTGTGTTTCTGGACCAGACCTCCCTTCTGGTAAAGCTGTGCACTTTTCTCACCAAAAGCCAAAAACCATGCAGTATAAATGCTAATTTCATTTTTTACCAAAGGTATCAGAGTTCCATAGGTTGTATGCAAGAGAGGAAAGCCAGTGAAGGTGTTGTTCTATTTTTATAACTTTTCTGTAGATACTAAACTATTCCAAGACAAAAACTTAATCTTTGGTTATGAAAAACACAGACAAACACTTAATTACAGTCACACACCTAAGCATCCAAAACTCAAATGAAAACTCCTGCTTGGTTCATAGGCAAGAAAAGCTGTCCAAGGTTATACCCATGTGGTAGTAACCCACAGCACCCATTGGACAATGTGGTCCGTGTGGTAGTAACCCACAGCACCCATCAGACAACGTGGTCCGTGTGGTGGTAACTCACAGCACCTATGGGACAACATGATCCATGTGGTGGTAACCCACAGCACCCATTGGACAACGTGGTCCATGTGGTGGTAACACACAGCACCCATTGGACAACGTGGTCTGTGTGGTGGTAACCCATAGTACCCATCAGATAATGTGGTCCGTGTGTGGCGGTAACCCATATCACCCATCAGATAACGTGGTCTGTGTAGTGATAAACTCCTGCACTGAAAACGGGCCTTCAAGAAATACTGGTTTACCAATGAGATTCACTTGACTTCTTCGAGAAAGGACCTTGCAGGCTACACAGTTTTTTCTGACTCAATCCTGCTATCACCGTGAAGAAAAGGCAGCTGAGACAGATCATGAGGAAAGAACCAGGTATGCCTGTGTCACAATAGAACTTCTCTACAGAGCCAGCTAGCCTCAGGCCACAGCCACTTACGCTGGATTGACTGGACCTCGTGAGTCTGTTTCATGAGGGGAGGAGATGAAATACCACAGACTTCCCAGATTTGAGAGACATCCCCTTCCTGCTTCTCCCTCTACAGTGGTGGTTCTCAATCCCATAGGTCATGACCCCTTTGGGGGGAATCTTTCACAGGGGTCACATATCAGATATTTACATTATTTCATAACAGTAGCAAAAGTACAGTTAAGTAGCAATGGAATAATTTTATGGTTGGGGTCGCAGCATTAGGAACACTAAGAACCACTGCTCCACAGAGACTGGAGTGGGGCCCAGTGCTGAGCGCAAGGTTGGAGCCTGGATCTTACCTGTAAACACCTAGCACTTTCTATAGCACAGCTAATGTTCCCTGAGGCTATTTCCCATTGGTTCTCTTGAAGAAGGGTGGTGGCCAATTATCAAAGCCAGCTGGAAAGACAGTAACTTGCTCATCCTGCAGCAGGTAGGCAGAGAAGTGGGGAGGGCATGGGAGGCTTCAGAGAAGATGAAATACAGTCACGTTTAACACAGTTCTCAGGCTGGAGGATGCTGGGCATCCCTCACGAACCTCCTCCTGTAACAAGAAAGGCCACAGCCATCCCCTCACATGGACTCATACGAAGTTCATTCCCAGAGCTAGCATACTTGGTTTCACCATAAGAGAACTGTTTTGAAGTTACATCTCTGACCAGATCTTAGAGAATGACCTCATTTCCTTCCTTCTGAATGATCACTGTGGAATCAGCCTGAGGGGTAAAAGGAGCTTACTAGCAGAACAGAAAGGAACAGAAGCTTCATTGCAGAAAATTGCAGACCATTGGAAGCTGGGGGTTGCAGCCCAATAGGGTTCTTGATGAGTGATGGAGGAGTGTCTATGTGTTACTTTCATTATTAATAAAGAAAACTGCCTTGGCCCTTTAAGAGACAGAAAATTAGGTAGGTGGAGTAGACAGAACAGAATTGTGGGAACAAGGAAGTAGAGTGGGGGAGATGCTTCAGGCAGTCGCCATAGGAGTCTCCATGCTGCTCCTCTCCGAGATGGACGCAGGTTAAGATCTCTCCTGGTAAGCCACACCTCGTGGTGATACCCAGATTACTAAATATGGGATAAAGCAAGATATGAGTATTAGCCAATAAGAGGCTGAAACTATGGGCCAGGCAGTGTTTTAAAAGAATACAGTTTCCGTGTAATTATTTTGGGTAAAGCTAGCCGGGTGGCGGGACATGGCCCCGCCGCTTCCTTCTACAGATGAGAATACTTCCACCAGCTCAATTCCTGCGTAGAAAATAGCAGCTACCTGCAGGAGGCAGGAGGCCATGCATAGTAACCACCCTGCGCTTACTCACCGAGCTCACTCTGACAACTGTACCAAAGAACTAGTAGGTGAGGCTGGGACTCGGTGGGTCCCAGGCCTTGGTCATGTGACACATGACTTTTCTCAGAGATCTCCAAACATCAAGGCTGGGACTGCTGAACAATACAACCAAAGGTCAGGACCCAGAGCTGCTCAGAGGCCAGAGGTCATCTCCCCAAGATGCTTGTGGACAGATTATGAAACCAACACAACAGGAACTTGGGGCCAAGCGTAAGAAGATCATATTAGGTTCTCAGGGTTAGCAGACTCCCAGCAGGTGGCTGCCGAGAACTCCCAGGAGAGTAGTCCCTGGGCTCAGTAAATGGAGTCCTGAAAGCTTGCCACTGTAGGGGGGCAGGTGTTCTCCCTTGCCTTTTATGGATAATCTCGTAAAGCTCAGGTTGCTTGAATAAGCTACATAATCTTTTCTAAGACCTTTGGAAGAAGAAGAAAGGGGTACAAAGCCAGGTCTGTGCGACTGGAATCCGTGCTTTTCCAGGCGAAGCTGTGTCCCCGCTGGTAGAGAAGGCCAGTGAGCCTCGGCGCTATTGACTGGAGTCACAGCCAACCAACCCACAGGCAGGAAATAACAACAATCCAACAATGGCATCAAAAAAATTTTTTTCTTAGCCAACAAAAAACAATGAAACTCAAAGGAAAATCAAAGTCAAACAAGATTTAATGTAAGATTTATTAATTCTTTGGAGTCTTAAGCAGTAGAAATGCTACTACGAAATTCAGATATGTGTCTTTATTTTCTATCATGGGATTTAAAGCTGTATGGATTATCAACATTCTGAAACTCCCCAAGCTTTGGAGTGTGGAGTGGCAGAACTGCAGAAAGACATGAGTTAGGTATACCTAAGAGTCACACACAATGCAGTTATCAAAACCACTCGCAAAGGGCCGTGGATAGACATTTACGGGTGACTGATGGCCACATACCAGGGCCCTGGGATTAGCTTCAGGAGCTTCACTGAGCTAATGGGAGACAAGCTACACATTCCTTAGAGAAAGATTACGGATGCTGCTCTTTTGGAGTCATCAGGCCCAAGGAAGGGACAAATGCACATAAACCGCTGTGTTTAACAGAACAATGATCTCCCCACTAGACATAAAACATGCTGGACATCTTTTTGTTTTTCTTTTAGTTTTGTTTTTCAAGACAGAATTTCTATGTGTAGACCTGGCTGTCCTAGAACCCCCTCTGTAGACCAGGCTGGCCTCGAACTCACAGAGATCCACCTGCCTCTGCCTCCCGAGTGCTGGCATTAAAGGTGTGCACCCCTGGCCACTGGACATCTTGGAATGGGCAATTCAATGCTTAAGAGGTCTATCACTCTCCCCTGGCGTCTTTCTAAATCTATAAACATCCTTGCCCTTCTTACGAAAGCAATGAATGGTTTAACTGTGATCAAGAATCAAATGTGAAAAAGAAATCTATTTTCTTTTTAACAGTGGCCATAACACAATGGAAAATATACTATGGCACCACGTAGGAGCGACTGACTGAGTGCCCTGGTCTACCAAGGACTAGGGCACACACAGGTGGGGCAGGGGCCTGTCACTTAGCAGTAGACAGTGTTCTCGGCATGTGCCAGGCAATAGTGTGAATCCTCAGCACCACACAAAACAAGGCAAACAAAAAGTTCAAACAAAGCAAAGCACACGTCAGCAGAGAGTGCGGTGGAGGCCAGCACTCAGGGAGGCCGGCACGGCGAAGACAGAGTCTGCCTGGGACTTTGGTAGCTTTAGTGGTTGTGCCAATTTTTCAGAAATCTGCTAACCGATTCTCTTTTCTGAACTTCATATACATCATTCGTGTATTATTGTGGTATATTAAACCACATGTCATACCTAAGGAGTATTTTGATATTGCCAACAAAGTTGTTCACTTTGATGAACTATAGTCCCGGCCAAAACTCAAGGAATTTGAAATGCCATGTGGCTCTCTCTGAGAAACCCCTAACTGCCCAATTTAAAGGAAATTAATTATTTAATTAAGAATAAAAATGAAAAAATCTTATTATTTCCTTAATAATAAAAATGGTAGGCTGAGCCCACAGCTAGTCAAGATGTAGAGAACAGGAACTGTGGGATGTTTAGCCTGAATAAGAGCATATCAAAGTGCTCCTCCCAGGCTCAGAGGTCACTGTAGAGGACAGAGTGCACAGTGTGAGAAGAAATTGTGTCCTCTGACACAACAGGGCAGCTGGGAGATGAACTCCCACAACTGTGGCATCAAATATATGCCAAGACAAACGCCAGCATAGAGGGGCGAGGTGGGCATGAAGTCCCACCCTTACCTGAACTACTGGCAACATACAGGGGCTAGGAAAAGGAGGGTCAATTTGCTTGAAGGATGCATGTAGGTCCTACTATGTCAACCACATTCCAGTGGATGGCCACACACCTAAGGGAATATGAGCAGCACAAGTAGACTTGATGGCTTCTTGTTTGTCTTAGGAGGACGTAATGTTGGGTGGGTAGGAATGAGAGCAGATCCAGCAGGATTGGAGGAGGAGGTATACATGACCAAATTACATTATAGGAAATCCTCAAAGAATAAAAATATTTTTCAACCGTGAGCTGAAGAGATGGCTTAACAGTTAAAAGCATGTTTTGAGAATATTTTACTGTCCCCAACAGCCAAAACCAAGTGTCTCAGCATGCAGGAAGCAATCCCTGCCCTGGAGCCTTGCTAGTGCCCAGAATGAGAGGCACCACAGATGCCAACAGACCTAGACAGAAAAGAACCACCATGGACACCACCATCTGAAGTTCACAGAACAGGAGGCCGTGTTTTTCTGTTAGCGAACTAGTGGGAAAGCAGAGTGTAAGACCTGGAAATTCTTACAGATTTTTCCTGTGCAGGGACCTAACAGGGTCACTTGTCAAGGCTCCGGCTCCATCAATTATAATAGAAGAAAACCTGTTTAGAGAAAACTAGTTTACTGGGGGAAATGACTTTGGGACATTCGAAATGCCTGACCTATGATGTCATGTCCTCCAAGGAGTCTGAGCCAGCAACTCTTCATTGGCAATGAAGTCACCCATCACCTCACAAACGTACAGGTAAGTAATAGCTTTGGATTGACTGACTTCAGTGAATAATGCCCACAAGTCAGACACATCAGCAGAAAAACAGGAAATCTAATTCTGCTGCATCGTGTTCCACCTGCCAGGTGCTGCATTTACACACCGCCCAAGTAAGAGTCACAGCTGCTGTGGGTTTCCCTGCCAATCTGCCTTCCAGTGGCCACAGGTAAGGCATTTCTGTGTAACACTGCAACGGGGTCCTGTGTGGTCACATGCAGCTCCACTCTTCAGGACCTGGATCAGAGCTCGTTCTGGAAGGTACAGTCAACACCTTAAGCTGGAAATTGCTTCTTAAAGCTTGGTGTTGAGTTTTTAATGGCCCCACAGAAACTCTGGTGTAAAAGACACTTAGTCAGCATGTACTAAGAGCCTACTACAGTTGGTGCTGCAAAGCTGGTGTGAAGAAATGGAGGGAGAACAACAGATAAGAAATAGCAATGGAAACTAAATGTACAAATGCCAAGGAAATCTATGAGGAGGAAACAGACTGATGCCGTGGAATGCCTGCAGTGTGTGGGTCTCAGCTTCCTCCAATAGGAAGGACAGAAACCAGACGCAACAGTCAAAGAGATATATGGTGATGTACAGAAGGAAACGGGGACTTTAAAAGGAACTTTATTTACGAATAACTATGCCAACAGCACAAAAAGACCCATGGCATATAAGATCCAGTTCCTGTTAGCGAGGAGTCTCTGATCAACAATTAGACACACACATACCACGTAAGTGTGAAATGAAACAAAAGAGCAGATACTAACACTCAGAGGCACCACTGTGTCAGTGCCAAGTGAAGATGATCAAGAGAAAAGGGTCAAGGCTCTGATGTCCTAGATGTGAAGATGAAGCTGGACTCTGAAGACATCGCAGGCTGTCTTGAGCAAACAGGCAGAGAGGTACCTAAAGCAGGAGAGTCAAGTGTGCGGAAGGCATGCGGGCCATGGGGAGACCAATAACTGTGCCGCTCTAGAAGAACTTAAAAAATATTCCCATGAATACATGGATGTCCCAAGCAGTGCTCACACAGGTACACAGAGGAACAGGACTAGACGCTGGGGGGGAGGGGAGCAATGTCAAGGACTGTCTAGCAGGTGGGCAAGAGGACTAACTTCTGTCCACAGCACAGCAGGGTGACTGCCCAGCTGCATATCCCAGAACAGCCAGTGTAGACCGGTTGGAACACTACCCCCACTGATAATATATGAAGTGATGAATATACCAATGAGTTGATCTGAAACATTTTATAGACATACTGAAATCCCATGCTATATACAATAAAGACATATGACCATTTGGAGTCAATTAAAAAACATTAATAAAGCAGGGAGAACCCATTTCCCTTGATCTTCTTCCCCAGAGACACAGCTTATAAGCAACACAGGCTAGACACAGGGAAAGAGGTCCAGAGGTTCAGGTCACCGCTTCCACCCATCACCTGAGACTATGCTAGAAACGCCAGCTTTCCTGCATCTTTGCAGGCCCACTGAATCAACATCAGCTGGTGGTGGGGTCCAGGACGGTGGGGGCATTTTAAAAAACTTCTTTCTCAAACAGAGTCTGCTAAGTACAAGTTCTACAACTGAGCCACACCCCCAGCCTGGGAATATCGGTGTTTCTGAGGTGTGCTCATTTGAGAATTCATCTGTATATTAAAGACAATCTGAGCTGACAGAAACGCATAAACAGAGTGTGTGTGTTTGCGCGTGCACATGCATACATGTGTACATGTGAAAGCCAAGAGTTGGGTGTTGTTCCTCAGGAATCATCCTCCTTGTTTTCTCAGACTCTCTCACTGACCTGGAACCAACAAACCGATGAAGCACGGCTGACTGGCCAGTGTGTCCCAGATATCCTCCTCCTGTCTGTGCAAGCAGTACCTGACTTTTTTATGTGGATTCCAGGGATTGAACGAGGGTCTCCTCATGCTTCCACAGCAAATACTTTACCACCAACTGAGCCATCTCCCCAGATCAAACAAATCCTTTCAAAAGTACACTGGAAGTTCTCCCATACTTAAGAGAAACATATTCCAAACTTAAGAGTACAACATAAGAAGAAGATAAAAATGCAAGCTTCCATTACAACAAAATCTTCCCCTGCTTGCTCTACATCTTCCCACCTCTCCCACTTTAGCGCTCAAGGCTGGAGTACTTTTTGTGACATTTTCCAACGTGTATGGAAGGAAACCAAGGAATGCATTCCTCACTTGATTTATGACCAAACACATCCAGTTCTTTTTGTCTTGGGCCCGAATGTGTCGTGAACTGAACAGCAGCTATCCCATGGCTCATAACGTCACTTTCCTGCAGAACTACAAGGAAGAACGAGGGCTAACCAAACTGTTCTCCACTGACTCTGAAAAGCACTCACTGAAGGAAATAAGGGAGGATGTGAATTTCACTGAATAGCATACAGACTAATCCTAACTCGAGTGCAGCCAGAATTAGACAGTGGATGCCACGGCAACATCAAATGGGACTTTCATGCTGATACATGCTTAAAGGTGACGAGCATATTTCATGATTTAAGTCCAGAATACACAATCTCTACACAGAAAATGAAAATAATCTTGGATGGGGTACGTATGCATGCTTGTGCATGTACACACACACACACACACACACACACACACACACACACCCCTCTAGAAAATGAATCTCTAAACTTGGGAGTTTCACTGATTTTACGTCAGTTTTCAACATCTTCAGGTCACCCCAAAATTTCAGCATGCCAAATTCTTCCAAGTCTTTCTTAATACTTAATAAGATGATAATGATTTCATTTGGATCCAGCTGAGGCTATAAAAAGCCAAGCACTGTGAGGAGCACTTTCCAATCCATTTAAAGCCCCAAGAATGCCCAGCTAGGGTCAGAGACACCATTATCTATAGTCTGTTTTAAGCAATCTTAGTTTAAAATATTTTAATGCTCTCTAGGTGAATTATAAATATATTTTGGATGTATTTGATTGAGTAATCAAGGTCTTACAATTATTCATAGATCCACTGTGTTCTCTCTGAGCATACAGACACCCTCTGCAGGCTCAGACCCACCCTGTTCTGCAGTGGTTCCTCAGGTTTCATCCACACTGTATAAGAAAACCCCACACATCCAAACAAGCTCAAGGCTTTTTGTTCGTACATGTATCATTTGCTGCAGTAGACCCGGGCTGATCTACACGAGCTTAGCATTACGGCAGAGGAGATAAAATCAGACGTCAGTTACCACGTCTCCACCAGGCAGGCTACTATGCAGTAAAACATAACAACCAGAGACTCGCCTGCCCGAAATGCCACTCAAGGACAGTTTCCAGAGACAGCCTGTAGAGTGCAAATGTCCTCACCATGCTGTTTGCACTAGAGAGACTACGCTGCGAGGAGGAACACTGAACTTCCCTTCCGTGACCCCAGACTACCACAAACTGCACTCAGATCAGACTGGAAGCTACACTCTTACCCACGAGCCTGGAAACGGAAAGAAACTATTCAACAAAGATTTTGCTTTGCCTTCTCCCTTGGGGAACCACCACTGGTTAGCGAGCGTCCTCAGATCTAATGGCTTGGATGCTTGCTGGCCAAGGCAGTGATGGCTTCTCTTTCTTTAGCAGCACACCAAAGCACAGCGACTTACGTAGTGGGTGTCCAGTCTCCACTGGCCCCTCCGTCTGCTGGGAGGTGGTTCCTCTCTGGGCCAGAGAGCCCATGGGCAGCTGAAGTTGTGGGAGATGGAGTAGACAGAGAATCCTGACTGCTGGGGGTGTCCTCCTTGAGAGGGCTGGGACCGTCACCTAGAGGGAAAAGAACAGAGAAGAAAAAAATAACTCCACTAATAATTACATGGCATTAGTTACCAGTCAGTCATAGTATTTTCAAAATTACATTTATAATTCGGCCAGAGAGTGTGTGGCTAGCCACCCTTTGAAGGTTTGTACCTGTGAATTTATTTTCCTTCCTTCCTCTCTCTTCGTCTCTTGCTCCTTCCCTCCTTTCCTCCCTCCCTCCCTTCCTCCCAATAATGACAGAACTGTTACAGTTTGGATAGGGAATGTCCCTGAAGACCGATCAGCAAACAGCCTGGCTCCCATTTAGTGGCACTGCTAGATAGTGGTGGGAACCTTAAGAAGCACAACTTTGTAAAATGTTTACTTGGCCACAGAGGGTATGTCCTCAAAGGGGACTTTGAGATCCCAACCCCTTCGTGGCAGCCAAGAGGTAACAGCTGTTTCCATCACATGCACCCTAATGCCTCCCACAGAACAACTGGGTCCAATTAGTCCCTAAAACTGTGGACCAAAGTAAACTTTCTCTCTGTGTAAGCTGGCATATCACAGGTATCTATTATGGTAACAGGAAGCTGACTAACACATAGATTATATCCCATGAAGAGTGAAGAAAAGAAAATAACCAAAAGACTGAACGGAAAACAAGCACCTTGTGTGCAGCCATGATAAACGCTTAACCTGCAAAGAACCCAGACAAAGCCATGACAGCATCAGGGAGAGCCCAGGGCAGCACAATGGCCAAGCACAGCCCAATCCGTATGCTCTAGTCACCTGCTCATCCTTTCACACTGAATACACGGAAAAGGGAATCCACATTCTGAGCTTCTAGCATGGACTAGATTAATATTCACAGATGGAGGAGCTCCTGTTTCCCTGTGAACACTGAAGGACAGCAGTGTTGGTTCCCCGCAGTACTTACAAGGGATGACTGGAAGCCACAAGAAAGAAGGAGGTCCTACATGTGGCTGTGATTTACACATTTTAGGAAACATGTTTACTATTATGTCATCAGCTGGTGTAGAAATAAAAAATCAGAGCCGATCTGACACAGACAGCTTTTTCTCTCACCAGGCCTTTGTGTTTTCACGGTGGCCCAGGGTCTGTAAAACACACCGGAATGCCCCAAAACAGAGCTGTTCTTTCTGCCCAAAGAACTTCTATTGACACAGTACCAACTTGGCCTTGATTTTCCAGGTCAGAACAACTGCCCAACACTGCCCTAGCAGCAAATGGAGGCCCAGAACCTCGGCCAACAAAAGCTGCAAGTGTATTGAGAGCTCTGTATCCTGCGTCCTGGCGCAGAGCACACACAAATGCAGGGTCAGATAGAGCTCACTCTGAGAAAGCTGCTTCAGAAGACTTGCCGTTCCTCCCAGAACGAAGCAGAAGACAATGCTAGGCCCTGACTTGACTGGACCCTAGGCTAATCTAGCATCCTAGGCATGCTAGTCTTGAAAACTGAGTGTAGAAAATAAATCTTTCTGACCCCTGACCCAACTCAGAACTAAGGCTAAGTGTCTTAGAAATGAGGTCCAGAAAAGCTTCACTGGGGCAGTGGGCACTGGAAATGGTGGAATGCGGAGCAATGCCTGGGGAGACACAGGAACAGAGAAGCGCCCTGCATAGAAAGTGAAGCAAGCCTGGACTGAGTGGCCAGCTTAGAGTAGATGCTCTCTCTGGACGGTGCCTCCCTGTAAAGTCTCGTCCTGTCCCAGTCTCAGCCACATTCTAGAACGATTGCTTCACTTGTCTTTCAGCTAAGTCACTTTGTCGATAGCCCTTCAGCACAAACATGTTTGCAATTGGAGAAATTCAGCCCTAACAGTAGGGCCAACTTAGAGGCAAGTAAACCAAATCCACTATTAAAACATTGCTTCAATCCCTTTTAGAATGGAGCTCCCTTTCAAAGCACAACCGCCTCTTCCTTGGTTTGGAAAGCTCAACTCCAGTTCTTTTCCACACAAGTACAAACTGTCCCTCAGTCAGTGCGAGCTGCCACCCCACAAGACTGAGTGCGGCTCAGCTGGGTGTGGTAAACACACCTGTGAGTTCAGGACTTCAGGAGCCTGAAGGCTGAAGAGTTTCACATAGATATCCAACCTGGGCTACGTAGTCATTTCAAGCCTAGACCACATACAAGACCAGAAAGAGGGGGCTCAAAGATAATTTCTATGGCTTCAATGTGAAATTACCCCCCCTCCTCCTCCACAGATAGGTTTGTGTGTATGAAGCTGTCATGAAAGGTTATGGAGCTTTTAAAAGAGGGCGCCTCGCCAGAGAAAAATGGTCCACTAGTGACCACTCTTGAGTTTTATGGTCTAGTCCTACTTCCAGCCCCTGATGCTTCCTGAGTGGGAGCAGGGGTACCAAGAACCTAACCAGGTGCTCCCACCACCTGGTGCTTCATGCCACCTAGATGGACTGTGTATCCCTTCAACCGTAAGTCCAAAGAACTCATCTCACCCCTTAGGTTGCTTCTTGCCAGGGATGTGGCTGCAGCAACTGTATAAACATCGTCAGGTAACCAATTCAAGCTCAAACACAAGTCCACTCTGGCAGCTCCTGGTGAGAGGGACATACGTACACGGTTGTTCCCTGTCTCACCGAGACTGAATTCTAGACTGGTGTTCTTCTAGGCTCACCAACTGACTCGGGGCGGGGCTTACACAGCAAGGGCAACTGTGGAGTGGCTGGGACCAGCTTCCCTCCCGACGCATTCCTACCAGGAAGGGCTGTAGATGAGAGGCAGGTTTGGGGAGCCTGGGAGCCAGGGTCTAACGTTACTTTAAAAACACTACCAGATACAGCAGGGCATTTGCAGTTCCTCTAATCCTTTCCCCAGACAGACTGACACAGTACTGGACTAAGAGCCCTATGGGCAGTCCAACAGTGGCGGTCTGAGCCCTACAGCGAGGGCGGCATGGTAGGAGAGACTGTGCCTGCAGACTGAACAAAGGGAGGCACCTCAGGCTACTTTCTCAACAAACAAAATTCCTCTCCCCATCTCTACTGGGGAATGAGTCCGTCTGCTGGACAAAAATCACTGTTACAAGAAAGACCAAAAATTACAACCATTACGTGTGTCAACAGTCAGGCTTATCACCATTTCCCAAACTTCTCCTAATAGCGTGGTCATCAATATATTTGCATGTGGAAGACAGAGGTCAATTCCAGGTGTTAGGCTCAGACACCTTTTTCTCCTTTGATGTGGGGTCTCTCACTGGCCTGAAATGCAACAAGTAGTCTATGCTGGCTGGTCAGCTAGCTAATGGGAATGCCCCTGTCTCCACCCTCCCTGCTCTGGAATCACAAGTCATGCCACCATGCCCAGATTTGTTTGCAATGTGTGTTCTCGGATGGAAGTCAGATCATCAAGCTTGCAAGTAGTTCAGTTATCTTCCAAACCTCTGTCCTCAATGTTCTCTAGAGCAAGTGTCTGAAATCTTGAGATTAATCTACAATTAACAATTAGGATAAGATGCTTTTTTGCTCATTTTGCAGGACTATGAACAGAACACACCCTTACCGAAGGGCCACAGCCACAACCACACTGTGGTCGCTTTCATCTCTCACTTTTTTAGCAACCTCTACCCTCTGGTGCGAGTCACTGTAGGCAGAGACACCCGGGCCCGAATAATTACACAGAAACTATATTAATTAATATAATAATTATATTAATATTGTTTGGCCAATAGCTTAGGCACATTTCTAGCTAATGCTTATATCTTAAATTAACCCATTTTTATTATTCTTTGTATCACCACAAGTCTATGGCCTACCGCTAAGGTTCTGGCTGGCAGCTGGTGTCATTTTCCTTTGGCAGCTACATGGCAGTCTCTCTGACTCCGCCAACTTTCTCTCTATATCTCTGTTCGGATTTCCCACCCAGCTTTACTCTACTAAGTCATTGGCAGAAACAGCTTCTTTAATAACCAATGGTAATAAAACATATTTATAGCATACAGAGGGGAATCTCATAGCGAGTCACCCTTTAATGGGCATCTACAAGCAGTCCTGTGAATAAAAAGAGCAAAAATGGTACTACAAGACTTTTGTTTTGAACAATCTCCAACACATAAGGAAACAGGCAACATTCAGCTTAAGCCCGACCTCTACCAAACACTTGCCAACACCTGCCTGAACTCTCCTCTCTCAACTAAAGCAGCATCAATTTGGCATTTTGCTGCTGAATATGACTTCAAGACCTAATCTAGTCTGCCACCCAACTTTCATCATGTATGTTTTGAGGGTGGAAACCACGTCTCAGGCTTGGTAATCCTTTACAGGTGCACTGTGTTGCCAAGGCAAAATTTGAGGAAACACAATGGATGTTCTGCTACAAGAAATATCATGGATATGAAAGGCACTGCCTCTAGGACAGAGCAGAGAACAGAAGAACTAAATTCTTCAGTGTATTCTAACAAAACGGGCTGGTGGTTTCCACTTCTCAGCTGCTCCGGTCTAAACCACAAGCATCTCCAGTTCCTGCCCTTCTGACTCCTCACCAGGCGCAGCAGGGATGAGGCTGTACAGTCCCAGCATCAGCCCCCGGCCCAGTGGTGCTCACAGGTTGAAGCTGGAGACAGGAGACAAACAGCAAAGGTGACATTTGCATAATGAGACTTTCTAAGGGGCCTTGAGACTTAGGAATAACAAGTCTCAAAACCTGCGAGTAGGAGGGTTGGAAGACACGTGGGAGACTGCAGCAGAAGCAAGGAGAAATTACTGCCAGACTCTCAAAGAACAGAGGCTCTGAGAGAGAAACAGAAGGTGGAAAGAGGTGAGAGAACGGCAGCTTTTCAGAGCTGTTAAGTAGTTGGATTTGGCTGGAGTCTGGGGGCAGAGGCGGAAAACAGGACTCTGCGTGCAATACTAGGGCTCTGAATTCACCTGCTGCTGGAGAGATGTTCCTGCAGAAATTACAGCGAGCAACACGACCCAGAGAATGGATCCACGAGACATCCAGACACTGCAGTCGGCAAAACTCAGCAAAGACAGCGAGGATGAAAAGAAGGTGACTCACACATTCCCCTAAAAACTAGAAAGATATGCCAGAGAAACGTGCATTGCACTCGTTAGCCTGATTTCCTTCTCTTGCAGGGCTGAGGAATGAGGTCTTACATGCTGGGTAAGTGCTCAGGCACCAAGTGTCTTAGGGTTGCAATGAAATGCCATGACCAAACTCAAGCTGGAGAGAAAAGGGGTTATTCAGCGTACATTTAAATGCCATCGTTTATCATTGGAGGATGTCAGGGCAGGGGCTCAAAAAGGACAGGAACCCGGGGGCAGGAGGTGGCAGAGGCCATGGAGGGGTGCTGTTTCCTGGCTTGTTCCTCAAGGTTTGCTCAGTCTGCTTTCTTACAGAACCCAGGACCACCATCACCCACAATGACTGGGTCCTTCCTATCAATGACTACTTATGAAAATGCCCTACACATTTGCCAATAACCAGATCTTATGGAGGCATTTTCCCCACTAAGGTGACTTCAGCCTGTGTCTGAAGCTCACATAAAACTAGCCAGCACCCCAAGTGGCAGCCCCAAGTGGGTTTGATAATGAGCTAAGAATACGATCAGTACTTTACTTTCCGAATCAACGAAACACGGAGACTGGCAGAAGATAAGGAAAGGAAAACTCTTGAAGACCACAGCTCTAGCACAGCCAATGCTGGCATGAGTGAACTCTACCCTCCGTCAGCTCTTCTTCCTGCTGACTCTCCTGTCCCGGTGACGGCCATTCCTCACCTGGTCCCTCTGCGTGTGTGACAGAGCGGAGCGAGGCTCCGCACCGCTGCCTATCACTGCCCTCTATTCTCAGTCTTCCTCTCAAAGTATTTCCTGGCAGTAGAAAAATCAGACCACTCCCTGAGTCCCTTCTTAGCTCTTTCTCACAAAGCCTCCGCAGTCCTATGAGTGCTGGGAATGAGCTCTCTGCAGGAGAAAACGCTTCCGTGTTCCTCACTCATTGTTTCCTCCGATTTTATCTATTTATTTTATACCCCAGCTGTAGTTCCCTCTCCCTCCTCCCCTTCCAGTACCTTCCATCCTACCTCCCATCCACTCCCTCCCCCTTTCTGTTAAGAAAAAGGCAGGCCTCCCATTGACATCAACTAAAAAACATGGTATATCAAGTTGCAGTAAGACTAAGCGTCTCCTCTTGTATTAAGGCTGGGTGAGGTGACACAGTATAAGGAATAAGGTCCCAAAAGCTAGTAAAAGAGTCAGAGACAGCCCCTGCTCCCACTGTTAGGAGTCCCACAAGAAAAGCAACTATCATACATGCAGAGTGTCTAGGCCAGTCCCATGCAGGCTCCCTGGTTGTCAGTTCAGTCTGTGAGTTCCAATGAGCTCAGATTAGTTGATTTGGTGTTTTCTTGTGACATTCTTGACCTCTCTGACTCCTACAATCCTTCCTCCCTCTCTTGAGCAGGATTCCCCGAGGCTGGCATAATGTTTGGCCGTTTCGTCACCATCTGTTTCCACCAGTGGCTGGAGGAAGCCTCGCTGATGACTACTGACTGGGTTAGTTAATCCACGGGTACAGCAGAGTACTGTTAGGCATCATTACCTTGACCTTTTTTTCCTCCCAAATCATATCTGGTTCTGTTCTAGGTCTCTTAGCCACAGCCTCTGGGTCCTGGCCCTCCAGGCAGTGTCATGGGTGGGCTCACTCTCCTGGCATGGGGCTCAGGCTGGACCAGTCATCAGTCGGCCACTTCCACAATCTCTGTGCCCCCTTTACCCCAGAACATCCTGTAGGCAGGACAGACCATAGTTTGTGGCT
Source organism: Arvicola amphibius (assembly GCF_903992535.2). Lineage (NCBI taxonomy): Eukaryota > Metazoa > Chordata > Mammalia > Rodentia > Cricetidae > Arvicola > Arvicola amphibius. Next base: position 22,433,805 of record NC_052061.1, on the reverse strand, counting down.
GGGCTGGTGTCCCAGTCCCTCTACTGGAAGTCTTGCCTGGCCACAGGAGATGGCCGGTCCCTCGCTCTTAAATACCTGGATGGCATATTAGCAAAGAGCAAAAGGGAGAGGACAGAAGAAGAAAAAAGAAAGAAATGAGGATATTGACTTAGTATTTAGATTTAATTTACACAGACATCACAATCACACAGTCAGTTAGTTCAAAGACAACTGTAGGCTGCCACTTCAGGGCCCATAACCTCAGAGACTTCTACTTATCAAATGGCTAATCTCTAGGCTCAGACAGACTAGCTGAGAACTAAGGAACTGTACCCACACGGACACAGTTGCACTTTCCTGATGAAGCCAAATCAGGGACTTTTCTATTCAAAAACTTATAAATGAAAATCTTCCTCTCTTCCCACATATGCCTAAAAACAACAGAAAGATAAAATAACATTTAAAAAAATAAAGAAGACATGCATATCCTCAAACACCTGTCCATTGTCTCCATCAACAGAGACAGAAGGGAAATACTCAGAGGTCGATGGAAGGATAAGACAAAGGTCAATGGTACCAGGACCCATTGGGCACAGAAGAGGTGACAATACTCAGATCTTGCAGCTTCTCAGAACCTGTGATCTACCAGGCCTTGGACAGTATGAAGCTCTCCAAAGTAAATGCAAACTAAGCTTTCATTGTCCCTAGGAACTGGGACAATTCAGTTCCTGAATGTCCGCCTTTCCTTCTGTTAGCTGTGGGCTAACAACAAAACTTGGCTGTGAGTGAAGCTGCTGTTGGAAACAGCAGCTGAGCGAGGAAAGGAAACAGGAAGAGGAGAGGGAGAGAGGCTCCAATGCACCCTTGGCAGCACACCGATGGCATGCTCCTTTATAAGGAAGTCAAGATAGTTAATGTTTTCAATATAAAATACACCCCACAGACTAATGTTTTGAAAACTTGGTACCCAGTGAGTGGCATTATTTTGGGGAGGTTCTGGGAATGCTGCAAAAGGAAAGAAGTAGGTAACTGGGGCAGGACTTCAGGGTCCCATCTTTCATTGACTCCTTCCTGGATCCCCATGATATCAGGTTCTGTTCTCGGCCACATGCTGCTACTACCATCATGATGTTCTGCTCAGGTGTACAGGGTCAATTAACCCTCCGAAATTATGAGTCCAAATCCTGTCAGGTACTGAGACACAGCTGAGCAAGAGTAACTACAGTCAGCACGCTCAGAAAATATGAAAAGCCAGTGATTTCAAGAAACATAATACAAAGAGTGGAAAGAGAACCATCAACATCCAAGTTCTGGGAGAAGAAAAAAACTGAGAGGAAAGAAATAAGGACACACTCCTAAAAATCAAAGAAATTACAGACGACCCCAAGTCAACGGACTCAAGAACAGTAAACTGGAAAACAAAGAAAACCGTGGATGTAAAAAACACTACTGCATAATTCAAGAACACCAGATACAAGAAATAAACCAAGCCGGGCAGCGGTGGCACATGCCTTTAATCCCAGCACTCAGGAGGCAGAGGCAGGCAGATCTCTGAGTTCAAGGCCAGCCTGGTCTACAAGAGCTAGTTCCAGGACAGGCTCTAGAAACTACAGAAAAACCCTCTCTCAAAAAACCAAAAAAAAAAAGAAGAAATAAACCAAAACCTATGCAAATATAAAGAAATATAAAGAAGACAGCATATAAAAGTCATTCTAGCACAGACTTCTCAACAGCACTCGAGTGCAGAACAGAATCCACCAAGTCTTCAAAGAATCGGGGAAAAGAATTCTAACTGCATTTCAACATGTCAGGACATCATAAAAATATCATCAGACAGTACAAATCCCTAAAGGCCCAACACTAAAAAAAAAAAAAAAAAAAAAAAAAAAACTATACTGGCTATTCTCATAGAGAAAGTCTTCAATATTTTTATCAAGAAAAGCAACAGAGGGATGTCCAACTAACTTGGTAATGTCTATATTGTTACCATTAATAAAGGCAATGGCAACAGAATAACCAAAGGGAAAAAGAAGATTCCAGAAAATACCCACAAAGGTAGGGAAATGAGAAGAAACTGAGACTGTTGTGCTGGTGGCGGAGGCAAAATGTCAGAAGTTTAAGATCTCAACAGAGAAATAAGAGTATATGACTCAAAGAAGGATAACCACTCTAGAAACAAAAGGGAAGAAGACTACCATCAGGGACACGGAAGACTACTATCAGGGACATGGAAGACTACCATCAGGGACACACGGAAGACTACCATCAGGGACATTTGCTTTCTTAAAGAAAAGGAAAAATGTATCAAATGCATTAAATGAAAAATACATAATGACAAAAATTGTAACATAATGATAATTATATAAAAATGGATTAAACTTGCTAATTAAAAGACAATGGTTCTCCAATTACATTTTAAAAATCATACAATATGCTGATTTAAAGAAGCAAGCTTAGGGCAAAAAGGACAAGTTGAAAATACAAGAAAAAGGATGGAGATACTAGGTAATTAAGACCCAAAAGAGAGGTAATGACAGGAGGTACATAAAGGTCACTTAATGAAGACCAAGGTGGTAATCAAACAAGGAAATAAAACCACAACCTCAAGCAACCAACCATAACCTACAGGAGAAATAGAAAACTCAACATTGTAGTGACAGGCTTTATGTGCTCTACCCAGACCCCAACACGTATCAAGAAAAAGAAAAGCCCTAGAATCAATGTACAAGGAGACTCCTATAGCCCCACCACCCTGTCACACACACACACACACACACACACACACACACACACACACACACACACAAACACACCTTGCAGCAAATAGAAGATAATATTCTCAACATCACATAAAATATTTTTGAAGGAAGGCCCTAAAATCTTAAATACTTAGTTATTTTTCTGTTCCATGAAGAGACACTATGACCAAAGCAACTTAGAAAGGAAAGCATTCCATCAGGGCAGACTTAGTTTCATGGGGCGGGGCAAGGCAGCGAGCAGGCAGGCAAGCAAGCATGGCACTGGAGCAATAGCTGAGAGCTCACATGCTGAGAGAGAGGGAGGAAAGGGGGAAGAGGGAAGAAAAAGGGAAAGAGGGAGAGATAAGTGGGAGGGAGGAGATAAGTGGGAGGAAGGGGAAGAAGCTGGGCGGGGGGACCCTGAGAATAGCATGGGCTTTTGAAACCTCAAAGTACACGCCAAGTGACCCACATCCAACAAGGCCACACCTCCTAATACTTGAAAAACAGTTCTACCAACCAGGGACCAACATTCAAACATAAGCCTACAGAGTCTGTCCTCATTCTAAGTACCAAAGGAGAACTGCAAGACCATCTACATTTTAACAAAATGCTGTTCCTTATAGTTCCCATGTCAGCAAACTAAATACAGTCACTAAAAAGCTACCAGAAAATACTTAGAATTCAATGACAATAAAATATATTTCATACTAAAACTTTTTTCTCTTTGGTTTTTTGAGACAGGGTTCTTCTGTGTAACAGCACTGCCTGTCTGGAACAAGCTCATGTAGACCAGGCTGGTCTCGAACCCACAGAGGTCTGCTTGCCTCTGCCTCCCGAGTGCTGGGATTAAAGGCATGGTCCAGGCGCATACTAAAAATTTTAAGACAAAGTTTAAAGAATACCAAATAGAACAGTATAACTTTAAAATATTAGAAAAAAAGCATTTTATGCCAACAGATAATCTTCCCAAATATTGATAAAGGACAGTCATCATAGAATTCACATACTGTAGAAATAAACATCATAGATTGTTCACATACTGTAGAAATAAACCCAAGCTTCTACATAAGTAAGAAGCTAATATCCTTAAATATCACTTTCACTGTTCATTGGTATATAAAGCTTGCTGAGACAAACAGTCTGCAGGTGATCTGGCATCTAGCAACTTCCTCTACACATACAGTCAGATTCAAATCTCAATATCAACTACTTTATTTCTGAAAGTAGCTTCAGTACAAATTAAATGGATTTCCCCAGCAGTGGTTGGTAGAACCAAACTCCTGCCATAATGTCAGCCTGTATTTCCCACGGTTTAGAGGGTCACTCACAAGAGCTACCACACTGCACCGTAGTGGCCTTTCCTCTTATATTACCATGACATACGAGGACACTGGAAAGAGCTATGGGATCTAAGATCAGGAACTCATTTCTTATGTTTTGACATAATTTCTAGTTTGTTAAAATATGGTCTGGGTTGGTAGATTTTACCAAAACTAGTATGTAATGCTACACGAACTAGCATAAACTATAACATGCCAAATTGTACATTTCTTGTTCCCCAGCTCAAAATGCTACTCTACTTGATATCATAAATAAAATGTCATGTTGAGCAGCAAATGTGGAGGTGGTCTACACACAGTTAGTTCTGCCCTGGGGGAGGAACAATGCAGCCATCTATTTACATGAATGTCTGCATGTTGTTTGTACACACATGTAAATGCCGTGTATGTAACAAGTGATCACTATAGAAAAGAGATAAACACAATGACAGAATCCTCAAGCCCTTAGATAGCCATAGTCGGAGCAGACTGCCTTCCTAGATTTCTAGGCTTATTCTACATTCAAACAGTGTTTCCTTTAAAGAAGAGGTTCTTCCTTTCCTGTTCATTCATAACCATACTGTTGGGGGTGGAGGGGTGTGAAGACTTTTATCCTTATTGCAGGCTACGCCTGTGCTGCTGTTCAGTGCTTCAGCACAGGGATGAAACACCCAGAGTCCTAGGGCTACTGCCTAGTAGTTCAGGCCTTGTCAGCTGTGGGGTCTAGAAGAGCCACTCACCTTCTCTGTGTCAATTCCTTTACTTCACAGAGATATGAACAGCACCTGTAGTATGTCCTGAGGAATACCTAAATATTCGCAGTAAATATTGGTGAGAACAGTATCTGTCTTGTAGTATGATAATTAGTGATTAGTATTCCTCAACTTTGTGGCGTATTCCTCCATAAATTATTAACATGTCTACGAAGAGTATATAAATATTGGTTCTATAAAAGAACCAAAATAATAAACAGAATTAAATAACTACTGTTCCTAATATGACCCGAAGAGAAACAGAAACTCATGACCGCAGTCACACTTAACACCTGAAAAGTCCGTGCAACATAAAAAATATCCGTAGTTCCAAAATGCAAATCAAAACTTAATTTGAACAGGCACAAAGATTTAAAAAAAAAAACATCTAAAGGTGACACTATACTCCTCCACAAACACGAACACATAGCAAGTCAAGCCCCAAAAGTGCCACAGTATCTCCTAAAGGCCAAACACAGACACTAGGAAAAATGGCACGTGAGGACATTTTCTCTGCTGACTTGATCCCTTTTCCTCTGTAGTAGCAAGAAGTAGGTAGGAACTGAGAAAGTGGCCGTGGGTTGCTTGTGCCTTAGTTTCAGGGGCATCTTTTTTCCTCTGCTAGGTTTCTTCGGGGTCTTCATGAGTTCCCTGAATAACATAAGCAATTCAGAATTGACCACATTGGCATAATACCCTCCCCACTTTGCGATATCGGCTCATCGTCCTGGTTACCAAAGAAAACACTTCAAATCACTCACTCTTGACAGTCTTAAAAATTCCACTTCATTCAGGATAAACAATACTGTGGCTGGTTTGAAAAGATGTTTCTTAGACAGCCCGGCTACCTCCTACGCTGCAAGACTCTCAAGGAGGACTAAAAAGAGACTGACAGCTGCTTGAATTCAGAACTAGAAATTAAAATAAAAGCTATTAGAAGTGAAGAAAGAACACACTCCACAGGGAGACAAGCGCTAAAGGAATTTTCTCTTCCACAGAGTCTAGTTACCTGCCATGAACTCATTTTCACCACAGCAGCAGCAGTGGTTCTTAAAGACGTTAAATAAACCCTTTTCCTTCTCCCGAGAAAGGGGACAATGTTCATCCCACACAGAAGCACAGAGGAGGCTACACAGGAAGTTGGAGACGCTGCCTTTCCCTTTCTCGCTAGCTTTGGGGGGCGGAGAGACCTATGCCGAGGCCGCAGCACACATGATTTATTGGCACGCCACAACTCAATTACAGCTTGAAGCTTCTAGCTGTCTTTTCTAACCTATTGATCTTATCACTGTAAAACCGAGTTAAGAAATAATCGGTCTACACGGACTGTCACATTGTGGGCCTAGTCTCAGCCTCAACATCACAACACAGTGATTCTACATCAAGGAATTGCCATAAGCTCTGAAGGGGGGCGTAAGAGGCACCCACACTCAGGAAGTTTTTACCCAGAATCCACTGATGAAATAACAGGTTGAACAATTACAAAAACGATGAGAAGACCCTTCTGCAACCCCACGATGGAGAACTGCTTTCACCTAGTCAGCTGGGCTGGTACATCCTTTGTGAAGATGGGCAGATAGGTCCACAATGAAAGCCAGCAGCTGCAGGACCCGGGCGATGACGTGTGGCATCTGTGGTTTTATGGTGTCCCTTCTATTTCCCACACTGTTGGAAGTGCTCTGCTAACACCTGTGGGAACGTGGCCACAGCTCCCTAACAAAAGCACATCTTTTTATTTACTGAATTTTTACATTTTACATACCAACCCCAGTTCCTCATCCCTCCCTTTCTCCCACCCCCACCTCCCCAATCCACTCCTCAGAGGGGGAGTCAACAAAGTCTACCATACCAAGCTGAGGCAGGACCAAGCCCCTCCCCCCTGTATCAAGGCTGAGCAAGGTGTCCCACCACAGGGAATGGGCTCCAAAAGGCCAGTTCATGCATCTGGGAAAAGTCCTGGTCCACTGTCAGCCCCCCCCCAAAAGATCAAGTAACATAACTGTCACCCACATTCAGAGGGTCTAGTTCTGTCCCATGCAGGTCCCCCAGCTGTCAGTATAGAGTCCATGAGCTCCCACTAGCTCGGGTTAGCTATCTGTGTGGTTTTCCCCATCATGATCTTGATCTCCCTTGCTCTTATGGTCCCTCCTCCCTCTCTTTAACTGTATCCAGGAGCTCAGCCCAGTGCTTGGCTGTGGGTCACTGCATATGCTTCCATCAGTTACTGGATGTAGGTTCTATGATGACAATTAGGGTAGTCACAGGCCTTCCCCAAAAGCCCATCTTAGGAGACTTTACCAAGTGCTGGGCTGGAGCACAGAGTCCTGCTGAGCAGAGGAAGGATCGTACAAGCCAGGGGAGTCAGGATCATTACAAGGAAGCACACAGAAGCAACTGCCTGCTCATGGGAGCTCACAGACCATGGACTGATTGATGGCTAGGAAACTTGCATGGGACAAGTCTAGGCCCTTTGCATATGTGTGACAGTTGTGTGGCTTGGTCTATTTGTGGGACTCCTGGCAATGGGAGTGGGGCCTGTCCCCAATGCTTTGTCTGGCTTTTGGAAACCTGTTCCTAAAGCTGGGTTGTCTTGTCTTGCCTAGCCTTAATGCAAGGACAGAAGCTTAGTCCTACCCCAACTTGATACGACATGCTTTGTTGGCACCTATGGGAGGCCTGCTCTTTTCTGAACAGAGGTGAAAGGGCTGGATTCGGGACGGGGCAGAGAGGAGATGTGGGGGAAATGAGAGGAGGGGGAGAGGGAAGGAGGCTTTTATAAGCATATTGTTTTGGAAGCACACAGCCAGCACAAGTATCAACCAGGTATCCCTGGCCTGTTTGTGTGGTGGTGGCCTCCCTGCTCTGGGGTGAACCTATGAATCAAAGTGGACATGTAAAAGCGGAGTAAAATGAGTTCTGTTCAGTCCCAGCTGACATGGCAATACAGGTGGAGGAAATCCCACGGGGCCTCACCCCGACATGCAAAGCTGTAGGTAATTAACTACTGCTGAGAAAGGGAGGATTACTCTTCTCTAGTGACAAGCCCCCCCGACTGTGATCCAGTGCCAAGGGGCTGGCCTTAGAAACGCACATGCAGGCAACTCTAAATGGACTTACTAGGTCACACTTTCATATTCATTCACTCATGTACACAGAACAAAATGCTTAAAGGGTAGAGGGTTCCATGAATTTGGGAGGAGGGGAATATATACAAGGAGTAAGATAATTAATTATATTTTAATTAAAACTTTAAAATGCACTCAGAAAAAAAAAGTGAGTTTTGTCTTCTTTGTGAGCACGAAGACTACTCCTTCTCTATGAACACGCAGCACTTTGGTACTTAACACTTCTCCCTCCACGGCCTTCCAGGGGCACACTCCCCTCTCTGCTGACAGCTGCTCAGCGCTCTTCCCACCCTGTGACCACAGCCTCCTTGCTGGAACAGTGAGGCTGCTCTGAGTAGTCGCTATCATGTAACCATGCCCGTCATACTCAGCGGAGGATAAACCAGTACCTTAGCTGTGCAAACTGAGAAATCAGCCTGGCGTGTAGGAAGCACGCATGACAAAGACTCTATAGAAGTTCTTCGTCAGCAGTGTGGCATAATTCCAATTCTAGAATTCATTGCCATTAAACCCCCAACGAAGGGCAATGGCAGAAAACTCAACAGTTATTAAGGTTCACTATTTTAGGATTTAAAAAATTCTACATATGCTACATTACAGAATATTTGCCAACCATATTTAAGGCTCTAAGTTCACCCTGCAAAATCTACACTTAGAAGACCACACAGAGACCTACTCTCACATCTTTGTTTTTCTTGCTTATACCTCCGAAATCAAAATAAATTCTCTTACTCTACTGAAGCTGGTTAAATTCATACCCATCATCACTTTAAGTGTCCATTGCTGGCGGTGACACTGAGTGGGGGCTGAAGAGACCTCGGCATGGCCTCCCCTTCTATCTGCCTCTCCCTCAACAGTGTACACTCATCCCCTTTGCTTCCTTCCCCCCTGCTGCAGGACCACAATAACACATGTTCAACAACATGCGCCGCAGCTCACACGCTTCGCTTCTCATCCAATGTTACAAGTACCAAGCCAATGGTACCCAAGGAAGACCAACAATAGAGAATATCATATCCTGCTAATTGGCTTGCCAGATGATGCTATCTTCAACCCGCATTAAATCATATTTTTAACTTGCCTAAAGAAGTAAACTGCTATATCATGCACAGAATATCTAATTATACTCAGGAAGATGCACAGAACAACTAGTCTCAGAAGCGTCTAGTTCTGCTTAAAATTAAAGCTGCGCGAAGGGAGGAAGAGTTCAATCAGGACTCAAGACGGTGAGCCTTTCCTCATTCTTCAAATCACTACTTCTGGTTTTTTCCTGCCGTGAGAGGAAAATAAGAGAGGTCACTGTCATCTCAAGCAGGCCCACAAACTTCCCTCCACGTTAAGAGGAAATTACAGAAAACCCAGCAGCCCTCTTCATACAAGAGGGAGCATGGACACGAACCCAGGGGAGCTGGAGAATGTGAACCGTGCCCCACGGCCTTAGTTACTTTAGTACTAGTTCTAAGGAAATAAAAATATGGGATAACGAGAATGAAATCAAAGCAAACACAGAGCAAACACGGAGCAAAGCACGGAGCAGCCTGCTTCAGACTCCGCTACTTCATTAAAAGATTCAGCCAAACTGATGCAGTTTAGAAGTTCAAGAGATTACTAAAGGCCATGGGAAAGTGAGCAATGAGCATTCTGTAAGGCAAGCATTTCAGAAGATATAATACTGCAATCTTGTACAGCTGCTCTGGAAATCAGGATGGTGGATTCTCAGAAAATTGGAAATCAATGTACCTCAAGACCCAACAATATCACTTTTAAGTATATACCAAAAAGATACGCACTCATACCACAAGGACATTTGCTCAACTGAGTTCATAGCAGCATTATTCATAATAGCCAGAACCTGGAAACAACCCAGATGCCCCTCAACCAAAGCATGGGTAAAGAAAATGTGGCTCGTTGGCTTTCTGAGGACGCAGGTTCAGTTCCCAGGACACACATGGTAGCTCACAGTATCTGTAACCCCAGTGCCAGCGGACCCGATGCCTCTTCTAGCCTCCACGGGCACTGGACACATGTGGGGCATGAATGCACACTCAAAAACACGGAAACATGCCTAATTTAAAACAAAGGAACAAAAAAAAAAATCAAGGTTGGCCTGAAACTAAATGGACCGTGGAACTAGAAAAACCCAAATACTGTTCTGCTAAAGAGCAGAGCACTAAGATGAGTCCTGACTGCATTCCGCTATCACCATACACCACCCCCCCCTCTCAGAAGCTTCCACCTGCAGTGGCCCAGGCCCAGCAGGAGATGGCCAGCACAATGCTGATTTGGGAGTGGGTTTTGTCTCACAATACTGTCTGGGCTTTTTCTGTTTTTAACCTCACAGCTTGGGCTTATATGTCATGATTTACAATTTTGTTTTTATTGGTTTTCTGTGTGTGTGTGTGTTTTGTACTATTTCTTTGGCTCTTTCTTCCCATTTTGTCCTATTCTGGTTTGTGTGGTTTTATTTCATCTTATTTTGTTTTAGTATTATTATTTTTTGAGGCCTTTGTGTATTCTAATGAAAGCGAGGAAGAAAGGGTATGGATTTGTGTGGATGTGAAGTGGGGAGGATCTGGGAGGCGTTTAGAGAAAAGGAACCTGAAATGAGAATATTACATTAAAAAAATCTATTTTCAATTAATGAAGGAAGGAAGAAAGGTTGGTTGGTTTAAAAAAGAAAGTCAAGGTTGTCACCAAAAAGAAAGAACAGAGTTATAAAACAAAGGAGAGTAAAATAACATGCAATTAAACATGAAGCAACAAACATATGATAGAATGAAGGAAATGCATAATTGATATTTTCCCTCAAAATTAAGTAACATTTAAGAAGTATAACATCAGGAGTGATCACGATTCGATGGCAGAGCATTTGCCTGACATCGAGGACAAAAATATTTCCTAAAGCTTAGGAGCAATATACTCCATATGCCATCTTGAATTTTCCATCAAAACTGAGAATACTGCTAAGAGACACTTCTCAGTCATTAATAATCACTTAGAAACTTTGCACAGAAAGGTAGCACCTCCACAGATTTGTTAAAGTACAATTTTACTCCTAAGACTAACAGAACGTAGCTGTGATTTCCAAACGCCTGACTTTGATCACCTCCACCGTCAAACAGTTAGCTCTGGTTCCCTTGCAGGCCTTCAGACATCTAGTTGTCTTGTGTGTATTTCTTGCTCCCCTCCTACTTTCTGGCATTTGCTTGTTTCACTATTTATTAACACTTCTAGTAGAGGACAGGTGAGCTGGGGGAGAAGGTGAGACTCAAACCAGGCAGTTTTACTCCTTATTAGCAGCTCCGTTGACAAAGAAAGTGAGAAGAGAAAAAAGTCAGCTGGGTCACAAGTGGAATGAAGTCTGAAGAGAAGTTCTGGGAGCTGGAGAGACGCCCCATCAGTAAAATACCTGCTGAGCAAGCCAGGAGGGGACACTGGGGCGTGTCTTCCACATCACCAAGCTGTGCGTGCTCATATAGGCGTAACCCTAGCACTGGGCAGAACCAGTGAGTGAGTCCTGAGTTCAACAAGAGCCTTCCCAAAAGATAGGCTGTAGAGATCTCTGACCTAAACACACACACACACACACACACACACACACACACACACACTGACACACACACTCCAATCAGAAACTGATATTCATGGCTCATACTTTTCTCTGGGAAACAGGAAAATACTATCTGACCTTTGTTTCTGACACGTGTGCACATAGCAAGCAATTCAGAAATAAACAAAGAACAGTGCACCTAGTATTGTTACCAGAGTATTGTGGGTCTTTCTGCATGCACCTCCAGTCACTTGAAGACAGTTGCCACTTCCCTGCATGAACCAACACACTTTTCTCTTGAATGTGTGTTCATGATGAAGGTATTATAATTTGGTTCCCGTCAACATAACCACAACAAAGACTTAAGGATTCGCAGCAAGAAGAGAAGTCAAGAATAACCTTGAATTTGGAAAACTGACTCAACAGGAGGAAATGCGCAGGCAAAAATGCAGCTTGCACACCACATCACCTTGTTTTCCTCACGAGAACCACGTGACTACAAATCTCCAACCAGCCCTTGTGGAGCTTGGATACCACATGACCTTGTTTTCCTCACGAGTACCACATGACTACAAATCACCAATGAGCCCTTGTGGAGCTCGCAGTCTTGGCTCTGACCTAAAAGTTTAGACAAGGCTATGAGGTGAGAGCCGGCAAGCAACGAGAGTTTGGACAGGGCATGAGAATCACCATCTGCCACAACCACTGGCCCCAGTTCAAAGGCAGGCCAACTGGCCGCCCGGCTGTGGCGGTGACTGAAGGCTCTGCTCTTTGAGGACTTCGGTCCACCGGGTTCACCACAGCGCAGAAGCCCAAGCCCCACAACAGTGACCTGTGCCTCTAATCCAGACACATTAGCAGTGGATTGGTTCCACCAGCTCCTCGCTCACATCAAAGATCTGCTTTAATTTTAGTTCCATGTGTCTCGGGGTTATGTAACCTCACAGGAGGTCACACAAGTCTCCCAAAAAAGAAATTTAAGCTGCCTTAAAACAAAAAAAGAACTGTGCATAACAGAAACAAACACAAAACAGAAACTTGCATTTTTCTCTCTGACCAGAAAAAACGTCAACCTCCTTGCTAATCTAAAACATTACAATTTAGGGGAGACAGAAATAAGAACACAGAGACTGAAACATTAGGGCCCATGCCGAGGGTGGGTGACATGCTGTGCCGTCAGCACGCCACCAGCAGAACAAGCATCTTACCATCTTCCAACTCAAGACAAAGATTATACACAGCCACCGGCCTCTTGGTCCTCTGCCCCTGTCTCTTTGACTGTCGCGGTGGAGCATTTGGAGGTGATGCCGACAGGCAGGTGGGCTCAGGGAGGGCAGCATCAGGCGAGGTCCGAAATATCTGGCATTGGGGATAAGCACAGTGGTGTCATGAGTGAAACGTGTATTGTTACAGCAAACCGGAACCCGGTCACATTAGATCTGGGTTTATTCATGACAGACCAGAGCCAAAATCTAGTCCTTTGAACTTAAACATAAAAAAAAAGTTTTTAACACAAGATTTCAAAATAAAGCATTTCACTAAAATTAAAACAGCATTAGATCATTATATTTCAAATTTTTTTCTTAAAGTAAACAAATATAATGGTTTCCACCATGGGGCAGACAATCATGGCTCTTCATGCACAAGGAAAGGAGCCGGGAGCAGTATACAGGCATCAAGAACCCCTTAGGTTTCAAAGAGAGTTATTCTTATGCCAAACTGTCAGCCTAATTTTCTTCCCAACAACATAAACAGAAACATCCATTTACAAACATTTTTTATAGGTTTAAAAAATAGCCTGTGTCTATGAAATCACCTGTCTGGATTCTGATTTACAGTCTTCATAATTTTCTTATTTAATGTTTTATAGATTTCATCAATTCATTTAATATGTTCCAACCCTCTTAATAATTTTCTCTCCTATTTCTGGCCCAGAACATCGCCACCATGATTTATCTGCACTGCCATTCATATATCAGGAATGATAACATTAATTAAAATGCGCTGCTTCTTTGCTTAGCAATTTGTTTTCTTTGGACAAAGTAATATGTGTGTCACACAGAGAAGCATATCACACCACACTGCAGTGATTCATCACGGATGTCCCCGGCCACCAAGACCTGAGGGGAAAGGCTCCCTTCAGCCTCAGTGACTCTGGCCTTCAATGAAGCCATGAAATAAAAAAACTATAGGCATCAGCCTGACCTGTACCTGCAGAGGACTGACACATTCCTCCAGTGGAGAGAAGAAACAAATACCCAGCGTTAAAAAACCACAAATGTAGCCAGGTGGTGGTTGTGCACGCCTTTAATCCCAGACTCGGGAGGCAGAGGCAGGCGATCTCTGTGAGTTCGAGGCTAGCCTGGTCTACAGAGCGAGTTTCAGGATAGGCTCCAAGCTACACAGAGAAACCCTGTCTCAAAAAATCAAAAGAAAAAAGGACACAAATGTAAACTCACAAGGAAAGGTATTGCAATTACTTACTTACTCATTTGAACAGAATCAAGCACATGGTGTGTGTGTGTGTGTGTGTGTGTGTGTGTGTGTGTGTGTGTGTGTGTCAGAAAAACTGACACTGAAAGGGTTTGAATTAAAACCCTAGAGATTCTCACCTAAAAATTATTATATACCAATAAAAATAAGCATGTTTAACACTGTATTTGCTTTACAGTGTCATACTGCCCCCTCATGTATAAACAGAATAAGAAATTATTTAAGTTGCCATGGCCAAGTATTCGCCAGTGACAATCTCATCTGCTATTATAGCTGGCAACCTACTAACAGTGTCTTTCCACAGGATCTGGGGTCCACATGGCACTGGCAAAGAGGAGACTATACAGGTGTGACTTGAGAATCTGCTGCTGCCCAGACTGCTGGCCCAGCTGCTGTACTGCCACTGTCACTGTTCAAGTTAAAAAAGGTTGTGGCATACGGGGACAGGAGCAGTGGGGTGGGAACGAACATGAGAACAGTGATGGAGGGACGGTGGGAAGCACAATCCCAGTCAAAGGGAACAGCACCATGACCACACTTTATAAAGTCCCAAACTTATCTATGCTTGACTTTCACAAACATGGAGGATGCCTCTGGGATGTCATCAGGCCAGGATGTCCAAAGCACCCTCCGCCCCGCAACCCGGGACTGGCACTGCTTGGCTGGTAGTTTTCCAAGCATGATGCATAGACAGCATGCACACGTGCTGGCAGCTCAGGCACGTCCCTCTCCACTGGAGGGTGAGACATCTGGAGAAGGCTACCTAGCAGGAGGTGTGGGAGCTTGTCAATCTGCAGTCAGACCATTGTGACCCTACCACACCCCGAAGGCAGAACTAAGTCCTTCCCAGCACTTCAGTTCCCAACTAAGAGCTGGGGCCAGACATTAGTTGGTCTCCAGAAGACTTCAGGCGCCAATGGGTTTGTGCTTTCAAATTGTTTTGGGTTTTTTTTTTTTTTTTGGTTTATATTTTAAAGCTCCCAGGTCATTCTTTTGTGTAGTCAAAGCAAAGAAGGACCAACTTGGAAATCATCCACAGTTAGGACAACTTGTGTCTTCACTGTGGAAGGACTGAAGGCAAAAATCACAACACCAAAAGAATATTTCAGGAAAATAAAGGCACCAAACATGCACATGAATTTTTTAGACCACACCACATCCCATTTATACATATGAAGGTTCAAAGATTCCATCTATTGATCTTAATAAATTCTTTGGGGGACTGGCATCCGGACAGCTGAATCACCATCCACATTACTGCTGTTAACAAACCTAGCTATTCCCTAGAGACAGCACTGTCTGGGCTTTGGGACCTCACCAGCTCTGAGAGCTGAGGTTGATGCTGGAACTGATGCTCATGCATTGGGAGACCTCTTAACACAGTGCATCATCCAGTGCAGCATCAGGCACGCGGGACTCAGAATAGATGGATCCAATCTGCATTTGTGACACGAAACGTAAACAACGCAAATGAATCCAGGCCTCTATTATGCTGCTCAGCCGCTTTCACAAGACAACACTCATTTTCCACCACCTCCAATATTACCATAGCTGCTACTCTGAGCAGCTCTCCCAGTCCTTCAGAGAAAGACATCAAGCGAGGAGCTAAAAGGAAAGCTACAAATGGACTCTGGAGAAACTTAGAACCAAACGTCTGCTTTTAACACCTTCATTTCTCTACTTTAGCACTAAAATTTTACACTTAAATCACTTCCTGCTGTTTAGACAAGGCAGTACAGGGCACACGGACATAAGCCCACCAGTGACTCTGCCCCTCAGACACATCCACCTTGCCTCCCAATGTATTAGTATCAATTCCAAGGTCTTTTCTCCTCTCAGAAGGCTACAAAACTACCTGTTATGATTCTCTGCAATGTGCAGGAATGTTATTATATTCTTTCCAAGTCTACAAGAGGAAATAAGCAAAACTCTTCACATTGAATATTGAGCTGTTTTCTGGTGATCTGACTTTAGAATGTTCCACTTTTTCATGTTTTTCTCTACAATACCAAAACATCCTTCTTGAACCGCTATACACATCCCAGGTCTCTCTCTGGGACTTCACCACAGTAACTTGCCTCCCATCGCTTTCAATCCCCTAGTTTAGCATTCTACCTCCTGCTGCCTTTGTTTGAGGATGGATCGTATTTACTCAAAACTTCATTTTTAGCATTAAAAACTTCTTCACACACCTCCATATTTACAACACAAGAAAAACTCAGATCAGACAATCCTAACAAAACAAAGCTTATCGGGTAAGGAAGCGTTTGCAACCTCAGGTCACCCCACAGCGCTAGCACACACAGAAGTCTGTCACTGTTGTTCACAATCACAGGCTCCTCAGGTGCAATGCAGTAGATGCTCCAGCATGGGACTTGGCAAATTCTTCCTGCCACCAGGGGCCATGTGTGGGTATGAGTCACCTCTGCCAGAAGACAAGGAGCGCCTCTGAAATTTACACATAGTACCCAATTTGAACAGGCAGCATCTGAAGAGGGCAGTCATTCATCTTCACAAAGATGCTTCTGCAGGAGTCCAGTGATTTTCACCATGGAAGGAAGACTGTCCATTGCATCTGTGTGTTTCTGGCAGCTCCAGCAGCAAGTACAATTATTTAGCACATGATTATACCTGACATTATACCAAGTGCTTTATATATAAAGATTTGGATCAGATTTCCCGATGTCAGAATGCAAGTCTCAGCCACTGAACTTCACTGTGTCCTATTAAGTCCCATCATCTGATGTCCTCCACCATGATGTGCAACCTACAAATGCTGTCTTTCTTAAGCAGACAGAGACTTCCAGAAGACAGTGGCAAGTCAATGCATTTTCTTTCCCAAGTAAACTTCCAACATGGGAAGTGGGAAAAAAGGGCAAATTAAGTCCATTTCAGCTTCAGAGTCTACCGTGTGCAACTAAGCTGCTCTGAGGGGACCCGAAGGCCCACTGGCAACGTTCCTCGGTTTACCCTCCCTTTGCACCACAGATAACCCGATGGCCCAGAGACAAGGGTCTCAGAGTCAACTGCTGTTTAGCATCCTACTGGCCCCAACCCTTTGTCCCCAACAAGGTATGATTTACACACGTACTAGTGTCCTTCCAACCTGAGCCCCATATCCCAGAGTGCAGTCAAAAGAGACAACGTATTTGGACAAAACCACCCTGTAGTGAATATATAGAGACTTTATCTCTATATACGCCTGTCAGCATGAGACCCTGTCCGCTACTGTGAGAGACTGGAGAGAGACTTAACTCAAAGGAAGGCAGGAGCAGAGGACATTGTTATTCTGTGCATTCTTCCCATAGGCTCAAGCTCTGATGGTGGCCCTGACTTCACATGTCCTCTCCGAAAAAAGCCTTCAATTTGATTGACAAGTTAAAAAAAAAAAAAAAAAAAACTAAACAAATAAAAGTTAAAAAAAAAAAACCCAAAAAACAAATTTTGTTTGGCAGATATATGAAGTTAACAGGATTCTTGTTTTCTTCCTACATTTGAAGTTTGGGGAGACATGTGCAGACACATCCCCAGACCTAACAGACACTATCTCTGTAGCTATCAAAGACTAGAATGCACCGCCTAGCTAGCTGCAGTCTTTGCTTTAGCAATCTCGGTGGCGAGGCTTCTCCAATCAGCCTTCACAAAAAGGAGCGCGTCCCAGCCACACACTTCAAATCATAGGCAGGCTCCATGGAATCAACAGTGGCTAGAACAGCAATGCCCTGCCAGTGACTGGAAGAGACAATGGGACCACACACACTAAAACTCTGATAACATTACAGAACCAAAAGGCAGCAGGAAGCCACCACATGCTCCCAGATTACTGATTCCTCTCTATACAAAGGAAGCCTCTCAGGCCCAAGGCAAAAGTGCACACCCCTACACCATGGTGCGACATACATTTCCAGTTAAAAATGCTGTTCTACGGTTTGCAAAAGCTTAGAAAATCTCTCCAGGTGCAATGCTACCCACCTGCACCTGTACACATTTAGGAAACCCAGAACTGAGTTTCCACAGTCAGATGAAAGCACTTTCCCAAACACAGCTGCACCTCTGGCTTCCATAACTCAAACAGATACACATATTCTCCACTTAGGAAAATCCACCACCCAGATAGAACTTTTCTTCAGTGTGTCCTTTGCTAGCATGCATAGCAAACCTCACAATAAAGGTCTATATTGCAATCTATAAACTGCTTTTGGTAGGATTGCCTTTTTTATTATTTTGATCCTACCTTTCCAAGAACATGGGAGACCTTTCCATTTTCTGGTATTTTCTTCAGTTTCTTTCTTCAAAGACTTAAAGTTCATGTCGAATAGGTCTTTTACTTCTTTGGTTAGTGTTACCCCAAGATATTTTATGTTATTTGTGGCTATTGTGAAGGTGATGTTTCTCTGATTTCTTTCTCAGTTTCTTTATCATTTGTATATAGGAGGGCTACTGATTTTTTTGAGTTGATCTTGTATCCTGCCACATTAATGAAGGTATTTATCAGCTGTATGAGTTCCTTGGTAGAGTTTTTGGGGTCACTTATATATACTATCATATCATCTGCAAATAACGAAAGTTTGACTTCTTCTTTTCCAATTTGAACCCCCTTGATCTCCTTTTGCTCTAGCCAGAACTTCAAGAACTATGTTGAAGAGATATGGAGAGAGTGGACAGCCCTATCTTGGTCCTGATTTTAGTGAAATCGCTTTGAGTTTCTCTCCATTTAATTTGATGTTGGCTGTTGGACTGCTGTATATTGCTTTTATTATATTTAGATATGTTCCTTGTATCCATGATCTTTCTAAGACCTTTATTGTGAAGGGGTTTTGGATTTTGTTGAATGCTTTTTCAGCATCTAATGAGATAATCCTGTTTTTTTTTTCATTTTATTTATATAATGGATTACATTGATAGATATTCTTATGTTGAACCATCCCTGCATCTCTGGAATGAAGCCTATTTGATCATGGTGGCATAAAAACAGAGAGGTTGACTAATGGAATTGAATTGAAGACCAGGATATTAATCCACACACCTACGAACACCTGATCCTGACAAAGAAGCTAAAATCACACAATGGAAAACAGAAAGCATCTTCAAAAAATGGTGATGGCATAACTGGATGTCAATATGTAGAAGAAAATAGATCCATATCTATCACCATGCACAGAACTCAAGTCCAAATGAATTAAAGACCTCAATATAAATCTGACCACAATGGACCTATAGAAGAGAAAGTGGGAAGTAGCCTTCAATGCATGGATACAGGAGACCACTTCTTAAATATAACACCAGTAGCACACACACTAAGAGCAACAATAAATATGGAACCTCCTGAAACTGAGAAGCTTCTGTAAAGCAAAGGACATTGTCAATAAGACAAAAAGGCAGCCTACTGAATGGGGAAATATCTTCAACTCCACACCAGACAAAGGTCTTATCTCTAAAATATATAAAGAACTCTAGAAATTAGACATCAAAATTCCAAATAATCCAATTACAAAATGGGGCACAGAACTAAAACAGAGAATTCTCAACAGAAGAATCTCAATTTGCTTAAAGACACTTAAGGAAATGTTCAATGTCCTTAGCCATCAGGGAAATTCAAATCAAAACAACTCTGAGATACCATTTTGCCCCTGTCAGAATGGCTAAGATCAAAAACACCAATGATAGCTTATGCTGGAGAGAATGTGGCATTAGGAGAACACTCATCCATTGCTGGTGGGAATGCAAACTTGTACAACCAGTTTAGAAAATCAGTATGGCGGTTTCTCAGAAAATTGGGAATCTAACTTAAGATCAAGCAATACTACTCTTGGGCATGTACCCAAAAGATGCTCAATCATACTACAAAGATATTTGTTCAACTATGTTCATAACAGCATTATTTGTAATAGCCAGAACCTCGAAACAACCTAGATGCTCCTCAAAGGAAGAAAGGATTTTTTAAAAAATGTGGCACATTTACACATCTGAGTACTACTCAGCATTAAAAACCAATGATATCTTGAAATTTGCATGCAAATGGATGGAACTAGAAAACACCATCCTGAATATGGTATGTACTGACTCATAAGTGGATGCCAGATATAAACAAAAGATATTAAGCCTATATAGTTCATGCTACCAGAGAAGCTAAGTAACAAGGTGAACCCTAAGAGAAACATATATAGATCCACCTAGAAAGTTGAAATAGACAAGATCACCTGACAAAATTGGGAGCATGGGGGTGGAAGGAGAAGGGAGGGTTAGGGGAAAGAGCAGGGAAAAAGGAGAGGGGGAGGAGAACTTGAGAGAATGGGATAGTCAAGATGGAGGAAGGACAGAGATGACAGCAAAGAAAGAGCTATCTTGATTGAGGGAGCCATTATTGGGCTAGCAAGAGACCTGGCTCAAGAGAAATTCCCAGGAATCCACAATAAGCAATAGAGGAGAGGGTGCCTGAACTGGCCTTGCCCTGTAGTTAGACTGATGAATATCTTAAATGTCACCATAGAACCTTCATCCAGCAACTGATGGAAACAGAGGAAGAGAACCACAGCGGAGCATTAGACTGAGCTCCCAAAGTCCAGTCTAAGAGTCGGAGGAGTGAGATTTCGAACAAAGAGGTCAAGACCATGATGGGGATACCCACTAAAATGGCTTACCTGAGCAAATGGGAGCTCACCAACTCTAGCTGTACAGGAAAGGAACAAGCATTAGACCAAACTAGTCCTCTGAAAGTGGTGTGACAGCCGCATGGCTGGGGCAGACTGAGGAGCCACTGGCAGAGGCACCAGGATTTATCCCTAATGCTTGTGCTGGCTCTTTGGGAACCTATTCTCTTTGGAGGGATACCTTGCTCAGCCTAGATATAGTAGGGAGGGCCTTGGACCTTCCCCAAAGCAATGTGCCTTACCCTCTCTGCAGAGTGGATGGGGGTGAGGTGGGGGGTAAGTGGAGGAAGTGGGAACTTGGATTGGTATGAATAATGAAAAAAGATAGTTTGTTTTGTTTTTAAAATTTAAAAAAAGGGTCCTATCTCACAGGCTACTTGGAAACTTTAAATCCCAGAAAACAATTCTAGAAGTAGCTGGCATCACCTCATAGATTTTCAAGTTCAACAGTATCTTCTTTGGAAACAGGAAGGTTGGGTAACTAGTTTTCTAGTGGGAGAGAATAAGGCATGGATTCATTTAAGTCTCCAAAACTCAGTCTGTGGATTTTAATCACAATCATCTGAAACCTTTTCCAATACACACCCTGTCACAGCGGCCTGCCTCTTTAAGAGCTCACGGAGCACCCGTTTGTCCTTTTAGCACTGCCACAACTCTTAGAGTGGAGCCCCACATGAGAGCCACCAGTCCTCAGCAATGGCACTTTGAGGGGCTACACTGGGCATGGCAGTGGGTATCCCTGTTTTGAGAACCACTGTTCCTAAAATTTATGGCAATCGTTTTACTTTCTTTACTAAAAAAACTTTTCAAATTACAATTCATACACCTTACAAAGGTGGCAATGTTTGCGATATTTAAAATAATCTCTAGAAGATTAAAAAAAACTGACCACTGAGTTGTCAACTTGACAATATCTAGAATCATCAAGGGATAAAAGCTTCTGGGCACAACTATGAAGATTATTTACATGAGGTTATCCCGTGGGCACAACTATGAAGATTATCCACATGAGGTTAGCCCTGGGCACAACTATGAAGATTATCTACATGAGGTTAAACCGTGGGCACAACTATGAAGATTATCTACACGAGGTTAGCCCGTGGGCACAACTATGAAGATTATCTACATGAGGTTAGCCCGTGGGCACAACTATGAAGATTATCTACATGAGGTTAGCCCGTGGGCACAACTATGAAGATTATCTACATGAGGTTAGCCCGTGGACACAACTATGGAGATTATCTACATAAGGTTAGCCTGTGGGTACAGCCATGAGCCCTTCCTCCCTCGAGTCAGCGTTGTCGGGGTAAATTATCACAGCAACAGCACAAACAACAAAACATCCACAGCCACAGAGAGACAGACAGCTCTGCTGAAGCTCTGAGGACTAGCCTGTGGGGTTTTAGTCTTGCAGTTCTGTCTGGTTTTAAAGAGGAAAGCAACTAACACATTCTGTGTGGAGACATGGAACTTGGCTTCTGGGGTTACCAATGTCCTGTCCCTAGTTACACGCATCCAACCTCTGCTTCGTCCATCTGTCAAAAACAAACTTTGGGGCAAGATTTTTATTTAAAAACACATTAGGAAATAGATAGGCCATACCTTACCATTGAAAGTTAAGAACATCCATAAGCGAATATTTAAAACAATCCAAACAGCCTACTTTCCAACTCTTCCTCCTACTAAACTGAGTTTGTGGGGGAAATCACACATCCCATAGCCAAACACCAGCTTCTCCTTTGTGTGAACTGCACCATTAATGTCAATGCATCTTTAAAGGTAACAATACCAGAGTCTCCATCCTTCCCCACTTTCTGTACCTTAAAAGGAGGAAGATCTCAGTCTGGATTCCTCATCAGTTCAGAACTCTATGTCCATCCCACAATCACATCCTTACACTTCAAGAGCAAAGGGGAAACTTTTGCTCAAGGGAGCTTCCTCTGGCTAGACCTAGGACTGGCTTTGACACACATGTTCCCACACACACTGGAGGGGTGT
The DNA here is from genome assembly GCF_903992535.2 of Arvicola amphibius. Lineage (NCBI taxonomy): Eukaryota > Metazoa > Chordata > Mammalia > Rodentia > Cricetidae > Arvicola > Arvicola amphibius. Next base: position 22,411,198 of record NC_052061.1, on the reverse strand, counting down.
ATTCATGCACTACTGGACACATTCCCTTAATTGGAAAGAGAAAACTCAATCGAGTTAAACAACCATAGAACCACATGTAGAGTACAACAAAAGTACTTCGCCCAAATTACTGTTGACACTCTCTTAATAAAGAGTTTGGTATTTGCGCTGGTATGAAAGGCTAAGAACCTATCAAACCTACTCATGTAAACTCACTTTGTCACAAGAAAGAGGTCCAAAATCCAACACAGCCTGCCATCACTTTGAATTTATTTACAGAGCGATCAGCACATTATGAGTTTTTTATAGTTAAATCTCATCTAATATACTTAGAACAACTAATCCTGAAGCCAGAGTGATTGCTAGGAAATCAGATTCTTGAATATTTTTATGGTATTTCCTGATAGATTACTGTTAGTTGCAAAGAGAAAGGAGACACATTTACAACAAATAATCACAGTAGTCCTCATCTGTGCAATTTCAAAATGGTCATTTCTTTGATTCTCTTCATTAGGAGAGGACAGTAATGTTCTTCTCCCCACATCTTTGCAGGCCCAGAACAGCTTCAATCAGCAGCATTCATTAGGATGAGCTAAGGGCTATCTGATGCTAGATCCTCAAAGGTCCTACACCCTCTTTCCTGCCTTATTGGTAAGACATTTCCTTTCAGCTCTGAGGTAGCCAAATTTGTACAGAAGCCATGTGTAGGTAGGAACCCAGTCAACCCAACACAGGCACCAGATGTGAACATGCAGCTTCCAGATGGCTGTCCCCAACAGCCCTTCAAGAGTTTGAAAACATCCTAGCTCAGGCCCAGGTATTGCCTTCCCTTGTCTGCTTAATGAAAATAACAAGACTGTTTATTTCAGAACTAGAAATCTGGGATGGGTGGCTTCCTAGGCTAAGTGACTGGATAGCATAGATGAGGTCGAAATGGCCGAGCAGTGTTAGGGTGGAGGGCTGTCTGAAAGCAGAAACTGCTCTTCAGGAAGCAATGTTTTTACCAAAGGCCAGAGATACCAAAAGTGTGTAAACCAAAATGTCTTTGGTTCTGGCCTGGAATACCAGAAGGGAAGTCTGGTTTCTCATTTTCTCTCTTCCCCTACACAAGGTCTGCCTGGAGTCTGTTCTCAGGGATATGCCAAAGCCGACAGGAAGCAAGAGGACACACCGGGGCTGGGCCCACTGGACTGAGCAGCTCACCTCTATGCACCACATCCCAACCTCCATCAAACCTCCTAGAAAAGCCACTGCCTAACAGTTCAAAGCTGTGCCACTTCCCTGCTGGACAGGAGCTCTGACTTCTTTCTCTCAAGTTCCTACCTACAGATCTGTACTAAACTCCGTCCCAAACCCCGCCTCTCCCCGCCATAAATAACATTCCTTAGATTCACAAGACAAGAGAAGCTGGAAGCCACTGATTCAGTGGAGGTTTTATGTGACTGTGACTGTGACGCCTGCACCCTACAGCCCATCTGAAACATGAGACACGCCACTGAGAAGCTCAGCAACACTTTGCTCTTCCAGATCACCACTGTGACGTCAGTCCAGATGGCTTGATATGCTCTATCATCACCTGAGTGTGTCTATGAGGGGATTTCTAGATTGGGTTAACTGAAGTGGGAAAATGAAGAGAAGAGGACCGGAACTAACAAGTACCAGCATTTATCTCTCTGTGCTTCCTGGCTGTGGCCACTGTACTGCAAAACCAACCATCTCTTGCTCCTGCAGCCTTGCATGCCCCATCATCCTGGACTGTGCTCTTAAACTGTGAGCTGAAATGAACCCACCCTTCTTTTAGTTGCCTTTGTTAGGTATAAGAAAGTAGCTAAGACAATATCTTAGCCAAGCGATCAATGTAATTTCACTGACAACTGAACCAGTATCCAATGCCTTGTGATATGATGTACTTAGAAAAGGAACATCATAAAATACAGAGGCTGAGTCCAATCATAAAGTCAAAATGAAAGATAATGTTTAATGAAACAATTTCCCCATACACTTCAAGTGTCCATATCACAAATGGTAAAAACTAGAAAATTGAAACTGTAGACATTAAAGAGACGTGACAAGTAGTCAGAGACTGAGTCTTGGATGAAAGGAATGTTCATGAATTTATCATGAGCACATATTACCTACTAAAGCAGATCCTCTCGAGCATATATGCGCATACCAACTACCCAGAAGGATTACTAAAACATGGATTCTCCTTCAGCACACAGAGTGAGGTCTAATGCATCTTCATTTCCAGAAAATACCCAGGTAATTTCTACTACTGTGTGATACTAGTCACACAGACTCATGATGTCCTGGCAACAGTGTTAACAAAGTTCTTGAATTTGTCCTTGTTCTTACTTTTATTTAGTTCTACTTTCTTATTCCAAGTATGTAGTTGCCTAAGGAGGTGTCCACTCTCCCTGGATCACAGGTGGTTGTGAGAAACCCTACACAGGTGATGGAAACCGTAGCATCAGGTGATATGACTATTTCTCCATCCCGTGACCCTTTCATTATATGCCCAAAAGTTAGTGAAGATCATAAAGAGTTGTATGGCTAACATCTCCTGATTGACAATATTTCCAAACTAAACATTAAATTCTAAAGCCTTTTAGTTGACTAGAAATAAAACATTAACAGGTTTTTATGGAAAACAGGGCCTTTCCAAACAACAACAATGTAGTGAAACACTGCCACCTTCTGCTTTGCAATCTCTCGAGTCTGACTTCACAGGCCAGCTAGGCTCCCTCTGCTTCTACACTCAACCTGCCACATCACCTCTAGAAAAGTGCACTCTATGCCTACAACGGTAAGAGTGAAAAAGCATTAAGAGCAGACGACAAAAGAAAGCACAAAGTGAGAAGTGTGTCCAAAATATTTTCAATGCGTTGGAAACAAGCAACCACCAATCTAAGTCCCTGTAGAAATGAAAGATGTCTTCAAAAGCAGCCTCCTAAGAACAGCATGGAGGAAGCAGAGGAGCCGATGTGGACAAGGATGCCAGGAATGAGTCTGTACACGCCATACTTGTAGGTGATGACCTCACAGGTGGCCGATGAGAAAGATGCTGATTTTAATGAAGCTAGACCCATGCCAGGGATTGATCACATTCCGTTCAGTTCTGCAAGAAGACAACCAGGAACAACAGCCTCTAAAGAATGTAACCAGGAAATAACACAACTAAAGGACCTGAAAAGCAATCCAGCAAGGAGGCCTCCACAATCAATTCTCAGATTTCAGTTTCTAAGCTACGATTTTGGGGGAGGGGAGTGCATGCTGTATTAAGCCCCAGAGAGCAAAGGCAAGGTTAAAAGGCTGGGATTATAGGAGGACACAGTCCACCTCATGAGAGGAGAAGAAGCTGAACTGTCCAAGTTTCACAACTCTTAGGCAAGGGTAACTCAGAAGTTCAGGCTCTGTGTCTTCAGCATTTCACAGGAAAGGGTGGTTGATGTTCTAAAATGGCTTAGACAGGTAACTCAATCTATGAACAAGAAAATATGTAACTGTCCCAGAAAGATTTCCTCCCCAAGCTATCTGCGCCTAGTCAGTCATTCTTCTTGCAGCCTTGCAATCCTACAAAGGTGACAGGTTTCTTTTCAGCAGTAGGAATGACCTTCCCCTCACCTCTGGCAAACAGCCAGTGTCACCAGCCACCCCAGCTCACATTCGAGACTCCCTCACCTGTCACAGGCTAAAGGTGCTCACATACCACAGGGCAGCACAGGACAGCACTACCTATCTCCTCCCAGTTCTCGTTCTCTCTCTCTCTCTCTCTCTCTCTCTCTCTCTCTCTCTCTCTCTCTCTCTCTCTCTCTCTCTCTCTCTCTCTCACACACACACACACACACACACACACACACACGCCAACTATCCTCACTTGCCTCCTTCACACTCAGCTTCTACATTTCCCATGGGCACAGAAAGGTCTTTTACCAAAACTCTTAAGGATTAAACTTGAAGTTTTACCAAATCCTACAGCACTCCTATAGACATTTAAATCTTACTTCACTATACCTGCTGATGACAAAACATGTAAACTAAGAAAGTCCATCAGGTACTATACAACACTACTTTTGTGGTCTAGAAATGGCCAGAAAGTTCAATCAACAGAGTACACAAGCTGAGGAAAAGAGAGAAGAGCATGGCACCAGGAAACGGCTGCCCAGTGGCCAACATTCTAACTGCTGCTACCAAGCTGAGAGTCACATGGGGATGATTAATGGATGACATCCAGTTCTGTATTTCCACTTCCCAATGTTTTATTGTACAAAAACAGTTGGTATCAAAGAATTTTTTTTTTTTTGGTTTGGTTTTGGTTTTTTGCCACCTTAAAAGACTACTTCCTGGGAAGTCAACCAGGAAGCCCTAATGCTGTTTCCCTAAAATAGTGAGATGGTGTCTGCCGAGAACAGGGAAACAGAATCCCTCTTCTCCCCCATCCCTCTCCCCTTCTCCATCCCTCTCCCCTCCCCCTTCTCCTCTCTCCCTCTTCCACCCAAGAACTACCCCACAGCCTAGCTGTATTTCTTACACAACAGCTAACGTTTTACACAAAAAATTGTCTAAAAAAGGAAGGAACAGAAGCTGCAAACCTCTTCTGGTTAGAGCTAAAAGATGCTTAGGCACAGTCGACGGCAGGAGAGGTAGAACTCAAGTCTAAAGGGGAAATGTGAAAGCACTACTGTTTATCCTTCCCACAACAGGACACATGTGTTTCACTCATCCATCCAACGCCACACACCAGACAAGAGCGGTGAACAAAATAACCAAGCCCACATCAGCCTCAAGATGTAAAACCTCACACCTAACGTGCTAGAAAGAGCACATACAAGAAAGTTCTCTGTTATTTCAATGTTTGACACCGAAGGACAAGACACCCTTGCCAGCAGTTACTCAATCAGAGAAGAACTGAAGGACACATGGAGGAGAAGAACTAATTCTTAAGTTTATTTACCTGAGATCTGGTCCCTCATGGTTTCTATTTTGATTCAAGAAATTAAACAGACATCGACAGATATATAACCCAATATAAAAATATTTGTTTATTCTCTGGCATAAATTTAAATATCTAGTGGTTAAGAAGGTATTAAAAACTTACAAATGGACCACCATTTCTCCATCCCAACAACTGCAAATACTGCAGTGCTTACTGTACTGCTGATTTCTGCACGTGTGCTGCTTAGTATTATTCTATAATGTTCACAAGTAAGATGGATCTGCACCCTTCTGTCCTAAGCATCAGAGCTAGTGCCTGCCGACACGAAACTTCCCTTCTGAGGAACACTAACAGATGCAACTGCTTTCTCCAGAGCTGAGCATAGGGATCATCCCCCTAGTCCCAGGACCCAAGAGAATCAGGAGTTCAAAATCAGCCCTAACTGGATAGTGAGCTGCAGGCCAGCCTGGACCACAGGAAGCCCAGCTTCAAGAAGAATAAGAACAGAATCCATCTTAAGATGTGTCAACGCCCAGTGTTTGGAAAACAGGCTGCTGCTCTTGGGAATCCCTCAGTTCCCCTCAGATCTCTTCACTAGCTTAAATCAAGGGCTCTGTCTGCAATCTGTGTGCGCACCCACCCTTTTACTTTGCTGCAAGCACAGCCCGTGGTTTCCCTGCTTGGGTTTACTCTATGGTTCATCACATTTGAACATGCACTTTGTCTCCCTTGGAAAAACCACTACTTCCTACTCTGGTGCTGGGGGAGGTGGCACTTACATCATTCGGTCTGGATAACACACAAGGGCACTTCCAGTGCTTACATCACTCTGGGTAACACAGGGCACTTCCTGTGCTTACGTCATTCCGTCTGGATAACACACGGACACTTCCAGTGCTTATGTCACTCTGTCTGGATAACACACGGACACTTCCAGTGCTTATGTCACTCTGTCTGGATAACACACGGACACTTCCAGTGCTTATGTCACTCTGTCTGGATAACACATGGGCACTTCTGGTGCTTATGTCATTCTGTCTGGATAACACACATGGGCACTTCCGGTGCTTACGTCACTCTGTCTGAATAACAAACGGGAACGTCTGGCGCTTATGTCACCGTGTCTGGGTAACACACAGGCACTGCCGGTGCTTATGTCACTCTGGGTAACACACATGGGCATTGCCAGTGCTTCCATCACTCTGGCTAACACAGGGCACTTCCGGTGCTGACGTCACTGTCTGGATAACACAAACAGGCACTTCCGGTGCTTACATGACTCTGTCTGGATAACATCCACGGGCACCTCCGGTGCTTACGTCATTCCGTCTGGATAACATGCACGGGCACCTCTGGTGCTTACGTCATTCTGTCTGGATAACACACACGGGTATTTCTGGCTATGAATTTCTCTGGTTCATTTTGGCCTTCTCTAAGTTGTATCGTGCTTTTTTTCAGGTATGTTTCGGGTTCTTTTTTAAATTTCTACTTAGAGTTCATGTACCATAAGCTTTTAAATTTCAATATGGTGAGAAATACTTGGTTTTCTTCTACTAGCTTTTAATGCTTTTAATATTCTAAAGTCAGAGTGCTGTGGTCAGAAGAAGCAGTATTATTTTTGCATTTTGATGTTTGGTTTTGTTTGTTTGTTTAATAAAGCCAAAATCAGGTCCTCAAGATGTATCACCATCATGGAAGAAAACTATGAGGCAACCGATACAAGCCCTCAGTAAACTGTTCTCACTCCACAAAGGCAGTCGCTATAGCTTGCACCATCTCTGCTGCGGAAAGTCTGGCTGGCTTAGGATATAAAAGTTACATTTCTCGTAGCCACTGGACTTAAAACTGCTTCGATTCTCTCTCCTTATTTCTGTCCCAGCCATCGCAGAGCTACTCTTTGTCTCCTTCACTGCGTGTGACTATTTCATCAATGTCGATAATTTCTTTTTAACTTTGACTTGTTCACGGGCTCTGAGATGCGGCATCTATCTGCTTCCTTTTCCTCTAGCCCCTGTATGTTTAAGCCCCACCTCACCTCGTGGTGCTGGTCTGTGCGTTAGCATGCCGCCCTCTTCGTCTCAGAGCAGACCCTGACCCACAGCTTCCACTGGCCTCCCGCTACAGCACATTCACACACCCTCCGTGCCCCATCTCTGCTTGGCTGGCTTCAGTCCCGTTAACTTCATAAACGGACAGCTTGACCAACAGTAGCTGCTTGTATCACCCCACAGGTTGGCAACTCCTTCAACACCTCCCCTCATATGGTGCCCGTTTTCTTCTCTACACTAGTTTGTTCCGTCATCTGAAAGAAAGTGGTTTTGCCTCTGGCTGCTGTGGCATACCAACACAGATGAAGGCTTCAACAAAGGAACTCCTGTTTGCCACTATCCAAGAAGCTACAAGTTCAAAACCAGTGTCATTTGGGTTAGATTCCCCAGAGGGGAAAACAACCTTCTGACTCAGCAACTCTTTCCCATACTTGTAGCAATCCTGGAATCTTCTTTTCCTTATTAGGGCCTTCATTTATCCTTAATTATCTCTGTAAAACCCTGCCTCGATATACTTTGTGATTAGGGCTTCAATATTAGAACTAGAGGAAAACTATCCAGTTCATATCTAGTATGGACCAGACAAGAACACAGCCAGGCCCCTGTGCAAGTCCGTTACAGAATACAACCATGTTCCCGTCCTCTGGCTAGGCTGTGCATGACCCTAGGAGATCCAGTCCTCACCCTAGGGACTCTCCATGCACAGAAAACCAATTTATCAACCAATTCGTATGGTCCTTGGAGGCACTCGTATGGGAGTTTATCGGGGTGGGACCCAAAGCTCCCTCCTCTGGGGGCTCCTTTCCCTGGGTCCCTCTTCTCCAGTGGGCCTCATGGGTCAGGTAACATGGGAGACTGAGAAGAGGTGAGTCCATCTCCCTAGGCAACTTTGAACCCTCCATCTCTCTGCCTGTGTCCCAACACTAGGACACATCCGTAAGGGCAATCACATCGGTTGGGAATTTCATTTACCTGCCTCTAAGCCTTGTCCTCCATTTGCTACCAGTGGTCTTTCTAAATTCTGTTTTGACGTTTCTCTCTTAATTTTCTTTTATTAGATTTTGAAATCTGTTTTTCCCTTATACTATGCTTTGGGCTGGTGGGGAGGGGACTAAAAAGATGACCCAGCAATTAAGAGCACTGGTTGTTCTTCCAGAGGACCCTGGTTTGGTTTCAGCACCCACATGGCAGCTCACAACGGTCTGTAACTCCAGTCCCAGGCGGTCCGATGCCCTGTTCTGGCCTACATGGGCACAGATGTGATACATAAACATACATGCTGGAAAAACACCCATACATATCAAGTAAAATAATGCAGTGTTTTAAAACATGCTTGAATTATGTCTTTGGTCTAAGTGGACAGCAGTACATATAAATACCTAAGTGCAAAAGATCCCGTGACGTGTGGGAATCTGAAAAAGCTTTACCGGTGCGCGCACACACTATACCCCTCCCACACACTCCCACCTGCACACCACACCAAACACACTACACATACACCACATACACACACCCACACACCACACATGCTTTTGCTCACTTCTTCACTATCACCTGTGTCCATTTCACTGCTAGCAAGAGTTGGGGGGCAAGGTCCATGCATGGACTTCCGAGATCCAGCCATGCCTTAAGAGGCACACCAGTGCAGCACAAAGGAGACCTGAAGCTTCCTGGGAAGTATGGCTGTTACTTTGAGATCCACCAGCTAAGAGCAGCAGAAGGGAAGGCAGACAGAGATGGGTGAGCATAATGTAAAAGCATTTTCCTTAAGGAATGTGGAAGTGAGATAAAAGCAGGACAGCCTTGCAAAAAGTCAGACTGTGCATGTGTCTGCAGCCCTGGAAACACAACCCAGCAGAAACCACGAAATAAAATGACTACATCCAAGAGCCAGCCCCCAGCGAAGGACCTTTCCACATCCATCCATCAAAGCGGGCAGTTTACTTGTGCATATTAGCACATTAAGCACATATGACCTGATTCCGTCATTAAACTTTCAAAGGATGTCTAATCCTCTCAGTAGTCATCTCCCCTTTCCCCACACCTCCTCCTAAATAGAGCTGGCATCCCAAAGAGACCAAGTGGCTAGAGCTGTCCTCAGTTCCTGCTGGGCTCAGGAAAGGGGGCTACCACAAAGGAGAAAGAGCAGGTAACTGGATTCCGTTTTCAATCTGTGAGGAAGCTGAGTTGATCACAAAACAAAGACCAGCAGGAGGGAGATGCCAAGGATAACAGAGAGGAGACTGTGGCAGATTCTGTGTGTTTCTAGTGTATACTCTTTTTTGATGTGAACACATACAGAACCGCTCTCATTTACAAAGGATTATAAATCTTCCTCATAATGTATTAATGCAACCATTTTGGAGATTTGGTTTGGCATCATCTACAATCTGAAGCCCATGTGTGCTTTTGCTAATTAAGAATAAGTAATAACGATGACAAAAATCACACAGCTGTGTAGAGATTAATGTGAATGTTCTTGGGGGCACCACCAGGCACTGGCATGTGTGGCTCCAACAGTTATATAAAGCTCATGACATTATAAAACAAAATACAGGGATTTCCTTTCCGATACCAACACATAACCAAAGAGGCAGACATATGTACTTTTGTGCAATTTAAACTAGGAGCCCTCCACGTTGTAATATTGACCAATATTTAAACTTACAACAACAACAACAAAAAAAAAAAACCTGTTGACTTATTTTTCTTAGGAAAGAAGAAAGATCACAGTAACTTGTTGTTTAACTGCCTAAGATCCTTCTGGAAGGAGGCAGACTGTAAAGGAATAGAGAAAGCTGTGTGACCTTGGGTAAGTTCATTTCCGCACTCCAAGTTTTAGTTTCTTGAATTTACCTACGAATTGTACAAAATCCTTCTGGAGTTAATTGGTTGATTCACTCTGTAAAAACTAAAGCTAGCAAAGGTTTTGGGACACCAGATATCCACTAAGCCATTTAATAAGTCAACCAGTTTATAATTAATGTAGACCTCTGTGTGTTTCTTTGGGACTGAATGGCTGCGGGCCCAGGTAGGACAGAAACCTGTCAACAAAATGGCGCCAGTGTGGACAGCTACATCCACATAAAACCGGAGAGGGTTTGGGAAGTAATTCTGGACACAAAAGAACAGAGTTAAGCATTGCTTCTTGGTAGCAGCAGTTTCTCAGGTGGGCTCTGTTTGCTAGAAGCAAACACATTTCATTTAAGAGAGGCTTCCTGATTCAGCTTTAGCTGCAAATACCTTGCACCTCTTTTAAGAGGCCCCACCACCAAACATTGAAATGGTGTTTATGAGTAGCCAACGGCATGCTTCTTGGTAGTGGCAGCAACCTTGAAACTCCATAGAGTTCTGGCAATAAACATGGTTCCAGCCAGTACCTCCACCATGAGGCTATTCTCTTGGAAAGCTAAGGAATGGGGTAGATCCAGTGTGAGCAGGCCTGTCACAGATCCAATACACAGCCTTCAATCCATGACTCCAGTGTTGGTTAGACCTCACACTTACTTACAATGTTACCTTTCTCAAAAATACTACAAGTCTAAAAGCTGATATGTGTGTGTGTATAGTAAATATATGTATATACATGTAAATATATGTGTATATATATTGAATGTGGCTATCAATACAGAAGGAATATAGGGTTTTATAAATGTCCACTGAATGAATTAGTGACAACATAAAAAAATGCCAACTACAATTATCAGATCATTTAACTATTAGCAAGAATAAAAAGTTACACGATCAACTCATCATGTACTTAAACACATCGCCTAGCTACATCAATTACTAACTCATGACCAATCCTGGCTCTACATTACACCCCCAAGACTAACCCTTGTAGCAAATTCCCACCTAAAGCAAAATATTTTGGAATCATCAAATCACTATATTGCGACTCTACTGTAGAAGGACTGTAGGCTGGCTGTATCTGTACAGTAGCAGTTGTGATCAGCTGCTCTGGGCAAGGTGTTCAGTGGGTGATTATGAAAACAACTTGCTGCTGTCTGACAGGGAACTTGTGCTAGCACAGTGAGGAGCTGTGCCATCAAATGAAACTAAATCCTTACCTGAATCGCTGAATGTCAATCTGCCTTCAGTAGGACTAGCATGGTATTTTAAAAAGAGCAACACTACTTCCACAGAAATCTGTAAATCAGGTGTGAACACTGCATAGCAAGCTCAACTGCTGCAAGCTAGAGTGTGCTGTATATCTTCCTACAAAGGGTTTTTGTAAAAAGTAATCCACAAGACAGAGGATGGAGAAATCTAGATGGGTCACTGTGATACAGACACCCCCAAGCCCAGGCTGAGGAGTGGAGGGGAACACAGACGCAGGGCCAGGGCACATAAGACAGCACCTTCTCCAGAGCATGGAGCCCAATGTCAGCCGAAGTGGGCTAGAGGTGAAAGCAGAAACCAGGCTAACCACACTGATCTCTGACCTCCAGTCACTCTCAAGGGAGCCAGCCAACTGGAAAGTGAAAACAAGGAGTGCTTTTGAGGGACTTTTCATCCAGGGCCAAGTTGATCCAATGACATAAGAACATGTGGCATGTGACTGACTCAGCCCTTCCTTCTCAGCACTCTTGTAGACGCCCACGCATCTCTGAAGTCCATACCAGACTTTTAGAAGCAGATTAAATTTACTGATATAACTGCACACATTTGCATGCTGTGTCTAATCAGTGTGCTCATACAATGTACAGTAATTAAATCAGGGTGACCAGCATTTCTACCTTAAGGTTTCTCATCTCTGTGCTGGGAACTGACATATGCATCACCTATCAAAGAGGAAAGGAAATGACGGCATCCTTGAAGGAGGAACAGAACCTTATCCTCAGCCCCGCCCCAAAGTTCCTCTCTGCAGCAGTCAGCTGGCATCCAGTTAGTGGGAAAGCACAATCAGGAGAGGCCTGACTGCTAGCAGGTAAACAATTTTTAAACAGACATAAGACATCCCCTAAGTGGCCAGGATGGCCCACTCTGTGCAGACTGGACAAAAATATCCAGATGTTACTTTAAGATCTTTCTGCCGTCGAGTACTCTGGGGTTTGGTACATGCTAAGCAAAGGTGCCCACTAACAACCTGTAATGCAGTCCTGGGTCTAGAGTTTCAGAAACATGGCACCCACTGCTGCATTTTCACCACAGTGCCCTGTGATCCCTGTGGGTGAAAGACAGCACAAGGAAGCCTGCCAAGAGCTCCCACCCTGAGCTGTGTCGCCTACGTAGCCCTGTGACCTGTGCGTACCAATAAACTCAGTGAGGACAACTGCCTGCTGCCCCGTCAGTCCCCCCAGCAAGGACTCCAAGTCCTTGACACACTGAGAAAGCAGGGCACCAGGCTTTCCTGGGAAGGTATCTAATTCAAGGACAGGCCTGTGTAGGAACCTCCTTCACATAGGAATTCTGCTCACTCTGACCTTCAGTAAAATAGATACTTGAAGATTAACAGAAGTCTGGAAAACCAGACTGGCATGTTTCCCCAGAATGCACGAGCAAAGACTGTCAATCTTTAGGTTAGCCACTGTCTTTCAAGTATTTACTAGTCTAAACATTTAGTTTTGACCAAAGACAGTAGTGTCTGCCACTATAATCACTACTGGGATGTGGTTCGGTGACACTGTGTATTAAGTTGGGAGCATAGCCCCAGCCCCTGGCATCCATCCCAGCCCCCTGGACTGGGAGTTATATTGGTCTGGACTCCAAATCCCAGCATGCCAGGTCCTGACCCCTCCCACAGGGTATTTAGTGGGCTCTCAAAGGAGAAACACATGGATCTGGGTTTGCATGGGCTCCCTGCCTTCCTGTCTCCCTGCCATGCGCTCAGCCACCTGAAAGCGTCTTACTTAATAAAATGATGGGCATTTTGACTCGGTTTGATTTGACCTAATTGGATTTTCTTGCGTGGGTAGAGCTGCCCTTCTTAGGATTTTTTCTTATCACTGTGTACTTAACATGCATGGGGCCCAGGAGTCAATCCCCAACAATTAAAAAATTGTTTAAGGAAATAGATGTTATAATGCTAAGATAATAACATATGCTGAACGAGCAGTTCTTCCTAACTAAATGCAACGCTGAACAGAAAGGAAAATACAGAAGGCTTCAAATGAGATAATGAAGTTACACTGACAATGCTGGCAGTGGTGGCGCACGCCTTTAATCCCAGCACTGGGAGGCAGAGGCAGGCAGATCTCTGTGAGTTCGAGGCCAGCCTGGTATACAGAGCGAGTTCCAGGATTGGCACCGTAGCTACTAAGAAACCCTGTCTTGAAAAACAAACAAAAAAATCTAATTGAGAACAGCGTGACTTTTATTTTAAATTTTTATTTATTTTTATGTGTATGGGTGTTTTGCTTATATGTATGCCTGTGTATTATATGCATGCCTATTGTTCATGGAAGCCAGAAGAGGGCACTGGATGCCCCCAAAGGGCAATTACAGATGTTTGTGAGCCACTGTATCAGTCCTGGGAATCAAACCCAGGTCCTCTGGAAAAGTAGTCTGTGCTCTTAGCCACTGAGCCATCTATTGAGTCCTCCAGGCCCGTTGCCTACTCCTTCCCGAGATCCCCAGAGGGCTGGGTGCCAGGGTATCTCAAAGAACAGAAAGAGGTTTTCTCTCATTATTCTACCCATTAAGGTAAACCTAAAATGACTTCTGAATTGTCTATTTCAGTGTGTTTCTACCTTCCCTGGGTAAACGGAAAATTACCACAGTGAGAGATCCCCATGGCTGCTGTTCCCAATCGGGAAGAGAGGAATCAGATGAGTAGCATTCCTATGCCCTCCTGCCAGGCTCTGGAGGAACCATGATAAATGCGGGCAAAAGACAAAAAAGGCTGAGTTTAGAGAAAGTTCCATGAATTCAACCATTCCTGGATATTAGGTACCCAGTTTCTTCAGGCTGCTATCCTGAGAGTCCTACAGATTGCTGAAATAACATATAAAATCCTTGAACATAAAGAGAACTTCCTGAAATAGGAGCCAAAGTTTTCATTATATTTCCAGAGTGACTACTGATATAACAGAGCTGTAGGAGACGGGGAAGAGGGGGAGGCTGTTGGGTGGAGAAATGAAATTTCAATGCTCACCAGCCAGATGAGCTACGCATGGCAGACCAGAGGGCCAACCAGGTACAGAGTAACATGGGGGAGGGGAGCACACAGGACCTAAGAACAGAGACCAAGATCCTGGAAAACCATCACCCAGTAAAAGAACTTCCGCATGAGCTGGTGAAGTAGCACAGTAGTGGTGGAAGGGAAGGGGAGGGGGAGAGGGCTGGTGGGAAGGTAGGCAGAGATGCTGGAAATGGTTGTAATTTGACTTTAAATCTTCAACTGAGAAGACAAGAAGTAAAGAGAAGGGCTGGAGAGGGTTCAGCTGTTAAAGACAAGACCTGAAATTGAGTACCCATATGTTCTAGGCATAAAATTATGGGGCTCAGGGCCAGGTTTGAAAAAGGTTCGGGTTTGGAATGCTTCAAAGCACAAGTTTCCACCTACAGCTGCGTGACCAACCCTTGAGCCGTGCAGGAGATACCTGAGGTTACAGCAATATGTGAATGCAGCCGAGCTGAATCAAAACCAGCAAGAACCTGTTTATGAGAATGAACTAAACTGTAGGTGTCGTCCCCATCCCCCATCCCCCATCCCCCGTCCAGTCCCACCCCCACCAGGTTTCTACTTACAGCCTCTGCATCCTCATCCAGAGGACTGCCAGCTGGGGCTCCTTGATTCTGCCTCCACCTGAGATCCACACTCTGGAGCACCCTTCAGGCTGAGCTCCAAGAAAACCCCATACTAACGAGCCCAGTTTCTCTATAGCCTGATCCCAAGATTCTAGATCAATGGTTCTCAACCTTCCTAATGATGCAACCCATTAATACAGCTCCTCATGTATGGTGACCCCAACTATAATATTATTTTTGTGGCTTCTTCATAATTTTACTATTGTTATGAATTGTAATGTAAATGTTATGTAATGTAAAAAATGTGAATGTGCAGAGTAGCTGATGTGTGGCCCCTGTGAAAGGGTCATCCTATTCAGCCCAGATTCCATTGATTGATCAGTACTATGTTTAGCCCACTAGTGAAGCAAACTTAGAAAAGGGGAACCAAAACTTTCAAGCAGTGACAGTGAAGCTCATGCCCACAGTGAGTAGACCTCAGAGGGGCTGGGCAGTGACATCTATGTACCAAACTACTGTAAGGTGTTGTGGGAGCCCGCTTGTTTGTTCCCGGCTGCCCAGACTCAAAAGAACAACACAGAAACTGTATTAATTAAACCACTGCTTGGTCAATCACTATAGCATATTCCTAGCAAGCTCTTACATATTAAATTAACCCATTTCTATTATTTTATATTTTACCATGAGGCTTGTGGCCTACTGGCAAGGTTCCAGCTAACAACTCATGTCTTTCCCCTCTGGTGGTACATGGCATCTCCTTGACTCTGCCTTCTTTCTCCCAGCATTCAGTTTAGTTTTCCCGGCCTACCTATATTCTGCCCTGCCAGGCCCAAGACAGATTCTCTATTCATTAACCAATAAAAGCAACACATATACAGAAGGACCTCCCACACCAGTAAGGCTCAGAGAGGCAGGAGGACTCAGAGGTAAAAATAAATAAACAAATGAATAAACAAACAAATATGCAAACAAGTAAATGAATGAATGAATAAATAAGGGGATGGATAGATAGATATAGAAGATAGATAGATAGATAGATAGATAGATAGATAGATAGATAGATAGATAGATAGATAGATAGATAGATGATAGATAGATAGAGATAATAGATAGATAGATAGATAGATAGATAGATAGATAGATAGATAGATAGATAGATAGATAGAGGAAATAACTATGAGTTCAAAAATTTTCTCTAAGCTTTGCATAAACACAAGTAGCAAGGAATCTTTTCCTCTGCAAGTATGCTAGTCCGGTAAAGGTTCTGTTTCTAGATTGCAATGGTATACATGCCTGTGAGCATCCGCGGATGGAAAACTTGAACCGATGAGTGCTACACATCAATGTAACATCCAAACTTCCCAATTTGAAGCATTTCTGGATTTGTACTTTCAGATTCAATCAGATTAATTACAGATTAGAACTGGTGAAGTAAGGACTTCATTATCCACAAAATTAAACCCTGAAACTGGCCATGTCCTCACTCTAAGTACCCCGTAAGAGGGGTTTATTCTGTGCCCTGAAGCACCCTTTCCTATCCCAACATCACAAGATGCAAATGCAATATTTAAATAAACCAAAAGCCAATCTCATGTCCTGAACTATTATACTTTCTATTTGTATTTCCTGCGAGTTCTCCCAGGACTGAACTGTTCCTTTTTCCTCTGAGACCCACATAAACGAGACACTGAATCCTGCTGAGTGATGTTCTTCACCCTGGAAAGCCCTGACTTCTTGACCACACCCTTAATCTTTCTAAACACTCCCACCTCATTATGTGTGCTTCTACTTGCTGTTATATACCTCAGTCAAGTGGCCTGAAACAAGTTTACATAAAATCCTGAGCTATCCAGGTACCTGCAGGGCGCTCTCAGCCTGCCCACCCAACCCTGAGCAACCAGTTATCTGGGTACTCTCAGCCCGCCAATTCCCTTTCTAACCTCATCTCAGACTTCTGCTTTTGCTTCTCTAGTCAGCCTTCTCCTACCCTACACCCCCACTCTCCAGCCCACTCTCACTAGCTTCTCAGGAATACTTCTCAACACATACACACGCCCCAAAGACAACAGAGTCTCCCCCCTGAAGTCCTCAGCATTCTCTCAGTTTCCCACAGGGTATCTTACGGCTACTTCTAAACACGTTTCCTCCCTGTAACAGGACTCACGGATTTCTTCTCCCCAAATCTTGCACACCTAACTCACAACAGGCACTCAGGAAACAGTGTTCTGAATTAAAGTATTACAAGTACATAAAAGCAGCAAAGCCACAGGTATAACCACAGTCGGAAAATCTGTGGGAATTCAAAGTGCCCGTTTTACAATGAAAATACAATTTTCAGTCTTGCAAAGAAAAGAAAACACACACATCACCCTGATAATGTTTTTGGCCCAGGACCATTTCTTTTAAAACAACATCTTAATGTTTAGTGTGCAAAAGAAACCAAGACATATGGAGTGAGTTTCCTAGCGAGTACATATGGATTTTATAAGAAACAGCAAAGGGGCTGGGAAATCATGCTCTCCAAAGCAGAGAACTTGGTCTTTTCCTCACTCCACACCCAGCTGGAGCTCTTCTGCCTCAATAACACGGCGTTTCCTCTTTGCTTTGGTGACTTTCCAACGTTCAACGCTTTTCCCAATCCCAGGAAGGAAAATAAGCAATGAGAAAAAAAGATTAAAAAAAAAAAAAAAAAAAAAAAAAGCACCTCCGTCAAGTCCTTCTGTGCCCTGCCTCTCTGTCTGGGCACCGTCCACAGGTCCCTCCTCTGCACACTCCTTCAGGCTGCGCTGGCCTCCCCTCCATGCACTGCAGTAAGGCTTTCCTTCCTCAGCGGCCTTTCTAAGCCCTCCTGTCCTCACTCTCCTTTGCTTCTTGTTCCTAAACATCTACCAGGGGAATTACCCCTCCCTCCGTCCAGTCCAGTCCACTGGGGGGGTGTGGCTCGCAGGGGGAATTACCCCTCCCTCCGTCCAGTCCAGTCCACTGGGGGGGTGTGGCTCGCAGGGGGAATTACCCCTCCCTCCCTCCCTCCCTCCCTCCCTCCAGTCCAGTCCACTGGGGGGTGTGGCTCATGTGGAGTTTTCACACCCACCCTTGACAACAGGATTACTCTTCCATACAGCAGGGCCTGTCTCAGATATGCAGCCCCATTAATGGTTCAGAAACAAAGAATTATCAAATACACAAGGAAAACTGGAAAGGGAAGGAAGCCAGGAAGTGAGGGAGTGTGAATGAGAGCAAGCCGCCACCCCCTCAGCCATATCCTCCTATATGATCAGCCTCAGCCTTGCTTCCAAGTGCCTACCTTCCTTTCCACAAGAGGAAATCTCAGGGTGCCCCCATCACCTTTCATCAAAGCCTGTCTTTCCAGCAAATGGAAACAATCACAGAAGACCACAACTGAGCACACTGAGAGACCAGTGGACTGTGGGAACCCAGCCCCAATGGGTACACCTCCATCACAGCCCCTGAATCTAAGGCTCAGAGAACACTGTGGAAGAAGGACATGGAGGGGTTGGAGAGGGGGTAGCTGGGAGAGGCTGCAAGGGGGAAAGGATGGGGGGAAGTGATGCAATTCTGTTTCAATTAAAAATATATTTTTTTAAAAAAGAGGAAATCTCAGCAGTTTCATTTATGGAGAGGTCAGAGAAGAACCACAAACCTATGCTTAGCTGAGAGTTGAGCGCACGGCTGCCCTCTTCTGCCTGGACATGAGGACTGGCTCACCAGGGTACTCAGAAATTATCACAAGACCTAACAACGTGGAAGGCCGTCCCGATGTCCCCGCAGAAACATCGCATGCACATTTCCCAGCAGGGGGCTTGCAGTCCACCTTACCCAGTCTCAGAGATGAACTTCTGCACCAGCGGCCTCTAATTAAGATTTAATAGAACGACAACTGAGCTACTGTGACTTTCTGAAGATGGTAGTCTAATGATACGTTTTTCTAAAAACGAACGGTAGCCACCTTCCCAAGTGACTCAGTGCATGGCAAGGAGGCATAAGAACAGTGTGACCGGATCAGAAAGGACGGCATAAATTCACCAGCAGCAGCTACCAGAACAGGAAGACTCCTCCACCCAAACAAACTGCCCTAACTACAGAGTGACAGATCAGGTACCGAGTTTATCCTGTCAGAATAAATCATCTATGCTTGCATGCACCAAAACTACTCCAACAAACAGGAACTCGGGGACCCAAGAAGAGCTGTCCTCACAGTTGATCCAAAGCGGCTCTGTCTCCGTCTGCTGCCTTGTTCCCTCAGGGTGTACGGGATGCATTACTTCATTCAGTAACCATTCCCTATGTCTCTAAGGGGTGGCAGATAAGTATATACAAGTACCATTGCCCTCAGCAGTCCAGAAGAAAGAATAGACGCTACTAAGAAAAAAGCTTCAAAGCACATAAGACTGAGAAACAAGTTTCAGGATTAAGTATCTAATATGGTGCTCGCCGACTCTCCAACCAGGCCTGCAGTTTCATCTCTACACGCCAGTACCTGGTACAGGCTTGGTACAGGCTTGGCACACAATCCGAACTTAATTTAAAAAAAGAGGAAAACCTTCTTTTTAGCACACAAATGTGAGTCCTAGTGTTTCTATGGCCTTCACATCCCCTATCTCAGAGGCAGTCACAGGAGAGTTATCAGGTAGAGTTATGAGCTACAGTTGGCAGAATGAAGGACCTTCTATGAGTTCTTGAAAGACTCTAAGGTCATGTCTTGCCTGGGTCACAGAGTATTGAACAAGATGACAGCCATCTAAGAGTTGACTTTAAACCAGAAATTCTTCACCCAGTGCACCCACAGATTTGGCAGCACGAGTAACAAGCTGAAAGTTTTAGGACAAGAAGAGGGGTAGAACTGTATACTTCAAATCAGGAGAGGTCCAAAAAGGCTAAGAGCTTTGCTAGGCCACCTCCAAAAAACAGTGCTTTTCTATTAAACTGTGTATGTTTTGTTAAAGGTAAAAGTGCGCCTTGTTCAGCCCTGAGCTCCTATCTTTGTTTTTCTGAACAGGAAGGAACTTAGTTTTGAGGGTGGAGGTGAAGAAGAAAGTGTCACTAAGCATCCAAAGCCACTCTCTCACACAGTGCAAGATGTGTGTTCACACACACACAACTGAGCATCCAAAGCCACTCTCTCACACAGTGCGGGGGTGAGCCCACATGCACGCATGCACACACACACACACACACACACACACACACACACACACCTGCACTGAATGGCCTCCAAAAGAAGTCAGCTACATCCTAACACACACTGTCATGAGGCAGACTACACACCAGCCACAATCACACTCAGGACTGAACTTTGGTACCAAATCCTCCAGAACCTGAAGGGAATCTTCCCCCATGCTCCAGACTGAAGCTCTGAAGCTCTAACCAGAAGCAAAAGCAACGCATCCTTTTTGGTGAGTAATGCTGGCCCATGAGAAGAAAATTCTCATGAGAGAAAAGTTCACTTCCTCTCTCCTCCCTCACTCCTTTTCCCTTCCTGTCTCTCTCTGTTCATGGTTTCAATGGGAAACCAGCCTCCTCTTCCACACAGTATTGCAGGATTTACCATGCTTCCACAGGCCCCAAACAGCAAGGCCACACGACCATGCTTCCTAGGAACCTCTGAAACTGTGAGCCAAGATAAGGCCCTCTCCTTGTGAGCTGACTGCAGTACTCAGTCACAGCGGCAGAAAGGGTTCACCTCAAATCACCTCCAGCTCCATCTTACTTCCATTTGCTTTTTCTCTAAGTTAAAAACTCTTCACTTGACCAAAAGCATAGAGTGTGACTAACACATAAAATTGGGGCAATCCAAGGACAGGAATGCATTTTTTTTAAAAGCCTAAACATCCACAATCACATTGGCACTGCCTATTCATCTGCATCTGCCTGCAATGTTTCTTCAGTAAGGCAACGAGGTAAGAGGAGGATGGTAAGGATCAAGTTCATGGAACTCCACCAGAAGACAGAACTGGATGTTAACTTCTAAGGAATAAATTCACAGCCATGATGAAATAGAAACACAGACTAATAACAAAGCCATGCACACGCTAACAAACCAAACTCATAAATACTAGTAAAGAAGGAAAGAATGGTACCTTCTCATGGTTTTCAATTAAGATTTCTACAACGATATTCTGAAACTTCAGGTCCATGATGGCGGCAACAGTTTCTTCCTGTGGCCTCATCAGGGTTGGTCCAAATACCACTCCTAAATTTGCCACGGTCATTAGGTTCTGCTTCGAGTGATTTGACACACTAATATTGAAGAAGAAGGAAAAGAATCGTTTGGTAGTGATCAAGACAGAGCATTCAATATCTGTAACTCTGCATTTCCTTAACTCAAGTTGCCCTGTGTGTCCGCCTGTGACAGCTGGACCAAGAGCAGTGGCACACGTAGGCTCTCCGTTCTCTCTGTTCTTCTCTCCCCATTCCCCTACCCCCACCCCATAATAACCAGTCTCCTCAGCTCCAGGCTCCTTCCATCATGTTATTCTGATTCACTTCCTGTCCAACACAACAGAGTCAGCTGACCTAGGGCAGCAGTTGCTCAGACAGTGAACAGGACGAGGTTTTTCTCCTCTCAGTGCTCTCTCAGGGTGTGTCACGGGCATGGAAAGACATCTAACATAGCTGGGGACCTTGCCCAGGTGAAGGAGTTTTATGAAGCTGTTCCCTCTGACAGTCCTCATGATAGCCAGCTCATTGTTAGGCAGCCATTCTTTCAACAGGTCCATTATCATTGCTTATATGTGTATGCTCAATATTAAACAGATAAGTGGATTTATGTAGATATAAAGAATTGTGCAGTTGTCTTGAGCAGCTGATTGAAAATAAAAATAGAATTTCCTAAATTATTTGTATTTTGTTTCACAAGAATAAGTCATATTGCTAGTCATTTCAACAAGCATGTCTTGCTCCACAAAATCCACATTTATCATGTATTAGCTGCACACAGAAAAACAGCATCTTGGACGCTCCCCTTTTCCTCAGATCATCATCCCCCTGCTTCCACAGATGTCTAGGTCCTTGTCCGGCTTCCTAACGATCAGTGCGCTCCATCACAGCAGCGTCACCCACTCCTCCCAGTGCTGTGGCTCAGGGAGCACCCTGCACAAGTGCTCCCAGCAGTCCTACAACTTAATTCAGGACGCCGTCCCACCAGAGACTGTCCGGCATGAAGGCTCACAGTTTGATGCAAATTCTCCGTGGTCTTGTACACCTTGCTCTTTTGCACTGAGCCGAAACCATTTCAGCATTCTATCTACTCCATACATCACAGAGCAGGGCCATCATTTATTGTGTCCTACTGTGGCCACTGAAGCCAGAGTTCCAAATACTGCTCCTCACTCAAATTTTATAGGCAGAGGGATCTGGGACTCATTTTTACTTGAAAAGGTTCATTTCTCCACTGAGTTAATACATTCTGCTTTTTAGACAGGAAACATGAATGGCCCAGACCCACAACTAGACTGGAGTTTTTAAAGGACACGCTCAACCACAGCGCTGGGTGTGTGTAGAACCAAGCTCAATCTGCTAACAGATTTATAGTCATACTTCCATAATCTGGGATGGGGCAATGTATAATACCCTCTCCTTTCACTGGCTGTAGGCAGCAGAGGGAAGAACACTCACTTGGTTAGGTGTTTCACCAAGATGTCCAACATCTCCTTGTTTTTCTCTGGCAGTTTGTGCACCAAGAAATGGATGGCATTCACACGGGCCTCCGGGCTGCCACTTTCTTTTGTAAAAAAAGGAAAGGAAAAAGAGTTAATAGAGTACTTAGAATCAAAAATATTACCCCTAACTAGAAATCATAACCGCTTGTCTGTTCAGGATCAGAAAAGAGAAGGCACTTGAACATTCTTGGCCTTTCCCAATGCCTGCCTTTCCTGGGCTGGTGCTAATGGTACATGCTGCTCCAGCAGTCTCTTCCTGCCAGCCTCTCCTCTAGTCAGCCCAGTTCACGTGACATAAGTCCAACGGCAGCACCAAATATATCAGAAGCAGAAGCACATATATCAGCCAAAATATCAGAAGCAAAAGAAATGTTTAATAAGAGGCTCTGTATAAAAGTCTATAAATGTTGATTAAGATGACTGTCTAATGTTGAAGTTATTAATAAGAACATAATTTCAAATCATTGCTTTGATTTTTAAATAACAACATAAAAAAGCAGAAAGTGAAGAAGCAGTCATATGTGCACAGGAACAAGAACCACTATCAAAGGCCGGGCAGTGGTGGTGCACGCCTTTAATCCCAGCAGAGGCAGGTGGATCTGAGTTCGAGGCCAGCCTGGTCTACAAGAGCTAGTTCCAGGACAGGCTCTAGAAACTACAGGGAAACCCTGTCTCGAAAAACAAAAAACAAAAAAAGAAATCTTTCTACTAATAGGCATTTCCACAAGGTAATATAGTCCTATCCACCCCAAAAATCTTGCTAAAATACATTATTTTCTATTACTTATGCTATCTGCATTTTGCTATATTTTCACTGACATTAGCTGAGAAAGAATGAAAAGCATATCGTTCTTATTTAGAGCACTTAATTAATTGTACACTAAATTCCTATAATGTGCCAGAGACTTAAGAGTTTACTGTGACAGAACAAAAATCAGAACTGGGAAATCACACATCAGCACCCATCATACTTCAATGTCTATTTGCTTATGATGTCATAACAACCACGGCTGCAGATGAGGCCGCAGATATGAGCAAGCTTATGAGAGCTTAGCAAAACACACAGGCAGATCATTAAATTCTCTTAATATGTAAATGACGTGTGCCAATAATATCATAATGTAAGGAAGCTAGAAGCAGTAACCTTCCAAGTAGCTCCTAGGAGACACAGCAGCTTCAGCCTGTCCTCCTGTGGTCCTCACCTACTGTGAAGTGAACACACCCAGCTAAGCGAAGCAGGAGACGTTACAAACTCAGTCCCTGTAATACCCACATGTCCGCATTCTTCCTCGTGTGTGCTTCCCAGCAAGAATCGAATGGAATGCTCTGGTTAAGCAAATGCCATGCACTGGATCCTACACTGTCTCTCATTAGAAATGGCCTTGGTTATTCAGTGTGTTGCACAAGTAGCCTAGCTATAGAAAGCAAACACACAACACAGAAATACAAGTGTTCTAGTTTGAGCAACAGTTGGAAGCTGGTTTTAAAGACACAACACCAGACTGGTACCCAGGATTGAGCTATCTAGCTCATGTTAAGTCCAGCGTGAGTCCAACCGGGCAGGATGGTCCATGCTCACCATGGACTACAGAACACAGACTACATCATTCTCAAGGGCAACAGGCTTCACAGGGGAAGGCTTTCAGGTAGATGCTACTAGCTTTGCACAGTAGACACAATCCTTTCAATTCAAGGTACTTGTAGCTTATGGATTTCTAGCCCCCAAAGTAGAGTACAGTATCTCATAGACAGGTGCTTCTGGTTCTTTCAGTAAGCCCAACAAGTGCGGTTAACAGTTAAGGCTTTCGAATTTCTAAAATTGAAAAATGTTTCCAATGCATTCAGTACAGAACAGTTGAGTTTTACAATAAGAAACAAAAAGATATACACTTTGTAGCGAGAATATAAACAAAATTCTTATCTTTGTGTTATCAACTTGAGATGCTCAGATTCTCAACAGAAAATGATAGGAAATAAAACGATGAAAGGAAAAGAAGGGGCCAGAGAAGCCTGCAGCCCTTTCAGTGAAGGCGAGAGCATGCTCTCGGCATCCAGAACACACAGAAACCGCCACACAGTGGGAAAGAATCAAAGTTAGTTCCCATGCTGGCATGACGGGCAACCACAGAGGCTGGCTGTGTGGGGTCATTTTAATCGCCAGTTTAGCTCGCAGACTTGTAGCCAAACAAGGTAAGCTGCACCGCTTTCAATGAGTTTAACCACAATCCCAATTCACCAGTATTCAAAAGGAGGAGAGTAACCTTGGCCATCTGATTTCTGTAACTACACTCAATTCTTATGAGCACATATGCATAGTGCAAGAGGATCTACTCCCACACCCCTTCCCAGGAGGCACTGAGTGGGGAAGGAGAAGTCAAACTCTGCCCTAAACACACTGGACCCTGAGTAAACCCATCTAGCATGTGTAGTTTTCCTCATTAAACCAGTGTGGGTCCCTTTTGATTGCAACTGCACGGAGGTATGAATCCATGCCAACTACAGGAGCTACAGGATTCCTTTATAATAGTCCTGTTATACAAATCAGCATGAGAACTCTGATAGCAAGACCACAAGGGCAGGAAACTAAACACTGGGTACAGACCCAGCAGGTGACAGAACCTATTGCATCTACTTGACTCTTCGCAACAAACAGTTTGATAGACCAGCAAACCCCACCATCTCGGGCCTCGTTACCTCCTAATGGGTAGGAACTTCCTCACCCGATAAAAGACATTTGGCATTAGGATTCTGAACACTCCACTGTTAATCACACATGGTAATAATTCTCATGACACTAACTTGTGCAATGTAAAACCTCATTCCATAATCACTCTTTCTCCAGAATGCAAAAACTCAGAGATGCAGGTTGACCCTCCTCAGCTTTTCCAGGATATATGATGAACAACCTGAAACTTTCCTCTAGCTTAATTTAATTTCTTTCTTGTTTGCCAAAAATGCCACAGGGAAGAAATCAAAATAACTAAGCATTTGCTTGTGTTTTTGCCAAGAAAACCTTCCCCCACTTCCTTGATCAGACAAATCCTCTTTTTTAAAATAATTCTCAACACAACTGTATTCTGGCCTTTCTCAAAAGCTTTCTCTCTGTGTGCAGTTTAATACAGCCAACACGGTGACTCTTTCTGCAACAAATTAGGAATCTCACACAGTCTGAAGCTGCGACCTCACAAGAAGGTAACATTAAAGGCCATGTTCGGGCAGCAGTGGCATAGGACCCAAGGGGATTGCTGTAAGTTTTCCAACAGATTAAAGTCCAGGGAGTTAGGGGGGGTGGAGTACAATTTCAGCTACTGTCAATGAGCCCATGAGAACCAATACTGCAGAATCCAGCCAGTGGAGGGAAGTTTTAATTTTAAATAATGGCCTCTACAATCTATCAAGTTACTTTATATGTAAGCCTCAATCTCAATTTCCTTAACTCTGGATCAGCTAACAGCAATATCCTTCAGAAGAGCGATCAAACACCACGTACTGAGGATGGAAACAGAGTTGTACGGCAAAAACATATGCGGTTCTGTCTGCATCGAGCACACACTCTCACCATCATGCAGATGCACAGGATGGGCACAAGCAAACACTCATGGGTACAGGAGTCAAAAACTACCTAACCTCACAGTAAGTTTCACCAGCTCTTGGCCTTTTTCACTCAACATGTAGCCTATATGATTCATTATCAAGTAGTTTGTGTTTCTGGCATTACCTCATAATAATCCTTCTGTCTGTGTTGTCTATATAAAATATATAATATAGTCTTTATAAGTGAAACTATAAACATGTCTTTATAATCTCCAGATTATAACGTCTCCAAATCCATTATCTATTCAACCTCCTAAAAGCTGAATATTGATCAGCCTGTTCTATAGTATTCTGTTCATGCCAATACCAGGTATCCATAGTGTAATGAAGACAGAACTGGCCCTGGAGTCAAGAATCTGCTGTGGCCTTACACATTTAGTTTCTGCCAAAGGCAAAGAAGGAATGGGTAACTGCTAATGTCCATGCATGATCCGTTACCAAATCTTTTTTCTTCCTTTCTTTCTTCCTTTCTTTCTTTCTTTCTTTCTTTCTTTCTTTCTTTCTTTCTTTTTTTTTTTTTTTGGTTTTTCGAGACAAGCTTTCTTTTTTTTAAATTTATTTATTTTTATTTTATGTGCATTGGTATTTGCCATTGCTGACAGTTGCAAGCTATCATGTGAGTACTGGGGACTGAACCTAAGTCCTTGTAAGAGCAGTCAGTGCCATTAACCGCTGAGTCATCTCCCCAGTCCTTGTTCACTTCCTAATAGAAGGAAAAACAGTCATCCCCTAAAGTGATCTCTCCTTTTAACACAGATGGTAACACTATTAAGTTAAATTTTCATGTGGAAATTGTTAATGTGTGCACACCATCAACCACAAATCTGAATCTCTGTATATCCACATAATACTTACTGGCTGGAACAATGAAGTCTCTGTGTAACTCATAGGTCATAAGAGGTTCTGGAAGACTCCTGGGGTGGGGGAGGAAACAGTTCAATTACCAAATGATACAAACAGGCATCTCTGAGCTACTTATAACATTACATTAAACTGCTTGTATGTGCCTGAGTTAACTTTTAAATACCAAAAGATAAGGAAACCACAACATGAACTGGTGATTGTCCTGGACTCTGCCAACTCTTAACCAATAACAAGTTCTTATCAGGTCAGTGCTTCATATCTAATCTTGGAAAGTGTCTGAACATCTATTTTCAAATAAAAGTTTCATATACTAATATTTTAATGTAACTTTTATATAACCAAATAAGCAAATATAAGATGAAAACATCTTTAAAACATTAATATCAAAATAATACACAGAAATGTTAAAGACTTTAAAACAAATCCTCTCCTCTGGTATTTCTACTAAAATAACTGGTTTTCATTTTTATGCCTAAATACATATATACTTGTTCTCAACTGTCGGTCGTGACCCTTTTGGGGTCACAAAGCAGACACCCTACATATCAGACATATACATTATGATTCGTTACAGTAGCAAAGTTAGAGCTATGAAGTACAACAAAAAAGTTTAAGGTGGCGGTCACCACAACATGAGGAACTGTATGAAAAGGTCACAGCATTAGGAAGGTTGGGAAGCGCTGATACAGAAGAAACATTACAAAGAAAATTGATGGCTTTGTAATCTATGGCTATGAAACAATGACATAAAATCAAATTGGTAACAATGTAAAAATATATACAGCACTTAGTTTTTTTGCAAACTGCATTATGCAAATAGTAGCAGATTTTATCCTGTGAGTAACACAATGCTGAGCCTCTGTCAATCCTGCTAATACCTGAAACTATGCCAGGCCAGGTTGTTAATTACGTCACCCCCAGAGAACAAATGTCAGGCGGCAGAACTCTACTCTGGAGGCCACAGGGCCATAAACCTGGAGCTCAGAACTGCCCTGATTGTTTAAAAACACAATCAAAGACACAGGTACACCTAAGCATGCACATGTGCACTCACACACTTTAACATTTATGCAAAAGCTACAAACAGTGCAGAGACAAGCAAGGCTGTTCCATGTAGACAAAAGGGTGGACTTCATTGAGAACAGACCGAGCTTTCCCTCACAGATCAAGCAACAGAGTTTCAAACACATGAGCAAAACCTGACAAGACTACATGGAGAAGCCAATCCCCAGCTGCGGGCAGAGATGTGAATCAGAAGCAGGAGAAAGAAAATTAGTTAGGACACAGAAAGTTTGAGTAAAACCACCCACCCCTTCACCTAAGCCAGGTCCTTTAATGAAATGACTGTCTACCTAAAAGCAGTATACAAAGACCAGAGCACAAGGGCTCTGTACATGCTTTGTAAGAGAAACTGTATCGGTTATTAAAAGTTTAAGTCATATGCAGCTCATTCTTTGGCTTCAATAAAAACAGAGGAGCTGAGGAGACCATAAGGAAAGTACCTGTTACACATGGGGTCCCAAGTTTGGATCCCAGCAGCCACATCAAAAGCGGGATGTGGTGTTACAATGTATCAGCCAGTTCTGAGGAAGCAGAGGCATAAGGACCTGTCTGTGGCTGACTTACCGACCAAACAACAAGCTCCAAGTTCATTGGAATGAACACCCTATCTCAAAAACAAAGGGAGTGACAGCCAAAGCCACACTTCAACTAAGGATATTCACAGATGGTGAATAAGTTCACCCAGCAAGAAAATTCTGGACACTGCATCACATTTGGAGAAGCCATCCAGTTTCCAGAAAAGTTAAGCATATATCTCCCACGTGGTCCAGTTGTTTGCCCACTAGGATTCATCCAAAAGAAATGAAAGTCTTTGTCTCTACAAAGATTTCGAAAGACATTTAAGCATCTTTACACATAACAGCCAAGAGCTACAGACCACCCAAATGCACAGTGATAGATCAATGGATTTCAGCATGCCACAACAATGATTCCAGTAAGTGAAGCTGACATCTTTGAAGTACATACTGAAAACTTGCACTTATAAAGCTCTTAATCATGTAAATTAACACACAAAGACAGGAAGCAGGTAAACGCTCCTACTGATGAGGCCATAATGAGGGAGGACGGCAAAGGGGAACGGAAGGAACGCTCAGACGGAAGACGGACAGACTCAGCTCCCTGATTGTGGTGATGGCTCACAGGTGTATAGAGACACCAAGTTTATGAGAATATATACTATAAATATGTGCACCTCACTCCAAATAGTTATTCTTCAAAAAAAGCTGTGAAAGGTACATACACCTGAGTGTTTCTACTTAGACTAAAAATATACATGAGATTCACCAAGAGAAGCTATTCAAAAATCATACTACATAAAAAATGTTTGAGGACATATTTTTTGGTGTACCCAGACACACAAAGCGGCACTTGCCAACAAGGGCAACCGAAGACTGAAAGACCTCGGCGCTCTCTCCACCATCCTTCGCTTACTAATTAAAGAGAAGCGTTCCCTGTGACATCGCAGCCTCAACCAGGAGAAAGATGGGCATTGAGAGGTCAATTCTCGGGGTTTCATTTCAAAGTAAGGACAAGCAGGAAGCCTTAAGGGAAATGAAAGGTTGCCCATTTGCACAGAAGGAAAGTTCAGGTGCTGGGTCAAAAAGAAAGAAGCATACTTAGCAACACCATGGAAGCATTTCTCCTCCAGGAAGACTGAATGTGTGTCTAAATAGCTTCTACCAGCTGCTTACATCACTGCCATATGTCTAGCTGGCAATACTACATAAAAAATAAATATCATTAATGTTAGGGAAGCAGTAATAGAAATGACAAGTTCTCATCCAGATTTTATTAGCCTGACTCACTGCACCGCTCAGCCTCCCACCAGACCTGTATTCCAGCTACCCCTCTTCACCACCCGCTGGGATCTGTTGGAGGATAGAAATCATAATATTTACTCAAGCTGGTGTTTCCTTCCTTAAAAACCCATTCCAATTTCCACACTTAAAAGAGGTTTCCTCCAGGTAAGGTTCCCTTGACTAGAAACACCACAAACAGCTCATTTTTTGCCTAACAATGGGAAACTGTGGCAATGAACACATCAGTGGCCATCAAAACCAAAGCCTGCCTGGATAGGACATCACTTGTGGGGGTGTGGGGGGATTCGGGCCTCTCACACAGAGAAGTAAAACACGGCCCCAGGTACGCAGAAGACAAAAAAGGTACCATGTGTAGGTTCACTATGACTGTTTTCTTTTTCCAAGACCTGCTTTCTGATTCTACCCGGTGCTTTGATGGAACCCTTGCTCTGTCTCCAGCTTAGAATCAACATTATGTCAGGCGATTTGCAGCGAGCATTCAAAGGCAAACGGTTAAGAAGAAAAAAAAACACTAAAGTTCCGCACTATGCCCTGGTGCTATAAGTGACAGAGCTGGGATTCCAACGCCAGCCAGCTGGCTGGCTCCAGACCTCACACTCCCTACCCCAATCAAAGAGCAATGGTCAAAAGAAATATAATTGTTTTGCCCACAACTCTGAAGGAATATGGAGGTTAAAAAAAAAAATCAAGTTTGCTCCCATTTAAAACAAGAACCAGAAGAAAAAAAATCACCTAATCCTAATTAATGTACCTGCAGTTGCTGAGCACACCACAAGAGGAAAGATGGCAGCCTACCTTGTGCATCTCCCAAAGCTTCTGCTGTCCTGGAATAATCACTAACATAGGCAGAATGCTTAGATTCAGTAGATTTAGGACTAAGTTCTATAATAAGTATCTAAGAATATTTTCTGTATGCAATGCCTAATTTAAAATGGAATTCAATGGAATACAGCAATGTTCTGAGAAAACGGCAAATAATGCAACACAAGATCAGCAGTCAGAAGGAACTAGCTACAGAGAGGATCAAGATCCAAAGGTTAAGTGTGCATAAGAAGTCTCTTGGTTACCAAGTTACTCCCTACAATGGAAAAGAAAGGGACCCCATGGCACAAAAAGCAGAAAGCATAATTTACTACCAAGAGTTCAATGTTTTTTCTCAAGCTTTCATTGATAACTGTCATTTTGGTCATTTCTTCTTCTGCAGTGGGCATAATATACCAAAACAGTAAATGGATCCAAGGCTACCAGAATGGAGCATGCACAATTCATCCTATTTTTATCCCATCCACTCTTTCCTTAGCCCATCTAACATGGGTTTTCTCAACTTCAGCACTGCTGCCATTCAGGATCAAACAATTTTCCAGAGAAAGGAGGGGGAAAGTGGCTTATGATTGCAGCTCATTTCCAACATCCACCTCCCAGATGTCAGTGATACTCCCTCCAGTAACTGTGACAATGGGGGAGGGCGGGGGATGTATAAGACCCAGGTTCAGTTTCCAGAGCCCACATGACAGCTAACTCCAGTTCCAAAGGGATCTGATGCCCTCATCTGGCCTCCGTGGATACTGCATATACATGGTACATAGGCATAGGTGCAGGTAAAACATCCACATGCATAAAATAAAAATAAAAACCGCAAAAAAAATGCATATATCATCAAAAATCCTCTAGAGGGCCAACCACCCCTAGGTGAGAACACAGCTCGAATGCTTCAGTGACATGACGGGACACCACAGTGAACAACACACATGAAATACCCATCTCTCCAGGGAACATACAGCCACCCGCACAGAAGGGCTCATTCACTATGATCCACATCTAAACCACAGTCACCGTCAATGCAACCGGATACCAAGGGTAGATGTTCAGCTTTAGTGTTTGCTGCTGTAACAACTAGGAGTAACAACAATGTACACAATAAATTTAAAAAGGAAAACTTTCTTCATATGAAATGTTCAAAAGCTTAATGAATCCCTGAGCCCTATGCCAAATTTTAATAAGACTTGAGAAGAAGGACAAACAGGCAGTGTCAAGAAGCTGACTGAGAGAACAGGAAGAAAGCAGCATGGCCTGGAGCAGCGCGACGAGTCATGGGGATTCATCAGACACCCTCTCTGGATCTCCTAATCTGAAATACCCCATATTAAAACATACAGATTAGATTCTCGTGTGCTCACGGGAGCCGATGTAATGCTACATGAACACCAGACTACAGCTGTATCAGCACCCTACATTTGCCCTGCATTGGGCAAGCACAGACACCTCTCACCCTTTCTGCTGCAGAAACATCAATCCTCAAAGAGCCAGGGCACAGACTTACAGCTGGAAGTGTAGCTCCCTGTTGTTGCTGTCAGTGAACCCCAGCTTTGCAATCCCTGGGCTCCTTTATTCACAACGAAACAACAGCCAAAGTATGGGATGCTTTTCTGATTCCAGCCCTATGTTATTCTCTATAATAAAAGATCTTAAATTTTCTTAAAAACCTCAAGTAGACTTTTTAAATACTTTTATGTCTAATCAGATACTGTTCTATTCAAGATAGATAAATTAAAGCAAAGTCTTCACTTTAACTTAAAACATAAATAAAAGATTCCCTGTTGCTACATGTATATAACAGAACTGTTCTCCAAGTATTTTAGGATCCAAGCTCCTCTGTTGCAGTTTACTTGATAATGATGTTTGCAGTGGTTTGAATGAGAATGACCCCCACAGGCTCATATATTTGAACATTTGGTTCCCAGTGAATGGAACTGTTTGGGAAGGATTAGGAGGCGTGGCCTTGCTGGAGAAAGTATGTCATTGGGGATGGGTGGGCTCTGAGGAGTCGAAAATCATGTCAGGCACAGTTCCCACCCCTTCCCTCCCTATGTGTGTGCATGTGTGTGTGTGTGTGTGTGTGTGTGTGTGTGTGTCTGTGTGTCTCTGCAACTTATATATGAGCTCTCAGCTACTGTTTCAGTGCCTGGGCCTGCCTTCTTGCCTGCCTGCCATGCTTCCCACCATGATGATCACCAACTCTCTGAAACTATAAGCAAGTCCTCCATGGCCACGGTGTCTCTGCACAGCAACGGAGAATGCTCATCACTACTGGTGGCTTCATCTCCCGGGATATCATCGTGTATCTCACAGACTTTCTCCTTGTCAGTGGCTGACAACAGTCACAGCTGCTCCTGTGGAGCAAGGGACAGGGCCTCACCTCAGATACTGTTTCAAGGCACTGGTTACTGTCTTCACTTCCCAATCTGCGGAACTCTCCAGGTCCAGCTCGTTACACGTTTTTTCATCTGGTGAACAAGCAAAAATGAAAAATTAGTTAAAAATCTGGCCATCCAAAGTACTGACTTGCTCACAAGACTTCCCACTTTAAGTGGCTAAAACAACCAATAATTAATCCTGGAGTTTCTCAGGGAAAGTATTCTGTGCAATAATAGCATAAGCTACCTCATATTACCAGACATTTCTAGAACGTTAGAAGTCTACAGGAGAGATCAAAGCAAAAGGATCTAAAATACAGACCACAGGTGCAGATAAATGAAACAAGGCATGGCAGTCTAACAAAGCCAGCTCAGGGGATGCAGACAGTGACAGCCTGGAGCATGTGGTGCCATCAGCAGAATGGGTAAGGTTTGTCTCCGACGGCACTGATACTATTCCCTGTGCTCTCACATAAGAAACTGTCACCATGAAGGGAAAATCAGTGGGTGTCCAACACATGATAAACTCAAATGGAAACACAACAGAGCTCAAATGTAAATGTGTCAATATACCATGTTAGTACATTAACATATAATTTTTATTTCTTTGTATTAGTTAAAAAATTATTTGCAATGAAGACATAAAGTAAAAACAAAATCACTTAAGATTTCACTTAAATCCTTAAACAAAAGGATGTCTGTCAGTAACCCCTCATTCCAGCACTGCAATCCATTTACCTATCCGGAACACTAGCTGCCTCTGGCAGCACTCAGCATTCGCTATCAATTAAACTAGCTTTGTCCTAAAAGTGTGTTGCTGATATTTTATTTCCAAATGCTCTGTTTTAGAAAAAAACTAGTGTTCTAAAGAAAAAGTATGCAAGTACAGGAAGGAAGAAAAAGGAAAGAAGGGAGGGAAGAAGGGAGGGAAGAAGGGAGGGAGGGAGGGAGGGAGGGAGGGAGGGAGGGAGGGAGGGAGGGAGGAAGGAAGGAAGGAAGGAAGGAAGGAAGGAAGGAAGGAAGGAAGGAAGGAAGGGGGAAGGGAGGAAAAGTTTGCCATATTTAATCCAGGTTAAAAGAAAATGACAGGACAACAGGAAAGGCAAACATTCTGAGGATGGTGCCACTCTTGCCCATCTGGGCCAGCATTCCCAGCACAGCCCACAGCCTGGGTCTTCCACAGCTGAGCTTTAATGCTGCACCAGTCTGAAACACTGAGCCATCTCAAGCAAGGAGTCCCAAATCTAACTGAGTTTCAGATCCACATCTACACCAAGGAGATCTAAGCACAGTAAACCTCCCAATAAACTAGGGTGAGCATGTCAACAAATCAAGGACATGGGCAGAGTTACATGAATTATTAAAAAGCAGCAGAAGTCATTAAAAGCAAGGGCATCCCATGGTGATACTTTCCCAAAAGGAAGGAGGCAGAAACCACCACTAGAAATCTATCTGGTTTCCCAAACTCCTAAAGTCAGAAGACAGCAACTTCTGGAAGACTGTCTCCCGCATTCCAGAATAAGGCATCAACTACAACAAAGAACTGCTCATCTCCTGATTTCCTCCTGACTTACACCACATTTGTCTCTGCCAGGAAAAGTGTCTTGTTGGTCGTTCCTTTTTAAAAGCACTAAAAGGAAAGGCTGTCAAAGTGGGACCACCACCTTAGCTGAGCATGCTGCCTGAAAAGCTGCAGGCATGGGCAGGATGCATCAGAAGGATGACTATTCATGTTGGACTCAAACTTTCAGGAAGCAAAACAGGAAGTGATGGCTGCTTTACAGCCACAACATCACACATACGAAGCCAATTACTCAAAGGTCTGGAGACTCTTTAGGCACTCCAGCATGTCTCGATTACAGCAACTGCCAGCAATATGCAATAAACTACAGCAATGACAACTGACACCGATTACATTCTGATCAGCCCCTGCGATCCAGAACCCATTTGTTACTGAGCCTGTCAGACAAGCCACAGACATGTTCGAGAAATCAAATTAAGCACCCTGATTAAAGATGCAATCCTCTATAACTAGGACCAAATAATTCTGTCCTAACAGCTTTGCCAACCAATTACTTCTGTAACTGAATATTCTGTTTCTCATTAAATCAATTATTTAAATCCCATTTTAACATACAAGTCAGATAACATTTTTAATAAACTTGCTGCAAGCAAATCAGGATTTTAAGATCCAAGGGGCTTCTAAAGGAACTCTTTTATTTTCTACTTTCTACCAAATTATCAGCCTGTATTTTGAGATTCATATTCTTTCCATGGAAAACTGAGCCATCCTTCTAAATTCACAGAACAAAAACAGCTGTCATATCAGAAGTTAATGACTGTATGTCTATATAATTAATCATCTATTAAATGTTCACTGTTTTCAAATAACTCAATCATACCTGGCAGTCCTTTGCAATCAGCGAGCCATGTGGAATTTGTTAATTTACTTAGGATTCACACCTAAAATATGTTTAGAGTTTTCATTTAGAATGTGTGTTCTAGTGTAAGTGAAGGGGACTTGTGTTTCCTTCCTCACCAAAGTACAAACTAACTCATTAGTTAAAAGCCTAAACTAACAAGCACAGACTTAAAAAGCTGGCATCTCTGATACTATGAATGTTTCCTTATTGCACAAGCACTAGTCATTCCTGTGAAGCTGGAAGGATGCACCCCATGCTCACCACAAAGCATCACTTCTACAGACCAACATGGATGTGGGTCAATTCCTTTATATATATACATATATATATATATATACATATATATATATATATATACTTGAAGAAGCAAAAAGTACAGTTTTTATAAATATGCTTTATCACCAAAAATCATGTTTCCAGCGGCATTGCTCACTTTGCTCAATCTATGTAAAAAAATTGCCCAACAAAGTAAACAAGAAAATATTTTAAATTTTATATTCTGTTATGTTTGTTTGCTATGGTTCTGTGTCTAAAAAGAAATAAAACCACCCAAACTTTTGCACACTGGGCAGACAAATACCAAAGTCCACCAAATCACATATGCATAAACACATTTTTCCCAGAATCCCCCTGGCTTTGTTCTTGCTTCATTCTAATGGGGAAGAAGGAAGATTATGAGCACGGCCCAGTTCTACTCTGCTCTAACTATTGTGATTCATCTTTACACGACCACCTCACTAAGAATTGGGACTGATTCTCCAAGATGCACCTGTCATTTTTCCTTGCCTTCCTCATCAGCTAAAAGTTTCTAATACTAAAAAACAGAAAGAAAAGAAGAAAAACTGTCTGCCTCCCAGATTGCTATGTGCCCTGACCTACAAACAGCAAAGGGACAGGAAAGGGAAGTGGCTTCCACACAGGAGAAGGGTCACTGAGCAGGCTCCAGGGAAGGCTGGGGAGAGCTGGAAAGTCAGCAGACACCACCTGCTGATCCCTAGGGAAGGAGGACTAGGAAAAAAAACCAATTCCCAGAAAGGAAGGGCGGCCTCCTGAACCTGGCCTAGAGAAGGGGAAATGTCCTGAGAAGTTTCTGTCAACTGACATCTCCTGGTGGCAGAAGAGGAGGGGGGAAGAGCATGAGGAAAGGATGGGAAGGAGGAAAATTTGAGGAGGTAGTAGGGAAAGGGGAAGAAGAGTGAGTGGGGGAGCATGGGAAGGAGGAGAAGTTGGGGAGGTAGTAGGGAAAGGGGAAGAAGAGTGAGTGGGGGGAGCATGGGAAGGAGGAGAAGTTGGGGAGGTAGTAGGGAAAGGGGAAGAAGAGTGAGTGGGGGGAGCATGGGAAGGAGGAGAAGTTGGGGAGGTAGTAGGGAAAGGAGAAGGAGGGTGGGGAGTTTTATCTATTAATCTGAAACAGGAAAGGGAAGAATACCAGAGGAAGGAACAAGTGGGGACAACATACAAGAGACAAAACATATTCAAGCCTTGGGAACCACAAACATTTGTATCTCAGTATTTGAAGAATACTTAAAACATTTGAAACTGAAATGATAAAATTTCATGTAAAACTGGCAATCATTTTTATTTAAAAAAATATAAACAGGTTTGTTTCAAGAACCAGACAAATCAAGTAAACACAGGCCTCTTCTAAAAACATAAAATGGGTTGGAACTACTTCCAGGAAGCTTAAAAATTCAATTAGTTCTCATTTTTCATGAAGAAAATTCCATTGCCAATAAAATGTGCTCTGAAAATTTTTCAAATTTGAAATGAACATATTACTTGTAAGGCTGATTGGCTTTTGGAAGAAATGAAGCATTTGGCAGGCTCATGTCCTTCTCCCTTTAGGATATAACCTTAACACAATGTAAAGAAAAAATTAAAGCAACAACATGTGCGGGGTATGTGTGCACGGTTATTGAAATGCTTTTTAAAATGGTATTAAATGACTGAATTCTGAATATTTAATCAAAATGAAAAGAATACCTCAAGAAAATGGTAAACTGATCAGTGTGCTTAGACACGTGCATGGAGAAGGACACGTATGCGCATTCGGGGGTCAGAGGCTGACACTGAGCATCTCGTCATGGAAGCTCAGGCTCACTGTTTGGCTAGACTGCCCAGCAAGCCCCTGGGACCTTCCTGTCTCTCCCGCAAGGCAGCACTGGAGTCCCAAGTGTCTGCAGCCGCATAACGTCTATGTCGGCATTTGGAACTAAACTCGGGTCTTCTCGCGGGGGCAGCACACACTTGACCCTCTTGGCCATCTTGCAGACCTCTCGGGTCATGAATTTTTGAGGGCTTTATTAAAATAACCTGTAATAAAGGCTGTCTTGAGATTTTTCCAAGAGCAGAGAAACTAACGTTAGAGTTACAATACTGTAAGTATACTTGTGAGACTAAGAGCAAACTTCAAGACAACTTAACTTGGGGTGACCACAGAAATAGACTCGTTCAATGTTTCCTTGAGCACAAACAAAGACGTCATCAAAATTACGCCAGCATCCTTCTGGCCAATTCACCACCAAAATGTGCCCTCTAGCCTAAATGCATTCTGATAACAACATCATCGGCCAGTTCTAAGCACTGGAACACCAAGCTGGTGTTTCTAATTTTAAAGTTAAGTAAAAGCAGATGCTGTGCGCCCAGTAAATTCTTCCAGCTGCTACTGCACCACTGGCAACCTGGCTGTTTAATCTGGAGCCCACTAACAGCGAAAAGGAAACTGTATCTGCCAGAACTGCACACCCAGGTTTAACCAGAGAGGCAAAAGATGGAAACAGCCCGTGAAAGCGAATATATTCTAACAAAGCTCTCCAAGTAAAGGTGGGCAATTTTCCCTGTGGCTCATAGCTTGAAAAGTGCTTGCTCATGAAACCTCTGCTTCACAGAAAGCCCGGCAAGCTGCGCTCTCCGTAATGTGCCAGCTGGCTTTGTTCATCTTAGTTTATATTATACCTTCAAAACTGAGCTTTCAATACAGACAGATCTAAATGAATTCCTGAGCACACCTGAGGGCATTGTTAGTGTTGACTAATTAGAATAAAATATCGATATCTATATATATATATAGATATATTATATAGCAAGGCCAAGATGGCAGATTGGTTTGGTAGCCAGACCCTCCAGGCTGATGAGCTATGATCACCCTCAACGGCAGCCTGCTGTGGGGTAGGGGAGACAGGAAGCGTCTTGCAGGTTGCACTGAACTGACAGCCACACATAATGCAAAAGAGCTTTATCAGTCACAGACTGTCTGGGCTTCCTCCAGCCTGTGATGCCAGGAACATTGTGTCATCGGCACAGATGGAGAAGAGCCTGCTGGGGACTGCAAACAAGGAATCCCGAGACACGGGCCTCCATGGCCAATGCGAGTCCCTGTGGCCTTGCTTAACCAAGTGTACTGTCAAGATCACGGACCGGCAGTGTGGAAGCCATGCAGATCGCAGAGGCCTGACGGCTACTCTACTGTGAAAGGCAATGGTGAGAGGCACCTGCCTATGAGCTACACTCTTCTGCCTTCATTGCTTAGTAAGTAACAGGGATAGGGATGGCCTCAGCTGATGCAAACACTCGGCCTTGGCCGAGGACACAATGCATCCAGTTACGTGGTACAGGAGAAGAATGTATTCATAAGTACACAAGAGACAACTGTGAAATATTAAATTGCAAAGTGAGTGAGCATAAACAATTAATGCATGGAAAAATGATTAAAAAGGCATACCCATCAACATACTCAGAAGTCTCTGGACCTTTGAACTCACCCCCACAACTCTGTACAATCCTTGGTCATTTATACCTATTGAGAGAGAAACAAAATGTTAGCAAGTTATAAGACCATGGTATTTTAAAAGTTGTCAAACAGCTGCATTCAAAAATCTCTGATAACTCGTAACTGCAGCATTCCTTCATGTAGACTGTAAAAATATCTGACAAAACCAAATGTTCATCAGAGTGGTATATCAGCTTTGCATGTGTGAGTTATGACTGGAAAACTGCTCATAAAGCAGAATTCCATGTGGATAAAAGTGCCCAAAGTCGGTGTCAAGCACAAGTCTAAGAGAGCCCTGAAATAAAGCCCCGTGAAGTCTCTATAGATGCACGTCTATGCTTTCCTTCTGTGCTTTTTCCTGGGATGTTTCAGACCTTTTACTAATACAGAGATTAGTACATATAACCCTGAATCTGTTTTTAAACAACAGAGTTGCCATATACTCCACCCAAATGAATAAATAACTCAACTTGATGCATTCACTCTCCACTGAAACCGGAAAACCATGCATCCTTCAGTACAAGAGACAACGGCAAAAGTTACCCAAGTGTAACTCCATGTGTTGAGGATGTGTTGGGCAAGTCCTTCATGTGGATTTGCACATGCACAAACCAATTGCTAAGTAACACTTGGAAGGGATCAGAAAACTCCGATGGGCAATCACGTTGGGAAAGAGATCCATCTCAAAGCTGCACACTTTAAAAGTTGTAAGTACCTTGTGTGCAAGATGTTTTAAGAGGAAAAAAGGGATAACAGATGAAGCCTTGCAAAAGTCAAGTAACTACTGGAGCATGGAGCTCACTAAGGTAAACTTACTACATCTATGCTTGAAAAGCCTCCTACCAAATAACACACAGCAGGAACGGGGCTTTATCTCCTTATTTTCAGAGAAACAGCTTTCTGACTGTATATTTGCTTTTCTGCACTACAAATGCTGGCGCTAACAAGAACACACTGACTGCCAAAGAAGTGCCTCTAACAGCCCAAACTTCCAGAACACAAAAATCCAATCACCAAAGGTCATGGGATCTGTAACCTCTCTGCACATGGCGGCCAGTGCAGAGTCTAAAGGTCTGGGTGCAGAGCTATATAGACACAAGTGAGTCAGGAAACTCTGGCTTCTGGGTGGTCTATCTGGGAACACGGGCAGCATTCCTGTGTCATGCTAGGATGGGAAGCAGATGATGTGAACACATCCTACAAATCGCAGCACACTTCACACAAAAGCTTTCACACTCATAGTCAAAATCAGTATTTTTTTTTCCTTCGCCATTT
Source organism: Arvicola amphibius (assembly GCF_903992535.2). Lineage (NCBI taxonomy): Eukaryota > Metazoa > Chordata > Mammalia > Rodentia > Cricetidae > Arvicola > Arvicola amphibius. Next base: position 22,370,863 of record NC_052061.1, on the reverse strand, counting down.
ATTCTTCTTTGGCTTAGGTGCATGTGAGCACGTATGGAAGCCAGAGGCTGACATGCAAGTGTCTTGGCCTCAACTGCTTCTCTACCCCAGTGTTTTCTCTCTGAACCTACATCTCACCATTATGAACAGACTTTTTGCCAAATACAGACTATTATAACTGTAGTTCTTGCTTGATACCTGTTTTGTTATATATGATTTTACGATGTTAAAGTTAAAACCTTCCTTTTTAATTAGACAGCAAAGGGGAGATAATGTGGGATACCTTTCTGTATGCTGTGAATATATTTTATTACCATTAGTAATTTTTGAAAAGTAAGTTGATTTGGCCAATAGCTGGACAGAATAGAACCAGGCAAGATGTGAGGTAACAAGGCATGAGTCTTGTGGGAAAATATAGAATAACAGAAATGGGTTGATTTAAGTTGTAAGAGCTAGTTAACGATAAGCCTGAGCTAATAGGTCAAATAGTTTGTAATTCAGGAACTGGCTGGCGGGAGAGAAACCTCCAGTTACACAGACTGTCAGCATCCCATAGCACTGTGATCACAGGCACATGGCACCATACTCTGATTCTATGTGGGTATGGGTGCAGAGGATCTGAACTCGGGTCCCAGGCCTACACAGTAAGTACTTTAATCACAGAGCCCTCATAACCACACCAATGGTTTCCTTTTTTATTCTTCTTTTTCTTCCTGACAATACTGAGAATTGAATGTAAGCCTGCAAGCATGCTAGGCAAGGGCTATACCATCAAACTATATCCCTAGCCCTTCCTAACTCATTTTCTTTTTTATTTTTATTTTTTTTTTCCACACAAGGTTTCTCTGTGTAACAGCCCTAGTTTTTCTGGAACTCACTCTGTAGACCAGTCTGGCCTCAAACTTACAGAGATCCGTCTGCCTCTGCCTCCCTGGCGTGGGATAAAGTGTGCACCACCACTGCCCGACCCTTACTCATTTTCCTAGGTTCTCAAATTGTGTGTACAAGGTGTTCGGGGGGGGGGGGGCACTGGTTACAGAATCAATTGTGAAAAACAAGCATTTACATGTTAAACTTTTAATTTCTAACTGTTTAATTTTTTTTACTGCTATTTTTATTTTTTATGGCTGTTTTGCCTACACATATACGTGTATACAATATGCATGCAGTAGCCAAACAGGCCAGGAAAGAACACCTGGTTCCCTGGAACTGGAGTTACCGTTGAGTTACCATATGCATTCTAGGTATCAAACCCAAGACCTCTGGTAAGCAGTCAGTACTCTTAACCACTAGGCCATTTCTCCAGCATCCGTGTTAAGACAGAAGGCTTTTAAAAGGTGTATTAATTTGAAACAGTCTATCAGGTGGCCCCAGTCAACATGGCTTACATCATTAGAAGAAATGTATCGGGAAACAGACAGTGGTGGGGAGCAGATCACACCAAGATACAAGTACAAAAAGGTCACCTACAGTCAAGGAAAAACCCACAGAAGACATAAGCCATGTCAGTGACTTTATACTGGAGCTCTAGCTCCCAGGGATGTAGGGGAGATCACTTCTGTGTATAAATTGTACACTGTATGATCCTATAGTATGACAGCCTTAGCACAAAGACTGATGCCCCTTCTCTCTCAATGTCCCATTGGAGCCAGGAAGGCAGAACTAGCCCAAGTCTAGACACATTTATCAAGGCAGTGCCAATCCCAGCAGCAGAGAACCCCTCCCTAAGAAGGAATAGAGACACTAAGGGCGGGGGGGATAGCATAGCTGTGCCAAGAACTAGAAAAAAAACAAAGGAATCTGCTAAGAAGCAAGAATTAGAACATTCAAATCTACAGCGGGAAGACTGAGCCTGCTCCCTTCCTACTCCCAGAAGGCACACCTGAGGGCTTTCAACACCCCAGGATTTGCTCAGCACTACTCAGTGTAAGTAGTTTGACCTCAATGACAGAGTCAAGAGAGCAAGTCACATTCTGAAGTCAAACAAATGCAAGCATTTATGGAAAGTGCCTGAAATACAGAGATGAAATAAGGGTGTCACCTCAGCAAAGATAGTCACTCTGTGCTTGTAACTACTATCAGATAATTGATCAAGTTCAAATTCATCAACCTTGTGAGAACTAGAGTTAATTGCTAATGCATAATAAAAGCTGCAAAGAAGAATTACAGCTCCTCAACACAGTTTTTCCTCTTTTTAATAAAACTTAAGTAAGTCCTGTACAAAGGCAGGTTGGAAATGGCAGGTTAATAATCAAGTCTTAGGGCATTTTCTGCTTCTTCTCACACTGTTCTTAAAGGCTGCAGACTAACTAAACAAGAGACAGAGCACGCCTTTCATCCAGGAGCACACGTGTTCACAGAAGCACAGCAATCAGACAGCTGAAGATGTAACCAACATGCCAAACGACCAGTACAGCTCCACCAGCGGCTTCTTCAAGAGGCCCCCTTTAATGAGGACCATTATGCCAAGAAGTCAGCCCTGACTTCTTCCTTACTGTTGTCTGCTTCCAACAGGTATGTACATGTGTGCAAACGGTGTACATGTGTGCAAACTGCGTACATGCTAATTACTAAGAGACCCTCTAAAGAAACACAGCCAGAATCCAGTCCAACACAGGTGGTGTGGCCCTTTGGCGGGTCCTCTCCATATCTACACTACACATCCGTAGCGGGTCCTGACCTCACCCACCTACCAGAACCTCCCACAGTTCTACTCAGACGAGACTACAATGGCACATACACAGAAGGACGCTCAGACCGTCCTCCCGGCTCCATTCAGGCTGGCACCTCAGCTTACAACAACAATGCCCCCTCATCCTCACAAACGTACTCACCTGCCATGATTTAGTCACCAAATAGGTGTTCATCAGGAGTTCAGCTCCTCCGAGTCAGACCCAGGGAAAAGCCACGTTTCCTCAAACCATCCCACAGAAATCTGCCTCTTTTGCTTACTTTTTACCACAACTCACAATTAATTCCTTTCTAACCTCGACGTTTCATACATTTTAAGACAATCCATGCTCTGCTACTAACAATTCCTAAACCAAGTCTGAGTGCCTAGCCTAATCCCAGGTCACTTCCTTATTTTCTCACTCAGTGAGAAGGTTCATTTTCACCGTGCTCACACCTTCCCACCTAACGTACGTACTACACAATATGTATTCCATGTTACCTTTTAACTTAAAAGATTCTAAATCCCAAAACACGCAGTCTTAAGAGCTTTTAAACAAATGTGTGCATGCCAGTATTTTACCCCGCATAGCCCATTACAACACAGAAATTACCCGGGAAATACTCATTTCACCATGCTCTGTTCTGATGGTGCCTAATATATGACCAGTGGGGACAAGCTATGTATGTCCTGAAATTGATTTAAAGCTATAAAGAGTAGGGTAAGATGGAATTCTGAACTGAACAAGCTAAAATCCACAAATTATTGTACATTTTCCCGGACATGAATGCTCACTAGTGCACAGTGATAAATTTCTAGTTTTAACAAAACTTTACTCTCCTCGGTGCTCAGAGGCAAAGGTTTCCTTCCTCTTCATCGATATGGCACAGTAAACATGGGCAAACCTAGAGAGGCTGATGGCAGCAGCCACTGAGAAAAGCAGGTATGCCTGTCTCTCCTGATCTACCGCGGTCCCATCACGGGACCACACACCTTCCACAGGCAGAGAGCCCAAGAGGAGGGACAAGGCTCCCTGCCTCACCTCTCCACAGCCAGTTTTTTTCTCATAACCCAGAAGAAGCTGCTCAGCCAGAGTGCACTCTGCTCAAGGGGAACTTCTGAAGCTGCTAGCACAAGTCACACCCACTGGTTCCTGCAGATGAAGAAGGAAAAAGGAAGGAAAGGAAGGTCACCTGGGACCAAAAAAGGAATCAGATGCAAGAAGAGATCAGAGCAAATGCTACTGCAGTGGCTGTGCACTAAACCCCGATGATGGACAGGAATGCACAGGATTCTTAGATCAACGAGCATGGTAGTCCTAGCAAGATCAAGGAGTTATGTCTGGTGAGGTCTCCTTGTGGTCGCCCTTTAGTAGGAGGGCAAGAGCACAGTAAAGTGGGAGAACGGGGAGCGAAGAAGAGAGTGTGAGGGAAGAGGTGCATTAACTAAGGTGTACTCCACGGCTACAGGCCTCTCACTGAGCAGAGTCCTCTCAACTCCGCTGCACTGCAGAGGGAGTTTCCCAAGCCATGGACTTGAGGAGTCAGACTCAAACCACTGCAAGCTGTGAGTGACAAGTAGAGAGAGTGGGGCAAAACAGCAAGGGGTGGGGAGACACCCAAAACAAAGATGGCTCCTGGAATAAGAGGCAGATAACCAGATACGAGAAAAGTGAACAGAAACCAGACAGACAAGCCAGCAGGCTATGTAACACCCAATCTCCGAGGACTGAGGACTGATTCTCAGGTAAAACAGCACAGACACAGTGTGACAACTAGGAAACTAAAGGCCAGCAAGCAGAGACTACTGAGCCATGACATCATCTTCCCCTTGGTTCCAGGAGGAGGCCCTCCACTTAGGAACTCCATCTGCACATGTCGCGTGCTACCCTGTAACAAATAAAGCCAGTAAGTCAATGAATGAGATGGGTAATGGACTAAGAACCTGGTGGATGTGAAAAGAAGCAGGAAAATTCTCATTTTCGCATGTGTGTATATAAAACAGTATCAGTATCAAGCCCGAGGGGAGCCTAAGCACTCAGGTGCCAACAGACACAAAACAATTTTTAAAGTATTTTACTGGTGTATGAGTCTACAGAAATAAATGATCAAACTCCATTGGCCTACAAACCAACATTCACTCGGCTCTCATCTAGCAACCTGCCGAGCACCTGCTGAAGAGAATGACTGAACCGTTCATGTGCATTTTTGTGTGATGACAGCAGGGGAGAGGTCATTAACGTTCACTTTCACAGAATTTACATCAGGTGAGAGTCCATATGTGACTCGGTTTCCCTCTGAAGTCCAGTCTGACTTTTGTCATTTGTGTTCAAAGTTGCCTACTCTGCTTTTCCAATAACCTTGAGGGCTGTGAGAGACTTCTGATTAGCCCATGGGAAAAGCACTGTGCCCATGAGAAAAGAAGACTCTATCTAGTAGGAAGAATACTGCTGACGCCAAACCTCAGGAACATCAAGAGAGAAGTGAGGTTGCTTCTGAGCAGCAAACACATGCATGAGAGGAGGCTGCTCACTCAGGCCAGGAATGGTCCTGTGGTCAGACACTGACTGCCTGTGCTTCTTTCTGCTTTTGTACATAAGCAAGCTCTGAAATAAACTCAAGACTGGCCAGAGTAAGCTGGCAGTCCTCCCTCGAATCTACCCTGTGTTTTCTGCCTCAATTTCTCTCAGTCTAACTTTTTTTTAGCCTAAGGGCCTCCTCCCAGGTACGCCCCTGCTGATTTCTGTCGCAGCAGGCTCCAACATCAGAAGTCTGCAATTCCTCATTTTTAGAACACATATGCACATACATGTATGTATATACACATATATACCTGTGCATACACAAACACAAAGGCAACCTATAGATCATACCAGCATTGAAAAAGTCCTAGGGTGAAAAAAAAGCATAAAATTTTATGCACATATAAATAATAACTATTATGTTTTATCATATTCAAATTACATATTCACATATTTATATGTGATCAAAATGCTAAGGTAAGACTTGAAAACAAAATGTAAAAGGTAGTATATATAAAATCAGTAAGAACTACTGTGGGAAAATGCTCACAATCTGACCAAAAATGGCACACTATGCAGATAGCTTTTAAAAAGTTAGAAGCTCACAAACATTATTTCATGTAATGTAACAAAAAAATGTAAAGTTATGTTTCATATATGTACATATTTATCCTCAATAAGTACACATCTAAGGGCCTGCATACAGCACACACTTCCAACCTACCTACTTTATTGAGTTACAGAAAACTACACAGGCTGATACATGAAATGAGCCTATCAAAAACTCAGCAATGCATGGCATTCTCACGTTCCGTCTCATTTAAATATGAACAGATAGAACCAAGCATGAGTTGCCGTGTTTTCCTAGGGCACAGATTCACCTCTGTAAATTTCAGGAGTTAATATCTACTTAACTCTAAAACTCTGGAGGGGAGTTAGCCAGGGCTAAACATGTTTGCATGTTAAACAGCGCAAAGAACAATGTAGCCACTCCTCAGAACTGATGCAGCTGAGAAGCTCAACATAGCACGGAAGACCTTGGTAGCCTCATTAAAACAAACCAAAATCCTGGTACTATAAGCTTGTTAACATGAGTAGGTACAAATCCTTACAAGCTAACGTGGCCTCCAACACCCTGGAAACTTCATGTTCTACCTCTTCCTTGCTGTGAGCCTGGCAAGTTGTTCATCCAAACACCAGGGATACTGGAGAAATGGGTTGTTGTGGAAACTGAATGACTTAACATTTGGCAAAACATGGGAACAAACCTCACATATGGAGTTCTACTCAGAAATAAAGAATGAAATTGGCTTTCTTCAAGTAGATGGATGGAGCCAGAGATCATCACACTGAAAGAGCCTGACTCAGGAAGACAAGGATCTCCTTTTTCTCGGATGTCAAACTGGGAAAAGAAAACAGAGTGGCGCCCACCATTGGGAATGAAAGATCCACATAAAACCTGAGAAAGCTTAGAAAGCGTTCTAGAAACACACAAAAGGAGCCGAGTCTTGTGTCTCTCATGCAGGTCACACAACAGAGACGTGTCTCCTGGAAGCTGCCACCACACCATGAGCTAAGATGCATGGCGGGTTCCCCTCAGTGGTGCGTCTCCCAACCACTGCCTGAGGGCTTGAGCTACCTACCAATGCAAGTCCCTCCAGCACGCTGCACAGTGGATTTGGGGTTTCCTTCATGCAGACAGAAAAGATCACAGATAGTGCAGTTAAGACAGATTCAGATGGAAAAACCTCTCAACGGGTTAGAGTGTGTTTAATAATAAGCTCAGGAGGAAAAAGGTATAAACTCTCACTATATATACATAGCTTTAAAATAAAGTTATTAAAAGGGAGTAAAGTAATATAAAAGAAATGAGCCACATAAGATGGAAAATACACAGAAAGTCTAGATTCTGTATGTTATTATGTTGTCTTTGAATTTTTTGGCTGCTAAAAGACACTGGATTATAAAAACTGCTATATTCAACCAACCTATATATTGTAAAATATCTTGACTTCAAAATTTAGGCCAAAAGAGGTTTTACTTTGAGGGAGAGGTTACACTTTTATTTCCATGGGAAATGAGAAGCTGTGGATTCAATATTCCAGATTAAAGAAAATCCAATTTTATCAAGAAAGACTTCCTAAAATCATAACTACAGACATAAAAGAAATAAACCTATTTGGACTACAAGACCCATGATGTATATATTAGCTGCTCAAACATAAAACAAGAAATCACTGACTTGTGTACAATGGAAAGTGTATTCTTAATGTATTAATATGGATATGTATGTTACCTTTAAAAGTTTATGTATTTTCAGAAGAAGGGGACCGGACACCAACAAAAATGGATGGTCCAGGTGATCCAGAATCCAGAACAGTTTCAAGGCTGTTGACTGAGATGATGGAGCCTCACGGAATACTCCAGTCAAGAGTTAACAATTATCCTAATTTTCTCAAGATTCCCCCAAAGATGCCAGTGCCCATGGACAACAGGAAGTAGTCTAGAGAAGACGCCACATTCCCAAGAGATGGGACATGAGGGGCTGGTTACCAATTGTTCAATGGATTATAAATGTTTGCCATTGTTTAGGAGGGTGAGTTACAAATTGTTATGGGTCATTGTAAAAAAAAAAGTGCTAAACAAAGGAGTTAAATTCAGAGACCTCTTTCTAAAGGAAGAAAGGGGATATGATGTAAAAATGATGGGGAAAAGGATAAATTATTGAATCTACTTCAATCCAAAAAACAACCGTTAATCTCAAAATATCTTACATTGGTATAGATTTTAATTTATTGGTACAAATTTAAAGTTATTTCTATTATGCTGTCTGTATATTTCTACTTGTTTGGGATATTATGCTTATGCAGTTCATTTAAAATGTAATATATAATTAAGAAATACACATTAATAATGACTCATCTATAATAGTCAAATTTACAGTGATGTTAGGTATGTTTTCAAGGTCATACACAGATATATTTAAAAAGTTAGTCTTCAAACACTTCAAAGACCTACAGAATATGGATGTCATTTAATATGTTTAATAACCTAAGGTTTTCGACATGTCTGCTCCTAACAGCACAAATCTACTTCAAAGAAAATGATGGGCATCAAAGAAACTCCATATAGAGTTTATTTCTTTATACCAAAGCTAGCCATTTGGGCAAAAAACTGCCCTTGCCTCAACTGCTGACAGTATAATGTACAAACTGAACCAGCAGGACCAAAAAAAAAAAAAAAAAAAGTGACTGCCAAACTTTGTCAAGACAAGGTAGGACAGTCCTTCAAGCTTCCCTGGTTCTCAGAAATGTCTGTGCAATATACTAGGTCTATGGGCCAAAACCTAGGGTGATTGTCCAGACAGCAAGATGTCCCTGTCATTAGGTAACATTTCAGTCTTCTGGGGTCTTTGATGGAATTGAAAACTAGATAGTCATAAAAGTTTTCTCCTTAGTTATGATAAAAGGTAAACTAGGCATGAAACTTCAGAGTCATAAAAATAAGATAAATAATGGAGTATTTTCTATAAATTTGCCAAATACAAATGAATTGAATATTGTAACTGTAATTTTACTTAATAACTGCTTTATTATATATAGTTTTGCTATGCAATGATTAGAACCTTTATTTTTAATTAGACAAAAAAGGGGGAAATGCTTTGGAATAATCCTTTTGTATACTGTGAATATATATTACTTTCATTGGTTAATAGAGAACTGACAAGCTGATAGCCAGGAGGGAAGTATAGGAGGGAGAAGGGTGGAGTCAGTGAAGCTGCTAGGAGACACAGAGGAACAAGACATGCTGGAGGACATATATTAACAGGAATGGGTTAATTTAAGTTGTAAAAGCTAGTTAGTAAAAAGCCTGAGCGATTGGCCAAGCTTTTGAAATTAATATTGAGTCTCTGTGCCAGTTATTTGGGAATTGGCTGGCAGGACAGAAACTTCTGCCTACAAAAAAAAAATTCAGAACTAAGAGGGGTGCTACTAAGGATGCTGAAGAGAAATGATGGGTGAGGTTAAGATACAAGGCGAAAGAAGGATAAGATCTGTTGTGTAATATTACTTTAACTATGTAAGGGTGTGCTACATTTGTTTATGATGTATTTGCTTAACAATGTAAGGATGTGTGACATTTGTTTCACCTTGCCTGCCTAAGGCACCTGATAGATCTAATAAAAAGCTGGATGGCCAATAGCTAGGCAAAAAAGGGACATGTGGGGCTGAGGGGCAGAGAGAATAAGTAGAAGGAGAAACCTAGGGTGCAGGAGAAGAGAGAACAAGGAAGAAAAGGAGGGAGACACGAGGGGCTAGACAGACAGACAGGAGAAAGCAGAAATGTGGGACACACAGAATGAAAGAAAGGTAAAAAGCCCTGAGGCAAAACAGATGAACAGAAAGAGGTTAAATTAAGTAAAAAGAGCCAGTGGGACAAGTCTAAGCTATCGCCGAGCGTTCACAACCAATACTAAGTTTCTGTGTTATGATGTGGGGGCTGGTGGTCCAGGACAGCCTGTCGCAGAAATCTTTACGTTGTCTAAATAACAGACGCTAACAATGAGAGAAGAGCCAGGCACTCGTTAAAAGCCTTTAACTGGGCTATAAAATTTAAACACAATTTCAAAATAGCTAGGTATAATACACATGAAAGACATACTGCTCACAGCTCATATTTATAAAATAGAGCACAGGTCAAGAAGAGAGTCAACATTTACTTTATAGGAATGACTCCCAGTTGTTGAGGACTGCAGACCACCAGACCCTGAATTTCCTGTAAACAACTTGTCTTCCTCTGTTCTGAGCAGCCTGCAGTTGCTCTGACTGAGCATGACACCCTCATGAGTTCCTGATGGCAGGGGAGTGGTTTCTGGTGGGGTTTACAGCTGAAAATCCCAGGAGCTGGGGCGTGGCTATCAGTTAAGGATCCCTATATATAAGCATCCCTGGAGTACATTAAAGAGAGCATTCTTGTTTCAAGGATGACCCGGGTCTCTATCTGTGTCTGTGTGTCTTTATGTGTTTAAATCTGCAGGCCCTTGCCCGGCTTGCAAATGTGAACCATCTCTTAGTGCACGTGCCCACTACAGGTGTAGTATCATAGCACACGTAGTACAGGCGGACAGTACACCCAGTCTGGATGTCAGTTGTTAAAGGCACTTTGCCACTAAACCTGAAAACCTGGTTCAGCAGCCAGACACCACATGGTGCTATGACATATCTCACTAGTTGTCCCGTGACCTACACACACACACACACACACACATGAGACATATGTGTGCGGGCACAAAATTAAATGAATAAGAAAGTATGTTTGCTGTTCACCAATAACATTTACAACTTCTGCCCTTCTATGCTAACTATCTGCTCGAAAGAGGAAAGCATTACAATGGTTGTAAGCATGAGGACCCGAGTGGATTCCCCAGGAGCACGACCAACAACCACTCACCAGTCACTTCTTGGCTCTCTCTTCCTTGGAGTCTTGCTGTCACTTGCATTGTGTGCATTCACACTCTAATTTATAAAATATATTTATTCTCGGGGAATTCCATACATGAATAGAATATATACACTACATTTGGATCATATTCACACATAACCAATACCTCACAGGTCTGCTCTCCAACCCTATACAAGCCCTCCCCCATTCATGTTCCTCCTCCTCCTTTCTTTGTAAATAGCCCACGGAGTTCATTTCTGCCACCCTGGTAGGCACGGGTGTGGGGTCCTCACTGGCATATGCTCTTCCTGTGTCTGCTCTAAGAAGGCCTCCTGACCAGCAGGCCTTTAGGAAAACCTTCTTGGCATTCTCCACTCAAACAAACCAGCAAGTGAACAAGGGATAGAGGCAGTGTAGCATGTCCCCTTATCACAGCTAACCACCACTCCAACTTCCCAACACGGTCCAAGATGAAAGCGGCATAAGGTACAAACTCGGCGCCAGATACAAGCCAGGGATTTTGCACATGCGGCAGAGTTTAGGACTCAAAAGACACACCTAGTCTTACTAACACTCATCCCCTCTAATGGACTCTAAAATACAGTGGGCAGTTGGTTTATTAGAAGCTTTCACTTTTCAAGGTGGATCAACGCCAATCACGGTCTCTGTTTGCTGTAGACAGCCCTAGGAGTCACTGCTGTGCCAAGCACAACCATCTAAGCCAGCAGGTGAAAGGTTCTATACAGACCAAAGCAAAGCTCCAGGGAAACAGAGAGGAGCTCTAGGGTCCAAACTGTCCCAGAAGTCAAATCCCAGGATCTCAGAGGCACCATCTACGACAGTGTGTGTCCTTCCGTCTCTCCTCATGATTCAATTCCTGACAAAAGGAACATGTCACTCAGTGCTCCCAGTACAAACTGTGGGGCTGTGGCGGGCTTACTCTAACTTGTTCTGAGCCACCAGCAGATCAGACCTATTAAGAATGCACTTGCTTAGCCACCTACTAAGCTATCCGAGACTGAAAGTACCTGTAGTATCTAAAGATATCAACTATCTGTTGGAATTTTAGATAGTGTGTAAAGCAGATCCCACTCTGATAGCTCATCTGCTGGAAAAGGTGTTGTGGAGATGCTCAGGCGCAGACCACATCTGTCCTCGGCTGCTGTACATCTGCACAGGTCCATGCAGGAGAATGTACGGGGAGGCCGGGGATACTCTGGGATGGATTCATGCAAACTCAGATGAGCAGGTCAAGAGTGTGCTGCCCCCACTTCCAGTTTGTACCAAACACAGACAAACTTACATATTCCTTTTCCTCTTCCTTTCTCCAGAGTCCACATCTTCTAACTTGTTCTAGTCTTCAACAATCTGTCTCCTTAAAGTTTCCCTCATCCCTAACCCCTCAGATGAGCCTACTGAGACTCCCTCTCCTCGCGCTCACTGTGCTGAGGAGCTCGGACCTAAGCAGCTCAAGTGGGTTTGAGGCCCAGTCTGGAGCTTTGCAACTCTGAAGCTTCAACAATCAATCCCGTACCTCCCTCCACGTGAGCTCCTTGAGAGGGGTGCCATCACATAGGCTCTTGTGAGAAGACCCAATATGACACCTCAGGGCCACGTCTGGACCACAGGTGGGAGGATGTTGTCTTTGCTATTTACATACATTCTCTGGAGTGATCCAGGAGGACATGGGTCTCCCCTGTGGGTTCTATCATGCCATACTCTGCCGACCTTGTTTTAACTGTCCCTTTATGGGGTGGGGGGGTAGAGAGTGGGCCTTCCTTGTACGTGCTAGTTCAGGGCTCTACCATTTAGCCATGTCTCCATACTACTTTTGACTAATTATGCTACCTTCATTTTCATTCTTCCTGTCGTCCCCTCAACACAAGGACCCATGTGGAGTCTTGGCCATAATCATTGTCTCATTATGCCAATGGCCGTGAGTTCCTTCGCTCCTTCAAACTTTACCTCTGTGATGTCTTCCATCTCCCCCAGCTCCAACAAACTTGGTAGAGACATGTCACATGAACCTTGGATTCAGAAAATCTAAAAGCAAACTGTATTCCTCCCAAACCTCCTACTCATCCATGCACCTCGGCTTGGGAAGCCTAGTCAGCTCCACTTTGCCTTTATTTCTTTCCTTCCTGGAGCCACCAGTCTGATTTCTTGTCACATGTCTCTTGTCCACCCCTTCCTGCCATCTTCCCACTGCCAAAATCAACTTTTAACTGTTACAAAAAATACAAAAACTGTACAACACTTAGAGCATACCAGCACATATGTGTGATATGACATCTCCATCATGTTAACCATGCTCATCTCTTCCAAGATTCATGGTGAAAACATTCAAGTTCATTGCATCTAACTTTCTGGAAAACACACCTCACTACGGCCCTCTGAAATCACCTGTGCACAGCACACTGCTCTCTGCAATCACCTGTGCACAGCACACTGCTCTCTGCAATCACCTGTGCACAGCACACTTCCCCCCCCCATCCGGCCTATATGGCAGCCCCTATTCTACTCCCAGCTTCTGTGACAGCCACCTTCTCAGAACATCTACACGAGTGACGTCATGGAGGTGAAATCCAATGCCAGAAACTGGACATCTGGTTTATTCCCATTCATCTAGCAATCTTCAGTGTCGCTGCACATAACAAGACTGCACTTTTGCTGTGGGTGAACAGCTCTCTGTGTGTGCAGATTCACTGCATTTCCTTTATCCATTCATCAGCTGGACACTTAGGTTGCTCCCATTTCCTGGCTAGTGTACATAATACTGCAGGAACAAAAATGAGGTGTATACTTGACATGTGGCTTCTCTACTGGCTGCACATTCAGGAGTGTGACTCTTTGTTCATATGACAGTTCTATATTTACTTTTGGAGGCATCTCCATGCTGTACCCTAGTTTAAATCACCATCTCTTCTTATGCAAATTATGTCCCAAATCTTAACAGCCATTCTGTGTTTTATCTTTGCCATCCAATCCTCACCAATCCAGCTCCCAGTCTATTCTCAAAATTCCACTACTCTAACCCGTCAATAGCTCACACAGCCGGAGAAGCCAGCGAGCAGCACAGCCCAGCACAAGATCTTCAAGAATTCAACTGCTCATAACACAATTGTTCACACAAAAACCCACCACCAGCCCCCCAAACCTTCCCCAGCACAGTCTGCTCCAGCACGTCCCTCTGCCTTAGAAACAGAGACCCCTTCCTTTTACAAGGAGGGGAAGGGCCTGCTTGCTATTAGAAAAGACTGGCGTTTCCTAAATGCACAAATTTTCTCTACAACACAGCCCACTGTTACCATAAGGCAGGTGTCTGTCAGTCACCTATGTATGTGGTGCAGGCAAGTGGATGTCGGTCACCTATGCAGTGTGGGCAGGTGCATATCAGTCACCTATGTATGGGGTGTGGGCAGGTGTCTGTCGGTGACCTATGTATGGTGTGTGGGCAGGTGTCTGTCAGTGACCTATGTATGGGGTGCAGGCAGGTGAATATTGGTCACCTATGGGGAGTGGGCAGGTGGATATCGGTCAGCTATGTGGAGTAGGCGGGTGGATGTTAGTCACCTATATGGTGTTCTTGGTAACTGAGGGTCAAAGACGTAAACACAGTACATGCTCCCAAGACTCATGCATGGGCCACTGTCTCTACTTCAAGAACCTTTTCCTTCTACCAGTCTCCAAGAAACTGCAGAGGACCACTCCTAACAGGAACATGGCATAAACTCAGTTACGTCTATGACACTTAACACTGACTGTCAACTGGACAAGACCTAGAATAACTCACGGAGCATGCCTCTCCTTACATCTGTGAGGGAATCACTGGGTTGGCTTAGACGCTGAGTAGGCTTGCGAGGGATATTCTTGACTAGGTTAACTGAAATGGAAAAACAGACCCACTGTGGGTGGCATCCTTGCATGGGTTTGGGTTCCCAAATGTGTGAAGAGGAGAAAGAAGCCTGAGCACAAGCATTCATCCTTCTTTCTGTTTCCTGACTGTGGAGGACACAAGAACAACTGTTTCAAGCTCTGGCTGCCTTGACTTCCTCGCCATGCTATACTACATGATGAACTGTGAGCCAAATTCAGCCTCCCTTCTTTATTAGAATTCTAACTATATTAGAATTGGGCTGGAGCTCATCTATGGCACCATCCCCCTGACACCATGTCCTCTGGTATCCTTCCTACAGGAAACAACCCAAGAACCACTGACTGACATCCACTAATCCACGTGTGGGCAGGAAGAAGAACTAAAGTCAGCTGAGATGGGTGGGGCAGCCAAATGAAAGTACTTTCAAACTCATCATCAATATATACAGCTCAAACCGGGCAACCGGGATCAATCTCACACCCATTTCCCCTTCTGTGAATTTTCCAGAATGTGAGAGGATGTTCTAGGCACGGTGTTCTTTTGAGCACCTTCCTTTCTTTACCATCTATCCCTTTTAACGTTCAAGACGGTCTTCTTCTCAAGTGACCACAGCAGAATGAGGAACAGAAAAGGTACAAGCCAAATCATCTAATTCTGCTGCTTGTTCCAGGAGCCACACAAAATGACTGGCGATGTGCCCATGTATATATTCTGCCATGATGGGAAAGCAGAATGCCTTAAAAGTCCATCCGTGTTCCTAAGCCACACACTAATGGCACGTCTTAATTACCAGTAGCACCAGTTGCTAAATTTACCTTTATGCTAGTCAGGAGCACTCACATGTACCATCACCATAACAGCGCAGGAAGGAGATGCAGGCCACAGCCTCCTTCACAGATGATAAAGGGACTGTGACGTGCAGATGCTGATAACCCACAAGCTGAGCCTACACATCCACCATGACTTGTAAATGCACCACTGTTGTTTTCTGGACCCTGTGCAACGTCCAAGCCCAAAGAGTCCCAGAAGCTAGATCACTCACATAATCACTAGACAGAGTTCGCTCCTGTCGCGTGGGTTTCGGGGCTAAGGAGGAGGAAGTGAACAAAGCCAGAGATAAACAAAGGATGACAGAGCTGAGGAATTCCTGGCTGAGAAAAGAAGCCACTGCACTAGAAGAATTACCTCAAGCACCAACCGTCAACTACGTGGACATGCGGTGAGCAGGGACATGGGTCATCCAGCCATCCATCCTTTTGCAAATATTTGCCCTCACTAGTTTAACTTAATCAGTCATCTAAAGTTGCTAGCTTTTCGGAGTGAATTTTCTTAAAATGAATGTCGGCTAACTGAGGAAAAGAATCTGCAGCCAACTCGCCTGGCTGCAGTATTTCAACTGTGCATTTGCATTTCTGCAGACCCAGGGACTCTTCAGCTCCCTCCCACAGGAGACTGCCCTAACAGCCCGTGAGTGAAGCAGTTTACTCGGGTAAGTTTTCTTAGGACAGCTGCTCTTTATTTTCTTCATTTTGCCTGGAATTTGCCCTTGGTGACTTAGGATTATTGTGAAATCATGGTAAACTATCCTGCCACTTCCCTTGGGCACCTTCCCACCCAAAGTCATTGCCAAAGACTAACGGTGAAACTGACCATTGTCTTCGGCCAGGGCCAGAGCTCATCATCGGCCCCACCAGCTGAAGCTCTATACAAGAACAGCATAATCCTCAGCCAGTGTCAGGAAAATTCTCCAAAAATCTAAACCTTCCTTTGCTGTTCAAAGGGAAACAAATGATCTGACATGTGACAAATCAATGTCTGTCATGACTTATCCACCCATGAATTCACAGCTTGTTATGTTACTGGATTTGATAACTGACAGCTTGCCTAGATCAACATTTTAATGCCATGCTCTAGAAAATTAAAGTGAATATTCAAATTATGAACATATGGAAGATTTTTAAGAGAAACTTCATAAACAAAAGTGACATACAAGTTTAGTTTTAACATAATGACTATTTTAAAAACAGTAACTAAGATGTTTTTAAGCAAAGGAATTACTGTTTTTGCTTACAATATTGTACATATACTCAAAATTGAGCGTTCTGCAGGCCCATCAAGGAAAAAAGAACAAAAAAAATTAACAACTAACTGGGCATGTTTCCTTTCAAGACAGGGAGTCATTTACTTGAGGAAACTAATCACACTTCACGCTCTGAAAGCATTACTCTCCTCCATACGCAATGGGACTCATCTCTCTGTCTTCTATATTACCATAGTACAGAAAGATGCCTACATAAACTCCGATCAATGGAAAGATCCTGTGTAAGTTACATGAAAATATTCACTCTAACTACATACAGAAAGACAAACCCTTCCAAAAATTTTATAACCTGCAATCTGTCAATCTGTATGGCATGTTGGCCCTACCTCTTGAATGCCCAAGCCCAAGCAACTGCTTCTCAAATGCTGACTACACGCACAAGGCGCTGGTTGCTGACAGAAATAAGAAGCACGCAAAGAATAAGAAAGACATTTTCTCCATTCCAAATACATATTAGATTCTCAGAAACAAAACAAACACAGGAAACATAATTAACAAAGCCGGGGTGTGAAATGGAGAAGGAACACCAATGTCCTGGGATAAACACAACTCAGAGAATGACGGAGAAGATGGAGGCCAGCATCGCTCATAAAGCTAGCTCTTTTCTTTGTCACACATCAGGTGTGTGAGAACCTATAAAGTCTTTACAGAAGCTTTGGCCTTCCAAAGTATTGTTCTGTACCTCTCAGGAGCTTAGACCTCATGACTTCCTGTCACTACAAGGCAAAGTAAATCCTTCCAAAGGGATCTGAGTGCCTGCTCCACCACACTGGGCTCCTGCCTTTCCTGACTCTCCTGAGAACTCAGCTTCACCTTCCCTTACACACCAAACACTGACTCTCACTCCTGCCCCAAATCCCTTCCTTCTGAGAGCCCTGTCAGTGGGATGGATCCTGGACAACTCCCTTTCCCTGTAGATTCAGATCAACGGTGGAGCCACTCTTCTGCCTCCTGGCCATGGGGCCCCACAGACGATTTCTAAATCTTCCTTGGCAGAAGAAACCCGGGAGTCTGACTCTGAGTAACGCTGAGAATTAAGAGCTTGGGACTCTTGGCAAAGGTACTGCATGTATGTCACATCATGAAATAAGCAGTTGGGAGGCCAGGAGCAGAGCACTACAGTTTGGATTAAACGACTTCCAAGGGCCCATATATTGAAGCAAGGAGTCTAGGAAGCAAGGCTTGGGCAGAAGGTCCTTAGGTCGTTTCCAGTGTGGCCTACAAGAGGACTATGGAACTCTAGCCCCTCTTTGTTTTCTTTCCTCTCTGGTCAAATGTTGAGTGGGTTTTACTTCACTACACAGTCTGGCACACTGTGCCGCCTCACCACAGGTCCAAAGCAACCAGAGCAACTGATCATGGGCTGGAACCTTCCAAAACTGAGACCTAAAATACAGTTGTTTTAATTTATTTATTTCCAGACAGCCATGAATCAGGATGCTTCAGAGGAGCAAAAGACAATGCAAAACACTCATCCAGAAGTGTGAGCAGAGCAGCACCCCATCCCGAGAGCCACATCACAGCTGCACACGGGGCTTCAGAAAGGATCCCCCTCTAATCACACAGCTGCTCTACTCGTGTCCAACTTCACCATCGAGAGGACCAACAATGGTCCTTCACAGATCTGGGTAGAACCCAGGAATCTATGGTCACAAGAAGCACCAGGGATCCTAGGATACATCATCAGGCCTATCACAAATGTCTGTATGGCTTTGACAGTCTTTACTTCCCAAACAAAGTCCTTGCAGAGAAATCTTAGAGAATAGCCAAGCACTAAGTGACCAACAGGGCTCCAGTGATGTCACTCAGGTGACTCTGTACTATCTGCACCACTGCCAAATTTACTGTCTCAGTGCAGTCAGCTTACTTAGAGAGCACTGCGCCCTCTGCACGGTCTGCACACCCCACATATGGCCACTTCTTTTCTACTACCCTTTTTAGGGCGCTTGCTCTTAGCACCCTCTAGCACTAAGCCTGCACCTCCATCATTAAGTGCAAATTCCTTAAGTACAACTTCTTACTGTTCCCTTGTGTTTCCAATCAAGTTTGAATCCTGTCTCTGCACCTTAGCTGACTGTTCTCTCAATGCCAAGCTGTGACACTTTAAATCTTAAAAGCCTATTGCTGGGCTGGAGAGATAGCTCAGAGGTTAAGAGAACTGACTGCTGTTCCGGAGGTCCTGAGTTCAATTCCCAGCAACCACATGATGACACACACCCATCTATAATGAGCTCTGGTGCCCAGAACACTATATACACATAATAAATAAATTTAAAACTAAAGAAAAAATAAATAAACTTTTAAAAAGCCTATTCCTAAATCAATGGTCATTTAACCTTCAGTCTTTTCTAGTCCATAAGATTCTCTGAATGTGCAAACCTGCCATAATTTTATGTTATCACCCAGAATAATTCAATTGCTTACCAATCTTTCTGCTCTGTCTACTATTACTGGATTAAACGTTACATTGGAATCAACCTCCACTATCTAATCCAAAGGCCTGTGGCAAGGCTCTGTGTACCTTGAGATTGCTCAATAAACACCGGTTAGCAGCCTGGCTTCTGACTGGTGCTAGACCTGGCCTGTGGTGGGTTATCCGTTACTGAGGACACTGTGCTGTTTCTTCAGAACTTTTCTGTTGTTTCTGGGGTTTAGATGGATTGTTTTTTTTTTTATTATTATTATTAAGAAAAGTAGTTAAGAAAAAGATCCCTAAGCAGCAGACACTAACAACTGAACTCTATTTTTCCAAACAAGCAGTTCTCACTAGAACAATGCTATCCAGCCTTTGTTACAGACATTATAATCACATCGGGAGCTTAAAACAGCCACTTTCCAGCTCACGCCTTTAGCAATTAAGCCAAGTTCAATGTGGTGACCACGCAGCAGGATTTAGCAACAAGTGTTTGATGAAATTCTTCAACTTGGTATACATAAGCCATGAATTTCTCATGATGTTACTGGGTAGATAAAAGGATATGACTCCCATGTATAGTGTGATTTTATGAGCAAACTGTGGTTTGACTAATTCTGAAATGGTAGCAAACCTGCTAAACAGCCCCACCCAGTCCAACATAGGATATGCTAGTATCTACATTATTTACTTTCGGACACATGATTTATTTTTCAATTTAAAATGATGTTACTGGAAAAAAATGTTACCTCTTCTTGGTGTTCTGATGACTACAGAAAAATTTTGGCATTTGTCTGATCTTGGTTCAAGCAGGATTTGAATTTTAAAAAAGAAGTTCAAAATCTAGAGAGCATAAGAAACCTCAAAGCCACATGTTAAATAGAGCTAGATTGGAAAAGACTAGAAACCGCATGTATGATTCCATCGGCAAGCATTCAGCATTTCCCTACAGCAACTAGAGGGACAAGAATCAGGTCCCTGGAAACCAAAGACCAAGGGGAGAATGGCAAGTGACTGCAAAGGGGCAGGAAGAATCATGGAGGCAATCAAAAGTCTGTGGCCATGGCAACAGCAGCAACGCAACTACAGACTGTATGAAATTCAAAACTTCATTTCCAAGCCCCACCACTAACTGGGTAGCTACAGGCAGGTGGCTTCCGGGGTGGTTTCCAAGTGTTGGGTGCAGCACACCCCAGTGGGTGACCTCTGTCCTAGTCAGGGTGACTATGGCTGTGATGGTGCACCCTGACCCAAGCCAGCGGGGGAGGAAGCTTCAGAATCAGGTTTCACCAATGAAGGAAGTCGGAAAAGGAACTCATTCAGGGCAGGGGTTGGAAGCTGCAGAGGCCACAGAGGGGTGCTGCTTACTGGCTTGTTCCCCATGGCTTGCTCAGCCTGCTTTCTTACAGAACCCAGGACCAGCAGCCCAGGGATGGCCCCACCTGCCATAGGCTGGGCTCTCCCCGGTCAATTGTTAACTGAGAAAATGCCCTCCAGGTTTGGCTACAGCCCTATCTCATGGAGGCATTTTCTTGATCGAGCCGCCCCCCCCCCCCCCAGATGATTTCACTTTTTGTCAAGCTGACATAAAACTATCCAGCACAGCCCCACAACATGAGGATAGGGTTAGCAAAACTGAACTCAGTGGATTACTTGAAAGACGTGAGGAGATAAAGCTGGAAGGAGGTAGGCATGGTTCTAGGAGAGACCAGGGCTGTGGGGTGAATATGATCAATATGGTGCACATGTATAAAAGTCTCAAAGAAATAATAAAAATACACTTTAAGAGATCACTGAATTTTACTTCAATAAAGATATATGTGTATCTGTATGTGAGCTAAAGATCAACCTGGAGCCTGGTGCGTCCCAGACTTTACCACTTAGCTAATCCCAGCCCTGAAGATCATGGAATAAGATCCCACAAGAGTAAGAAAAACATCTTTAAGGTGCTTGAACCAATGTGGTAAGAATTAGCTTTCCAGCTGCTGATTCTCCCAAAGGTTCGTATGAGCTGAAATGAACTGTGTCCCTGTAAAGCTCTAACACCTGGAACCATGGGATGTAACATTTTAAAAAATGAAAGGTCTTGAAGGAGATGGGGAGGTTATTAAAGCTGGTTTTGGGCATGTGCACAGACAGACAGACACACACACACACACACACACGCTGCTGTGACCATGACTTAAATCCTTATATATAATAACTTAAAAAAAAAAAAAAGAGCAAGCCTAAATACACAGACAGCAGGGACGTGTATACTCAGAGAAAAGTCATGGTGGGAAGATGCCATCCGCAAGCCAAGGGCACAGGCCTCAGAAAAACTAGTCCAGTCTCCCCCTGCGCTTGGCCTTCCAGCCTCCAAACTGTGAGGATGCATTCCCACGTCAGTCATCTACCCTGTGGTATTCTGTGTGATAGCGGTCCTAACAAGCAAATGTGATGGCCTTGCTTTAAACATAAAGAAGAAATATGTGACATTCTCCCATATTTGCATGGGAGGAAAACGAAGGGACCCACACTGCCATAACAAACTGACCCTGCTATCTAGAAAGATGACTGTTTACGCTGTAACGTGTAAGCATGCACCGAGTGCTGCAGTGGTCTGCGGTGTTACATACCTACAACCTCTAGACTGTTTACGCTGTAACGTGTAAGCATGCACCTCGTGCTGCGGTGGTCTGCGGTGTTACATAACTACAGTTTCCAGATTGTTTACACTGTAACGTGTAAGCATGCACTGAGTGCTGCGGTGGTCTGCGGTGTTATACACCTACAGTTTCTAGACTGTTTATGCTGTAACGTGTAAGCATGCACCACATGCTGCGGTGGTCTGCGGTGTTACATACCTACAGTTTCCAGGACTAAAGCTACGGGTGAGCATGACTGTTACCTCGTGTCTCAACAGCACTGATGCACTTTCTGAGAATCGTGAATCCCATCGTATCCAGCTGTGCACCTAAAAGGAACCGGCATAAAATGTTACAGGACGAGTAGTTGCTGTTTCTTTCCCTTTTAAAATAAAGAAAACAAATTTAAGGTAATGGCGCTTTTGCTTCATTGTTTGAAAACTGCTGAAGGCCGTGCATTTCCCATGGAAATGGCATAACTGGAAAATGTGTTTGTTTGTAGGAGAGCCTCCATGTTGAAAATCAAGATGTCCAATTCTTATAATTCAACTTGTAATATAAAATATTTTAAGTTAATAAATACAGAATATTTTAAACAGTAAAAGAAAATAATACCAATCTCTAAGGGAAGCTATATAGAAATAATCTCCATATTTTGCCAAAACTCCTAGGAGTAGCTCAGTTAGAGAAAACTCAAAATATGAATGAAGGCTTTTCAATGTGAATCTGAGCTTCTGATTAACAAGGAAGAGTTTCTGTTATATGCTTTCTGGGCAATGAGCATTCTGATAATCTTCACTGTACATCAAGCTTTTTAATGATTTTATTATTTTCATAATCTGAATTTAAAATAGATGATTCATGTGATTCAACAGGCCAATCTGAAAATGCAATTTTATTCTTTTTCTAATGTAAATGTTTGCTTATGACGAAGCTGGCATATATTTGTAGATTTTGCTTTCGTTTCAAAACTTTAATGAAAAATAGTGGCACTGCAGCCCCTGTGGCCAGGCCTGAGGGACCGCGGCGTTAACACAGCTTCCTGGGGATTTATAATCCTTAGGTATAAACTGGGTCCAGAATCTGTAACACTAGGCTTAAAGTGAATTTTTTGTTTGTTAGTTTGTTTTTTGTTTTTCGAGACAGACTTTCTCTGTAGCCCTGGTTGTTCTGGAACTCTCTCTGCAGATCAGGTTGTCTCAAACTCAGAGATCCACCTGCCTCTGCCTCCTGGGTGCTGGAATTACACGTGTGAGGCACCACTGCCCAGCTTTCAAGTGAATTTTAATGGTTAAAGTTGAACAGTTGTGTCAGGAATCCACTACTGATAACACTTTATAAAACACAAGTTATCTCTTCCTCCTTTGCAAACCATTTCCAGGAGGTTTATTTACATTTCTTCAGGATGAACAAGAAAGGACAGAGACAGAAAGGCCAGAAGGAGGGACACAGCGAAGAGGGGCTGGAGGACATCAGTACAGCAGAGAGGAAGATCACGCTCCCCTGCAGGGGCACCTGTCAACATCCAGTACCAGGCTATAGATCTCTAGTCCTCGAATCGAGAATTAGCAGAAGTGATCACAACTGTTTCTATTACACAGCCTATGGCTTTGCTGAGTGCAGCCTTAATTTCACCAAATCTACCAGAAGTGAATACAAAGCGAGTGTGCCAAACTGTGCCATTTTTGCTTCCTATCAGTACTCCCTGAGTACACAGTTGGGGAACACTTTGTTTTCCCTTGCGCAGATCCTTGCCATGTACTATGTGAACAGCTCAGCACGTCCTTGCCACAGCTATTTTCCAAAGTTTAACAGTATATGCCTTATATAGCAAATACTCAGAGCCTGCAAGACTAGAAGCTTTTAAGGACTGACAGGAATACTTGAATTGTCAATAAATAAACCAAAACAAGAAAATTTAAGCCATGGGTGTATGAAAGAAGAGTTCTCAGTCCTGATTGCCTGCCAGAATCATAAGACACCATCCTGCAGAGAATCACAGTCCAAAGAACCACAGCCTCCACAGAACCACAGACTCCACGTAACCACGGGCTCCACAGAACCACGGGCTCCACAGAACCACGGGCTCCACAGAACCAAAAGCTCCACAGAACCACAGTCCACAGAACCACAGCCTCCACAGAACCACGGGCTCCACAAAACCACAGGCTCCAAGAACCACAGCCTGCACAGAACCATGGGCTGCACAGAACCACAGCCTACACAGAACCATGGGCTGCGCAGAAGCACAGCCTGCACAGAACCAGAGGCTACACAGAACCACGAGCTGCCCAGAACCACAGCCTGCACAGAACCACAACCTCCACAGAATCACAGCCAGCACAGAACCACGGTCTGCACAGAACCACAAGCTCCACAGATCCACAAGTTCCACAGAACCACGGGCTCCACAGAACCACGGCCAGCACAGAACCATGGGCTCCACAGAACCACAGGCTCCACAGAAACACGGCCAAAACAGAACCACGGGCTCCACAGAACCAGAGCCTCCACAGAACCATGGGCTCCACAGAACCACGGCCTGCACAGAACCAAGGCCTGTACAGAAACACTGCTCTATATAGTAAGTGCTCACACAAGGAAATCTGCCCAGTAACTAGGGGTTCACCATCCAGCTGGGGCCACTCTTATTATGTATTACTCACTGTGGCCAAGGATTACTGTTTCAAATCTCTGAAGTCATTCTTCTTACATTCACCTTAACAATTTTCTCCTTTTCTCTTGCTCACTGAACATGGCTGCCATGTGCTACAGTGTTAGGACCTTTGCAGCACCCAGCGCCTCTCAACCAAACATCACCATGTTCCAGGACGCCATTATTTCTACCTAGAGTGACCAGTGGCAGGTTGAGGAGGCCTGGAGGCAGAGAGCCAAGGAGCAGCCTCTTCACAGGCTCCTGAAGCTTCCGTCAGAAGCTTTCTCAGTGCCATTCACGACTGTAGACCTAAACTACGAAAAGACCGCAGGGGAGCTCACAGTAAAGCTCAGGTGGCAATGCGGGCTGCCTGTGAGTTTTAAAAAGGTGCAGACTGAGCCCCAGCAACAGTTTGGGGTTGGTGACATCAGGAGAAATGAACACTTACCTCCTTCTGGTCTCGGAATGATGGCTTTATTACAAGTATGGATGAGCTAGTAAAAGAAAGAAAGAGAGAACACTTTCAGCAATCAAGTCAAGGAAGAACATGTAAATTTTCAATTTTATCAACTTAATATTAGATAATGTAGCACATGAAATAAACATTTGGTCTCCACCCCTGCTTTACAGAACAGAGTTCCCACACGCCTAGAACTTCCTGACAGAAATGTTTTGCTATTCAGGAGCCCTTTGGGACAGCTCTAAATTTATGCTAAATAAGCAGCTTGGGGAACGAAACCTATGTAGCATAAGGATGAACTAGACAGTCCACGTGAGAACAAACTTCACATTAGGCCTCATGCCCTGACTCTGTAAGAGCAACAGCTTTGATGCCCCACCCCTGCCGAGAGTACATCCCATGCTGGGGTGGTGGCCCTCCTGCAGGGGCATGGCACTCTTCGCCACCCACCAGAACTGCACACCCAGCCCTATGCATGGCTTCCACACGCCCGCTCTGGGGTTGTGTTCACCAATTACCACAGCCAATTTATACCACACTGCTGCAAAGACCAGGACTTGTCACTGGCAGAACTGAAACAGGTGACCTAGATGCAAATGCCCAACTTGTAAGATCTGCCACCAATACTCCAGACAGTAGTGCCAGAGTTGAAGTAAGTTAGGACATTCAGCTTAAGTCAGAACGAGTCAATGTGGGGAAGCCCTGTGTGGAGTCTGCACAAGACTGTAGGGGTGCTGTGCTGTCCCTGGCTAATGACGTGCTATGTGCACTCGTATGCAGAAGCAGCACATGCAGGATTTTTCTCAGTTTGCTTCTCTCTAAAGAAGCATGCCAAACTGGCAAAAAAGACGACAGGGTCTGCAGTCCTTAAGGAACGTGTTACAAGTCTGTGTAAGCAGGAAACTCCACCTTACAGACAGGCTGACCACTGATGCACTCCAACCAATGATGTCTAGCTCACTGTTTCCTGACTGTTCCTGAATTTCACAAAAGTAGGAGATAATCCATGCCCATAGTTTAAGCAAATAAATCTGAGCTAGCTTGGCAGTCATCCCACTTCTCAGAGTCCTAGCACTAACTTCTTGCAAGGCATACAACATCCTTAAATATATGTTACAGTTACAGTCCTATATAATGTATCACTGAACAGTCTTCCCAGTCTTGCTGTGGTCTGTTAGAGGAAACCAACCTGATCATGATCTCCTGACTAAACGAAACTGGAAGCCCACTTTTCTCAAAGACTCAACCATGGATATTCGTGCTACGGAAGTTCACTGTCTAAAGTACTTCTGCGAAGATCATCATGGCTAAAGAAGTATCTTTACCACAAAGGATACAGGAATAGCATAACTACATCCCAATACTACCAAAACTCTTTTAATTTTGGAGAAAGGATCTTTCTCTGTAGCCCCAGCTGTCCCAGAACTCTTTATATAAGTCAGACTGGCCTGTAACTCAGAGATCCGCCTGTCTCTGCCTCCCAAGTATTGGGATTAAAGGAATATGCCATCATGCCTGGCTTCAAAACTCTTTTAAAAAAAAATAAATTATATATCTGTGTGTAGGTATGTGTGTGAGAGTCTCGGTGTCGTGGAAGCCAGACGCATTTGACCTTCTGCAGCTAGAGTTGCAGTGGTCACCAGCAGCTCAGCATGAGTGCTGGGACCTCTGCTGGTCCTCTGCTGTAGAGCAGTGAGTACTCCCAACCACTGAAGCACCTGCCTGGGCCTCCATCCAAACTCCAATTAAAACTCTAAGAACTAACTAAGCATGAACAGAACGAGAGGCATGGACAGTCCAACGAAAGAACACTTGCTCAGCACGGTGAGACCCTGAATCCCAGACTTAGCACAAAAATAAAAAAGTCAGAAACAAAAAGATGGAGTCTGATTCAGGCTCAGATATGGTGACTCCGGGTAGCTCTGACAGGGTGATACAGTCTCTTTAGAACACAGCAGCTAGGCTGTCACTCTCAGACACGCTACCAAGCGGCCTCTCATTCCCTGTACTTCCGAGAGCACGTTTGCAGCTGGGCTCACAGCTAGCCTAAGCAGCACCGTGTTCACCACAAAGGAGGCTCTGTTCTGAAGCCTCTTCCATCTTCAAAACCCCCTACCCTGAATCTTCAAAATCATCTGGTGCTTCCTGCTTACTTTGAGTCCTAACACTTTACATGGTATGCCGAATGTCAATCTGTGGTTTTTTTCCTAAAGTTGTCTCTGCTAAACCCCCAACTCAGTACATGACCTGTCTATTCTGAGCCCCAAATGCCAGCAGCACACAGAAAATAAAGCAATGATGGAACCAAGTGCCAATAGAGGTCAGGGTCCCTGGGACCCATGTCGCAACCTTTAGTCTATTCCTTGAAACCGTAGCCTTACAGAGGCCCAGACTCTAAGGTTACTCAATGCTGCAAAGCAAAACCATTGTATTAAGTATCAGGCCCATGTGGGCAGTGGTCGTTAATGCTGCCATGTACTTACTGTCCTGTCTAAAATACATGGCAAGCATTTAATGTACCTGCCACCCCCCCCCCAAAAAAAAAGTCTGGTAAAACTGATAAAATAGAAATTGAAAGTTTTGATGACTTCAAAACAAAGTCAATGAGAACGGTATAGTTAAGGAAGGTCAGAACTGAATTCGAACAATGTCCCAGCCATGGATGTTCTGCAGCTGCCCCAAGATAATCTACTAGAGAGCTGCATGGTTTCCAGATGAGTTTAAACACCAGTTCCAGCAAAGAACTGTTCTCAAATGCTATAAAACAAAAACAACTTAGAAATGGGCCAAGTCGGCTGTCCGGGACTTGGAATAAAGCTCTGATATTCTTACAGCTTCTTTTCCACCCAGGGCCTCCAGCCACTGTTTCCTTTCTTCCTCTGAGAACGCCTGCATGGTCAAGGGGACGCCAGGCCTGGAAGACAACAGGAAAACACCAGGTCACCCGACGTCAACACAACAAACCTTCTTCTGTTTCCAGACACTTGAAACGGGGCTTAAATGTTTTCATTAATTTCAACTAAAATAAAAAACATTTAATGTAAAATCTGCTATCTAGACAATTTTTATACATAAATGCATTATTGTACAGCCACTCCTATGACTCCCGTCCAGAATACAGGGTGGGGTGTCTTTCTACAGAGTTCAAACCAGTCTTGAATTCAATATATTGCTATCCCTGCCACCTGAGTGCTGTGATTACAGGTATATGCGACCCTGCCGTGCCAGGCCACAAGATCTTTTGATCTTGCAAAGTCTCTATATGCCCCACCACTGATTTCCTACCTACTGCTCCGCACTCCGGGGCAACTTCCACTGTATACATACACGTTTATCTCTGTAAATGTGGTTAACTTCCTCAGCGCTGCAGGAAAGGAAATCACATCCTATCTATAGTTTCTGTCCACTTTTTTTTAACTTACGCAAGGGTCATCCGAGTTAGAATGTAAGTCAAATCTTCTTCCTTTTTAAGGTTCATACCTTATTATACATATTGCATATGATGTTCCCAACCCTAATTTTTATCAAGGATATACAAATTAATAATCATAACACACCTAGGAGAATGGCCAGAGTCGAAAGCACTACAAATACCAACAGGAACACTTACCCATCACTAACAATGATGTAAACTGGTGCAACAACCTAAGCCAGCTGGGTGGCTTCCTACAGATATGAACACTCTCTTGCCATTAGGACCCAGCTAGACAATTCTTAGTATATTCTTTATACAGAGTTATCAAGAGTTATGTCCCATGGAAACCTGCACAAGATTTATTCACATCTGTTCCACGTGGGAAGTCATCAAGACATGCTTCAGTGGCTGAGGGTACAGCCACCCAGTGGCTTTCTTGGTACTAAAAGAAACACACTATCAAGCCACACAAAAAAAGGCACAGCAAGTTCATTATTACTTTTGACAGAAGTCCACGGGAGAGCATCACATGGTTTGGCTGACCTGAGGACACAACTGTTCTCTTACTGAACAATTCTCTCCAAACAAATCACAGTCTTAGTGCCTATGGCCACACACTACACCTGAGCTCCAATCCTTCATCACACTGATTCTTGGTAACTACTAAGGCAACAGAACCAATTCATAAAAGAGAAAATGAATCAGCTAAAAGAGAACATGCTGTCAAGACATTATTCATTCTCTACTTTGACCCACTGTGACTAAAAACAAGGTTGGACCTGTGAGGACACACACGCACACACTCATGTGCACACAAGTACGTATGTGCACACACACACACACACACACACACACACACGCACATGCATACACACACGCACACACATGCACAACTTAAACAAGTGCCTGCACTTACGCATCTCCACCTATTCCCATCACACACTCAGCAAGGAGCCGCAGCAGTACGAGTGTGCAGCCTGCACAGCAGCCAAGACCTGCTCAAGTCCATAAGAACAGTACGACATGAGTGTGCATTGGCTCTCCTGCAGGCCCCGGTGTGAGAAGCAGTCTAAGAAAGCAGGTCTTACTGTGTGACGGCGATATCGACTGACGATTTGACAAGGTCTACAGACACCAAAGAGAAGGGTCTCTGGACATGCCTGTGAAGGATTACTATTCTTGGCCAGCATTGGGAACTAAATACTGGTAGCACTATTCCCAGGGCTGGGCCTGGTGGCGCACACCTTTAATTCCAGGCACAGGCAAGGGGATCTCCAAGTTCAAGGCCAGCCTGGTCTGCAGAGTGAGTTCCAGGGCTACACGGGAAAACCCTAGTTTAAAAAGGAGAATGCAAGCTGTTAAGGACTGGATCCCTGGCTGCTAGGTTCCTCTGCTGCCGGTGCCAATAAACCAAATCAAATCAAATTAATAAATCCAGGTTTAACGAACAAAGCAAAGAAACCCCTGGGTGACCCTTGGGAAGGCAGGGGAGGAATCACATGGCAAGTAATGAGAGTGTTGCAGTTTGGATTACAAAGAGAGCTTACAAACTATGAATGATTTTCAGAAATTATTGGGAGATATTAAATGACTGAGACCCTATTTAAAATTCCCTAGGGGAGATCTGAAGCCCCCCAGTGAGATCCTTTTTTTTTTTCTGCTCCAGTCGATGGAAGGGGACTTTATTTGGTCCCAGGCAGCTTTATTTGATCTTCTTCTTGAGGCGCAGGTTGTTGGTGTGGCCGCACTTCTTGCGGCAGCTGACTGCATGAGGGTGCAGGCGTGCACAGCACTTGCAGCAGATCATCTTGTCACAGTTGTACTTCTGGGCAAGCTGACGAAGGGACAGCTCGATGATGCCATCAAGCAGACGAAGCACCAGGTACAAAGTGGACTCTTTCTGGATGTTGTATTCAGACAGGGTCCGGCCATCCTCCAGCTGTTTGCCAGCAAATATCAGCCTCTGCTGGTCAGGCGAGATGCCTTCCTTGTCTTGGATCTTGGCCTTGACATTCTCGATGGTGTCACTGGGCTTGACCTCTAGAGTGATGGGCTTGCCCATCACGGTTTTCACAAAGATCTGCATGTTAGCGTCAACCCGCTCGGTCGCCACGTTGAAAAGAAAGAGTCCCAGTGAGATTCTTAAGGGGAATAGTGATCCCAATTCCCCTGACATCGTACAGGTACTAGCTCAGGTAGAATATGCAATAAAGAATCAGCAGTACATTCATTTCAAAATAATGATTCTTGGGCAATTGCATTTGCTCAATTTCTAGGCCAATTTGATAATCATCTTCCAGTTGATTGATTGCAACAATTTGTAAAACTGCATTCCTGTATTTTTCCTAAAATTGTAATGCAAGACCCTTAAAGGATGCTATGTTAATTTTTACGGATGGTTCTTCCAATGGGAGAGCAGCGTGTGTTGCTGATTGTAAAGGACATGTAGTGCAAACAGTTGAGCTGCGAGCTATTGTTGTTGTGCTCCAGCTTTCTGCAAACAGTGCATCTAATTTATAGACTGGTAGTCATTACATTCTTAGAGCTCTGTAGGTCATAGAAATTGTCCTCTGCATTGGATCTAATAATAGTAAAGTTAGAATATTGTTCCAGCAAATTCAAGATGCCAATCATATAAGAAAACTGCCAGGCTTTGTGGGTCATATTAGAGCACATTCAAATCTTCCTGGTCCATTGGCTTTAATTAATAAATTTACTCAACTGATCATTTTATCTCAAGTTGAGCTTTAACAGCGATCACATATTTACATTATCAAAATGGTAAAAGTTTAAGAAAATAGTTTGGTTTGAAAAGAGAAAATCAAAAGAAATCGCAGCAGATGGAAGGAAAGGGCTCACTGATAGTGAGAACAAGTTATTCGTTGCTGTT
Organism: Arvicola amphibius; assembly: GCF_903992535.2. Classification (NCBI taxonomy): domain Eukaryota; kingdom Metazoa; phylum Chordata; class Mammalia; order Rodentia; family Cricetidae; genus Arvicola; species Arvicola amphibius. Next base: position 22,339,811 of record NC_052061.1, on the reverse strand, counting down.
GTTTTTTAAAGACGTGAACTAGCCAGGAGGTGGTGGCACAGGCCTTTAATCGCGGCACTTGGGAGGAGGAGGCAGGAGTTCAAGGCCAGCCTGGTCTACAAGAGCTAGATCCAGGACAGCTAGGGATGTTACACAGAGAGACCCTGTCTCCAAAAAAAAAAAAAAAAAAAAAAGCATGAACTAATATGGTGTGGACTGACAGGAGGCAGTATCAGTCTGAATGTAGACTCGTTACAAAACTGAAAATTTTTGTTCGGACATTTAAATGCAAGTGGGTGGAGGTCAGGAATGGTAAATGTGCCCATGACTACAGACAGTCTATAAAATTTCTAAACACAGTCTTTAGAAGTCTCTATGGCATTTAATAATGATAAAAATAATTTAAAAGCAGAAGAGGGCCTGGAGGAGGGTTTAGCAGTTCAAATCAATGGCTGCTTTTACCGAGGACCTGATTTGGTTCCCAACACTCACAGGGCAGCAACCATCTTTAACTCCAGGTCCAGGGGATCTGGCGCCCTCATATGGCCTCTTCAGGCACAGCATGCACAAGGTGTACATCCATCCATCCAAACACTCAAAACACAAAACATAAAAACAAGCAGGGACTAGAGATGGCTCATAGTTGAGAGCACTTGCTGCTCTTGCAGAAGACCCAGGTTCGTTTGTCAGTGCCCACGTGGCAGCTTACAACCCTCTGTAACTCCAGGTCCGGGTTATCCAATGCCCTCCAATTTTTAAATAAATAAATATTAAAAGGGGCAGGGGAGTGTGCAGTAGACACTGCTGAGGGAGTGTGATGACAATTATCAGGTGTCAACTTGACTACCTTTGCTGTGGCAATATCTGTTTGTACAAATAACGCTTGCCTGAACCCAGAGGGTGGAGCTGGTCACTAGCTAACCATAGAGGTCTGGAGGTCTGTACAGACAGACAGGAAGTGAAATGGCTGGGTAGAGAAAGGAAGTGATAAGGCAGGAGGAAACAGAAACTCAGTCCTTCATCTCGCTGATCTCTCAGCATTTTACCCTATATCTGACTCTAGGCTTTTATTATTAAGACCTGTTAGAACTCGTGCTACAATCTGGAATGAACTACAATCCAGAAATAGAGGGCACGCTTGTCAGATTTTTTTACTTGGTTTGAAAGTGGGCGAATCCATTTCTAGTCCAGACCTTTGGGGACAGGAAGACACACATCTGATCCAGAGCCGGAGGCAGGATGGCACACCTTTAATCTGGGCCACACCTTCTAGAAGTCTATTTAAGGACATAGAAAAGGAAACTTTGCTGCTTGCCCTGGCCTTGCTAACACATCCATTTCTTCACTGGCACTGAAGTCTTCAGGGATCCAGCACACACTGAAGGGCAGCGGAGACACCCAGCCTTGTGGGCTGAGCAGCTACTGCATTCTAGGACTTTCCGTTCACAGAAGGCTCTGTTGGCTTAGCTGGGAGTGCACCCTGAAAGTCCTTCCAACAAATCCTAGAGAAGCTAGACTAATGCAGGGAGGGACAACCAGGGTTAGGAAGGACAGGAGCAGTGGCTGGAGTTGGTAAAGACCGGGGTTATAACCTGGCACAGGCACACATGCCTGGAATCCAAACTCTTGGGAACTAGAAGCAAGAGAAAATAGCAGGTCAAAGCCCAGCGGGGTTACATGAAGGGAGTAAGAAAGGGGGAGGAGAGGAAAGGCAGAAGGGAGGAAGGCAGGGGAGGGGCAAACCGGAGTTCTGGGTCTTAACATACACTAGGTACTGATGTGAACCCAGCAGAGAACAGCAGTTCAAGGAACAGGGCATCTCGTCAGTTAGAACACTCTCTTCTGTGCTGCTTTCATATGCATTAACGTCAAATGTATTTCAAAAGGGGACGGTCTTATAAAAATTAAAAACCACCAGGGCAGGTTTCCTGTAAATTCCAATTCTTCATATATTTTAAAGTCATTATCCTAGCCAGGCATGGATAAGCCTGTTATCCCAGCACTGCAGAGAATGAGAAAGAGGGATTGTGGGCTAGCCTCATCTACCCCACAAGATCTTATCTCTATATAAAAATGACTTAGTAATAATCTCTCATCTGTTGTTTTGAGCAGCAGAAAAAGGTTACAGTTTACAATCACGTAAAGACTGTGGTCAGCAAACTTCATTTGGCATCATCAATGTCTCCAAAACCAGGAGGTTCAGCAAGTACAACACAAACTGTACTCACAGTGCACAGAAGCCCCCAAAGCATCCGCTACCTAGCACACTAGACTCCGATTCATCTGTATTGATTACTTAAGAGCAGCCTGACTGCACATCCGTCTTCTGGGGCCTGTAACATGGCAGGTACAAGACTGGCCTTCCCAGGGAAAAGTCCAGGTTCAGATCTCAGTTCTCCCACTCAGCATCTACATACACGCAAGGGCCTCACTCCAGCACTGGGAGCTCACATTCTCAACCAGGAGAGGGGTGAGGACCGAATGAGATAAAATACCCCGGAACCAGAAAGGGCCGGTCAAGGGCAGCTGTGGACATAAGTCTTACAGGTCACTAAGCAGTCTGTAAGTGACTTAAATTTTAGCACATTTTCAAGCAATACTCTCTTTCCGTTAGAATCCCGGCAAAAATTTCCTTTATATGTCCCTGTCATGGTACTGCCAAATTTGTCAGGTGCCGAAGGGGACGTTTTTATGTGGCTGGTCTTAAGTGAATTCACTCATGGGTCTTTTTCTTTATACAAACTCCACATTCTCAGCTAGATCATAAGACGAAAGCAGCAACAATTAAGTTTGTCCTTACTACTCTCCTTTGGAAAACTTGTATTACTCAGGCATCAAACAGATTTGTGTACAAACTACTACAGTCACGCGGGGTGTCATGGACTCGCCATCCACACAGCGCTGAGTGCTCATGCAGGACACAAACATTAGCACCAGGCATCATCTCTTATCTCTGCCTCCCTGTCAAAGATGCTTGTAAAACTGAATGCTTGGAAGTGACTTGGTAAGAAAAGTCTTTGACTACAGAAAAAGGGTTTGCCTAGATGCCCTACTCCACAATAACGCACACTGGAATCACGCGCATGCGCGCACGTGCACACACACAACACACACACACACACACACACACGAAGAAATAAATCCAGTTTCTGTACTGCTACAACAAGACTGTCTTCTGACTTCACCACACTCCGTTCACACTCTCTTTCACTAGTCTCCTGCTGGCAATCAGAAGGGCATCAACAAAGAAATGTTCAATGTTTCTTTCAGGACAGGTTAGGAAGATTCCAGTCCTCAGCCAAGATAAAGCTGTGACCCTGCAACTATATAGTGACCAACAACAGTTTACAATGAAGGTGACCTGGAAACATAAGGTAATATTTTTCTAGTTCACAGGAATCACTCCTTCAACTTGTTTTTTAAAAAAAAATACTGTCAAATGAGTTTTAATATTATATCTAACTAATTCCATTAACTTACCTGTCAGCAGCTTCAATGTCAAAGCAAAACCTTCTGTCGATGGAGTCGGTGTATCTTTTGGTGCATTCTTTCAAAAAGAACACCTCACCATCCCCCTGCAAACAAGCACAATGCTCAAATCTCTATACACTGGTGCGGCCCTGCAGGAGCCAAGGCTAACACCTTCACTCTGTGCACGGAATACACCGGTGTGGCCCTGCAGGAGCCAAGGCTAACCCCTTCACTCTGCACAGAATGCACTGTGCGGCCCTGCAGGAGCCAAGGCTAACCTCTTACTCTGTGCACAAAATCCCCTGGTGCAACCCTACAGGAGCCAAGGCTAATCCCTTCAGCTCTGCAGCCATTCTGGTCCCTTCCTGAGGTTCTCTAGTTATTCCTGACGGCAGTACTGGTAAGCAGACTTCACAAATGCTAACTGCAGGATGATTACCAGCAGGGTCCAGGCACTCAATGATGGTTCGCCTATTGACACACTCTTTTGTAAAGAGTCAAAATTTGCTTTAATATCACACCATATTACACTCTATGTCAACACTGGCATGAGCACTATTAGCCTGTAAACACTGCAATTGCATAAGGACTGACCTGAGAGCACTCAGGGATAAGACAAGTGTGTATCCACTAACCATGGAGCCAGCTGTTGTGAGCAGTACTCCTGCTTCCTGACTGAGCTACCCTGGGTTTCAAGACATTTTTCCCCCACTTTGTCTCTGGCCAGCAGCCTCCCGAAGAGCTTAGACCGGGACAGAGACAGAAGCAACATGGTGGCTTAGCAGAGAGCAGAGCAACACTAAAGTCAAAGTCCAGAAACTGAGGATCTGGAAATATTTTTAAAGACCCAAGGTCACAGCTACATCCTATAACACATTACTTTATCATTCGGAACCTGGAACAGAACATAGTCACCAGGTAGAAATGCCTTAGAAACTGCAAATTCAGGCTCAAAGCTAATGCTTCAACCCCTGCCTTCTACAAGGGGCAGACAGCCTTGCTCCCGCCTCTTCTTGGCAGCTGTTTTCTATGTCCATCATTACAGAAGGCTCCTTCTTACAGTCTGCTTTAATGCCTGCTTGTTTGTCTATCTGTCTGTCTGTCTCTGAGAGAAGCAAAGGTGTGTGGATAGATGTCAGCTTAGATTAATTCTGAATTCACACAAGTAAAATGTCAACCCAACCACCCACCAGCAGCAAACTGACCTGCTTTCTTAGAGTGTGTGGCCAATCACGCTCACTGCTAGTGGGCCAGGGCTTGCTCTGAGCACCACAGGAAGGTCACCTCCCTTGCACAGCCAGATCCTAACGTCTTACTACCAGGCTGGGCTCTGTCAGTCATCTCTTAGAACTGAGCAGCTAGTTAAACAGGGAAGAGCCACATGAGAACTCTATGTGCCTACCTAACGAGAAGGAATTCATCAGAGATCACTTCGCCTTCCAGTTTTTGCAGACTGTGAATACACAATGTGTGAACAGGCCAGATCTCCTACAATAATAAGTCCTGCATAACTGAGTCACAAAAGCCTAATGCAGTAATTACCTTTCTCTTCTGAAACAGTGACATAAGAACTCTACTGTTCTGTTTTAAAATGTAATTGCAAAGGTGCAGGCGTGTGATTTAGAAACAAAACAAAGATTTTAATCCTAAAACCAAATTTCTCAATAGTCAATATCAAGTTATTAAAATGGCAGGCCCAACAAGTAGCTCTCATAAAAATACAAAAAGTAACATCGAGTACTTACCAGTTTCCCCCCAGATCTGTGCTCAAACGGGATCATGTTGAATTTCTTGGCTGTTTTCCGATACATGCAATAGTGTTTGACCCAACTGGACCCAAATGGAGCCGGCCCTTCAACAAAACACAGATCTTTGTGTTTTTCCTCACGAGGAGGCAGATGTGCCCCATGGGAGCACATTACTGCACAGTTCAGCCAAGCAGAGCACAAAAATGCAGGGGCTAACAGAAGGGGGGACTACAAGAGACAGGAAGCCTCTCAGAACACTGCGAGATCTGAGTTTAAGACATTTTCAGTAGATAACTGTGAGCTAATGTCACATGGTATGACACCGGGGTGACTCTGGGGCTGACCTGAGCTCAATCCCTAGATCCCCAGCGGGAAGGGAGAGCCAGCTCCTCCACACATGCTCCGCTGCGTGGCCTCATCCACACTCAACGCGATAACTATCATCCTCGGAAATGATAAACTTCCAGTATGCCAGAAAACCCAAGAGCTACTGGAGCATTCCAGGTTAGATGGAGGAAACACAGCATCCTGGTGCCTCCAGCTTCGAATCGGGGCTCAGGCGGCACTACCACTCCCTGAATCCTCTCCTCCCCAGCCGGCCAATGTGAACGTCAGCGAAGCTGGCCACACTTAACCAATGAAAGGAAACTGTGAAGCTCCCTGAGCAAAGCTAAGGGTGAGAAGTGAAACACTGGATATGTCTGATCGGTTGAAGACTTCAACTCAGAACACTGGATGAGATTTTGTTTCTTTAATTTCCCAGCTAGACTCCTCTAGACTGAGCCTGACACAGCAAATGTGCAATGACTGCTCAACCATCAGTCCTGACCAGGTGATGGGCGCCACCCCCACATGGGATTCACAGAGCTCTCAGGTTAGTTCTCAAGGCAAGTGTGTGTGGTGCATACGCATATGTGTGTGCCTGAGCACGTCCATGACCATGGATGCATGAGGACAGGGTTAACGTCAGGTATCTCCCACTATCACGTCCACCGTCTCTTCTGAAGACAAGGTCTCTCATTAAACCCAGAGCTCGCCGATGCCTGGACTGGCCCGCCAGTGAGCTCTAAGGAGCCACCCATCTCTATCGTCTCTACTCCTGTACAGTACCAGGGTTAGACACTCGTGGCTACACCCAGCTTTTTTAGATGAGTGCTGGGATCGTAGCTCAGATCCTTGGGCTTATAGTAGAGGAACTTTACAAACTAAGCCATCTCCAGAACCTTTATTTTAAAGCAAAGCATCCCTTACAGTGCAGCAATCTGCTTTTCCACTTTGCTTCACTGTGGTGCAGCCATGGGACCCTTCCCAACCACCAAAATCATAAGCCAAGTAAACCGCTTGGCTATAAAGTACCTACCCTCGAGTCCTTTGTTATAAGACACACAAAACAGACAAGACAACATAAAATGACTATAGGTCAAATGCTGCTATGTAGCAGTATTTCTATATCCATCTACAGTCTCCTAAATATCTTTTAAGATTTTTATTTTTAATCATGTGCATGGGTATATGTGAGTGGAGAACCAACGACATCAGATTTCCCTTGGAGAGTTGTGAGCCACAAGGCACGGAAGCTGGCGCTGCACCATGGTCCTCAGAAAGAGCAAGCGCTCTTAACGCTGAGCTGTCTCGCTAACCCTTTCCTAAGTACTTTGTAGAAAAGAACCTATCTCAGAATAAGCTGGAAGAACAAGCTGCCCCTGCTGACTTATATGAGTGGTAGGGTCATGAGGAGGAGGATGTAGAGATGTGGAGACAGAAGATGTCGACAGAGGAGCGGTCACAGCACGGCCGGAACTGCTAAGGACTGAGAAGAGGAAAGGGCAGAAATATGCTGGTGACAGGGTCACTCCTGGAGGTGTGCTTGCAGCCTTAGCTCTCTCAGAAACATACCCCTAAACAGCACGGCAGTATGGCCAAAAGCACCACGCTGAAGCCAAGGCAGAATGTGTGCAAAAGGGCTAGAGAAATGGCTCTGCAGCTAAAAGCACTTGCTGCTCTTGCAGAAGACCTGGGTTTGGTTCACAACCACCCAAAACTTCAGATCCAGGGGACTCAGCACCCTCTTCTGACCTCTTTAGTCTCCTGTTCATTTGGGTCACCCATATATATATGTGTGTGTGTGTGTGTGTGTGTGTGTGTGTGTGTATGTATGTATATGTACATGTATGTATGTAGAGATAGATAGATAGATGATAGATAGATAGATAGATAGATAGATAGATAGATAGATAGATAGATAGATAGATAGATAGATAGTATGTTTTTATATTTAAATATGCCTTCAAGATCACAGAGGGCAAAAAAAGTATTGGGGTAATCTCCCAACTATCACAGTACTATATGGATTCAAATAAACTTCCCAGGTGTCAGTGGGGATTAGATTCTCAGATACTGGAATCTCTGGCCTCTCCAGTCTTAGTCACAGCAGCGCAGGGCCTGCACACATGCTCCTACCTGCCTTAACTCCTCTCCAGTTACCACCAACAGTACAGAACACAATGCATGTGCTACAGAAACCACTAAATGTGCTGGTCAGAAGAGGAAGAGGAAAAGAAAAGTCTGGAATTTTCGCACTTTGCCTTGAAGTCAGCCTGGACTATGCAGGGAATTTAAGGCCACTTCAGTTACACAGTAAAACATCTCAGTGTCAAGAGAGTTTGCATGTGTACCCCACAGATGAAGTGGCTTGCTTTGGTTTTGATTTTTCTGCTCACATCTTCTCGCTGTGTTGGCTGCGCTCACGGGAAGCTCTCCTGAAGGCACAGAGCACAGACTGTACCACAGACTTTAACCAGCCACTCAGCCTGTTCTGCACACGACTTACTTTTCTCCTGGACATACAGGTAGCCTTCCGCTGTGAACTGGCTTGCTCGCTTGTGGTCCTTGGGATTTTGTCTGATTTTATTCATCAGTTCTTCCACTTCTGACCTGGTTCCCTCAAATCGATTCCTAGTCTGAAACAGAAAACATACTGATAATTCCACCTTCTACGATGTTTTTGTGCATATATTTTAATGACTCTGTGTAACCAAAATCAAATCTGCAGAACCCAAAAAAGCCTCTTCTTTCCAGTGTGTCACCTTACCAAGATTTATATTCAAAGACAACAAAATCGAATGGTGAACTTGCTAATATAGAAAAGAAGCTAATGAAACAAGCCAGCTACTTCAGTGCTCAGCACCAAAGCAAGTCACTCCACCATAAAACTCCCTGGTCCTGTGACATCTTAAAAAGCAAACAAGCCATAAAATATCTATCTTCCTGGGAAAATAAAAGGTGCTGGCAACAGGCAACCTGGTCCATGCAGTTACTACTACAGCAGCAATCGGAGCACTAAAACTCTGAAAATAATTATTCTTTGCAAGTTAACAAAAACTCAGTTTTCATTTTCCCAGACTGTGGTAACTACAATAGAAAATGACATTTCTTCCCCCAAGGAAGTGGAGGAGGAAGATCTCACCAGAGAATAATGTTCACACATGCATCTAAGGAGGCTAATCACATTTCAAAAACCCAGGAGACATGGCTGCCAAGATCAGCTGAGTAAACACTCTGAACACATCGTGTGAGCACGAGTCACCACAACCCACTTTAGAGACACTTCTTCAGCCAGACTCAAAAACTGTGCTAACACACAAAACCGCTGGTGTGAAGCTGTAAAGGGCCAGACAGAAAATCATTATTGAAATTTCCCTCTCTCCTCCCTACCATGAAAATGGTTGTCAAAGATATAAGGCTGAAAAAAGGAAAGAAAACATGGTGTAATGGTACATTTCTCCTAGGGAAAGGGGGAGGCTGCAAAATGAAAACTGTCTCCAGAAATGATGAGCTAATATGGAAATCAAAAGGCTTTGTATACTCTTTAGCAAGGCCAGGCTTAGACGGGGCAGTGGTGGTGGTGCACACCTTTAGTCCCAGCACTTGTGAGAGAGACAGCGGATCTCTGAGTCTGAGAGAGTTCTAGGACAGCCAGGGCTACAGAGAAACTCTGTCTCAAAAAAAAAAAGTTCCAACCCCAGAGAAGCTAAGTAGCAAGGAGAACCCTAAGAGAAACATACATAGATTCCCCCAGGGAAGGTGAAATAGACAAGACCTGAGAAAACTGGGAGCAGAGGAAAGGAGGAGAAGGAGGGGAGCGGGGAGGCAGGGAAGAGAACTAGAGGGATCAGGGTGGTCAAAAGGGGGGAAGGACAAAGAGCGAGAACAAGGAAAGAGATACCCTGACTGAAGGAGTCATTATGGGGCTAGCAAAATACAGCACTAGACAAGTTCCCAGGAATCCACAAGGATGTCCCCAGCTAAGACCCTAAGCAATAGAGGAGAGGGTGCCCGAACTGGCCTTGCCCTGTAGTCAGACTGAAGACTATCTTAAAAGTCACCATAGAACCTACATCCAGCAACTGATGAAAGCAGAGGCAGAGAACCACAGCAGAGCATTGGACTGTCAAGTCCAGTCAAGGAGTGGGAGGAGTGAGAATCTGAGCAAAGGGGTCAAGGCCATGATGGGAACACCACTGCAACAGCTGACCTGAGCTAGTCAGCGTGAGCTCACTGACTCTGGCCTGACAGCAAGTGAACCAGCACAGGGTCAAACTAGGCCCTCTGAACATGGGTGACAGTTATATGCCTGGGGCAGACTGTGGAGTCACTGGCAGTGAGACCAGGATTTAGCCCTACTGCTTGTGCTGGCTTTTTACAGCCCATTTTCTTTGGAGGGATACCTTGCACAGCCTAGATATAGTGGGGAGGGCCTTGGTCCTGCCTCCAAGCAATGTGCTAGACTTTATTGACTCCCCAGGGGAAGCCTTACCCCTGTCTGAGGAGTGGATGGGGGAGGGATGGGGAGAAGAGGGAGGAGTGGGGGGGGGGAAGGTGGAGGGAGCAGGAGGAGAGAAGGGAGTGGGAACTGTATTTGAGATGTAAAATGAGAAAAGATAGGGTTTTTTTTAATAAATTAAAATAAAAAATAAATAAATGTTTCCTTTCTTCTCCCCACCTCCAGCATTTCCTATGTCTGGGTCTGTTTGTACTGACTTCACACCAGTTCACTTCACTCATCGTTCCGGTGAGATTCCTTCCCCCACTTCTTCCATACACGTGTAGGACAGAAACAGTCTACGTGCATGCATGCATCCTCTGGGACTTCACACACAAAACTGCTGTTACTTGTGCTGATGCCCCAGATGTCATCCAGGCGTCTGGACGTCGTCCAGGAGTCCAGCCCCCAGATGATGTCATAAAGGTGTCCAGCCCCCGGACGTCGTCCAGGCGTCCAGCCCCCAGATGATGTCATCCAGGCGTCCAGCCCCCGGACGTCGTCCAGGCGTCCAGCCCCCAGATGATGTCATCCAGGCATCCGGCCCCCGGACGTCGTCCAGGTGTCCGGCCCCCAGATGATGTCATCCGGGCGTCCAGCCCCCAGATGATGTCATCCGAGCGTCCGGCCCCCAGATGATGTCATCCGGGCATCCGGCCCCCGGACGTCATCCAGGCGTCCGGCCCCCAGATGTCGCCCAGGCATCTGGCCCCCGGATGTCGCCCAGGCGTCCGGCCCCCGGATGTCATACAGGCGTCCAGACAGCTACTAGACATGCGGTCCTCCACCTCCTTATCCTCTGATCTCTGACCAGGAGCCACTCCTACTTCAAGCAGCCCTGCTTCTTTCAATGGACGGCAGCATCTGAAACCCACAACCTGGTACAGGGTGCTAGGAGCTGCCGCTCCTTCTAAGACTTCTGTGCAGGCAGACACAAGCAATACACACGCGCACACGCAGACACTCATACACAGTACCACACACATACACCCCCCTCGTACACACGCGCTCACTCTCTTCCACTACCATACATACACACAAAGAGAAACGCTATTCTGTACTGTAAAAATCCGTAATTTTTATACCAATAAAAAAACTTCATACCAATAAGTCGACTCAGAAAGCCTCAGAAACAACCAGAACAAAACTGAGAGAGATATTCAGAGAGCCAGCTGGCATGGGGGAATACAGTGGAGACTGAGAATGGGGGTAGTTCCCTGATGACTGACTATCCTTGGGTTCCTACATGTAGAGAAGAAAAGTCCCCTTTCCACAAAGTTACTTGCCCATTTCTCCACAATAAAGACTGAGTGTTGTTATCAGATGTAAATGCTCTTAGTTCATCAACATACGTACGAGGTCACTGTGTGACATTTGTAGGGTAAGCCTATCTTTGGGCTCTGCTCACCATTATCTCATGACTCAGTTCCTGGCATGTTGGGTCTGTCTGACTTAGTTTGGTATACACAGCTCACTGTCTTCCTCTTCCCCATAGATACATTATAAAAGTACTTCTGTCCATAAGCAAGAGATGTGAGGCTAGTTTGGGCAAATCCCAGGAGACTGATGTGTTTCTGTGTCACGGCAGAGCCTGCGATAAATCCAGATGGCTTCATGGGCAGGTGGCCAGCACAGTCACATACGGCCTGTGCTACACAGTCTTGTTACAGGTTCATGTTCTAGTATATGCTGGGTTGGGAGGGCTGCCTAGGGCGGGTCTCAAACTCAGTACATAGCTGGATCCTCCTGCCTCCACCTCCCAAGCGCTGGAATGACAGCAAGAGCCCTGCACTGAGCTCTAGGTGATCCACCATCTTGGAAGTCCGCATTGTTTCTAACGTGGGCTCCTAGGCTTCCATTTTATATCAGCCTCACAAAGCACACACCAGATCTAACGAGGGGTTCTCATCTGATCAGCCCTGAAGCTGACGGATGAAGTCTGGAAAGAAGAGGTTAATTCTGCAGACATAGACCCACTTGGGAGCAAGGGGCATTTGATAATCTAATCTTTTCAATTGGTGCTCTTTTCACAAACTGCTTTACAGCCTGCAAGATACTCTGAAAAATAAATTATTTCATTAAAAATTCTAGTGGGCTGGAGAAATGGCTAAGTCAGGGAAGTGCCTGCTGTGAATCTAATCGCACCCACATGAAGGTGGACGCCATGTCTGTAGACAGCAGCAGCAGGGATCATGGGATGACAGGAGGGAGAAGGGGAGCTGGGAGCCCTCTGACTGACACCTTAGAGCACCAGTGAGCTTCACATCGAATGACAGACCCTGTCTCTGAAGCCAGGGCAGAGAGCGACCGAGGAAGACACAGGTGTCGGCCTCACACAGAGAGAAATGGTTCTGCTACCTACACCAGCAATCCGAGGGGACTAGGACACACCTGCACACAAACTCGCATGTCTGTTTCAAGTTCTACTACCTAACTTCTAAAGCACACAACCACACCACACAGACACCCACACGTGTGTGCTTCCGCGTGTGCTGTGTGTTACACAGCATCACATCGGGCCTCACGACTCTCACTAGCTCTTCTACGAAAACACAACCGATGAGAAAGGTCTTAACCGGAAAAAGCGTTTGTCTCCTAAAGAAAATCTTTTCCCCTTAGCTTCCTGAGTGTACGGATGAATGCCAACGTGGTGACTAAATCCACTTAAAAACCTGAGTTGGCTTTAAATAAAGGAGAGAGAGAGTTTAACACAGCTTTTTGCTGTTTGCCTGGACGTGCCGTAGAGAGATTTCCTGTTTCGGCAATAGCGGCAGAGAAAAAGCTGAGTCATTTTAAAACGCGGCTTCCTGGTGCTGTGCTGCCAGTGCGAACTCTGGCTTTAAAGCATTTCAGTGGCTTTTATGGACTGGATGTTTGTGTGCCTGCTTGGGATCGGAAAGAAAGTACTCTGAGACCATGCCAATGGCTCACTGCTCCCCGCCTGCACCTGGGCAGATGGCGGAATCAGGCTTAGGCGAGCGGGAGAGCATGGCGGATTTCTGCCGATGTTTCCAGGCTGCGCGGTACTCTGTGCGTCAGATTTGGCTGTAACTTGGATGAAATGAGTTTCTGTGCCTCACACTCAGTCTCAGAATTAAAGTGCTGAGTGTGGCTCCTACCTGGAGGCCCCAGAGCTAGTAGAAAATGGTACATCCTCCATTTTGAAATTGGAGAGAGGTGGAGCCAACATCCAGAACAGCCCAGCGGCTCTGCAGCTCAGAGGTGCAACCGATTAAGAGTCACAAGCGGCTCCGCCATGTTGGACTGGGTGGGGCAAGCCCGCAGTACCTGTTTTTGACCTAGGAATGTCACAGCTTAGAGTCTTAAGCGCTTAGCAATGTAAAGGCTCAAATCAAACAAGTTTCTCGACAGTAAAAAAATTACAGATTCACAATTGGACAGATTCAGACATAAAAGACTTTTAAATGAGTCACAGTGTTGGATGAATGTATGTAGGCTTGAGAGAGAGAAGAAAATATAAAAAATAAAGTTAATGCCTAAAAAAAGGCTAAAGTCTTTAAAGAGACAGAATAAAGTAAAGTGATAGAATGAAAATAAGCCGCATAAAAATGGAAAATTCACAGAGAGTCTGGATTATGTATTTTGTTGTGTTTTCTTTGATTTTTTTGACTGTAAAGGAGCTAAGTACAGAGAGACATTTCATTATATGGGCTGCCAGGCTAGACCAGAATGGACATTTTAATGGTATGACTTCAGGATTTGGATCTAAGAACATGATGCTTTGGAAAAGAGTTTCTTCTTTTGTTTTCACAGAGGATGAGACTCTGTGGATTGCTTCTATCCCAATATGGTATGATAGACCACGCCCTCCTGAAAGGTTGCTATGAACACCCTCAAAAAATTACTTCGCTCAACTGCCAACTGAGATGAACCTAGCAGACAGGTTATACCATGAAAGACCTAAATAACAACGCCCCCATTCAGCAGGAAGCAGTTTGGAGAGAAATAACTGCGCCCATTTTCCCAAATATTGTTTATAAATGTTCTTTTACATTTAAAGGGGGAGATGATATAGATATGAATAATTTGCATTGGTGTGGATTTTAAGGTCAATTTGTTATATGTATATGTATTTCTGATCTTGATTAAGCTATTGTGATTGTGTAGTTCATTTAAGAATGTAATGTATAATTAGGAAATATAGGTTGTTAATGGATAATCATTGATAATAGTTAAGCTTGTAGTCATGTTATTAGATTTTCTAGATATGTAGAGATATGTTTCAGTTGGATAGACATTCTTCGTATCTTTCAAAGACTGCAGAATATGGCATTTAATGTTTTAATAACTTAGGGTTTTTCATGACAATGAGACACGTCTGCTCCTGGCAGCACCAATCTACTTTGAGAGGAAGATGGGCATCGAAGAGGCTACTTGTGGAGTTTGTTAGCCATTTGGGCGGGAAACTGCTCTTGCCTGGACTGTTGCATAAACTGGACACAGGGAACCCACAGAAAGAGGACTGCTGAACTTGCCTAAAGGTGAGATGGCCTTTTGGGGTTCCTGATTCATGAAAGAGTCTGCGAGACATTCTGCAGGACACAGCAGAAAGTGACTGAACTGTCTTTGGAATTTCCTGCTTCATGGAAAAGTCTGCTGGATATTATGGGCCGGAAGGCTGAGGATGGATGCCCCAACGGTACAGAGGAACTTTGGGTGACTGTCCAGGCAGCAAGTTGTCTCTCATTTCTAGAGTTTGAAAGCTGCATATTTATTGTTTACTTAGGTAATATTATATCCTTCTGGAGTCTTTGATGGAGTTGAAGAATAAGGTAGTTATAGTTTTCCTTAGTTATGATAAAAAATAGATATAAATATTGTAACTGTAATTCTTGCTTGATAACTCTTGTTATATGTAATTTTACTATGTTAAAGTTAAAGCCTTTCTTTTTTGTTTAAACAGAAAAAGGGGAAATGATGGAGGAGTGTCTATGTGCTACTTTCATTATTAATAAAGATACTGCCTTGGCCCTTTAAGAGAACAGAAAATTAGGTAGGCGGAATAGACAGAACAGAATTCTGGGAGAGTTGGGGAGAGCTTCAGGCAGTCGCCATAGTGAGTCGCCATGCTTCTCCTCTCCGAGATGGACGCAGGTTAAGATCTCTTCTGGTAAGCCACACCTCGTGGTGCTACCCAGATTACTAAATATGGGTTAAAGGAAGATGTGAGAACTAACCAATAAGAGGCTGAAACTATGGGCCAGGCGGTGTTTAAAAGAATACAGATTCCGTGTAATTATTTCCGGGGGTAAAGCTAGCCGGGTGGCGGGTGGCGAGATGCAGCCCCGCCGCTTCACACTACAGGATGGGGTGGGGGGATGTGTTCATACGTGTGTGGAGGTTGGCAAACCACAGAGTATGGAACAACAGTCGGAGAAAGACCTTAGTATTGCCCCCAACTCGCTGTTTGTGCTAAATTCACAGGCTAGCCGATCCACAACCAAAGGTCCTCTTCGCTCCACCTCCCCCTGCTGAAAGAGCACTGGTATTACAGACGCAGGCTACCAAACATGGCTCTACATGGGTTCAAACTCAGGTCTTCCTCGGGGTCACAGAGCCATCTCAGCATTAAGAGAATCTTAGAATCTCTAAATCTCATTTCCCAAGATCAGACGGAAAGCACACATTCCACAAAGGACGGCAACCAAAGCAAATGGTAGCCATGTACACTGACACATTAGTGAACATGCCTCAAGTGTAGGAACATCATTCCACAAGCCAGTCTGGGAAGGCAACACATGACTGACAGTTAACATCAGAGCCGAGCTGGAATGCTGGGACAGCAGTTTCTTACACAGATGATTCAGCATTAGCATAACAAACTTTATCATTTTTTTTTATCAGAAAGCCCAGGAAGAGCCTCCAAAGGGGAGAATTTTCTTTAGCCTCCATTAGCTAAAGAGAAGATTGTTATACCACGATCTGACCACTGGGTGGCAACAAATCCCTACTTTCTCAGTACCAGCCTGGTCCTAAAGCTTGGCAGAGAGCAGACAGAGGCTCAACCCGAAAGTCTTTTAAATGCCAAAGGCTTTTGTTTCCTTACATTCTGAATGTTGATCTGTAGTTCCATTTTGTAGTGATTGAAGTCTTTGGAAAGTTCATGACCCTGATGATAGAAAGTGAACATTCCCTGAAAAAAGGACAGCATCTAAGACAAAAGAGAAAGGAACATTAGTGCACACCAAAATATAAAAAAATAGAGAAAATAAGAAGCATATGTAACTCCCAACCATCTCCCTGTCGGTCCTTTCACTGGTATAAAAACTTCAATAATTACAAGTGTGTACTACCTACCTATCCATGGTTCTGTCCTTAAGATGCAGAACGTTGGTGCTCACAAACACTAGCATCGGTAAACAATCTTTATGCAATGCTCTTCAAAAACAACCAACTCTAAGTCATCCACTTGTCCCTCCTCAGTCAAGAGAGCCCTGATGGTCACTGATAACTGAAACCTAGCACTGTAGCAAAGCCAGCACACAGGCAGGTCGAATCAGTTCAAGCATGAACGTCTCCCAGCTTCCAGGTACTGTCGCAGGGGTGTTCAGGGAGTGCTCCCAACCTAACCCTTCTCAGAAGGCAGCAGGATTTTAAAATCCTGGACTTACTTTTTTCAGAGTGCTGAAAGATATACGCACTAAGAAGGAGCTGATGCAAACGGCCAGTCTGCAACGACACCCACCAGTCACTGTTGGGTGACACTGGAAAAATCACTGAGTTCTCCCTTCCGTGTCTGCCTGCTACCCTGGGGTGGCATGAGCATCTGCCTGCGCCACTATGTGGATGGAGCGAGGGGGAACAGGGCAGCACTTAGAACAATGGAGTCAACCAACAGTGATGTGCACCATGGCCATTTCAACATGACAGGAACACTTCAAGGTTTAATTTCCTCTGACTGGTTCAGGTTGATTCTATCATTCCACTGCCTATTTTTAAAAGTATTTTTGATTATTCCTTTGTTTCTCACCATGAACATAATAGACCCACTATATAGTATTTGAAGTATAGTTCAATAAAGTAAGGAAGAATGCAGTCTATATTAAAATTATCAGACAATCTTTTGCTAAAACCTATTGTATGGAATGCCATCTATACTTGATCAAGAGGTTTCCAGCCACACCCTCTATACGCATATTAATATGCAAGTAACTGAACTTATTAGAAGACACCTATATAATAACAAAACCGGTGTTTCTAGGGGCTGGAGACATGGCTCTGTGAATACATTCTGCTCTTCTAGAGGAATCAAGCTAAATTCCCAGTGCCCATGTTGAATGGCAGCCACCTACTAGCCCAGCTCCAAGGAGACCAACACCTCCGTCCTCCACTCTCACCTGTCCTCACAGGCACAAACCCACACAAGTACACATACGGAAAACAAAGCTAAAATAAATAAATAAATAAATGGATAGTGTTAGCCATTCACAAAACTGCTTCAAAAGCTACAGAAAGACTTAGAAATCGTAATATATATTTGAAACAAAAGCACGTTTGAACAAGCGAGCTCACTTTAAAGACACTGAAAACTGGTATCGCATGAGCATTAGCTCTGTCGGTCACATTCCCTGCAGCGGCGGAGGACGACAGAACCTGTGCTGGCTGCAGTGCGGGAGACCACGCATAGCAAGTGCCCCTCACAGGGGCTGTGCGCACCAGGCCTCCCCCTCCTCTAGATGCTTGCCTAGACTGTGACTAGCTCTGTGCACCCGCTCTAAACCTCGCTGTCTTCACCGTGCACACGGACACACTGTGACTAGCTGTGTGCACACGTCCTAAGCCTCGCTCTGTCTCACACTGTTCACAGGGACCCACTGTGACTAGCTCTGTGCACCCGCTCCATGCCTTGCTCTGTCTCTCACTGTTCACAGGGACCCACAGCAAAGCTTGCTCAGCTACTCACAGGCTCCACAAACTCAAACTTCTTTCTTTCTTGGATCTCCTGGAGCTTGCACACATATTCCAGAGAGAGTTCGTAGAAGTGCTGCCGCGTCTGCTCCACTTGGAGATCTGCCTGTATTAAAACAGCCGTCGTTAGCTGAGCCAAGACAGGGAACCATCAAACCCAACAGCACAGGCCAATGAACTCCAACCACCGGGCACTGCGTTCATAAACTTGTATTAGAACATGTGACTGGTCGCTCATGACTCACTCACGGATACTCTCCTGCTACAGGAGCATACACGGAAGTAAAAAATGATCCTCCCCAGACTATAAAGTGTCATGGCCCCTAAAGACTGAAGATTACGGATTCCACTTCCTCATGGAACTGGGTCAAAGCTCCCACCAACACTCACATGAGCAAGCCCTCTAAGGATGAGGTTGGCCTGCCACCGAAGACTGCAAAACTCCACTTAACTCCATGCTGGGAGGAAGGAATGGAGGGAGGGAGAGGGGCAAATCATGGCAATATTGCCAGCACGGGTGAACTGTTAGGCTCTCGTAATGCAATTCATCGGACACAAAAACAAACTCCAAACACATGAAATCCCTAAACTAGACAGGCAGAGTGACAGAGAGAACAGTGGTGCTGCTGGAAGCCTTGGGAGACCTACAGCTTAACAGGTAACGGGTTTCTTTACGCTCCGGAGATGAGTGGGGAATGGCTGCACGGCCAAGTAAAGTGTGTATTAGACCTGACCTAACTCCAATTACCAATGTACCAAATTAATAAAATAAAAACACCATTCTAAGCAGCAGGAAGAAGAAATGCAAAGAGCCCCAGCAAGAAACTGCTTGTCCTGAGTGGGCAGTGCAGAGCACATGGGGCCTGGGTCCCAGGCAGGGCTTTCAAAAGAAAGGGGGCATGAGAAGGGGTGGCATGCTGACGGACGAGGGTGGGATGTGGGAGCCGAGGAAGCCTCCTACACTGTACACAAGGACATTAGGAACAGGTGGCTAATCAGAGTGACGTGGAGGTGGAAACTGACTGGAGGCATATAAATTGTCTCTAAAATGATTGAAAGTGGAGATAATGAAGAAGAGGGGTGAAAAAGAGCAGCTGCTGTCCTTGCCAAACAGACTCAGGGGATGGGGGTGGGGGAGCCGCTGCAGGGCTTCTATGTAGACTGTAACAAGGAGAGAGCAGAGCCCTGTGCCTCAAGCATTGTAGTGAGGATTAAGTAACATAAAAGCTATTTTCTCTTTACAAAGTATCAAATGTCATCCAAATGTCAAAGGTATAAGAAACACAAAAGAAAATGTCACTTGTAGAGTCAAACCAACAATGCACGCAGGCACACAGTCTCTAAGTAAAGCACACAAGCTGGGTTTTACACGGTTATCATTTATATGATATGTCAGCAGGTACATACACAGTAGAATATGATGCCCAGGTTCGTGTGAGCTCAAAACCAAACAAATGGAGGGAAGGCAGTTTGATGCTTCTGTTGGTAAGTCACAGTCCTCAACTGCATATCACATCATTGCTAATAAAATCCATGATCTGGGGCTGGAGAGACACTGGGTGTTCACAGGAAGGTACAGAGGTCCTCGGTAGCGGGGTGAAGATAGAGTGTAGATGATTGTGTGTGTGTGTGTGTGTGTGTGTGTGTGTGTGTGTGGTGTGGTGTCTATGTGGTGTCGGGGTGTATGGTGAGGTGGGGGGGTCTGTGTGTGTGGGTGCACACGTGTTCTCCAGGATAAAGAACGATTTTTTTCGGAAAAGGAAGTGCATACTGTTTCTGAGTAAGTTCAGTTCCCAGCACTTCCTTGAGGCAGCTCACAACCAGCTGTCACTCCAGCTCAGAGGACCTGTGTTCTCTCTGCCTCTGTGGACACCTGCACGCATGTGACATATCACCCCCCACATACATAAAATACTATACATGTATTATTTTAAAAAATTAAAAGAAATCTTGTAAAAGTCTATATTCCATATTGTAAATAACTGAAGTTTCTAGTCAAGCCTATGGAGAGGGAGGAAAAAAATTCGAGAAATTTAGAAAGAAATGGGTAAAATGAGAGGTAAGATACAAATTCCTTTCTGCTTACATACTGCTTTCAAAACAACCTGTCTAATAACACAAGTAGAACAGATCCACTCAGCCAACAAGAACCTCCCAAGCTCTCAGTGTCCGCTTAGATTAAAGCTGCTATCTCATACAGAAAGCTGTGTATGAGCTCATTTAATTCAGCTCATCAAGGAGACTGAAACCCAAGAACAGGGCTATCCCTGCAAAGAAGTATGTGGGGGGCTTGTTTGCGGGGCTCATTTGTTTTCTTAGTTTTTAGAAACAGGGTTTCTCTGTGTAGCCCTGGCTGTCCTGGAACTCACTCTGTAGACAAGGCTGGCTTCAAACTCACAGAGATCCACCTGCCTCTCCTTCCTGGCTGCTGGGATGAAAGGCGTGCACCACAATGCCTGGCTGTATAAATTCTTTATCATCCTGACTAGCGTTGCTCCTGCGAAAAACTCAGAGTCTAAAATTTACTACTATGAACCGATACTTAACCAATACTACCAGGTATATTCACTGTTGCCTCATTCCACAGAACTCTATTCTTAATCCACTGCAGTATGTGTACTCCCCGTGTCTGGCAATCTCAGTGCACTGCGCATATTAAGAGAAATGTGAAAGGAATACCTCTTGTAAATGTGAGTCTTTCTTCCTGGCAGATAGAGTCAAGTGCTTATCAATTAGACTGTAATTCTTTTCCGTCTCTTTGTCAAACTTCTTCTTCTCTTCCTACAAATAAAAACCAGGCAATGGTGATTATACAGACCACATAAATCACATGCACAGTTAAATCTGCTGGAGGCTAAAAATATGAAAAATGGCTAAAAGTAAAGCAAGGAGATGCGAAGACACCGGGAGGCAAGGCCTCCTGTCCCAAGCCCCTGCTGTCGATCAGAGTCGGCACTGGGACCACAAAGAGACCTCTCACGATTTCTTCGCAACCCGTCACAACTTTCAGCTCTGCACACCCACCAGAGTCAAATCATGTCATCTCCCTCTTCTCTCACAAATAAGGAAAACACGCAAGAGGCGAAGCTTCAAGAACAAGCTTTCTTAGGACTTTGCTCAGAGATGAAACTCAGGTTAGACGGAGTAAGTTTTCCCTACACATTTTTACTTGTGATAATCTAGAACATCTTGGGGAAGAAAGTCACCAACAGTCCAGTTGGAATATAATGATGCTTGACTTTCCCAAGCCTCTTAGCAAAGCATCAGTGGTCAACAAACCCCAACACAATACTGTCTTACTCAGAGCAATCTGCTTGGCTGCATGCACTTCTCGCAGACTGCCTAGAGTTAGAATTTGTTTTGCTTTTGCTATGCAGGCATTAGGAAAAAGAGCAACCCAATTTCTGTGTGTGAAGATGGCAGAGCAGCCCCTGCTCAGCTCAATTCACTTCTACCAAACACTTTAAGTCTATTTTAAATGCCTTTGTGATGGTAAAAGTCTGTCTGTCCATCCACATTAGAGTCCCTCAACTACCACCACACCCCCGGCACATCTCCGCCCTTATTTTCTACTTTTTTCTAAATCAAAGATAGTAAACTACCCGAGACTTTTCTCAGGGAGGGAGGGAGGGAGGGAGGGAGGGAGGGAGGGAGGGAGGGAAGGAGAATGTGTTTTCTGCATCCTGTCACGCATGTGCCCACTGCACGGGACTACAAGTCGAGTTCTGGAAGCCTAGGACAGCACAGCCTCTGTGTCATCACTGAAGATCACAGATTCATCCCCACACTGATGAAGAAGAGATTCGGGAATTGGTGTTTCTTCCCAATTCTAATCATCAACATGAAAAGCCTTAAAACAAAAATTTCAGGGCTAGGAAAGGACCCAGGTTCCTTTCCTAGAATCCAAGCAGAGGCTCACAGTGGGCTGCAACTCCAGTCCCAGGGGATCTGGTGATCTTTTGTTGTCTGTGAGCACTGCAGACACATGGAGCACAGACATACATGTACATCGAACACCTATGCGTATAAAGTAAAATAATAACCTCCCCAAATGTGTGACAAGGAGAACCTAACTATTCTTCAGAATAATCTGCGAATATTTTGCTGACTCATCTGTAGAGAACCCATGGTTCATGGGTTGTAAGGGACAAAGCAAGACACAAGTGGCTTTCCTTTAGCATCTTGAACTTGTCACTCCTCTGATGAAGCAGGAACAGTCTTTATGCCCTAAGTCGTTTTTCTCAGTGTACAGCATTTCTGTAAGTGTAAGGTGCTGAGTCCAGTTACAGCTGGTTAGCACCTTTTCTGTTTCTCCTATGCTTCTCAACTATTTTAACAGCAAGAAATAAAGCACAAGCCACATCACTCCCTTCTCGCCACCCCCATTGAGAAAGCTGACAGCATGGAGAGTATATCAGGGCGTGGACGGGTCCTGTCTACAGTGTGTTGTGGACCTGCAGGACGTTCATACCACTCTCTCAGGACCCGTCTCTCCACTTAGACAGCAAGGGCAAGCCTGTCTCTGCATTTACCACAGCACGTCCACCATGCACAACTCCAGCGTAAGGAGGAACCTTCTTTGTATATTGATACAAAGTTGAGACTATTTTTGTTAGAACATACTGTATTTTGTTCAAGGTATGGTACCTGTACAAATCATTTAGCTAGAAATTTCTGGCCCCTGAAAGTTATTATTACCAACTAATTAAGATAATAAGAAAATGCAGGTTAGCAATTAATCACCTATTACAACTGAACTTGAAGTTGTATTAGGTATGTTTTCAAGGTCAAACAGATATATTAGACAGGTCATCTCTAAAACACTTCAGAGATCTACAGAATATGATATTTAGGATGTTTTAATAATATGGGGTCTTTTCTTTTTTTTTTTTTTTTTTTTTTTTTTTTTGGTTTTTCGAGACAGGGTTTCTCTGTGGCTTTGGAGCCTGTCCTGGAACTAGCTCTTGTAGACCAGGCTGGTCTTGAACTCACAGAGATCCGCCTGCCTCTGCCTCCCGAGTGCTGGGATTAAAGGCGTGCGCCACCACCGCCCGGCTGGGTCTTTTCTTTTTAATGACAGTGAGGCAGGTTTGCTACTGGCAGCACCAATCTACTACAGAGAAGATGATGGGCATCGAAGAAACTCCACATAAGATTTATTTACTTTCTTTGTGGCAAAGGTTAACCCCTGGTAAGAAAGTGCTCTTGCCTCAACTGCTGACAGTGTGCTGTACAAATTAAACAAGCAGGACACAAAAGAAAGGACTGCCGAACTTTGCCAAGACAAGATAGGACAGCCCTTCGGAATATCCTGTTTCACATAAAAGTCTGTCAGCTATGCTAGGCCTATAGGCCAAAAATGAGTGTCCCAGAGGAACCCTGGGTGACTGTCCAGGCAACCAGCTGTTTGTCAGTTCACATTTTTTTTTTTTGGAAGTCGCTTGCTTGAACTTCCTGCTTAGTTGGGTAATATTATTTCCATCTTGGGTCTCCAAGGGACTTGAGAACTCCACAGTTATAGTTTTCCTTGTTACCAGACTCAGAAAAAAAAACTCACTTAAGAGGTGTAAAGTGTATAAGGTTGAGAGACATAAAAGATATGCAAGTTAGAATAGAAAGTGAATTAGGTACAACTTTTGGACTCACCAAAATAGGATAGATATGGAGTATTTTCTCTAAGACACTGTTGATATATTCATTGCCTGTATATATGGTATATAGCTATTATACTTGCTGTATATAGTTTTTATGTTAGTTATAGCCTTCCTTTTTAATTTTTAGACAAAAAAGGGGGAAGGTGGTAATATCTTGTTTGAACAAATGAAGCTGTGTGAAGACAAAGACTCAGAAAAGTTTTACTTGCTTATATGATTCCATCCAAATCACAGAACTGGATTCAGCGGTCAAAACCCCCAGCATGCACACTTGGCAACAGTGGGTATGTGAACTAACATGGCGGTAAAGCTGAGATGAAAGAATATGACAGAACAAAGCTTTCTTAACTGTCTTATCTGGGAACCAGAGCCACAAGCACCTCTGAACCACTCGGGCTGGTAGCGTGCCCTGTCCTGCCCTGCCCAGGTGCTGCTGCTGCTCAGGACTCTCAATGAGAGAACCAGTGACTTCTCCCTGCGTTCATTCTGCATGTGGCTGTAGCACACTTGTTCCTTTGTGCTCACTTCACTTCTTGAGCTAAAATTATCTGAGCCTTAAGGACTGCAGCCAGGAACTGCAGATAGGACACAATACACTACAACAGGCAGCATGGTCCTGCAGTTCAAATTAACTGTGAGAAGCAGCTGCTTCTTAGGAAGCAGACCTTCTGAACTCAGGAGAGTCTGGGTCAGTTGGTATACGGTGAGGTGTGACTGGCTGGGCTTTAGCAGGCCAGACAGTCCTCAAGGCTGGGCACTGGCCGGCCAGACCGCCCTCCATGGGACGATCACAACAGACCTGAGCTTGTCTCCGTGTGAGACACAAGCCAGCCACATATGTCATCTCTTCTGTCATCAAACAGCTGAAAAAAGAAAATCTCAGCATGTTTTTATAAAACTCACTAAGCCAAGTAAACAGTTTACAGATTAAATATGGCTCACAGGATAATCTGTCATAAAATTGAACATGTAAAAATGTAAAGATAGGACTTAGAATAGTAGTGGGGGATAAAGTAAGAAAATTATATTTCTACAATATAAATGTAGAAATAGAAGAGGAAATTCATGAACCTAAGACACACAACTCAAATTAGCAGAACTCTTAAATGTCATTTAAAAGTACATTATAGCCAGGCAGTGGTGGTGTATACCTTATTCCCAGCCCTCAGGAGGCAGAGGCAGGTGGATCTCTGTGAGTTCGAGGCCAGCCTGGTCTACAGAATGAGTTGCAAGACAGGCGGGGCTACACAGAGAAATTCTGTCTCAGAAAAAATAAAGTAAAATATGTACAAAGGTGCCCTGCAGGAAGCATACCATTGTAAAATGTACTGTTTTAGTGGGATTGGTGCAACTGTTTAACTGGGAAACAGAAACAGAACCCCACCCATGTCAAAATTGATTCCAGATGCGCTGAAAGAGTCATGAGTTACAAATGAAGCTATAATAAGGAGACTGCCATCAGATCTCAAATTAAAACAAAGATCATCTAAGCAAAACAAGTAGCAGAAGCCCAAAGAGATCCTCTAGATTTCAAAACACTATACAATGCTCCATCTGAAGGGGTACACACTGTACAATACTCCATCTGAAGGAGCGCACACTGTTCAGTGCTCCAGCTGATGGGGCGCACACTGTACAATGCTCCAGCTGAAGGGGCGCACACTATACAATGCTCCAGCTGAAGGGGTACACACTTTACAATGCTCCATCTGAAAAGGGGTACACACTGTACAATGCTCCAGATGAAGGGGCACACACTGTACAATGCTCCAGCTGAAGGGGTACACACTGTACAATGCTCCATCTGAAGGGGTGCACATTGTACAATGCTCCAGCTGAAGGGGTACACATTATACAATGCTCCAGCTGAAGGGGCGCACACTGTACAATGCTCCATCTGAAGGGGTGCACAATGTACAATGCTCCAGCTGAAGGGGTACACACTGTACAATGCTCCAGCTGAAGGGGTACACACTGTACAATGCTCCAGCTGAAGGGGTACACACTGTACAATGCTCCAGCTGAAGGGGTACACACTGTACAATGCTCCAGCTGAAGGGGCAAACACTGTACAATGCTCCATCTGAAGGGGTGCACACTGTACAATGCTCCATTTGACGGGGTACACACTGTACAATGCTCCATCTGACGGGGTACACACTGTACAATGCTCCAGCTGACGGGGTACACACTGTACAATGCTCCAGCTGAAGGGGTACAAACTGTACAATGCTCCATCTGAAGGGGCGCACACTCTACAATGCTCCAGCTGAAGGGGTACGCAACACAACAAGTAAGGGAAACTGCAGCCAGTGTTGAAAAGAAATCAAAATTCTCAGTTCATTTTATGACTGTACATTTCCATGAAAAAGGAAAAAAAATCACAAAAATATGAATGTATTTGTGAACTGTAGCACAGTTTTGATCTGGAAAAAGGAAGATTTTTCTATCATTACACTTACTTTACCATGACTATCTTTGTGTGGTTATCTGCATTTTATAACTTTTCTTGGAAAACAAAAAGGTTTTCCTTTGCAGCCATAAGCATGAAATAATGTTCAACATCTGAGTAGTCTGGAGAATTTAAACACCTCCTTGGGGATCCCACCTCTTCTCTCGCTATCTGAATGAGGAAGTGAACTAACACTCTGCACAGGAACCAAGGCCCCAGAGCCAGGCAGCAGTCACCAAGGCACTCAACATCCTTGGTCACATGTCCCGACCCTCACTAGGAAGTCCTGCTGGCTCTGTCCCCATGCTCTGTGCTCCACCAGGATGCTACTGCCCGGCCACACCCATTTCCAGGAAGCACTCCCCTCCCCCACTCTGAGGTGTGTGTGTGTGTGTGTGTGTGTGTGTGTGTGTGTGTGTGTGTGTGTGTGTGTGTGTGAACCTACTTCCCGGTCACACCGATTTCCAGAAAGCACTCCCCTCCCTACTCTGAGGTGTGTGTGTGTGTGTGTGTGTGTGTGTGTGTGTGTGTGTGTGTGTGTACCTACTTCCTGGTCACACCCATTTCCAGGAAGCACTCCCTTCCCCACTCTGAGGGGTGTGCGTGCATGTGTGTGTGTGTGTGTGTGTGTGTGTGTGTGTGTGTGTGTGTGTGTGTATGTGTGTGTCTGTGAACCTACTTCCTGGTCACACCCATTTCCAGGAAGTACTCCCTTGCCCACTCTGAGGGGTGTGCTTGTGTGAACCTACTTTCTGGTCCCACCCATTTCCAGGAAGTACTCCCTTCCCAACTCTGAGGGGTGTGTGTGTGTGTACCTACTTCCTGGTCACACCCATTTCCAGGAAGCACTCCCTCCCCACTGAGGGGGGCACCGTCCCTAACTCATGTCCTGTGTTCAACATGGCATCCCAATGAGCTATCCAGCCCAATTACAATCCTCCTTCAACTGCCTCTGCCTTTAGCCTTTCTAAAGAGAAGAGAATTCAGCTTTTCCTCCCAAACAATCCAATGCATGGTTCCTCATCCAGCATGAACAAGGCAGCATCAGAGGACAAGTGAATAAGTCAGATGGTATCACAGGGCACCAACACCAACGCTGGCCAGAGTCACACACAACACGAAAACACTTGCTGTATATCACCTAACTCATGCCATAGCTGGGCAGACAAATCACAGTCAATCCAGAATGCAGAGGATAAAAACCTGAGCGATTCTTTTTTGGCAAGCTGAGGGGGAGCAAGCCACAAGCAGGGTGACAACATGACCGCAAACATACATCAGGCCCCAAACTGACATGTGGTGGGTACTTCAGGATCCTCTAATTCTCGAAACCACCTTCTGAGACAGACGGGGAAACTGAGGGACAGCACACAGTTCACTCCGGCACTGAAAGACTTCTGATGGCACAAAGCAGTCTCCTGACGGGGCTGAGCGTGTTCAAACCGGGGGGGGGGGGGGGGGGGGGGGGCGGTGGTTAGGTCCCAGACCTCGGCCCAGCATAGCCCACTTTCCACAACTCACTCTCACCAACTCCCCACTTCTTACTCTGCCACAGACTGGCATGTGACATGTCCCACATGTGACAGGCACAGGTATGTGCTTTATAACTAAAGGAAAAGTACCAGGATTAAATCAAAGCAACACTTTGCGTTACCAAATTTCTTGACGTAAGCTGCTTGGGAAGACTCGGTTCTGCTCATGTCCTGCCATTATTTACAAAGTCCGGGCCAGTCGGCTGTTATTAAGTCTGCTCATAAGACATATTCTTGGGAAGAAATGTTTTTAAAATGTGACTGCAAGCTTGGTCCTGGGCTGAAGTAAGAAGTCATAATTTATTTTAAGAAGACATTTGTTTCAAGTCCTGTGTTCAAATGTTTGGGTCTACTGGGTAAAATCAAACTCTGTTCTCTCTGAGGCCATCTGAAAAGCTATCACAACAGTTTAGTGGCATCTGTGTGACACTTACACGTGGCTGCTATGTTCTAGACCCAGGCTCACACTATCACCTGGCTGGTAAGGTGCCTGAGAAAGTGATTCAGATTCTCCCGCTGGGACGTGCACATTTTACTCAATGTGCTTTTGCCCCAAATGGGCAAGGCTTTAACGGGGCTGGGGGACACTGCACAATAAGTGCCAACATTGTACAGAAAAAACGAGAGGGTGAGAACGAGCTAAGAAATGAAGCAAGCCTTGACGTAAACTCCCAACAGTACTGCGGCACAGCCCAAAGCACCAGCCCACAAGGTCCTGATTCCAGCAGGCAACACAAGGAAACACAGAAGAATCTTCAAAACAGAAACAAGCCCGAACCCAGCAGACATGACTCAAGGCAGGCACATCAAAACAGCACAAGATCATCAGGAGTACCTCGGAGGGTTTTAAAAGCCCAATTTACAAAAACCACCTAGCAACTTAGATTACACTTCCACCAGAGTTAGACATATAATTAGGCTTCTAGAAACTAGAGAATGCAGGCACAGAGGGAATCAAGAGCGCCACAGAAAAGCAAACAGGGTGAAATCAACACATGGGGAAAAGAGCCAGGAGAGAAAGTCCAAAGCTGATGCTGGCATCTGAAAACTCTGAAGTGGTCAGCTTGTAAATGTGCTGATTTTATCTCCACGAGAAAACTGTTTGGTGGTGATTGTCAAAAAGGCTTCCAACTAAGAGACGAAAGTCTTTTTAAAATCCCATGTGAACACACTAATCAAAGGAACACAAGTTTGTGCTTTGTCAAAACAGGGCTGGGTGTCCAATAGCAGACACACAGACACAGGGACACATAGGCACACACTCGGGGACACACACGCACACACATGTGCAAGTATCTAAACTCCAAGTTTTTCTTTGGTAATTACAGAATTATTATTAACCAGATAAGCTCTTTTCTAGACACCCTCTACAGTAAGGCAAGGTGGAGGACTCTAGAGGCTAGAGAAGGTCAGCAGTCTTTGAAAGACATAACAAGGTAATGCAAGAGGAGCCCTCTCTCTATTACTACAGTAGAGAGGCAGCAGCTTCCACTTACTATGTTAAAAGGGGGGAAGTTCTCCCAGGGTCCCACCTGGTTTCTCCAGGGACATCAACAGACAAGACAGCAACTCCACATACTGTACACCAAGAATGTAGCTAAATCCTCCAAAGCCCGCTGCCAGAAACATGGGGAAACTGCAGAGACGCGGGTCTTCTGGACAGCATTTGGTCACTTAAGAGCCTGAGTCACACACTACATATTACTGCAGTAATCTCCCCTTTAAGGGGCCATTTATTTTGCAAATTACTTTTCTGAACAAACAACATCGAACATGAAGGAAACCTGGTACCAGGAAGGGTAATGAGAGAAGATTCTGCTAATGGTCAACAGAAGAAAGATATTCAAAACCTAGAGAACTAAGTGGTCAATGAAAACATAAAGCAATTTATTAGCTAATCACTCACACCCTAAGGCAATAAAATTCTTCCCTTCCCCCCCCACCCCCGCCCACCTTCTGGCTGAAGCATGAAACGAATGCTGTCTCACATAGTGCCTGCCAATGAAACAGAAACATGTTCAAGCTTCCCAAGAAAAGACACTTCGGAGAAAAACCAAAGGACACCAGTCCTTGGCATCACGGATAAGGCAAGGATGTGTCCTTGAGCAGAAAGGGGCATCCGATCACCTGCTGCGGCAGCTCACCAGTCAGGAGAAGGGACGGGGCACCCTTACAGACACCACTACCCTCAACTTACAGTGTCTCTGTCAAGTATCGAGGGACGGGAATAGCAACTAATCCAACAAACTGCTTCAAAGGAGGAATACTGGATGGAGCAGGGCGGGTCCAGCTGTGCAGTTACAGCTACTGGGCACAAAATTCATTTGTACCAAAGAATTCTGCCTTTTTTTCTATGAAAAGTGACAAACACGAAAGTTCCCTTCCGGGTTGGAGGGATGATTCAGCCATTAGAGGTTAGGCTCACATCCAGAGAGAGAGAGAGAGAGAGAGAGAGAGAGAGAGAGAGAGAGAGAGAGAGAGAGAGAGAGAGAGAGAGAGAGAGAGAGAGAGAGAGAGAGAGAGAGAGAGAGAGAGAGAGAGAGAGTTCTCTTCCCTACTTAAAATGTATGACTCTCTTCTCTTTGATCTAGAACAAGAATGGTCAACAACACACAAATGGTACTTCTCTTCCCTCACGTTAAAAAAGAAAAAGAAAGAGAGTGGTGGAAATTATTTCTCTGGGTTAACTTCAAGGCTGAGATCACAAACTTTAGAAGTTGCTAAACATATTCAGGTCCCACTGTGGTAAAGCAGCTTGCTGTATGATTCCAGAAAGTCCTGGCCACATCCCAAACCCTTGAATGTGAGGCTGTAGATCACTGTTACAATAAATACTTGCGCATAATAGAAGCTCAATCGATTTCTGCTAGTGTCAAGGAAATCACATCCCAACAACAGTGACTTTCCCTGGTTTCCAAGGCATCATGTGGGAACAGAGCCCCTAGTCAGAGTCCTCACACAACACAGATGCGTGCACACACCCATGCGACTGTCGCGGGCACACACACCTTCAAGTGCCACGGACACACACACACACCTGCAACTGCCACGGACACACACACACACACCTGCAACTGCCACGGACACACACACACCTGCAACTGCCACGGACGGACACACACACACACACACCTGCAACTGCCATGGACACACACACACACCTGCAACTGCCACGGACTCACACACACACACCTGCAACTGTCACGGGCACATACACACACACCTGCAACTGTTGCGTGCACACACACACACACCTGCAACTGTCACGGGCACATACACACCTGCAACTGCCACGGACACACACACACACACCTGCAACTGTCACAGACACACACACATACATCTGCAACTGTCGCGGGCACACACACACACACACCTGCAACTGTCACAGACACACACACATACATCTGCAACTGTCGCGGGCACACACACACACACACCTGCAACTGTCGCGGGCACACACACACACACCTGCAACTGCCACAGACACACACACACACACACACACACACACCTGCAACTGCCATGGACACACACCTGCAACTGCCACAGAAACACACACACACCTGAGACTGTCACGGGCACACACACACACACACTTGAAACTGCCATGGACACACACACACACCTGCGACTGCCACGGACACACACACACCTGTAACTGCCGCAGGCACACACACACACACACCTGTGACTGCCGCAGGCACACACACAAACACACACACACACACACACACACCTGTGACTACCGCGGAGCTCTGTCTGAGAGATTTAAGACCCCTGCAAAGGTTTGTTCAAAGATTACTAGGTATTTTACTACCCATGCAGGTATTTTGTTTTATTTTCAATTCCACCTCCCTGAAGGGGAAAAGTGCATCGAAAACATCAAACAACAGATGGTCTATCCCAGCATGCCCTTCACTCTGCCAAATGTGAATACAGACAGCAGCAACAGCAAAGGCGCCAGCATGCTCTGTTTACAAGTGTGCTCAAAGTAGACACAAACCTTTACCGCTCCGAGTTGTTCTTTTCGGAATTTTTCCAAGGGTTTAATCAGGGTCTCGGTGACACTTAATGCCTAGAGAACAAGAGTAATAACAAAAGAACACAGCGTTAGGGAAACATACTATTTCATCTGCCTCTTGCCCTCCACCCAGAAGTAAAATGAACAACATAGTTAGCTGTTTTTCCTCATCCTGCCATATAACAACCAAAGGCGCCGTATAACACAGTAAGGAGCTACACGTCTGGAACTGTCTTCAGGGAAGAGAGCTGAAGCAGCTGGCAGAGAAATGCAACTCAGCCCACAGCTCTCCATGAACAGCATGCAGGCTAGCAGCCAACAAAGGGCTCCAGGACCCCACTGCAGAACACTTCTCTTTGAGATCACCTCCTCCTCAGAAATCTAAAATTCAATTCCATTCCTGCACTGCTAATCAGCCCACATTAAGGAAAGGACTCAGAACTGTGCATATTCTAAATACAAGGAGTCTGCTCCATCACTGACAATTCCTCACCCTCGCAAGGGCGGAAGGTACATTCTCAAGCAACATGACAAAATCATGGAGATTCAAGCAAAAGTGAGACCAAGTGCTTGGTCCTGCTGGGAGGGTCAAGATGACAGTGCACACTCACTCTGACCACCGTCCGTCTCTCACACGTCTCACACCTACACACTTGGGCTTTTTATTCATGGCCACAAAATGCTGAAATGCAAATAAAAGGATTATTTACCTAAGGAAAGCATGCTTGGTAACAGTATATGCTAATCATCAGTGGCTTTCTCAAAGTCCAACCCTAAGATCCGGAAGTATTCAGAGGACGAGGACGAATGAGCACTACTCAAGAATGCGTCATCTGCCTCTCACAAAGTCCCTCAAAAAAAAGGAAGGAAAAGAAAAAAAATCAAGCTTAAACTAAAGGAGAAGATGTTGAATTTTTAAAGGGGACAGTCAGACATCAAACGCAGTTCCCTCCCCTCCTCCTTGTGTGCTAGGCGCATGCTTTTCCAGGGAGTGCGTCCCGGCCTGGGAAGTCTTACTTTCAACAAGGGCTCCTCTGTACTCCCTTACTAAAATCCTTCTAAAGTTAACACTCATAATACAAGGTAAATAGAAAACATGTAAATGTCTCTTCAAAACAAGGACTCCAGAAAGCTACTCACCCACTTGGAAAATTTGCTGCTTAGTATCAGAAAAGCTGGAGTAACACAGACCCAAAGGAACAACACAGTTCGTACCAAGAGAATGGGCTCAGCTTCCAAACACACTCAGTTTAAGTGTTTTGAACGCTAACTTCAAATGTTCTGCATTTAGCACCATGCGACGGGAAACAGTGACAAGCTAGAGAGCACCACACTGAGGGGAGCAGACATAAACTGGCAAGACACATCCCTGCAAGGGCAGGGATGGTGGCCACGCAACAAGGTCTGGGGTGGCGCATGTGTGTCTCAGAAAGCAGGTGATCCAATTTACAGACAATTTCCATAAATTAGATACTTGGGCCTGCAAAGGTACTTGCCACCAAGTGTAACAACATGTATGACCCATGTGGTAGGTGAGAATTCACTCTCCAAATTGTTCTCTGACTTCTACACATGCACAGTGGTCTCTGTGTGCCCCTGCAACACAAGCACAGACACTTGTGTCGTTTTCAAAGTTCCTCTCTCCAGATCTCGCCTATTGCTGCTGCAGAATACACCCATACATAATACACACATCTTCTGCAGAGGCTGACATGCTCAGGAATTATTCTGGCAAAGCATGCCAGTTAACAGAGGCTGGCAAATAGCTATGGTCACAAAAGAGAGATACAGGGATTAACAACCCCAGAGAATCCTGCAGTCAAAGTACCAAACGGGCACTGACCCATCCAAGACATCTTACCAGAGCCTGTAGCTCAGGAGTTTCCCATGTAAGCACCTGGGCTGTGATATGTATACAAGAATAAGAAGCCCCGAGCCCTCAGGAAATCTGCTCATTAGTAGGGAGGAGCATGTGCAAATTCTAGCGGTGCTTTCCCATGGAGAAGAGAGGGCCAAGTGTGGCAGGACTTCATGACGAGGGGGAATGGGCTCAGTGTGAGCTTCATCAGATCGGTGACATCCAATGGCATCCAAATTACATGCTGAAAGATAAGAAAAAATCAGGAACACGAGGAGCAACGGAAGCCAGCAGAGGGACGGGATACAGCAAAAAGAAACATTGCCTATGCCAGCAAATGTGAAAAGAGCGGAGTGACCGCAGAGGCCAGCGCACGCTGCAGCCAGGACGCCTGGCGATGGACGCCACTGGACGGTCTCAAGCACCTTTTGAAGATCCGCCTCTCCAAGCAAAGGACTTGGAGGTGGGGAATGTGGAAGGAGAAACTCTTCCCAGGAGGTTTCCCCAGGAGGCAAGATGTGGTGTGGGTCACACAAATGTAGACACAAAGAAAGAAACAGGCAGATCTGAGACACATCTGCAAGCTAAGTGAACTAAGTGTGGAAAAAGTTGAAATATCTGTAACTGCTCCTACATTTTATGCAAGCAAACAGCTACCTAAGATCACTGTTATGGCCTCCAAAGGTTCACAGCTGCAGCCTCGGCACTAGCAGAACCTTACGAGAGGGGGTGTGGCTGAAGATAGCAGGTCACTGTGAGGGACACTAGAATTCAGCCCCTTCTCTTTGGGCTTCCTACTCAACATAAATTGAACTACTCTACTCCACCTAACCACAGCTCAAAAGCAAAGGAGCCAAGCAATCACGAACCGAAACCTGTGAAAATGTGAGCCAGAACTAGCTGTGGTGGATAAATGAAGAAGGAGGTGTGGCTGTGTAGGCGGATGTATCTGATAAATGTGGGCTCCAACATCTATGACTTTGAATCTTCTCGTTTATCTTCTGTGACTGTGAACAGCTGCCAGCCTGTGTTATGCCAGCACGCGATGGGAGCTGACTTCTCTCCTGGGATGCCAGCCTATGTTATGCCAGCATGCAACCGGAGCTGACTTCTCCCCTGAGATGCCAACCTCTGCAGAAAATATATAATCTATAGGGTCATTCAAATACAGTAATAGACTAGATCCAGACACAAGGGCTGGAAGTGGAACAGGTATCATATAAGCACGTCTTAATTTATAGGACACTGTGTAAACTCAGTCACCTTAGCAGTATATATGGAAAAAGCCAGACAGCAGGGGATCCTAACTGAAAGGTGTGAGCTTCTTGGGGACAGTCATTCTTCAGAGGGATAACCATGAAGAACAGCACAGGTGACTGATGTGCACAGAGAAAAAAGTACAGGATTTTTCCTGGGGTGTTTTGTTTTTAAAGACAGAACCGGTATATAAGAGATGAGAGCAAATGTCCATGTGAAGAGCCTATAAAAGAAAAGCTACAGCTGGGCAGTGGTGGCACACACCTTTAATCCCAGCACTCGGGAGGCAGAGGCAGGAGGATCTCTGAGTTCGAGGCCAGCCTGGTCTACAAGAGCTAGTTCCAGGACAGGCTCTAGAAACTACAGGGAAACCCTGTCTCGGAAAAAAAAAAAAAAAAAAGAAAGAAAGGCTACGTAGAACACGGGAAGACAGAGGACGTCGACACTGCGTGAGAAGCTGCCCTATCCTGAGACTTGAGATCTTTCCTTCCCTTCTAACAAGAGCCAGTATCAATATGCCTGTAGATGTCATGAAAAGCTAAGGGAACCAGATGGCTATTTTCTCTGAGGTATAAGATAAAGGCATTTACAAAGAGTTCAGGCCTGAGAAGAATTTAAAGAAGTAGGGAGAGGGAGGAAGGGAGGGGAAGAAGAGACTTCAAATGAGGATCACTGCCTATGGAAACAGGAACACCCTGTGCAGGGCTAAAGTCCCCCTGAAGAGCATGAGTTTCCATCTGCCTTATTGTGGGATTTCTCTCTCATGATGGAGAGGGGGAATGAGAGCTGAAGTTCATCCCAGACGCAGCATTTTCTAGAGGCACCAACGCAAAAGCATCTCAAGCTGTAGGATCTGGAATGCTGCTGAGCTGAAGCTGCAGAAATATCCAAGACACAGAGGAGCAAATCCTTCAGTGAGGCCAAGTGGTACAGACCCAAGCCTGGAGCAACAGATACCAGGTGCTTTAGAGGCAAAGGTAAGGCCCAGGAAGGTCCTCCATGTGGAAAGAGAAAATAGCAGTTCAATGCCGGTGGCGGAAATGAAGGCAAGGATGCTAGAGACATCTGATGCATCTGTTAACATCAAAACAGTACAGAGGGAACGCACAAAGAGTAACAAAGACATCTATAACATGGGTATCTGACAACCTCCTAAAATCCCTTACCCTGCAGCAAACAGTCCCTCCAAAAGAGGAGAGCAAAAAGCTAGCTCAAGAGTAATTTTAGGTCATGGAATTTTCCTTCCTTTAGAGAACTGATCTGATACAGACTAAAGGGGAAGGATGGAAAGAGTGTGAGGGCCTCTTCTTGCTAGAAGTCAATAAACAAACTCCCTAAGCAGAGGAGGATGGTGACAGACAGCAGTGTACACAAATTTAGGCTTCTGTGGTTTTTGCTTTGTTTTGGTTTTTAACTAAAAATGTTTTGTAAACAAGCTTAAACTCCGCTGTTCTGTTGTCGGTCCCTGGAAAGTCCAGTCTGTAAGTCTACAACAGCCTAAACTGTTTTCCTTCAGAACAAAGAAAGGTCAGACACTAACCATTTCCACAAGGTACTTCTGGTTACAGAACAAGGGCTGTTTTCTTCTCTCTCTCAAAATAGACTGAAGGCTCCATGGAATCGTATGCTCTTTTTATAATTTCAAAGAAATATAATGTTGTTGCTATTCCGTCCTCCCCAGAGACCAATGAGTCCTCCTACTGCCAAACACAGTCCATCCTCCCCAGAGACAAATGAGTCCTCCTACTGCCAAGCACTATTTCTCCCCACTAAGCCAAATGGGTCCTCCTAATGCCAAACTGCCCATCCTCCCCAGAGACAAATGAGTCCTCCTACTGCCAAACACTGTCCATCCTCCCCATAGACAAATGGGTCCTCCTAATGTCAAACACAATCCATCCTCCCCAGAGACAAATGGGTCCTCCTACTGCCAAACACTCTCCATCCTACCCAGAGACAAATGGGTCCTCCTACTGCCAAACACTCTCCATCCTCCCCAGAGACAAATGGGTCCTCCTAATGTCAAACACAGTCCATCCTCCCCAGAGACAAATGGGTCCTCCTACTGCCAAACACTCTCCATCCTCCCCATAGACAAATGGGTCCTCCTACTGCCAAGCACTATTCCTCTTCCCCCCAACCCCCTCCTAGCCAAATGAGTACTAAATCTCCAACCCACTTACCCTGTGACTTCCAAGGCCATGTGCAATGATGAGACAGATTCAAAACCAGTTGAATTAACGATAATGAGAAAGACTTCCACGTGTTAAGAACAAGACGAATGTAATTAAGAGCAAATACAGAATGTGATTTTATAAGCACATACAGGATGATGTACTAGAGTAGAAAGAAGTCCCAGAATTCCTTCATTTCTGAGCCTTGTGAAGGGTTTTAGGTGGCCTTAGAAACAAAAGGCAACTACATGAACAAAAAACATCTCAATGACTCAGCTGCCCTTGTGCTGCAGGAACAGCCAGCCCATCTCTTCTGTAGAAAGCCAAGCGACAGCCTACAGCCGTGATCTCAGTATAACACTAGGGCACAAAATAAGCCATGTGCATAGATAGCCATATGCAGAGTCGCCTGTGTTCCCAGACAACCGCAGTCAAGAGCAGGAGGCAAGGTGGCTCTGCCTCTGGACCAGGCTGGACCGTCTAAACAGTCACTTCATCGTCCTGTACTCTTTACAGACGTCTCCCGCATTTGCTGCTGAGACAGAATGCTGGCTGGAAGCACCACTGTTTAATAGCTCTCTCACTAAGAGAGGGATTCAAACACAACACCTTCACAGATGAGAATGCTACTGGACTCTTGATGCTGAAAGGCAGCTGCTCAAATGTATAGGACATCTCAACAATCTGTATGAATTCCGTGACGGGCGCTGAGAGCTGAAATGGGCATTTAACCAAACGTGACCCATCAGATGGTGAAGGAACAAACCAGTTACACACATGGTGCTCAGCTCTACAGTCTAAGAAGCCATCTCAACAGGACAGCAAAGCATTTCCTAGAGATGTTCCTAATTGGAATGCTAACAAGGATCCAGCCTGTGAGATGTCTCAGTGGGGAAACGCAGCTGCAGCTCAAGCCTGACAGCCTAACCCCTGATCCCATCTAAATGTAGGTGGAGAGAACTACAGGAGTGTTTAATGGCAACAGGGAGGAAGAGAACATTTAGCAAGACCCAAACACTGTCTTCAAGTATTTAAATGATAGTGTAAGAGAAAAGGGAGAAAACAATTTTGTTTGTTCAAACTGTGCAAAACAAAATTTATGGGTAGACCACAGAGCAGCAGGGTTTGGTTTCACTATTGTGAGGAATTTATTAAGCGCTATAGTGACCCAGGCTGCCTTCCAAGGTAGAGGTGACTACTATGTCTATACAAACATGAGGTGCTAGCACTGAATGTCCAGGCAGTGTCTGTCACAGGGTCCTTCTCTCAGAAAGTTAGCCATGAAACCTGAGGTCCTAACTGATCCTCAATCCTGGGATTCCAGATGAGCTGGGGAAAGGCAAAACACAAGCTGTATTTTCACTTTATTTTGCAGAATTAAGACTCAGGGACTCACAGCACAAGTGCTGGAATAAATCTGCTGACCTGTCCTGTCACCTGGGCATACTGTCCCCCACTTCCAATCCCACCCCTTAACAACTCCTCCCCCACTTACCCTGCCAAGGCAAGCAGATCTCCTGCCTCCTGTATGTCCATCTTCTGGAGAGGCAGCTTCTGCCTCCTTCCCTTCCCCTTCTCCTCCCCTCCCCCCTCCTTCCTTCTGTCTCTCTTCTGTGCCACCACATTTTCTCTCCCTGCCCCTCCATAACCCCTTACTCTTATGCCATTCCCAATACCCACTAAATAAACTCTATACCCAAGCTCTCTCTGCATGGCCTATCTATGTGTCTCCCACCCACCAGGGGACCTGCTCAGTCGCCCCTCTTGGGACCAGCCTCAGGTCACCTGCATCATGAATGATAACAAGATAAAGATTAAAATGACTATAAACATTTCAATGGTGTTTCCAATGATGGTGCTGGTCTTCTATCTCTTCTCACTAGATATCTGGCTCTAAAAACCTTGAAGTCTCAAAGTGGCAGTGATGGCGCACGCCTTTAATCCCTGCACTCAGGAGGCAGAGGCAGGAAAATCTCTGAGTTTGAGGTCAGCCTGGTCTACAGAGCAAGTTACAGGACAGATAGGGCTGTTACACGAAGAAACTGTCGAAGAGGAGGAGGAGGAGAAGGAGGAGGAGGGAGGAGGAGGAGGAGAAGGAGGAGGAGGAGGTAGTGGTGGTAGTAGTTAGTAGCAACTGTTAGGCAAAATTAACTCTCCAGTACTGTGTCAAAAACAGAAAAGGAAAGGGAAACTCACCTTAGGCAACCTTCCAGCTCAAGATGAGCTAAGAAACCTGCTAATAGTAACAGACCACAGGAGGGGGTTCTAGAACCCATAATAGCCACTGCAGCAGCTGGCAATCTCTCCCACCTTGGCCATAGAGAGGCTGAGTTCTGAGGCTTTGGAGTGTAAGATGGTAAGACCTCTGGCCAAAAACTACACACTGTAGCATACCATGGCAACATTAGTAACAATTTTCCAAAGAGAATACCCAGGTAAAACAGAGAAAGAGCCGGGAGAAACATCAAACAATGCTTTTCTAATAAGGAGCTAAAAGCAAAGACAGGCTGAGCATAGAAAAAACAGCGGAATTATATCCATTCCCCACAGCCCTCATTATTTAAAGCCTGGATTCCAAGTGCTTGTGACCTCTAAAGGAATGTACAATCTGCGAGCAAGAGACTCGCCACTATCGTCTCCCACGACCTTCCAGACACTTTCTATTTTATTGCACTGGAGGGAAAACTCTACTTTTCAACTTCAATGTCACAGACAGCAGCAAAGAAACCACTGAGCTGAGACACAGTGTTTATTTTCCCTTGAAACAGAACCTAAAGAAAGGGAGCCAAGGATTTATCAATCTGAACAAAGCAGCTTTCCCAAAATGAGAAATACTTTCCCAAAAAAGGATTGCTACGTGTAAAAACTTTATTCTGCAAATCTTCCCAAGGAGAGAGGTGGGAGCAGATACGCTGAGACACTTGTGGCAATGCATCTTGGGGCTCAATTTTTTAGAGCCTGTTCAACTGTGCTGCCCATCCGCCCTGTGGCTTTAGAAGATATTCCCTCTGAAAGCATCAGAAAGATTTGAGAAAGTGGGGTACCTTAAAACAAAAAGAACTCAAATCCTCAGATGTGGCTATCACACAGTGCTCTCAAAAGCTGTGCTAAAAAAAAAGAAAAGAAAAAACACTATGTGGTGTGTGCCACAATAGTGTCCTACTGTCTAAGCACTCAGAGCTAAGATAATTCTTTATTAAACAAATGTGGGAACTATTTCTAAGGTAGACATTGTTCTTACATACTAACCTCAACTGCATACAGCATACTAGGTTTCATGATGGCATTTCTCATACACAAGGCATCATTGCACTTGCTCATTTTCACCACCTTCCCTTATCTCCACTGCCCCCATATATTAGCCCCCTTCCTATTAATAGAGTTGTTATGTGCATAACCATACAGCGAAATATTGCTGCAAAAAATTTCTCCTGAAGCAGACGGATCTCTGTGAGTTCGAGACCAGCCTGGTCTACAAGAGCTAGTTCCAGGACAGGCTCCAAAGCTGCAAAGAAACCCTGTCTCGAAAAAACAAAAAACAAAAAAAAAAAAAAAATTTCTCCTGGCTAAACCAACTCATTATTAAACAGTTCAATTACTCTCCATCCACACTCGTGCCGTGACCCTCTTCTCCATTTAGCTGAGTGGTCTCCTATGTCATAGCATAGGAGATGTAAGATGTAACAGCTAGCTAGAAATATGCTTAAGCAATTGGCCAAACAGTATTGCAAATAATAGTTTCTGAATGATTATTTTGGGTCTGAGCGGCAGGGAAATGAACAAGCAGCCTCCACCAACAAAATGGTACCTACTGTCTGCGGTATGGATCCACATAAAACCTAAAAAAGCTTTTTTTTTTTTAAAAAAAAAAAAAAAAAAAAAAAAAAAAAAGGGCTTCTAGACCCACAAAAAATGGGAGCCAAGCACAGCTTCTTGTTAACCATACTTTTTTCTGATGGGCTCTGTTTGCTGCTCCAAGAGAAGGCTTCCTGACTCAAAAGTAGCACCAAAAACTGTGTGGCTCTCTTAAGGCTTCCTGGTTGGTGCTAGTTGCACAAACAGCTCTGGCTCTTTCAAGAGGCTGAGTACTTAAATGGGGTCTGTGAACAGCTTGTTATAAATTGCTTAATGGTAACACAGACACACTGCGGCCCTGGATCTGGGGTGGGGAAAATGGCTCTCAGAGGCAGCAAACATGCCTTGGTCATATTAGACTTGGTAGAGCAAGCAGGCAGGACCACGAAGTTGGTCCTAGCGATTCCTGCTTAAACATTAAAAAGAGCTCTCCTGGTCAAAAACTAATTACAGATATGCATGCAATAAAGAGAAATCCATATGGAAAAGACTTCTAAATGGGTCACAGTGTTGGATAAATGTACATAGGCTTGAGAGAGAGAGGAAAAAAGAGTATAAGCAGTTATAATATAAAAGAGTAAAGACAGTCATAGATTAAAGGAAAGATAATAAAATATTAAACTTGAAGAAAGAGTAATAGAGTAAGAAAAATAAGCCACAAAAAGATGGAATATACACAGAGAGTCTAGATTATGTATATTACTATGTTTTCTTTGAATTTTTTCACTGTGAATGAGCTAAGTATAGAGACACATTTCATTGTACAGGCTGCTAAGCTAAACCAACATATATATTTTAAAGGTGTCTTGACTTCAAAATTTGGATCTAATGATATGTTGCTTGGAAAAGAAGTTCTACTGTTCTACTTTGGTTTCTACAGAGGATGAGAACCTATGAATTCCTTCTAGATTAATGTGGTTTGATCACACAAGACCCCCTGAAACAACGGCTGAGATGGTTAAACATCCATGACAACTTCAGAACTGTTGGCTGAGATGGACCTACCACATAGGATACCCCATGACAGACCCGATTAACAGCATCCCCAATCAGCAGGAAGTAGTCTAGAGAACAACGCCCAAATTCCCTAAATGACTGTTTATAAATGTCTGTTTACATTTAAACTATATATAGTTTATATGCTATCTAACACCTGACTTCTCTATGGAAACCATGAAAGCCAGAAGGTCCTGGATAGATGTTTTGCAGAAACTAAGAGACCATGGATGCAAGCCCAGATTACTATACCCAGCCAAGCTTTCATTCACTATAAATGGAGAAAACAAAATATTCCAAGATAAAAACAAATTTAAACAATACGTAGCCACAAATCCAGCCTTACAGAAAGTAATAGAAGGAAATTCACAAACAAAGGAGTCCAGCATTGCCCAAAATAACTCAGACATCTAGCGACCCTTCACCAGCACATCTCAAAGAAAGGAAACACACAATCTCTACTACCAAATAAAAAATGACAACTGGAGTTAACATCCACTGGTCATTAATATCACTTAATATCAATGGACTCAATTCACCTATAAAAAGGCACAGGCTAAGAGATTGGATACGAAAACAGGATCCAACATTCTGCTGTTTACAAGAAACACACCTCAACCACAAAGACAGACATGTACTCAGAGTAAAGAGTTGGGAAAAGGTTTATCAAGCAAATGAACCTAAGAAACAAGCCGGTGTGGCCATACTAATTTCTAACAAAGTTGACTTCAAACTAAAATCAATCAGAAGAGATGGAAAGGGACACTTTATACTCATTACAGGAAAAATCCATCAGAATGAAGTCTCAATCCTGAATATCTATGCCCCTAATACAAAAGCACCCACTTATGTAAAAGAAACATTACTTGAACTCAAGGCAGCAATCAAACCAAATACACTGATAGTGAGAGACTTAAACACTCCTCTCTCACCAATGGACAGGTCAATCTGACAGAAAGCTAACAGAGAATTAAGAGACTTAATAGAGGTAATGAACCAAATTGACTTAACAGACATCTATAGAACATTCCACCCAAACAGGAAAGAATATACCTTCTTCTCTGCGGCTCATGGAACCTTTTCGAAAATTGACCACATACTCGGTAACAAAGCAAACTTCCACAGTTACAAAAAAATATTAGTAACCACCTGCATATTATCGGATCACCATGGAATAAAACTAGAATTCAACAACAATGCTACCCCCAGAAAGCCTACAAACTCATGGAAACTGAACAGTCAACTACTGAACCACACCTGGGTCAAGGAAGAAATAAAGAAAGAAATTAAAGTCTTCCTTGAATTTAATAAAACTAAAGACACAACATACTCAAACCTATGGGACACTATGAAAGCAGTGCTAAGAGGAAAATTCACAGCACTAAAAAACGGAGAAAGCACACATGGGAGACTTAACAGCACACCTGAAAGCTCTAGAAAAGAAAGAAGCAGACTCACCTAGGAGTAGTGGAAGACTGGAAATTATCAAACTGAGGGCTGATATCAACAAAATAGAAACACAGAAAACAATCCAAAGAATCAATGAAACAAAAAGCTGGTTCTTGGAGAATATCAACAAGATTGACAAACCCCTAGACAAACTAATCAAACGGCAGAGAGAGAACAAGCAAATTAATAAGATCAGAAATGAAAAGGGGGACATAACTACAGACACAGAGGAAATTCAGAGAATCATTGGATCTTACTACAAAAGCCTGTATGCCACAAAATTGGAAAATGTAAAAGAAATGGACACTTTTTTAGATAAGTACCAGATACCAAAGTTAAACCAGGACCAAGTAAACAATCTAAATAATCCTGTTAGTCGTGAAGAATTAGAAACTGTTATCAGAAACCTCCCTATCAAAAAAAGCCCAGGACCAGATGGTTTCAATGCAGAATTCTACCAGAACTTCCAAGAAGACCTAATACCTATATTCCTTAAGGTATTTCATAATATAGAAACAGAACAGTCATTGCCAAATTCCTTTTATGAAGCTACAGTTACCCTGATACCTAAACCACACAAAGACTCAACCAAGAAAGAGAATTACAGGCCAATCTCACTCATGAACATCGATGCAAAAATTCTCAATAAAATACTGGCAAACTGAATCCAAGAACACATTAGAAAAATTATCCACTATGATCAAGTAGGCTTCATCCCAGAGATGCAGGGCTGGTTCAACATACGAAAATCTATCAATGTAATCCATCATATAAATAAACTGAAGGATAAAAACCATATAATCATTTCATTAGATGCTGAAAAAGCATTTGACAAAATTCAACACCCCTTTATAATAAAGGTCTTGGAACGATTAGGGATACAAGGGTCATTCCTAAATACAATAAAGGCTATTTACAGCAAGCTGACAGCTAACATCAAATTAAATGGAGAGAAACTCAAGGCCATCCCACTAAATTCAGGAACACGACAAGGCTGTCCACTCTCTCCTTATCTCTTCAATATAGTGCTTGAAGTTCTAGCAATAGCAATAAGACAACACAAGGGGATCAAGGGGACTCGAATAGGAAAGGAAGAAGTTAAACTTTTGTTATTTGCAGATGATATGATAGTGTACATAAGCGACCCGAAAAACTCCACCAAAGAACTCCTACAGCTGATAAACCCCTTTAATATCGTGGCGGGATACAAGATCAACTCCAAAAAATCAGTTGCCCTCCTATATACAAAGGATAAGGAAGCAGAGAAAGAAATCAGAGAAGCGTCACATTTCACGATAGCCACAAATAGCATAAAATATCTTGGGGTAACTCTAACCAAGGAAGTGAAAGACCTATTTGACAAGAACTTTAAGTCTTTGAAGAAAGAAATTGAAGAGGATACCAGAAAATGGAAGGATCTCCCTTGCTCTTGGATTGGGAGGATCAACATAGTAAAAATGGCAATACTACCAAAGGCAATCTATAGATTTAATGCAATCCCCTTAAAGATCCCATCAAAATTCTTCACAGATCTTGAGAGGACAATAATCAACTTTATATGGAAGAACAAGAAGCCCAGGATAGCCAAAACAATCTTATGCAATAAAGGAACTTCTGGAGGCATTACCATCCCTGACTTCAAACTCTATTACAGAGCTACAATATTGAAAACAGCTTGGTACTGGCATAAAAATAGAGAAGTCGACCAATGGAATCGAATAGAAGACCCGGATCTTAACACACAAACCTATGAACACCTG
This sequence comes from Arvicola amphibius, assembly GCF_903992535.2. Classification (NCBI taxonomy): domain Eukaryota; kingdom Metazoa; phylum Chordata; class Mammalia; order Rodentia; family Cricetidae; genus Arvicola; species Arvicola amphibius. The sequence continues at coordinate 22,294,851 of NC_052061.1, read as the reverse complement.
ATTTTTGATAAAGGAGCTAAAAGCACACAATGGAAGAAAGAAAGCATCTTCAACAAATGGTGCTGGCATAACTGGATTTCAACCTGTAGAAGAATGAAAGTAGATCCGTATCTATCACCATGCACAAAACTCAAGTCCAAATGGATTAAAGACCTCAATATCAATCTGAACACACTGAACCTGTTAGAGGAGAAAGTGGGAAGTACTCTACAACATTTGGGCACAGGAGACCGCTTCCTACGTATAGCCCCAGCAGCACAGACATTAAGGGCAACATTGAATAAATGGGACCTCCTGAAGCTGAGCAGCTTCTGTAAAGCAAAGGACTGTCACTAAGACAAAAAGGCAGCCTACTGACTGGGAAAAGATCTTCACCAACCCCGCAACAGCCAAAGGTCTGATCTCCAAAATATATAAGGAACTCAAGAGACTAGACTTTAAAATGCTAATTAACCCAATTAAAAAATGGGGCACTGAACTGAACAGAGAATTCTCAACAGAAGAAGTTTGAATGGCCAAAAGACACTTAAGGGCATGCTCAACCTCCTTAGCAATCAGGGAAATGCAAATCAAAACAACGTTGAGATACCATCTTACACTTGTCAAATTGGCTAAAATCAAAAGCACCAATGATAGCCTTTGCTGGAGAGGTTGTGGAGTAAGGCGTACATTCATCCATTGCTGGTGGGAATGCACACTTGTGCAACCGCTTTGGAAAGCAGTGTGGAGGTTTCTCAGGAAATTTGGGATCACCCTACCCCAGGACCCAGCAATCCCACTGTTTGGAATTTACCCAAGAGATGCCCAATCATATTACAAAAGCATTTGTTCAACTATGTTTATAGCAGCATTATTTGTAATAGCCAGAACCTGAAAACAACCTAGATGCTCTTCAGTGGAAGAATGGATGAAGAAAGTGTGGAATATATACATATTAGAGTACTACTCGACGGTAAAAAACAATGACATCTTGAATTTTGCATGCAAATGGATGGAAATAGAAAACACTATTCTGAGTGAGGTAATTCAGGCCCAAAATGATGAACATGGGATGTACTCACTCATAATTGGTTTCTAGCCATAAATAAAGGACACCGAGCCTATAATTCGTAAAAAATCATAGAGAAGCTAAATAAAAAGGTGAATCCAAAGAAAAACATATAGTTATCCTCCTGGATATTGGAAGTAGACAAGATTGCCGGACAAAAAATGGGAACTTGGGGGTGGGGTGGGATGGTGGGAATGGGGGGATGGGGAGAGAAAAGTGTGAAGTGGAGGATGAGAAGAGCTTGGGGGAATAGGATGGTTGGGATATAGGAAGGGTGGATATGGGAACAAGGAATTATATATCTTAATTAAGGGAGCCATTCTAGGGTTGGCAGAGACTTGACTCTAGAGGGGTTCCCAGGTGTCCAGGAAGACGCCCCCAGCTAGTTCCTTGGGCAGCTGAGGAGAGGGTGCCAGAAATGTCCAGATCCTATTGCCATACTCATGAATATCTTGCATATCACCATAGAACCTTCACCTGGCGTTGGATGGAGAAAATGACAGAGCTCCACATAGGAGCACCGGACTGAGCTCCCAAGGTCCTGATGAGGAGCAAAAGGAGGGAGATCATGATCAAGGAAGTCAGGACCATGAGGGGTGCGTTTACCCATTGAGACGGTGGGACAGATCTAACAGGAGACCACCAAGTCCAGTTGGAATGGGACTGATGGAACAGGGGACCAAACCGGACTCTCTGAATGTGGCTGACGGTGGAGGAGGACTGAGAAACCAAGGACAACGGCGATGCTCTTGAACTCTACAGCATGGACGGGCTCACTATGAGCCTTGTCAGTTTGGTTGCTCACCTTCCTGGACTTAGGGGGAGCTGGGAGGACCTTGGACTTAACATAGTGAAGAAAACCCTGATGGCTCTTTGGCTTGGAGAGGGAGGGAGTGGGGGGATGGGTGGGAGGGAGAGGAGGGAAAGGGGAGGAGGAGGGGAGGTGATGGAAATTTTTAATAAAAAAAGAAAAAAAATGTAATGTATTATTAAGAAATACAGCTTAATAAATAGCCATCTATAATAACTAGTTAGGTTTTCTAGATGTACAGAGATATATTTCAGATGGTTATTCTTCAAACATTTCAAAGACTAACAGAATATGGCATTTAAAATGTTTAAGAACTTAAGACTTTTCATGACATTGAGACACATCTGCTCCTGGCAGCACCAATCTACTTCAAAAGGATAATGGACATGGAAAGGCTCCTTATGGAGTTTGCTAACCATTTGGGCAAGAAACTGCTCTTGCCTGGACTGCTTGACATGCAGGACCCACAGAAAAATGACTGCTGAACTTGCCTAAAGGTCAGACTGTCCTTTGGGATTCCTGCTTGCTCAAAGAGTCTACCAGACCTTCTGTAGGACACAGAAGAAAGCAACTGATGAACCTTGCCAATACAAAGCATAAGAAATCTTCCAATGTTTTGCATCACGGAAAAGGTTGCCAGATACTATGAACCTATAGGCTGAAGATGGATGCCCCGATGTTATAAAAGAACTTTGGGTTACTGTCCAGGCAGTGAGATGTCTCTGTCATTTCTAGAGTTTTACAAGTTGCTTCCAATGCACTTCCTGTTAACTTAGGTAACGTTATATCCTTCTGGAGTTTTTGTTGGATTGAATAATAGATTATAATTATAGTTTTCCTTAGTTATGATAAAAGATAAAGTAGATACAGATATCCCAACTGTAATTCTTGCTTGATACCTGTTTTGTTATCTGTAATTTTACTATGTTAAAGTTAAAACCTTCCTTTCTATAATAATGAACTCTGAAGAAAAAACATGGTACTTTGACTATAATTTTCAAAATCTAATGCCCTTTGTTGGTAGCAATGAAATAACTTAGGCTTAGTAAATAATAAAAACCATAACTCAAAATCTGCTGTGCATCTTCAGGAGGGCATTAGCCTAAGAAGGACTTGGAACATCTACCCTTGTTTATCCTTGGCCCTCTTCCCTCTCTGCATGTGGGACATTAAGGACCCCGCTTCTATTTTTTTTAACAAAATAAATACTTGGGCAGAACACTATGAGAAGGAAGTTAAAACCATGGAAGTAAGTGAGGGATTAGTCTGTCAGACACTACAAAAACATCATCAGGCAGAATTGGAATTTGGCTTTCCAGTTTTAAGTCAGAAAAAGAGAATTGCAGTTTCATAAATCAGTGATATTACAGACAGAGCTGGAAGTAAAACATCATACTCCATCAGGCAAGAAACTGCTAAATTTAAAAAGAAGAGCAAGGGAAAGGGAGGTGTGCTCTTCAAAAAGAGCATCTGGTCAGTAACGAACAGAACCTGGATCTCCAGCCTCTCTGTGATGCTTGGGTCACCCTGACTGGAAGGAGACCACCACCTGGGCTCAATGGCCCTGGTAATTCAGTCTCCTGGGTGGCACCAGCTAAGCACCTGACCTGGACAATGAGCTAATTCCCCATTGCATCCTCAAGCACTAAAACACGGCCAGGCACAGAGCAGCCTTTTAAAACTATTTGCTTTTTGATTGAAACTTTAGCAACTTAAACAATTAAAAGAACAGTTTATACAAACACAAAGTGTCTGCTGATGTTGATAACAAACACAACTGGGCCCGGAAACAAGTGTCTGTTACAAAAGTTCATTTTCCTAGTCAGAATTCTCTAACACAAAGGGGAACCTTAGAAACCCAGGAAATATATTAGGAGAAGGGTTTGAGAAAGAGAGAGGAGAGAACCCAGAGAGGTGGCGGAAGAGCTGCAGGTTATAGACACAGATCTGATCCCAGGAAAGGGAGGAAGAGAGGAAGGCTGAATCATGCATTTGGGGCTGCAAAGAACTCTAGGAAAAGCTGAGCAAAGCTGTCCATCAGGAACTGTCTCCTTCCCTGATTACACAGTGCACAGTCATCGGCAGACGAAGGAAGCCTGGCCTTTACACTAATGCAACGAAGTCCACAGCCCAGCGTTCTCCCACTCCCTGCACCAGACCTGTGACTGGTAAACCTCCCAGAGTCTTCTACATTACCACAGCCCCTGGTAATCCCTGTGGCATTAAACAAACCCCACCATCAACATAAAAACACTTCTACTGACTATAGCATGCCGTAACGTGGAAAACGCTCCAGTATCCCATGTGAAGCAAGTCTAATTATCTGTGAACTTAGCACTTATGTTTTAGTTTATTGAAAGAGCTACTTGAGAGTTGGTTTATTATCATCATGTATACACAGGCAAAAGGAAACAAACTACTTGTGTGAAGATATTTCTAAAACTTCAGAGCCCAAACACTTGTGATTCACTTTCCATCTTAGTCACCAAAATCTGGTTCCCACACAAACATTTTTCCTTTGTGCCTCCAAGAACACTGGAGACATATCACTTCTTTAAAGGGTGCCCCACTTCAAAATCCAGTATTTAGTCCCAAGGTGGCAGCACCCACTTTTGAGGCAGTGGTTGCGGGACTGCATTGACAAGTTCTCTAAACAGAGTCTCGCCATCCCTCCGTAACCTGCCCCTTCGCTAATGACTGAGCTGAAATACCCACAGCTTGCAGCTGCTTACACAGGCAAGAAGCAACACACCCGCACTCACATCTGTCGTGCTGCTGCCTGGCGGACGGCAGCCACATGATGCATTTATTACACACATTTCACTCAGCTTCACAGTTGGGGGCAAGAGCTGAAGGTATTGAGTGCTATCAAAATCTGTCCTTGGTGAGCACAAGGCTGGGGCTTCACTCTCCAGCCTATGCTCCCCCGCAAAAGAGGTGGGGAAAAGACAAAGTTAGAAATAGCTGAAGCCAAGAAACAGAATGTTTCTCTTATATGCTGGTCTCCTAAAGATGGAGGTGGTTCCCAACTTACTGATACAGAACAAATCCCTCACTTCAATGGGCTCCAATTTTCTCTTATATTTATAACTAATGCATGATCTTAGGTGCCCTAGCTCATCAAAAAGCATATGTCATAAAATAGCTATGGCTGATTCATAAAAATATCCTTAAGTTTATGCAATTATAGGAATGAACTGATAATATTCCGGTGTCTCTTTGGGTGAGTGGGTGAATGGCGGAGGTGGGTGGGTAGGTGTGGATATGCATGTGGGTGTGGGTGTGTGTCACACACGTGTGCATGTGCGTGCATGTATGCAGGTAGACTACAAAGTAAGTATTACTTAGAAATGAAGAACAGACCCCAAGGATATGAAGGAGAGGAAACGAGCTCCAGCAGGGAAGCATAATCTGATGAGGCCAGGCTGGAGGGTTACAGCCTATGATGAGTCACCAACAGAGAGGATTCTGATTCAGGGAGCCAGAAGGCTTCTCCCAAACAGGGCCCCAAGCGCACAGCAGCTCTCACTCACTCTGCAGTGCTGAGCTGCAGTTATGGATGTAATTCCTTAAGTATTCCAAGCATGTAAAGATAAAGCCTCAACTGGGGCATTCCTCCAGCAGAACTCACAACGCAGCGTGCATATCTGACTAAACTGTAATATGCTCTCAGGACAAAATAATAAAATATATCATCAGATGGTAAAGATTATCTCCAAAGAGAGAAAGCAAGCCTCTGTAAAATTAAGTCACAGACAACTTCAGTGTTTTGTTCTTGTTTTTAATTTTTGTATTTTTGAGGGGTTTTTTTTTTTTTTTTTTTTTTTTGGTTTTGTTTCGTTTCATTTGGTTTGGTTTGGTTTTTTGAAACAGGCTTTCTCCATGCAGACTTGGCTATCCTGGAACTTGCTCTGTAGACCAGGCTGGCCTCAAACTCAGAGGTTCACAGTTGCCTCTGCCTCCTGAGTGCTGGATTAAAGGTGCGCTCCACTGTCATGGACAACTTTGAAAACAAACTAGGAAGTGTCTCCATGACTGACTGCTAGGACTGCTGTCATCAACGTTCCAGCCAACAGAATCACACAGCTGTGCCGTTCTGTCTTCAGAAAGAGCTGACTGCGCATTTGTTATTATAAATATGACCTGTGAGAGTAAACGGACAGCACAGACTGTGCAACAGCGCCCAGCGTTACGCCATTTGTCACAAAAATTCACATGCATAAGCAACATTAACCATTACTGAGCAACACAAAAACTACTAGCAGTAGAACCCTGCGTCAAGACAAATCAGATATGGGCATAGTTTCCAGGCCTCTGGAAAGGACGGGTAAAAACTTCACCCATTGAGTCTTTTAACCCTCGTGGTTGGTAAAGTCACCAAAACCCATGTTTGAACTTTCTGAGAGACCTAACTCTGAGGCAAAAGAGATCCCATTGGCTAGTGGTTCAGATTTCAGAATTCAGCAAGTCTATGAGAATGGGTATTTCTAGAATACCCCCCGATTTCGGAATTCATGGTGTCTAGGGTACAACCTGAGAACAGGCATTTCTAACGCATACCCCAGATTTAAGAATTCATGGCATCTAGGGTACAACCTGAGAACAGGCATTTCTAACACAATCCCCCAGATTTCAGAACTCATAGCGTCTGGGGTATAGCCTGAGAACAGGCATTTCTAACATATCCTCCCATAAATTAATTACCTTGAGGCTGTAACAAAATATCTTAGAGAAGTGACTTAATTCATTGTGGCTCGAAGTTTAAGAGTGTACTGTCGGCATGGAGAGTCTGGGAGGCAAATGAAGCAGTGGACACAGCTCACCCCTGCCAAAGACCAGAGAGGATGAGTGCTGGCTCTCACCTAGCTCTCCTTTCTCCCTTCCTACTCAGTCGAGGAGCCCAGCCCACAGGACAGTGCTATCCACAGTGAGGGTAGACACTGCCCCCTCAGTTAATCCTCTCTGCACACACCTCCACGGACAAGCCTACCATTGGGTCTCCCGGGTGATTCAAACCTATCAAGTTTACGTGAAAGCCAGCCCTCACTGCAGGAGGTGATGCTGGTCCAAACACATGCTTAGAGATCACCTGCTGCGGGACACACTGAAAAAGGAACGTTAAGAGGTTCCCCCCCTCCCCCCCCAAGAGTAGAAACATTCATTTACTTTAATCAATATTACTTCAGTGACATCATACAACATTTTTATAGATAAACAGTAATAGATGAGAACAAAATTCAAGTGTCAAAAACCAAAGTTGCTATAGCAGTGCTCAGAATACATTTTTATTAAGTAGACAGTGCTCTGCCTGCATGGGTGCTTGCAGGCCAGAAGAGGGCGCCAGATCTCATTACAGATGGTTGTGAGCCACTGTGTGGTTCCTGGGAATTAAACTCAGAACCTCCGGAAGAGCAGCCAGTGTTCTTAAATCGCTGAGCCATCTCTCCAGCCCCAGAACATATATGTGTGTATGTATATGTATATATATGTTTATACATATGTATATTTTTAAAATTTCCCTGAGGTAGACAAGTTGCCTGACAAGTTGGTACTGAACACGGTTGGCTAAGGTACCTCTGGACACACCTGGAAAATTCTGCCTTCCATCTTCCACAGGTACCGTTCCTTGCAGCTTTTCTAACCTTCTACTACACCCCTATTCTGATTTTCCAGAACCTCAGAAACTGCGCCCTTGCGGGCTGGCAAGAATATCACAATCATTCTGCTCAAAGGATTTACTCAAAGAAGTAAATACAGCATAAAGGGCCTTCTAGATATGCTCATAAATTCTGCAGCACTGTTTCCAAAGTCCCTAGACGCCTAGACAACCGCCCACCTCAGATACGTACACCATGTCCTGTCAGGCCATGGAGCATCAGAGGAATGCTGGCAGCTCCCTAGCACACCCTGCATAGACACAAGCCCCCAGCTCTGGCCTCTCACTGGGTCTAGCCCAGCTCCTGAGTTTAGCTTCTTCACATCCACTGTCAGGGTTAGAAACCCTGTCCTGAAACACACAGCGATAACTGGAGGGCTGGGCTCGTCTTCCAGTAGAGACCAGACTTTGGGTGTGGAGGCAAACAGTGATCTCTCTTCCCACATTGGTTCTCTGGCTACTTCCTTCCCAGTGAGTCACTGGATTCCAGTTCACAGTTTCCTTGACACCAGGGACCGAACCTTCCTACTGTGTGCTCCACCACTAGGCCACACCCAGAATCTTAGTAATGTATCTGGTGGCAATGGGGGGGGGGGGGGGACTCAAACAGCCTTCCCTCTTACCCAGACAGAACATGGAGGACCCAGCATTTCAGATCATCTGGGCTTAACTGGGTAACTGAGGCATTTCCACTCGGCTCACCCCCCACCTCTGCAGACCTCCCAGAATTCCCGTGCCTCTGTTACTGTACATGCTCTTGACCATTCCCCCAGTGGACATCCACCTACTCAGGAGAAAGAACTGTGGCCAGCAGTAAGCACACAGTGGGATTTGCTGAACTAAATACGGCCCCACCTAGGGATAGACTAGGCACATACACATAATGCTGTAAGCTTCATCGGATGGAAAGTCTAGACCAACTGCTGCACTTCCAGACAGATGAATTTACCTTTAAAGCCCAAAACCCTATAGAACACATATTCAGTTAGAAAATAAAATAAAAACATAATAACAAAATAAAATCTTACATCTGGCATTGGTTTTGGTCTTCCACAATTTTAACTTAATTTTCCCTTCTACTGATTAAGTCTTAATTATGAATATCCAATGACCATGCTTCACTGTTACTTTCAGACTATGGGAAAATACTGATTAATTTTGAAGTTTTAATAATCACTAAAACTACACCAACCTTCTCAGAAACTATTTCAGCTGTCTCATTCTGCTTTCCTTTCCTAACCCATGGCTTTTAGCAGGCTGCCAGCTTACACTCATTTTAAGAGGCCTGTTGACTGTATTTTGTTCTGAGTTCCCAGAATGCACCTGCATTCAGTCCAGCTGCTCAAGCCCCTCCCTGCTGCTGTACATAGAAGAAAGGAACTAAGGAGAGCACTAGAGACCTCCTTCTGCCTTGGCCTGGACCACGACTCTCAGCTCCGCACAACTTCCCTGTCCCTCTCCCCGCCAACCACACTTCATACTTTGTCTATTTTAATTAACTTGTAATTACCAGCTCTTCTTCAGGAACACACTGAAAGTTTCTTATTCAAAATTTACAGCTGCCCTGTACTCCAATGTCACAACTGTTTCTCCATAAGCTTTCAAAAGGCAGCCATGATGACTCCACCCAGTTTTAATGCTTCAGGAGAGGTGATATACCCCCAGCACTCAGGAGCTGCATGTGACGGTGCATGCCTACCCCCAGCACTCAGGAGCTGCATGTGACAGTGCATGCCTACCCCCAGCACTCAGGAGCTGCATGTGACGGTGCATGCCTACCTACCCCTAGCACTCAGGAGCTGCATGCAACGCTGCATGCCTACCCCCCCCCACAGCCTCAGGAGGTTGCATGCACTCAAGAGGCAAAAGTAGGTGGCTACAAGCTTGAGAACTAGGCTACACAGGAGACCTTGTTCTCCTTCTGCTGTGGGAGTCCCCTCGGTGTGCTGTGATTACCATTAATGAATAAATAAACTGCCTTGACCTGTTGATAGGGCAGAACTTAGGTAGGCGGGGAGGACTGGACGGAATGCTGGGAGGAAGAAGGCAGAGTCAGAGAGATGCTATGGAGCTGCCGCCAGAGTCAGACATGCCAAATCTTTGCTGGTGAGCCAATGCCATGTGGTGATACACAGGTGATACACAGAAATGAGTTAAATTAAGATGGAAGAGTTAGCCAATAAGAAGGTAGCGCTAATGGGCCAAGCAGTGTTTTTAAATAATACAGTTTCTGTGTGATTATTTCGTGGCTAAACTAACAGAGCAGACAGGACACACAAGTGGGCCCTCCTATATCCTTCCAAAAATAGGTAATTATAAATTCTGGTCAAGGGCAAAGCTAAAAACCCTACAAACAAATGGCATGGACATTTACCATCAATGTCCTTCATTTGAATGACGCTGCAGAGAGATCAACTGCTACTGAGAGACACAGAAGAATCTAGAACTGAGCTGTTTTCTGGAATAAAGGTGTTTTGTTCTTATTGTTATTAAAGCGCCGCTTCCTCAGATAGGCCCTGAGGTAGCTGTACTTGAAACAGTATGCATTTGTACATGGGATGACTCAATGCTGAGCTTTCAGTCAAAATGACAGCAGGGGAATAGGAATACTGGAGAAACAGGATCAGATGTGACACTGGGTGCTGAGAACACATAATTTAACACTGTATTCTTGTAATGCTTTCAATTTCCCAAATTAAACTGGAGTATCATGTTCAAAACTTCAGGGTGCCTGCGGCTGTTCCCCACTGCTTCCTCTCCAGCAAGAATTTCTGTTCCCACAAATCAGTTTTGTGGGTTTTGGTGGGTTTGGTTTGGTTTGGTTTTTCAAAACAGGATTTCTCTGTGTAGCCCTGGTTGTCCTAGAACTCGCTCCATCAACCAGGCTGGCCTCAAAATCACAGAGATCCACCAGCCTCTGTCTCCCAAGTCCTGGGAATAAGGTGTGCACCGCAACACCCGGCCCACATGTCAGTTTTAACATGCTGTACCATTCTCCTCTCAGGGGTTCAAAGCCTCCCACAGACACAATCCTGCTCTCACATTTGCCCTTCCCCAGGAACCCAAGCTTCTTATGTCTGAGGCTTATCTTACCTCAGACACAGTCAGTCGGCTGAGATTAAATCAGCTCTCAGCTAACAGCATCTCTATGAACCGCACTATCTACACCCCAGTAGAACATATTCCCGTTTCTTGACCTCATCAATTCACTCCAAGAAACCTATGACGGCAACAGACCATCAGGGCAGAAAGTGGTCACATGGCAGAAAGTGGTCACATGGTATTTCTCTGCCGAGAACCCCCTTCCTGCACAGGCCAGTCCTCTTGCCAAAAAGGCCCTCAGCACTTGACCGCCAGCTCTCTCTCTGCCGGGCTCACCCACGGCTCCTTACCCATCTCTGCTGTGAGCTGCAGCACTCTGCACGGCCTGACAGCACCTTGTAAGTCCACACATCACCTCCCTTGCTGGCATATAAAACTGGATGCAGGCATGCTGCAATGCTGGCTCCAAGCCCTCAGATTTCAACCAATAAGAACATAAATGATCAATAAATGCTGACCACATGCTCGGGAACCCAGAAAGAAATAACTAAAATGTTTGGGTTAAGGCTTCACCCCAGGTCTGGAATGTTTGCCTGGAAGTTCCATCCCAAGTTCCCTTCCCCGGGAGTTGCCTCAGTGCTGACTCCACCCCTGAGAAAGCCCGCCAAACAAAGACCCCCTCCCCAGAAATGCTCAAGACCACTCCCTCAGAGTATTTAAACTGCGCCTCCCTCCCCCCCCACCCCTCCCAGAACAAACACATGAGTTTCCTGTCTTCCTTCCCTGGTTCCTCTCTGGGGGGCTGGAAAGCCGTCTGGGAGCGTTGGTATCCATAAAACCTGGGCTTTTTCTAATTTGGTTTGATTTGATCTGATTTTGATTATTGCACTGGTGGAGAGGCTTATCAGGATGCAGAAACTTTACATAAATGTCTAAGAAAGTACACACATACACACTAGAAATCCAGAGCGCTGTCCACCCTCGGACTAGAAACCCAGAGCTCTGTCCACCCTCAGACTAGAAATCCAGAGCTCTGTCCACCTTCGGACTAGAAATCCAGAGCTATGGCTCAAAATCATCCTCCGGCTCCCTCTACGTCCAAGCAGGCATGTCTGCCTTCTGCTTTAGGGTATATTCTGCCTCTGCATGACAGCTATGTAAATCAAAGGCTCTGCTAACAAAGCCCAAACCAGCATCAACCTCTGACTTTACAGGTGAAGATGAAAGACGCAGCCAAGAGGTCCAGAACCTCGCCCCAGAACTCATCACTGTCAAAACCATCAGGAACCCAGAAATCAGAGCTCAGAAAACCCCAATCCAAAGCGCTAAATGCATCAAACTTCTGTCTAGCCCAGACCGCCCCCTCCCGGAAACTGTTCATCGATACATGCACATCCCTGACGCTCACCATGATCTCTCTCTGTTCTTCCAGATTCTTCAGAAAGTTGGAAAATTCCCGTAAGGAAGCATCTGAAAGGAGAAAGGCATGAGTTTGTGCTGGGCGTGAGGGAGGAAAGCAAACCAGACCTCCCGCCTTCCTTACCTATGCACCGCTCGTCGTCTGTCTCGGCGTCCCCAATGAACTCGAACTTGAAGTCTCTGAGCGAATGAGCAAACTTCCGCTGCGCTGCCGAAAGACCTGAAAGACAGGCACGGTGGTGAGAAGGGTTCCTGCTAGAAAGCCAAGGACTACCACCAACTGCATTTCTGTTAGGATTGGTAGAGCAAGTGAACTGTGCTCCACTCAGTATGAAAAAGCAGAACCTGCCTGTCATCTTCAGTTTGTCTCCTCCCACACCCTAGTAGGAGAGAATCCACCATACTCCACCCCTGCCCACTTCCCTGGAGCTGATCACTGCACATCGCCCGGCACTCGGGGCAGGATTGAGTCTTAGGTTCACAAGGTAATTAGTATACATCTGACAGCACTCATCAGGCCATGGGAAGATCTGGACAGCTAGCCGCATCCTCTGAATTGACACCACCGACACCACCACCACCACCACCACCATCACCACCACCATCACCACCATCACCACCACCATCACTACCACCACCATCACCACCACCATCACCACCACCACCACCATCATCACCACCACCAACACCACAACCACCACCATCACCACCATCACCACCACCCTACCACCATCATCACCAACATCAACACCACAACCACCACCACCATCACCACCACTACCACCTACTCCACCACCACCACCATCATCACCAACACCACACCCTCAACCACCACCACCACCACCACCACCACCATCATGCTACCACCACCACCAAAAAAAAGAGGAAGAAGATACCAGTCCAAGCAAACCAGAAGATTCAAAATAAAAATGTTCATTTAAAACAGCACTACAGAGGTAACTTAAAGACTAACAATAAATGGTCACATTTAAAAGATGATCATAATAACAGTAAAACTTTATAAATCTCCAGAGAGCTATAAGATGTCAGCTCCTTTTTCACTACAGGTCACTACAGCCAAGGAAGCTCCACGACTAATTATCCAACTCAAGTGCACAGCTCGATGGAGCACACATGCCTATGAATGAGGTTTTGGCGTGATTCCTCACATAGGAGACCTTGACTAATACCGGACTAATAATGCTGATTAAGCTACAACTCTGAAGCGGACAGAAAAGAAGCATATGACCACAAAATATAAGCAACTGCTTTAAAAACTGAACTTCTATTTTTAATTGGGCAAACATGAACACCACAAGAGGAAGTGAAAGATATTAAAGTGCAGCCACATGAAAAGGTGCTCCATCTTCATGGTCAGAAACCTAAAAACAAAAACCTCAAGACAGCTGATTCTCAAGACTGCCGAAAGTATATGGAGAAAGAAATCTCTCGCTGGCAAAACTGGCATAATTACTTTAGCAGTTTGACAATTTCAGGTAAATTTGATGAAATCCTACAACCCAGAAATTTTGGTAAATTTCCAAGAAAAAAAAAAAAAAACTCTTGCACGTGGATATTTGCAGATGTGCAGCAGAAACTCAGCAAGACTCATCCCTGTAAAAGGAGTTTGGAGTATCTGCGAGCAGCACCAAAACAACACAAAAACCAACCCCTGTAGCCATACAATGTGAAGTACAAAGAGCTAAACATAGAAAGAGGTGAAGCTCACACCTTAGAGAGAGAAGCGCTAACTCTAAAGTAGATGTGATGGAGGATTCCTCTTCTGCTTCATGCCATGCATTTCTTTTAAAGATTGGGGAACTGCAGCCCCACTTTGAACAACTCTGTGACAACACAGTGACCAGATGTGGTGGCCCACGGCTACAACTCCGGCGCTTGGGAGCTGGGGACGAGAGAACTGTGATGAGTTCACGTACACTGGTTTGCAGAGAAGCTGTCTCATAACCCCCCACAACCCCAACAAAGAGGAGCTGCACAATGCCAGTCGTATTTCTACGTATGCATTTAAACTGTCAAAAATGTTCCTTTGAATCTGAGCATGAATATATTAGCATATTTAAAGCTGTTTCCTCAATATCCAGATCACCACTGGAAAGAGCAAAGGTCTTCCACTTAAAGACAGCATGTGTAGGCAGAATTAAATGTTCTAGAATATTTTTTAAATAATGGTTTTGCAGCATTAATTCTCTAGATCCCTGTGCTATTTGCATAGCTAATCTGACATCATTCCTCCCACACAGAATGCCTTCCTTGTGCTTTTCTTTTAGGCTTTTCTTCCCTTTAACATAGTCACATTCTATTTTGACTGATCTCCTTCTAGTGCAGAGTTCACGTTTGTACCATTTAAACATGACCATATCAAAATCCACTTATTTTAATAATTACAAGTGTAACTGCTCCTCCATGGCTTACTACGTTTTAGCTTTCTGTTTTCTCTTTGAGCTGCCTTCCCTAATAACTTAGGGTTCTGTTGACATGAGACATTAATGCTCCTGAAAGCACCAATCTACTCCCGAGAGAATGGTGAGCACCGAAGACACTCCACTCAGTTTGTTTTCTTCTTGGCACCATTGGCCTTTGGGCAAGGAACTGCCCATACCTCCACCACTGACAAAGTATATGGTATCCAGACCGGATAAATAGGACACAAGAAAAAAGACTCCAAATCTTGCCAAGACAGGGTAAGATAGTTCTGAAAAATTTCCTGCCTCTGAAAATTGTTGGTTACACTAGGCCTTAGCCAAAGTTGGTTGTTTCAACACTGAAAATGAGACTTTAGGTGATTGTTCAGGTAGCTAACTGTCTCTGTCACATATTGCTCACTTTGGAAGCTGCTTGGTTGTAATTCCTGCCTGCTCAAGTAATATTATCTTCCTTCTCAGGCCTCTGATGGAATTGAAGATTATATAGTCTGTACTCTTACGATCTAGCCAAGACATTGCCTATACAAGACTTAGACTCTTTAGGACAGGATGTTTATTAAAACATTTAGCATACGTTCCTTGCTTAATATTGTTTATGCTGATTCTAATTCTAATTATACTTGATATTTGTTCCTAGTGTATAAAGTTTTGTATTGGGTTTGGAACTCTCTTATTTAAATAAAAGGGAGAGGAACTGTGGGAGCACATTCTGCTCTTTCAGCCAGCAGCATTTAAGATACCAGCCCACTTGGGCGTGGTCTCTTATAAATGCAGCTGTTAAACATGCGCTCACTTGCTTCCAGCTGCTAGACTGTTCCTGTTTGCACACAGGACTGTTATCTAGGACACTAATTTGTAAGTTTTCCCTTAAATAAATAACCCTTTATTATTCATAATTCTGAACTGGTGTGGGATTATTTTGTGACTTCTGCTTTCAGCAGGGCTCATGCATACTACACTACCTCTACTGAAGGCCAGGGCTCATGCATACTGCACCCACCTCTACTGAAGGCCAGGGCTCATGCATACTGCACCCACCTCTACTGAGGACATGTTACACTTATATATGTTTCCAAACCATTTCTAATTTCAGATATATGCTTCTTTTCCAAACAACAGAAAGTGGTTTCAGTTTAGTAAATTTAATGTAGTCCATCAAAAGCTTTTTTTTTTCTAACAACATCACACATGAAACTCAACCAGTTTCCAGTGACTACATGCAAAGTTCAGCTCCATTCCTCTGCGAGGGAAGGACAGTCAGGAGGCCATTGGGAAAAAAGCTTCCATTACTGACACAGGCTGAGGGCAGACTTCTATGTATTACTTCTTTTACTTCTTATAATGAGTTGGCAGGTTGGTACTGATATGAGGGAGTGTATTAAGATTCACAGACAGATAACATTTTTGGGCTGCTCGGAGTATCTCAGACATCCTCACAAGTCCCTTCCTGACACCGTTTTAGTGCCCAAGGCATGTCACATTATTCCCAGGTCCTCTGCCCAGAGTCCACCTCTGAGGCCACGCCGGGCACTGTGGCACTGCTGACAGTGAGGTGTTGTACTATCTTACAATGTTGCATAATTGGTGAATTGGTCTAAAAGGGTCAAGAGAACTTTTGAGGTTTTCTACAGAAAGCCCTGTAGTAAGCGTGACAATGAGATTTCCTCTTTGGGGATTTGAATATCTTCCTTCTTTTGCTTGTCAGATGACTCTAAAGCTTCCAGCAATAAAAGTGATGAAGGCAGACACCCTTGACTTGCTGCAGACCTAGAAAGCTGTCAGCATGTCCTGAGCACAGTGACAACTGTGGCCTGCTGTCTGTCTCATGTCAGGGTACATTCCTTCCTTCTACAGCTAATATCCAACATTGGGTTTTTTGTTTGTTTGGTTTTTGTTTTGGTTTGGGTTTGTTTTTGTAGTTGTTGTTGTTGTTGAGACAGGGATTCTCTGTGCAGCCCTGGCTGTCCTAGAACTCACTCTGTAGACCAGGCTGGCCTCAAACTCATAGGGATCCACCTGTCTCTGCCTCCTGAGTGCTGGGATTAAAGGTGTATGTCACCACCTGGCTCCAACATTGCTTCTACCATGAAATAATGTTGACTATTACCTAAAGAATTATAGTTTTGTTCTTCGCTGTATTGATCTAATATGTGTGTGTGTGTGTGTGTGTGTGTGTGTGTGTGTGTGTGTGTATTATATATATTGTATATGCTGAGTGATCGCTGTGATGAATTCCACTCGATCAGAGAGTGTGGCCCTTTGTAATATGCTGTAGACTGGGACTGGTAGTGCCGTGTTGAAACCTGGACATCTAGGTTGAAAGATACTATCCTACAGTTTTATTCTACCTTGAGTCTTATTTTAATCATGTTGTGTTTTCATGTATACATGTGTGAATGCAGGTGCACATGTGAGGCCAGAGCACGGCTCCTGTTGTCAGTTCTTGCCTGCTCCCTTGCAGGACGCAAAGCTCACACTCAGGTCGTCAGGACTGTGCACGGCACCTCAACACGCCCCCTCCCCCAGCCACTGCACTGCCCATCTCGTTCTTTGTGCCCTGGCCTAGTTTTTACATTAATGTCGACCATGTAGCGTACACTAAGAAGAATTCCTTCCTCTTGAATTTGCTGGAATAGCTAAAGAAGTGGTCTTCACTGTTTTTATAATGTTCAACAGAAATCAGCAGTAAAACTGCCTTGTTCTAGGACTCAATTTATTCATTTAATTTTAGAATCAAATATCACTCCTACCACCCAAGTTAGCCTAACACTCACAGTGATCCTCCTGCCTCAACTTCCTGACAGTGGGAATACAGGAATGGGTCGCCACACCAGCTCCTTGGTATTCACTCTGATGGATGGCTTCTAATTTCTGACTCAATCTTATGCTGCTCACGGTTTCCTATTTCCTGAAGCTGACAGCAGGAAGTGCCCATGTGTCCGAGCTGTTTGCTAACCGTGTCTGTCCAGGTTCCCCCTTCCTTGTTTCATCGTGATAGGTCCATGTGTCTAGGACTACTGTCCCTACTTCTCCTCCATTACCACAGTTGTTGGCACACATTTGTTCTTAACAGCTACTAAGAACCTTCCACAGCCCCAGCCTACAGCCTGGTGTGGGAAGCCCCTGGCCCCGCTCAGTGGCCTCCGCATGCCCCTGGTATTTTATAATGAGAAAAGTGACTCTTGACACCAGATCCATCCACTTCTCAACAACTTTCAGTTCACCATGGAGTAGCAAAGGCAAATGCCAGCTGGAGTTGACGTGACGCCCTGATCAGGCTCTCTCGGGCAACACTGACGTGGCAAGCGTGGCACTGGTCCTGAGACAACTGACTACCTAGTTAGAGTTTCTGCTGCTGTGGTAAACCACTGACCAAAAACAACTTGGGGAAGAAAGGCTTTCCAGTTCATCATGAAGGAGAGCCAGGACAGGAGCGCTGTGTACTGACTTGCTCTCCATGGTTGTTCGGCTGGCGTTTACATACAACAGAGGACCACCTACCCAGGGGCGGGATTGCCCACAGTGGCTCTGGCACCCCCTTGTCAATGAACAATCAAGAAATGACCCCAGATGTGCCCACAGGCCAAGATGATGGAGGAAATCCCTTAACTAAGGTTCTCTCTTGCCAACCTGAAGCTACCTAGACCTGACTAGCACATACCCCTAAAGCTCCCACAGTTTCCACCCCAACATCTGAAGTACCAGTGAGATGCTTGAAGAACTACGGCATGTTCTACCATCCTAAACCTGAAACTGAACCATGAGTAGAGCACGCCATTCTCAGTGTGCTGGCTAGTTTTATGTCAACTTGACACAGGTTCAGTCATCTGAGAGGAGGGAACATCAATTAAGAAATGTCCCCACATGATCATGCCGAAGGAGAGCCTGCAGGGCATTTTTATAATTAGTGGGGTGGGAGAAGGACCCATGGTGGGTGGGGCCACCCCTGAGCTGGTGGTCCTGGCTTCTGTAAGAAAGCGGGCTGAGCAAGCCTGGGAAAGCAAGCCAGTAAGCAGCTCCCCTCCAGGATCTCTGCATCAGCTCCTGCCTCCACGATCCTACCTGCCTGAGTTCCTGTCCTGACTTCTCCGGTGATGAACAATGGTCTGGAAGTGTAAGCCGAATCAGCCCTTTCTCCCCAGGTTGCCCTGTCTGTAGTGTTCATCACAGCACGGAGCAACCGGACACTCCGGAAAGAGCATAAATATCACAAATCATATTGGGGTCCAATGCCCTTTGTTAAGTAGAGGAACTGTATGAAGAAGCTTGCGTCTCTCGGCATATAGAGACCTAAACCACCAGACTGTGTAACAGTTTGCCTACCATGCACCTTCAAACCAGAACCCAAATTCACCAAAGTTTTATTTATAGACGAGTAGGGTGAAGAGTCTAAGAACTCAGTATTTTCATGCCAGATTCTTGCCAAGAAAATAATGCTGATGCTAATCCATGTAACTTGGATGTCAAACAAAATCGCTCTAGGACTGTGAATTGCCTTCAGACTTTCCCCATGTCCTCCCATTTGACAACACCAGCAGCACCACCACACATTAAGAGCACCGTGGCTTCTTTCTACAAGTCAAAAAGAAAGCAAATAACTCATCCTGCAAGCTAAAAGAAAACAGTGCAAAACACCCTCGTGAGCCCTGGAAGCATTCTTGAGCTAGTCTAGGCCTGAAGGCCACATTGAATGCTGTGCTAAGAGCAGTTCACGGGCCAACAGTATCTGGTAATACCAAATTAAAAGTGTTCCTGGCCTTAACTCTCCAAGTCTGAGCCATGTGGGTAATCTGTGAACTAGTTCCTTATTCACAGACCAAATCACACCTGGAATGATTGATTAGAAACGACACACTGATAGGGTAAAGGGACACTAGGCTGAACCTGAAAGTGAACATAAGTCCCAAAACAAATACATATACCTGAAGCTTTGAAATCTAATACACCACTTAGCAATCAACTACAAAATAATCTAACTATAAAAACTCTTTGGCTATCCCACTGTAAGGTCCACATTCGGAAGCACCATTAGTCCTCCCTAAGCCATGCACAATTCAGATGCACTGCACACATCCCACAGAAGCAAGGATCACTAAATGCAGAATACAGAGCCCCCACCACAACCAACTACTGCATGGGAAAAGCATGTTGGCAACGTCTACACCCACTGGCTTTGCAAATGTCAGAGAGCACAGGTCCTTCTGTTCAATAAAATCTCACTAAGGGTAAGCACACACGCAGACACACAAAGATAAGGCAGGTGATGTGTGTTTCCTATCACGGCTATCACAGAAGTGACCACAAGTGCAGCAGCTCTATCATCATTCAGTTCACGGAGGTCACGAACCCGTGCTCTGACGGCTGGAGAAGCAGTTGTGAGAGGCCCAACATCAGAGCACAACAGAGCTGTCTTCCCTCCGCAGGGTCTGGGGTCCCAGCTTCTAGAGAATACCCACATTCCTAGGCTCACAGACCACAGCCACCGACTGCCTCCTTCTGGTTTCTGTCAACACATCTTCTGTGGCTTTTTAGGACCCACCAGAACTCTATTCAGCCCAAGGACAATTCAGGATCATCTCCCCCTTCTCAGGGTCCATAACCGAGTCACATCTGCAAGGCTTTCCTTCAGTTTTCAGAGGGAGGCCCACTACCCTCTCCACAGGCCCTAACAATGGGCGGAGCTCCCCTGGGCACCCTGCATTTATCAACTCAGCTAACACAGGTCCTGCAGCATGTGCAACACACAACCGAGAGAGAAGACACAGTTTCGTCAACTTGCTCAAAATCACACAGCCCGAGAGAAGTGACAGAGATCAGAAAGGCTTCTCAGGTGGAGGGGGCTGAGAAACTTGCTCCACAAGTAGCCACCTCCCAGAGGGCCCTGATGAGGTCAGATGTTTGCCCAATCTGAAAACACCTGCCACATCTATACTTGACTATCCAAGGAACAAAGACATCTCTGGGTGACCAACTAACTCAATGTCACACACCCATTCTAGGGGAACTCTAACCAGGATTCAAGCCTGCTTTTCCTCAGGCATGTCAGAACTGTTTGTGGTTTTGGCATAAACTCTGGAGTAACAGAGCGGCAGGAGCAGGCTCTCCTGTGTGAAGAATACACGTCCCACAAAGAGCACACCCCAAAGACAGGCAGCTAAGGCCTTACACTCAAGTGTTTGCATGTATGCCTGAAAAACCAGTACGTGTTTGAGGGTAAAGAGCCACGATCAGACTTTGGAGGCGAATGCATGGGGCCAATTCATTCCCAGCCTACAGTTTAATTTCACAACATAAACAAGGATGGTTTATGACAGACCCACAAGCATTTATCATGGCACAACTGTTTGATGAAAATTAACTTTAGTTGGCAATTCTGGGGTAGTAACTAAATACAGGCTTCAAAAATGGTGGACCTACAGAATTATGTATTTGGCTCTTACTTTCATTAAAATTTCCACTTGACTCTCTCAGACGGCCTGGTTCCCTATCATACTTCTCATACAAGGATCTCACAAATGCCTGGCAGCGTTCGGGTTTTCAAGTCCAGGCCTAATGTAAAGGATTTGGGGTGGGAATTTGATCTTAAATGTAGTGAAACTACTTCATCATGGGAGAAATCAAAGCCGGCAAATGGAGGCAGTGTGGCTTATGAAGAGGAGAAAGGCATTCGATCACCCCAAATCATCGCTTGTGCATCAGAGGGGAGATCTGGGGAAAGACGCAAGCTTCGTCATTTACAGATTGACCTTTTTGGGGGGGTTGGGGGGTTGGGGAAGGGTCACTCTATGTAGTCCTGGCTGTCCTGGAAATCGCTATATAGACCCTACCAGCCTTGAACTCACAGAGATCCTCCTACCTCTTGGGTGCTGGATTAAAGGTGTGCGCCACCACGCTCTACCCAGACTTACCTTGTAGAAACTGAAAATGACTACTACGGCACAAGGGACAAATCAGTTCATGCCCCACATCCCGGTGGCCAGGAAACACAACCGAAGAGGAAGTATGGGTAGTGGATGTCCTCCTCTGACCTATAGGACACCTATAGGGCAGTACAGCCCACTTTCCAATGAGGCCTTCTTCCCTTGCTCAAGTCCCTCTGAAAACAGTCCTCTCCCAGACACATCCACAGGTGCACTTTCCTAATCTCCTGAGCACGTCTCAGTCCCCTCAAATTGATAATTAGGATCAACCATCACAACGAAGAAATTTTAACACAATTAGCTAGAAATTTCACACAGCATTCCCAAAGGGCTGGAGTATAATAACCACCTCATATTTCTTTTGCATTCCCTCTGGGCTACTCAAGTCAGTGGGCTGCACGGGTTTGTTCATCTGGTGCTCACCATACACAAACAGGTAAGTTCCTGCTTCATTTGACAAAGGAGGACAGGAGGGCACAGGCAAGGAACACTGTGCCAAATGGTAAAGTCAGGGACAGACGCTGGGACCAGCTACAATTCTTAACCCCATATTTTCATCTACCTGAGCATCAATGAACACAGTTCAGCCCACATTCAGCCACGAGACCCTTTTATTACATTGCCAGTATATAAAGTGTGTGTGAATATTCCAAATAAGGGGTAAGTAGAACAGCAAAAAGAAGGGAGCGTTTTTCCAAGGCTTAGGCTGAAGCCAAAGCCAGCAGGAAGAAGGAAGGAAGCAGAGCAAGGGTTGCGATGTGAGGACAGAGAAGAAGGCTGGAGACAGTGAGGTCCGTGCGGGCCTCCTCCAGGGCCAGGTCAGCATAAGCTCACAGACAGCAGCCAGCACAGCCGGTGGCACCTGAAGCCCACTAAAGGTGACGGCAATCCTGAAAATGAACGGTGTTGGGAGAGGAGTGCATCAAATAGACAAGGTGCCAGGAAAAAGCAATCCAAGCATGAAAAAGGCTATGGACGTTAAAATATTGTAGAAAGTGAGCCTAGAGCCCCCAAATCCTAGCCAGGGATCTTTTACATCCTCTCTTTATACGTTATAGTCTTTATTTCTAGATACTCCATACTGAGCATCAGAAGAAATGACAAGGGTGCGGGAAGGGAAGGGGAAGGGAGGAGAGTATGTACTGACAGCTACCACCTGACCAACAGGAGGCACAGCTGCAGGATGGAGTGGCCAGGCTCACAGACAGACTGCACCCCCCTACAGCTGAGACTGACTTCAGGTTACTTTATTGCTATGTGACTCATTTAGACCAAATTCTCTAGGGAGCAGGGACTCCATTACACAGTGACATCATGCTATAGTGTTACCGAAGGAATGGCCAGTAATTCCAACACAAATCTACCTTGACAAGACGGGAGGGAGGGAGGGAGGGAGGGAGGGAGGGAGGGAGGGAGGGAGGGAGGGAAAGAAGGATTTCCCCAGGCCTGGGTCCAGCACTTCTCAGCCAGACCTAACGTAGGACGTTAGGTCTACAGTTAGGAAATGTTGAAACCAACAAAAGATAACGCAGACTCCAAGAAGCTATTGAACTTTACAGAACACTGGTCAGGAAGATGAACCCAGAGCTGACTAAAGACCACATGAAAGCGTAGATGCAGACAGTAAACCAAGAAGCAAAAGGAGGTGACAGAATGCAGTGAGTGCCCTCTAATGTAAATCTCAAGGTCAGCAACTACCCTATTCAACTTGGCCACTTCTGTCCACAGGTCTAGAATACGACTCTGACCATAGAGTAGTACTGGCTGTTGTCACTGTAACGTGGGGGGGGGGGGGGGGCTGAGAGATGGGGCAGTGGTTAAGAGAGCTGCTGTTCTTCTAAAGGACCAGGGTTCAATTCCCAGCACCCACGTGGCTGCTCACAACCATTTGTAATTCTATTCCACGGTTATCAAGCACCCTCTCCTGACCATGAAAGACTCCAGAAACATAGACGGTGCACAAACATATATGCAGGCAAAATACCCATACACATAAGATAATAATTTTCAAATTTTTTAAAATAAGTAAATACAAATAAAAGTCAGGATCTGTTATGCAAGATGGCCCCAGGAAGACACTGGAGATTAATGTAGAGAAAACCAAAACCCTGAGCTCCTTCCTCAGAGAGCAGGTCCTTAAAGACCAGGGCCTAAGTTTAGGGCTAAGTCACACACAGCCTGCAAGCACTACCGATACCTCTTAGGAGCAATGACACAGTTGCACATGGGTTTGGGTTTGCACAAGCACACTCACCGGGCACCATCACCTCAGGTCCAACATGGTTTCAGACTAAGCTGCTCTCTCCTCTAACTGGGGGCTGCTCCCAGCCACTTGCACAATCTGCAGAAGTCAGAGCAAGTGTCACACCAGTTCTTTACAAGCTCACAAAACACAAAGGTGAGGCGTCTGATTGCAGCTTTTAGTGCATTCTTTACGAGGGTCTAGATCTGGAGATCAACTCAAGGAAGCTGGAATGGCAACTTGAGGGCTTTTCATGTCCGTAAAAAGGTGTCTCGTACAGCGTTTACAGAGAAGACACGCTAGCATGACAATTCATAGCATGAGTCTAAACTCTGGATCTCACGTACGTTTTATACATGTAAGTCTACTTGCTTTTAGGGAAGACCTCATCACAAAGCAACTTGGCCTAGAACACAGCACAGTGACAGAGGGTAGGTTTTGGGATAGCCTATGGCCCCTCATTAATATTACCAGCACCCAGCCACACACCTCTGAGTACATGATGTCCTTTTCGATCTTAATTTTTTCATTGACAACTTGAAGATAAAGATGGAGTTTCAAAAACAACTTGTAGGGAAGTAAAATAAAACAAAAATAAATCATGGATTACTAAATTATCCTGTCAGGCTAACAGAGAATGACAAGGGAAAAAAAAAAGTAGGAAGTAAAGACAGGAAACCAATTTAAGGTACAGAAAAAAGAACTGCATGCTAGCCGTTTCATAATAGCAGAATGGACAGCAATTCTGCAAGAAGCTACAGATGAAGTCATGGCCAGAGAGTTTAACTGTTAATTACCTGAAGAAAGGAAGTTGGAATGAAATGCAAACAACATTTTACAGGAGAACAAAGGAAGAAGTAAGCTGTGAAGGCGGCACACAAACAGAGTGGCAGAGACAGCAGACAGAGGAAGCAACATCAGGCAGAGTTCAAGACAGTTCATGATGCCTTAAAAATAATAATTAAAGGCGGTGTGCTGGCACATGCCTTTAATCTCAGCACTCAAGAGGCAGAGGCCCAGAAGGGTCTCTGTGAGTTCGAGGCCAGCCTGGTCCACAAAGCAAGTTCCAGGACAGCCAGGGCTGTTATACAGAGAAATCCTGTCTCAAAAAACAAACAAGGACACAGACACCACCTACACCAATTGAACCAAAAGAAACTTCATCCAGTGACTGATGGAAGCAGATGCAGAGATCCACAGCCAAGCACCAGGCTGAGCTCCAGGAGTCAAAGCAAAGGAAGGAGGGATTATATGAGTAAGGGGGATCAAGATTATAATGGGACAAACCATAGAGACAGCTGGCCTGAACTCGGGAGCTCACGGACTCCAGACTGAAAGCCGGAAGCCTGCATGGGACCAAACTAGGCCCTCGGCATGTGGAAGACAGTTGTGTAGCCTGATTTATTTGTGGGTCCCCTAGCAGTGGGACCAGGATCTATCCTTGGTGCACAAGCTGGCATTTTGGAGCCCATTCCATATGGTGGGATGCCTTGCTGAACCTTGATGCAGGGTGAGGGGCTTGGTCCTCCTCAACTGAATGTGCCAGGCTTTGCTGACTCCCCATGGGAAGCCTTACCCTTTCTGAGTAGCTGGGGGTGGGATGGGGGAAAGGGAGCGGGAGGAGGGGAGAAAGGGGGAACCTTAAATAAATAAAAATGAATAAAAAAATCAAAAGAAGGAAAATAATAAAATAATAATAATAAAACACTATTTTTAGAATGTGAGCATGGTAAGAAAGCTTTCTCTGGTAAATCAGTAACGAGCGTTAGATTCCTCCCCCCTCCTGCACTGTGAGGCTGGCTCCCATTGCCATCTCAGCTGTTGGCACAGCACCAACCCCACTGTAATAGAGCATGCGTTTGTAAGTGTGAAAATGACAGACAGCTGTCATCTTTACAATAAGGAAAACAACTTCATTACCTAAAAACACATAGAATTCAAAGTTATGAACCAAACGAGAGAGCATTAGAGGGAAAGCACTTAAAGGGTATTTTATATCAAACCCACAAATATAGATAGTGCATTACAAATCATCCGTGCCAAGACATTCCAGTATACATTCTGTATCTTGTAACTATTCCAACTATTTTTCTGTCCAAAATTTGATTTTAAAAAGTATCTGATTCTTGAATTGCCATTTCTTTATGTAACACATTCTCAACCAGTTTAATCATCACAATTTTATTACCTAATAAAATGAATCATACTATTTTTCTTTTCTATGATTATCAATTCACAATTCTAAATTATGATAAACTATTATACTAGGTACTTTATTCAAAAAAAATTTTAAAAACTTCTCCAGCCAGGGGTGGTAGCACTTGGAACAGAGGCAGGCAGAGCTTTGTGCGTTCAGCCTGGTCTAAGCAGGAAGTTCCAGACCAGCCAGGGCTACACAGTTAGTCCCTATCTCAAAAGGAGAGAGAAGGGTAGGGAAGGAAGGAAGAAGGGAGGGAGAGAAGGGGGAAGGGACAGAGGGAGGGAGCGAGGGAGGGAAGGGGCCGAGAGGGAGAAAGAGAGTTCTTAGAATCTACCAGCTTTCCTCAATCTTCTTGTCAGAAATGAGGGGGGCTCCCATGGAAAGCAAATTAATCACACAGTAATGCCAGCCGTCAAACCCACACCTCAAGTCCCAGCTCATCATATTTCAGTCTCCAAGTCTCACCCTCAACATGTGGCAAAGATGCTTCTTTCCTCTGTAGTGTGGCATTCATTCACAGTCCTCAATCTGTGAGAGGCTTGGGAACTGACAGCTTTGCAGGAGAGCACCAGGTGGGAAGGGAAGGAGGGGTTGTGATCCACTCCCTGTGCTGACATTAGGTCAAAAGGACCCTGTGTGTAAATGGGGACTGCTCATTTGTTTCCCGGCCACCCAGACCCAAATAATCCCACAGAAACTACAATAATTACAACACTGCTCAGCCAGTCACTCAGACATATTTCTAGCTAGCTCTTACATCTTAAATTAACCCATTTCTATTAATCTGTGTACCACCAGGAGGCTGTGGCCTGCCAGTATGGTACCAACATCTGTCTCCTTTGGCAGCTACATGCATCTCCTAATTCTGCCTTCTTTCTCCCAGAATTCAGTTTAGTTTTCCCTGAATAGCTCTATTCTGCTCTGCCATAAGCCAAAGCAGAGTCTTCATAACAAAATATATTCACAGCACACAGAGGGAAATCCAGCTTCAGCTGTGGGATGTCTTTCTGTGTGCTGTGAACATGTGTTTCTCTCATTGGTTGCAATAAAGCTTCTTTGGCCTATGTCAAGAAAGAACAGAGCCAAGAGGGAAATCCAAGCAGAGATACAGGAGAAAAAGGGGCAGAGTCTGAGAGACACCACCCAATCACCCAAGGAACAACATGCCAGCAGACTGGTAATGTGGCAATACTTAGATGAATAAAAATGGGTAAATTTAAATGTAAGAGCTAACTAGTAATAAGCCTGAGCCATCGGTCAAACATTTCTAATTAATACTAAGCCTCTGAAAAAGAATTTAGAAAACATCTTTACTTTTCTTCATATCTATTTTTGTCTTTATCATACCTTTCATTGAATATATATGTCTGTATATGTCTATATAAATAATGCTTAAGTTTTCCACAATGAGCGATGAATTTTCCTGCAGTAATCTTTGAAGTTTCCAGGAAAAAGATGGGGCCCCATTATAACAACTTCACCCGGTTAATATGATGTCAATCATGATACTGATAGTGCTACTACAACACCTGTTTTGGGTACCAGCTGCACAAGACGGTTCCGACTCGGTTAGCTGAAATAGTGCACATCTTTACAACATTCTGACCAGACCTCCACAAAATACTCAGAGACTATTTGTAATCTTACCAGATATTAATCTTGAAATTTAACCATCATTTTACTTTCACAGGATCCCCTAGAAATTCTAGAACGTCACCCCATGACAGCTGGAAGTAATTCTAGAGGACAACGTCCCCTCTCCCAGCAAAGTTTGTCCTCTGGTTAGGGACATCATTTAGGGGTTGATTATAATTGAGTTGAGGGTTGGGAGAGGAATTTTATAAGCTCCAGCATTTAATGGGTCTGGAGAAAGCTCCGCAGTTAAGAATGCTTGCTCTGTAATCATAGGAAACTGAGCCCAGACCCACATAACAAGCTGAGTATCACCACAAATGCCTGTATCACCAGAATCAAGGGCCCCAGTGATAGCGGGAGGGTCACTGGTTTCCGTATAGCTGAGCCACATGCAGTTCCCTGTCTTGAAAGAATAGAAGGAAAGTGACACAGAGCAGCACTCTGAATTCCTCTGGCCTTATAAGGACCCACACATAGAGACAGGCAGCAGGCAGTCTCTCTCTCTCTCTCTCTCTCTCTCTCTCTCTCTCTCTCTCTCTCTCTCTCTCTCTCTCTCTAACATCTAGGACTGAATAAGGAGGGGCAAGATGCACAGACTTTCTTTTTCTGCAACCCCTCTCCTCCCCCTCCCCAAGCCCTATAAATTGCAGGAAATGTGAGGCAACAAAGGAGAGTTCTGAACAGCAATCAGAACACAAAGGTGTGGACCAGAGCAGCAGCCACCGTGCAGCACAGCACAGCGCAGCACAGCAAGCCTGCCCAGCTCTATTTCCCACCCCAACAGCAGGAGGAGATCCAAGGCAGGTTTACTTCTAGCCTATCTCGATCTCAAGCTCCCCTGGCAACATCAGACCAAGTTCTATACTGTCCAAAGAGGAACAGATCTGAACCCCACAAATCCTGAGCAACTCAAGTTCAACGTGCCTGCAATGGACCAGGCAGACCTAAGGAGCTGGTGGAGCCACAATACATAGCTTGACCTAGGAAACCTCCTTGGTGCCATGGACCTAACTGAAGCGCATTTACTTTGCTCAAAAATATGAGGAAAAGTACGAGATGCTACCAGAGATCCCGTATCACCTCAGTAATGACTCACAAGCTACCCCCCAGGCTAGTCCAGGCAAGGGATCCTGCCACAGGCAGTGAAGTCCCTGAGTCCCAACAGGCATGACGCCACCTTTCCCTACTGAGAAACAGATTCATCATCCAGTCTAGGGAAATTCCCTCAGCCCTCACAGCCAGTCCAGCAGGAAGCAATGAGACCAGAGCCCCAGGGACAGCTAGCTGATCAGTCAAACTAAAGTATTTTCGCAAAGGCTCCCGCAAAATTGAACCACCATTGGAGACACCGCCCACAAATCAGGATTTGTGAAGTAAAGTAAACTAAGCTATTGCCTGCTATAACTCAAAATTTGCACAGCTCCCTGGTTATCTTAATAGGCAGTGTGACCAGGATACAACTGAAAATCGACCATCAGAAGAACCAGGAGGGCCACCACCAGAAGGGGAAAGCAGATACTAGTCCTGGAGAAAATCTAAAATACTGTAAAGCAGCCATCACAACATGGCTTCAACAATCAAATACAGAGAGTCTATTGCAGTAAGTAGGGGGGGAAAACTATCAGCAAAGAAGTAGAACAGACTCAGAAGGGCTACAGGTGGCTCCGGGGCTGAACATACACTGATCTTGCAGGGGGCCTGAGTTTTCAAGAGCTGAAAGAAATAATGAACATAAATTCTATATCCAGCCAAACTATCCTTTGAGAGCACTGGACAGACAGACACTTTCAGAAGAGGGAAAAATAGAAATGCTGCTACCAGAATTAGAAAAAGAATTTCATATTTCAGTAAAATTTTCTACAAAGATGATCTCTTACTAAATAGACATGACACATACAAATGCTTAAATTGGCTTTGATAATAAACAACACAGAGAAGAGCTGCCGAAAGGTTGGTCCATCATGAGAAAAATACAAAGAAAAATACATGCGCGAGTATGTGTGTGTATGCGCACACACACACACACACACACACACACACACACACACACTAGCATGAGGGGGAAAGATAGACTAAGACGGATACTGTACGACCGAGGAGATACAGCAGATTCTTGCTGGGATATCATAAATATCAGAAATCTAACAATGATAGTTGCTTTGTGCCTCCAAAGATGAAGGCAAGCCTTATTTATTAAAATAAAATACCACTACATTTCACTGTTTTGTCTAAAATACTAAGAAAAACTATATAGAATTAATACAATAACTATATACAATATACAGGCAATAAATACATCAACAATGTCTAGCCCATTTGCATTTGACAATACAAAGAAAATACTCCATATCTATCCTATCTTGTTGAGTCCAAAGTCTTGTACCTTGTACTTTCTTTTCTTCTAATGGTGTGATGTCCTAATTTGTTTTCTACTGTTATGATAAAGACCATGACCAAAAGCAAGCTGGGGAGGAAGAGATTTATTCCAGCTGACTGCTGTGGTCTATCATCAAGGGAATTCAGGAAAGACTCGAGGCAGGAACTCTGAGAGATGAAGTGAAGCAGGAACCATGGAGGAATGCTGCTTATTGGCTTCTTCCTCCCAGCTTAACCATACTGCCTTCTTTTCAATCCCAGTGATCAACTGGATCAGGGCAGCACTGCCAACAGCGGGTTGGACCCTCCCCACAGCAGTCAATCAAAACCTGCCCTACAGATTTGCCTAGAGAACAATCTAATAGATGCATTTTCTCAACTGAAGTCCTCTCTTCCCAAATGACCCTGACTTGTGTCAGGTTGAAAAAAAAAAACCCTAATCAGGACATATGACAAACTGGAAACTCAGAGTAAAGAGGGTAATGGAAGTTTTTTGGTTTGGGGGGTTTTGGTGTTTCTTGTTTTGGTTTGGATTGGGGGTGGGGGGGCTTCTCTGTGTAGCCATGGCTGTCCTGGACCTCACTCTGTAGACCAGCCCAGCCTCCAGCTCACAGAGATCCACCTGTCTCTGGCTACTGAGTGGTGTGAATAAGCAGAGTGCCATTACTGCCAGCCTCCAATTCAGGCACTCATCCTGTCCCTCTCAGTTAAGAACTCAGAACCCCACAGTATGCCAGACTCTAGGCTCAATGCTGAAAACACAAAGATGTCTGCCACTGTCCATTCCCCACACTCGAGAAGACAATGAAAGAAAAAAGGGAAGACACCAGAAAGACATTGCAGAGCACAATCCTGTAAGACATAAACTATGCAGCATGAGGGGAGAAACAATAAGGCGTGCAAACTTGGAATGGTAAAATGATGTAACTAACTATGGTGTTAGAGCTCAAACCTCATGTCTCCAAAAAGACTCGGGTAATGAAGGCTTGGTCACAAAGGCAGCAATGTTCAGATCCGGGGTCTCTGGATATTAACAGATCATGAGCACTCTAAATTCATCGATGGATCAATACATGGGTTCATCTGTACTCTGATGGACTATCTATCAGAAGAGGATGTTGTAAGGCCGGGCGGCAGTGGCGCACGCCTTTAATCCCAGCACTCGGGAGGCAGGGGCAGGCGGATCTCTGTGAGTTCGAGGCCAGCCTGGTCTACAAGAGCTAGTTCCAGGACAGGCTCCAAAGCCACAGAGAAACCCTGTCTCGAAAAATTAAAAAAAAAAATAAAATAAAATAAAAGAGGATGTTGTAGACAGAGACCAGCTCGCTTGGACATTCAACAAGCGTCCAGCTCTTTCCATAAACATTGACAGCCTCCAGCAGCACACACCATAGGTTCACGCCAACCCTTGCCACCTCGCCACACCGACTGGTATTACCACTTTACCCACCAAAACCAAAATGTTTACTAAAGACGAGCACACACCTAAACTTAAGACAATCACACACCTAAACTTAAGTATTCATTGGTAAGAAATTTTACACTGCTTATGGGACTATAAATTAGTGTGGTGGGGGAGAAAGGGGGAAGTAGGAAAAGGAATCAGGTCAAAATACCTTATTGAAGCCGGGCGGTGGTGGCACACGCCTTTAATCCCAGCACTCGGGAGGCAGAGGCAGGCAGATCTCTGAGTTTGAGGCCAGCCTGATCTACAAGAGCTAGTTCCAGGACAGGCTCTAGAAACTACAGGGAAACCCTGTCTCGAAAAACCAAAAAAAAAAAAAAAAAAAAAAAAAAATACCTTATTGAGCAGGCCCTGGCCTAAGTAATATGAGAGGCCATACTGATTGTGGCCAGCAATATTTGTGTGTGGGGGTGTGTGTGTGGGGGGGTGTGGGGGTGTGTGTGTGTGTGAGAGAGAGAGAGAGAGAGAGAGAGAGAGAGAGAAAGAGAGAGAGAGACTAAATATACGTATATTTATATATTAAAGTTCAAGGAGTAGGTCAATGGTTCCATGGTTTAAGGTACCCGCCACACAAGCCCGAGGACCTGAGCTTGGCCCCCAGAACTCATGTAAAGCTGAACACTGTAGCACACGTCTGTAATTCCAGGGCTCCTACAGCAAAATGGGAGGCAGAGACAAGACAACGCCTCAGAAGGTCAAAGGCCAGCTAGCCTGGTATATTAAACATCGAGATACCTCATCTCAGATGAGGTCAAGGGTGCAGAACGGCACCTCAGGCTGTCCTCTCATCTCTTCAGGTGTGATGTGGCACATGAACACCTGCTCTCACATGCAAGCACGTGGACACATGCTCAGAGTCCTTCAAAGGAATGTTCATAAAATACCTTCTCCTTAGACAGCTCAGAGTTGCCCAACAGTTAGCTGACAGAGCAGTGCTAACATGGGAGAATGGTACACACCAGTGAAAATCAATGGGACAACTGGGTTCATCACACTATCAGTGGGCAACGAGAAGCACAAGGCCAGGGTGACAAAGGCTGAGAAGGGATAGCAGAGACTAACAACCCAAAACCCACGTCAGAGTGGAAGAAAGAACCAAGTCCATAGATTGATTTTTTAGCTTCCACCCAAGTACCGCAGCAAGGGTATCACACATATACACAGTAATTTATCCAGAAAAATAAAGAAATGCAAGGCCTAAGTAAGAACTGGCTCATTTACATGGCACCCTAGCCTGTACATGGGAAGATTGCCAAACAGATACCCAAGTCGCTACTGTCTTTACGTCTAGATGGCATCTGTCCCTCATCCATTCCTGGAGGAGCTCCCAGAAAACCCAGAGCTAATCAATGTATTTCTGAGACGTGGAAGGCATTCAGGGCAGCACAGCCACATGGCAAACACAAAGCCCTCTATCAGAGACAAAACCTGCACTCATCAAATTCAAACACCTACGAGCTGCCAAGACTGGCTTACACACTGCACATACATGACTGGAGGTGAGAGTAGGCAAAGTCAAAAACTAAAAAGCCGAAGTCCAGGCTTGGCTCTAGGAGTGGTGACCTGTTTCCAAAATGAGGCACTCCATCTCTCAGAGAGCTAAAGTGTAGGCCAAGGCCCTTGCTGCTTCTCTCTTTCAGTGACAAAACAGTAATAACAATAATGAGTGTGACACAAGAGTAAAGCTCTTCAGTTCAGATAGTTATGAAGTCATAGTTAAGTCTGCTTAGACTGCTGAGCCTCCCACTGTGCCCCAGTTACAAAAATAATAGAACAAACAACGTAAGAAGGAACCAGCCATAAACAAGGGAAACATCTGGTGGAGCAACCCCACATGTGCGGTCACAGGACTCAGATAACCTAGTCTACTCCTTCAGTGAGGCTGTGTAAACAGCTCTATGCACAACTCACCTGTCTATCTTAGATCTTTGCACCCCAAGGCCTTCTGTGGAATAGCAACAGCCCGTCCATTAGCTCCAACAGCCTCAGGTAAAAGTAGCTTGATGACATATTTCTGCTTTAAAAGATCGGAAAGAAACATCTACAGAATCAGACATTAGCACCTTTAGTATTTATTGACTTCAGTGTGGTTTATTCCTCCCATGTAAGCTACTCTGCCTCTGGAAATACAACTCACAGAGAAGCAGTGGCTCAGCTGAGGGGATATATTTACACACACACACACACACAGAAACACTCAAATATAAAGCAGTTTATATGGGGGAAATTATTTGAGCTGGAAAAAGATCTATTATATGCTGGTGCACAGAAATAATCATGCTGGTAAGTTTTTTGTTGTTTGTTTAGTATTTAACAAGTGTAGGTCATTTCTGCGTCACACACATAACATAAAATAATTTTGTAAATTAACTGGGGTAAAGAAACTACAATTAAGACATTAAATTTTTTTAAGTAAGATCCAAAAACCACAGAGAATCAAACAAGGAATAATAAAAAGCCAAGGCAGTGTATGTTACTGACATATGAGGTTTTGCTGAGTTCACTCCAGTTCAATGTATTAGAAACGTAAGGAAAGAATGAGCAAGGACCAAGGTCCTGGTCCTCCGTCAGGAATCACTGCGGACGCTGGTCTCTGTCCTGAGTCACTCCACAGTGGACGTTATAGACAGACAAGTCAGAGGGAGGCAGGGCCTGGGGAGGGAGGCAGGGCCTGGGGAGAGAGCTCAGTCAGTTAGTACCCCCACACAAGATGAGAGTCTGAACTCTGGTCCCCATGATACAAAGAAAGGGTGGACACAGCCTGCACATCTGTGACCCATATAGGGAAGGAGGGGAAAGGGGCACAGTGGGCAGAGACAGCACAGCAATTAAGAGCTCGAGCTGCTCTTGCAGAGGACCAAGTTTCAGTTGCTGGAAGCCAGCAACCACATGGTTCGTAACTATCCAATCCATAATTTCAGCTCCAGGGACCTGATGCCATTTTCTGAACTCCAAAGACAACAGGTATGGATGTGATATGCATATATACATGCAAGTCAAACATTGAGACACATAAAATAATAAAATCTGCACGCAGGCATGGATGGACACACACACACACACACACGACTGAAAGGCCAATGTATATGTGAAAAGATAATTTCTGCTGCTCACAGTCAAATTTTACACTCAAGTCAGAACAGTAAGCTATTACCTCACTCCCAGCAACTGTCCAGACTCCAGACATTTACCATTACGGGTAAGAGAAGCGCATCAGTGACGTCACACATCACAGACCGCTGCTCTGTGGGGATGGAGTAAAACTGAGAGAGACTTTGGAGTGCACAGCTGCACGTCTCCAGAGAGCTCACACGGGTTTCAGCAGCTACGTGGACACACCCACAGGAGTCCTGTGAATCCTAGTGGAAACTGTAAACATCCTAAAAGTCTTCACAGGCAAACACACTCTCAAATAATCATGCAATGAAATGAAATACATGAATTTAAAATACCCAAGTGATAAATGAAAATGAGACAATTTCTAAAACACGGCTTTTTTTCTCTTACAATATAGTTTGCGCTCATGTTCATAAAGTTTTAAAACATTTATGTTTCTTACAAATTTGTGTGTGACAAACATACAAAAATATGCACAGCAATGCTACACCCCAAATCTAGGATAACAGCTCCTTCTCTGAGAAAGGAAGAGAAGGGATGTTCAGAGGTCTTCAGTCTAGGGCGATGCTTATTTTCACACATGTCCTTTACATATTTAGATCTGTACAGACTTGGGAATTCACTATAATACTCTCTATACAAGTTGTAAAATGTCCCATCTAAAGAAAATAAAAGAATTAATGCAACTTGACTCAAAACTTACTCAAAAGAGGATTAAAAGAAAGTTGCTAGCGTGTGGCTTTAGCGCTAGCGAGCAAATGTGGGCTCCACAGCCCCACTCACAATACATGCCCACGGATTTGCGTAGAGAACTGGACGAGCAGTGAGGAGATCCACTCACTAATCCATTCATCTCCATGTAGTCTCAAATATGCATCGTCACGGGTTTACATGTCTGTACACATATTTATCAATGACACAGCAGGTCGACTCTTCAACAGAGAATAAACTGCGCTGGACTTTCCGTTGTTGTTCAGACAGGCTCCTGGCTTTGTGGGCCGTGCTGGCCTCAGCCTGCTAAGTTCTTTGAGTACAAGCATATGTAACCACACATGACTAGACAGCTTTTAAAAACAGCGTTATGAGATGTTATGGGCTAAATGTCTTTGTTCCTACAAAGTTCCTAAATTGAAGTCCTAAACACACACGGCAGCCCCCATGGGATGGTATTGGGGGGGAGGGGGATGGAGACTGTGGGAGGGGCTAGAGTCAATGACGCCATGAAAGGGGAGGAGCGGCACCACAGTAATGGAATTGGTGCCCTTATCCAGGGAACAGGGATGGCTCCCACCCCAAACCCAGTATATTAGGGCTGCTGACCTCGACTTTCCCAGCCTGTTGTTTTTGTGGCATGCCCCACTCAGTCTGTGACTGCAGCGCCCTGATCTGACTAAGACAACGGGATTGGAACAGAGCTTCTGTTGATAAACACCACGTCTTTCTGAAGTGCTAGGACGAGCTCCTCACATGAGCAGCAGCGCACGCCTCTAATCCCAGCACTGCAGACTCACTCAAGGGACTAGCCTCGGCCTCAGGAAAACCCAAGAAACAAGGAAGAGCGCCCTTCCTGGCTGTCTAATATACCATTTGATACCTGTCCCCTGGGCAAGTGTCACTGTTTTAGGAGTCTGACTTATAATGTACTTAGGAACGTCTCCAACGGGAAAGGAACCTAAAGGGCTGAGTTCTGACGTCATCTATGTGGCCCTACACTATCTGCCGGTTCATCTGCCTAAACCATAACAGAAAACAGGAGCCTGGTCCAGGGAGCCAAGACCTCTTCCTGTTTCTGAATAAGACACCACATTCACCAGGAGTAGACACATCTCACTTAAAATACATGGAAAGTATGGCCAGGTGGTACTCAAATGCATAAAAAAATCACATTCACAAAAGCTGCTTAGAAAATTATACCATGATAAATTTAAGATGGCAGTTCTACCAATTTCTGCTCTTCTGGGGGCTAACCCTCAGCAGGGGGGCCACCTCCAAACAGCAGTGTGAGTCCTGAAGTCCTGCAGTTGGGTCAGGATAATGCCATCAGCTGCGGAAAGCAGCTAAGGACTTACGCCCTCACTGTCCTGTATTAAAGGACAGTATAAGCCTGACCTAGGATTGTCCCATGTGCGGGACTGTCGAGACGTAGAGATTCAGTCAATAAGGGACCATAAGTCTCCCAAGCATGCGAAATCACCTGTCTTCCCTGACACCATATGAACAGATCACAGTACTAATAATTATAACCCACAATAAGCACCTCAGAGCGCATTTTCCCACTTGTACCAAAACATTCGCTGAGATGGTATTTTATTTATTAGCTGTGGCTCAGATTATACACACAGAACACTCCCGAGTGTACACAGAGTGAAGGAGCAGGCACAAAGAGTGAAGGGCGGGTCTACCCTTTGTGGCTCCATGAGGTTTGCACACACCAGCACCAGCAGCATTCTGTATGCTTTTGCGTGGTTTGGGGTACTAGTCTTCAAAGTGCTGAATTTAAGACCAAAACAAAACAAAACAAAAAAAGAAAGAAAGAAAAAAGAAGCCGGGCGGCGGTGGCGCACGCCTTTAATCCCAGCACTCGGGAGGCAGAGGCAGGCGGATCTCTGTGAGTTCGAGACCAGCCTGGTCTACAAGAGCTAGCTCCAGGATAGGCTCCAAAGCTACAGAGAAACCCTGTCTCGAAAAACCAAAAAAAAAAAAAAAAAAAAAAAAAAAGAAGAAGAAGAAGAAAGCACTGGTTTGAGATCTTAGAGGTATTTCAGATTCATGGAGACAGAAGCATGTTAAACAGCCAGGAAACTGAATAAATTCTCATGAAGTTTTAAGGAAGGGAACTATTGGGTTTAAATTGACTCCCACTTAAACTTGCCTGAGCCCTTTATTTCAGACCCTGTAAAAGGCAGGCTCTTCTTCACGCCCATCCTAAAGCACAGCTCCTGTGCCCTCAGAGGTCTGCACTTCACAGGGTCCCAAGGACAAGGCTGTGCTTCCCAGAAGGAAGTGTGGTCATTCCTTCTACTATTATCAGTGTGCCTGTTATCAGAGCAGTTAAGGCAGTCACTCACTGGCTCCCTAGGTGTACACAAGGTGACAAGATTTAATGGTCAATGGTCATGGGGCCAGGAGGCCCCGGTGAGTAAGAAGAAAATGCTCCTAAGAGTTGATCCCAGTGAAGCAAGGAGGAAGTCTGGCCATGAAACCCTTCAGACAAAATGCCCCAAGGGGTGGTACTGAGGTGAGACCAAAATGAGATTTACCTCATTCCAAATCCACCCACCAAACTACTGCTAGATTAGCCTTCTGGTTCCAACAGCCAGGGTGCATCCACGCTTAGTGAGCACAGCCCCAATTCCTTAGCTGGTATTCACTGCGCCCCACCCCCACCCTCGCCTGCCACTGGCTCTGCTCCCGCCCCACCCACTTCCATCACTCCACCCTTGCCAAAGAATGATCCCTGTTTACCTCCTTGAGCTCTGGCTCCTCCCTCTGCAGATGTTTTACTCTGGAGGTTTTCAGTGCTGAAAGTACTCCTTAATCCTGTTTACAGCCATGTTTACTCACGGAAACATGAAGTGTCTCTGAGGAAACCAGTTAGCAAAAAGAAAAAACCTTCAGTAGTGCTCCCCGCCCCCAAGGGGCTCCACCAGGTCTTGCAGCCTCAAACACCTCTCTCAACTCCAGAACTCTGTTAGAGCCTAGTTTGCTCACCTCCTGGCTACTGGTTAAAGAGGTTAGTCTAGTGAGCAGAACATTAAACTTTCCGGGCATCAGAATCAACGCTCCAAGCCCTTCTGGACATAGAAAGAGTGCTCAATATCAAAGGGGTGACTTACAATATAGCCAGAGCTGCCAAGAACTCAAGCCAAGCAGCAAGTGTGCACAGCACTGAGTCCAAGAAGGTCAGGAGTGTGACCTTAGTGGGGACAGCATCAGAATAGGGAGAGCCGAAAGCAGACACCGGAGGCCACAAAGAGAGGGAGACAATCAGACGTGGACTGTCTCTATATGCAGCAGACTGACTTTGAACTGGTGACCATCCAACCGCAGCCTCTCAACTCCAGTGCAGGCACAGGCTCAGCACCACCAGATCAGCACCACCAGGATCAATCTTGGTTTTTGTTTTTTGAAATGTAGCGCTCTTTAGTATGGCTGAAACTGACACTCAGTCCTCAAATACTTGTGCCTTGGCCAGAGTGCAGCTAGGACTCAGGAGTACATGATGAAATCTGGCCTAAAATACTCCACCCTTTTCCCTACTGCTGTTTCATGGCATGTCCCCACTCCTGCTCCCAGAGACTGGACAGTAAGTATCCTGATTCAGAGAAGAAAGAATAACCGAAAAGAGGAAGAAGAAATCCTTCCCCACTGCCACAACCCAGCTGGTTCCCAGGTCCTTTGGAGTAGGCCGCTGTGGATGTGATGTGAATGCTAGTGTTTCCACACTCAGAGAAAACAATGTAACAATCAGTGAAGCTAGCTGGCCTCTTCTCCAGCTAACACCGTGCACAGCGGTTATCTGGTGGAAGGAAGCTGCTGGCATGCTCCCTGGCTCTGTACCTGGCTCTGGCCCAGGGGTCTCTCTGCCCTACTTTGAACAGGGAAAACAAGAACAAAAGCTCTCAAATGATTCACCCCTGGAAATTCTTGCCAATAAATATGGACAAACTAACCTTAAATTTCTTTCTTCTAGGATTTATTTTATGTGTTTTAAGTGTTTTGTTCATATGTACATCTGTGTACCACCTATGCGCCTGGTGCCCACGAAGAGGGAATCAGATCCCCTGGAACTGAAATGAGACACTTGTTGAGCCTCTACGTGGGTGCTGAAGATTGAACCTGGATTCTCTGCAAGAACAAGTACTCTAGCTACTGAGCAATCTCTCCCAGCCCATAACCTCAATTTTCTAAATTCCAGAAGACAAGTTTGTCCTGTAAAA
The DNA here is from genome assembly GCF_903992535.2 of Arvicola amphibius. Taxonomy (NCBI): domain Eukaryota; kingdom Metazoa; phylum Chordata; class Mammalia; order Rodentia; family Cricetidae; genus Arvicola; species Arvicola amphibius. The sequence goes on along the minus strand of NC_052061.1, from coordinate 22,255,536 downwards.
GGAGTTCATACAGTTTCTTCCTAGTAGCTAGACTTAATTTTCATTCATTGATAAATTGTGAAAAGAGGGAGTGGTTTGCCTAGCTAGAGGTTAAGGAAACAATCATCATTTAATTGTCACCTATGAGCCAAACCTTTGTGATGACGTCATGAGGCACAAACGTCTATGCATGAAATGCCAACCGCCTCTCCACACTGACCATCTACACACGAAATGATGGCTGTCCACGCTGAGCAAAGGCAGTAAATGATGACAGAAGGAAAATCAAAGTCTTATCCTCCTGGGGTGAACATTTTCATTTGTATTAAGGGGCGAGGAACCTCCTACAACTATGTTTGTGGGAAAGAAATTATATTTAGATGGCTTTTACTTCATGTATTGTTCCTTGGATGTTGTACACATGCAACCTTTTCAGGAATGGCCAAGGAGCACCTTAATCATAAACGCTCGGTTTACAATATTCCCATTCTGAAAGTTATATACCACTGACCCCAGCCTTTGAAAAACATTCGGGTGTTGGGTATGGCTTGGAAAGAGAGCACGTATCTCAGATGCTTGACGTCTTTGGTTCAGTCCTCAGCATCAACACATAGCAACAAAAGTCAACAGGAACTCTATTGGTATCTCATACCAAAGAGCAAAAGCTGCTAAACAAGGAAGGCAAAGGCCACACACTACCATCTACAAACAACAAAGAGGGAGACTGAGGTCTGTGATCTCATTGTTACATTATGTGATGCCTCAAAAGACATCAGCTCTGATGCCTCAATCTTATGACTTTACCCTAACAATTTGAGGACTCAAACAGGTCACGATCTTCTTTTCCTTTAGTCTGGTGCATTATTTCCAACTATCAGAAAAGGACTATCAATACACTATTATCTGGGGACCAACTACACTGTCTTACATAACAAATCTTCCGTTAGCCTTCCGTGTCTTTACATAACTGAAGAATGGGTGGGGGAAAAAAGGAATTCTCTAGACATGAATTTCCCAGAAGTCTCTTCTTTCTTGCTTGGAAACACTCTAACCCCTTGGAGCAGGTCATAACAAATTCTATCCTGGGCACCTCTGCCGGAGCAGGCATGCTGCAATCAGGTATCAGTGGTGAAGCCAGCAAACACACAGCTTTATGAGGTCCACCCAGTCATCTGACCCCAAGATTTACACACGGTTCTCCCACAGAAGATTTCGTGGTTTCAGTCCTTGTAAGAACTGTTTTTGCTGACAACCACTGCCACAATATTCTCTGAGTACTACTAGCCACAGAGCAGACACAAGAACATACTCCTGGAAATATGCATGTTTCATGCAGATGATAAAATCCATGGGCCACACACACAAAAAAAGAAAGCCACCAGAACTTCTCAGATGATGTCATGCCTCTGTGAAATCATAACAAAATCACACTCCTCCTGATCAGGATTACCACACCCGAAACTTGATCCTTTAACTATACTACAAGAGCATCACAAAGAACAGTCATTCAGAGCCAAATCTTTCTAAACCCACACCTGCCCAGCAAACTACAAACACACTTCCTAATCCAGTCACCTTGGACTTTTGCAGAGTACAGGGGAAGAGAGGGAGAGAGAGAGGGAGGGAGGGTGGGCGGGCAGGCGGGCGGGCGGGCAGCACTGGAAGGCCTGGCTTCAGCATCTTAGCTCTCTGCACTTAAAAGTTGCAAAGAAAAATTAAGCAAGGAAATCTACCATGTGCATCAAAAATGCTATCACTAACAGCCAGGCTTCTGCCTCGGAAATTACATTTAAAACAGACACCTAGAATTTTGGCAATATGTGTGAGGAACCATATAAATCTGACCTAGTTTTCTAAGAACTTGGCTTCCACTTTTGCTCTCATTTATGAGGAGATGGCTTATAGGAAATCTAGAGTAGTAATTTTATGCCAATTGGTTAAGAAATCTCTGGTATACCCAGAAGATGAAACAGAAGCGATTAATAATTTAGTAAAATAGCTGACTTATCAAATTCATCCTGAAGGCAGAAGAAATGATCACAGTAGAAATACAGACGAGCTCTGAGCAAGCACTCACGTTGTAGACGTCACTCGCTGTCCCTAACACACACACTCAAACACCCCCAGTACGCAAGGAGAGCCCACGTCATGTCCACTATGAGTAGTAGCCCAGGGTGGACAAAAACTAAGCACTGGTGAATCAGGAGACTCCAGAGTCCACAGCCTGGGCTGTCGAGACGGCTCCACAGGGAAAACGTCTGTTACAACCTGAGCCTGAGCCTGGAAAGGATGGAGAGAACAGACTCCACACAGATCCCCACATATGCACTGTGGCGTGCACAGATCTATACACATTCACTGTGCACGCTTGTGAGTACGCACATGCGAACACGCACACACATGTACACACGCAAAGAACAATAATAAATTAAATGAGAACTTTCAAAAAGAGGTTAAGACTAGCATAGGCTATAATTGCAAAACCCTGCTTTTAAGAAAATGTGGTGTGGTGCCGCATCGCATCCTAGCACTGGGAGGCAGAGGCAGGGGATCTCTGAGTTCAAGGCCAGCCTGGTCTACAGGGTGAGTTCCAGGACAGGCTCCAAAGCTACAGAGAAACCTTGTCTCAAAAACAACAAACAAAACAAAACAAAAAAACAAGGTTAGAGACGTGAGTAGAGTTCCCACCTGGTTCTAGGCCCAAAGATGGCCAACAACTGTCCCCAAAGTCTTGTGGGAACAGAGTCTAATCTAAGACGGAAGCACTCCCTCTGTTCCTGTCTGTCCTTCAGAATTCCCTAAGGTGGGAGAGGAAGGGCTGACCCCATACACAACCCATGCGGCTGTGCCTGCCTCTTCAGACTCCACAGCACCATCGCCACCCCACCGTGGGACTCCCTCAGAGGGACCCTCAGCAGCAGCACTCTTGGGGGCATCAGCCAATTTCTGTCTTCTGTGATGTTCCTCCGTGGCTGCTGCCAGCCACAAGAGGCTGACCTGTCACAACTTCAGGTACTGCTTTCTCTGTGAAGGACACAGTGCCTTCCCCATCTCTGGTCCCTCTCTACAGATCTTGTGGGGAGATGAGCATTTCCAACCTCCTCCCTCCAGAAGTTGATCCAAGTGTGTTTGTGATAAGCTTACACTCCATCAGATCAGACCTCTCTTCCCCTTGGTCCTTCCTTGCCAGATTCCTTTCTCCCAGGACAGAAATGGAGACACCTGGCCACTAAATAATTTCTCACCTAATCTTCCTGTTAAATTGCTGAAGAATCCCACAAAGGATCCACTGCACTCCCCAATGGACTTGGAGCCACAGAAAGGATTGAGTGAAATAAATGTCAATGTTATAGAATAGATGTAGCTTATAGGAATAGATGTAGCTTATAGGTAGTTCACACAAGCCCCTCCCTCCTTGGTGTCAGGGACTGAACGTGAGGCCTCCTTACACATGCTAAATACATACTTTATCAACAAGTTTTAGCTTTCAGCCTTATAATTATGCTCCAAATTGTCTGAATGATCATGCATCACTTTGAATGAAAGGAAAGAATCTAAGTGTTATCTATGACCATTCGTTACAAAATGATTACAAAATGTTAAGGAGGACAGGACACGGTGGCAATATATTGCAACCCTATCACCTAGAGGTACAGTACTAAAAGTCTAAGCAACTTATACCAACATTATCTCACTCTTAGTTAAGCAAGACTGCAGGGGTTTAGGAATCTAGGGAATTACCATGAAATGACTAGTACTGTTTTAAATACATACACCTATGTCCTGCCATTTAAACTACAGGATAACAGGAGACTAAATTAGGAAAAACAAGATTACAATGTTCAGACTCATGTAAAGCTCAGACGTTCAAAGCAATTAAAAGGCTGAGCATAGTAGTTGCCTTTAATCCCAGCACTTGCCTGGTCAACCCAGTGCGGTCCAGGCTAACGCAGAACTGTACAATGAGACTCAGTCCAGGGGTGGGGTGTCTGTAATGGTAAAAATAAAATGCTGCAAGTTCCCAAGTGGCTGCAGCGGAGAACGGGCCATGAGACCATGCGGCAGGTGCAGGTCCCCGAGCCAGTCCCAGGCAGGAGCAGAGCAGTGGGCCACGAGGGGCTGCAGTGGGCCACAAGGGAAAAAAGATGGATGGGCACGCCACAAGACCACCCCGCAGTTCTCCGAAGGTGGCTGGTTCCAGGCAGGAAGCCACGCAGTGGGCGAAAGACAGAGACATGGATAGGCACACCATGCAAAGTGAGGTTGAATATTTATTTAGTGGGTTATGGAGGGGAAGGGGAGAAGGGAGGAGGGGGGAGGGGAGGAAAGGAGGGAGAGAGGGAGGGAGGAAGAGAGAGGGAGGGAGGGAGGGAGAGAGAGAGAGAGAGAGAGAGAGAGAGAGAGAGACAGAGACAGAGACAGAGAGAGACCCCCCCCAAGGGAGGGAGAGGAGAAATGAGGAGAGACAGATGCTGCCTATTCAAGAGGGAGATGGAAAAGGAAAAACTCGGGCTAAAGGGAATGGGTGTGGCTTGTCTCTTAAAGAGACAGAGCAGACCATTACAGTGTCTATTAAAATTTTTAAGGGCACCTTTAATCCCAGCATAGGGAGGCACAGGCAGGCAGATCTGTGTGTTTGGGGCCAGCCTGGTCTACAGAGTGAGTTCCAGGACAGTTACACAGAAAAAACCCTGTCTCGAAATCCCATTCCACCACACTGTAGCCCCAAAATTTAAAGGCATAAAAAATTACACGGAGCTTTGTTTACAATACAGTATACACAATAACTTCAGAAGAAAAGTACTTGAATTTGGTCTAACAACTGAGTTCTTCTCCAAGAACAGTTTCTGTTCCACAGGATCACTGACTCCAGGCTACAATGAAGGAAACGGAGCGCCTGGACAGTTCCTCTTCCCATGGCAGCATCCAGTCCCAACACGAGCCACCACAGGTACAGCCACACCTCTTTCCTACGGTGTGTTAGCATTCCAGTCCAGGCTTCCTGCTTCCCGTGGTGGACTTCGTGGATTCCTGCTACCTGTGAAGGGGTGTGTGGATTCCTACTACCCATGGTGGAGTGCGTGGATTCCTGCTACCCATGGTGGAGTGCGTGGATTCCTGCTACCCATGGTGGAGTGCGTGGATTCCTGCTACCCATGGTGGAGTGCGTGGATTCCTGCTACCCATGATGGAGTACATGGATTCCTGCTACCCACCCACAATGGAGTGCGTGGATTCCTGCTACCCACGATGGAGGACGTGGATTCCTGCTACCCGTGATGGGGTGCGTGGATTCCTGCTACCTGTGGTGGAGTGCGTGGATTCCTGCTACCCATGGTGGAGTGTTCAGTCCTGGGGCTTGTCTGTGCTTACACAACAGGGTAACAAAGAACACATGTGTATGGTGACCCCAGACTGGGGTATCCTGGCTAGCCGCTGTCACACCAACCCTGCTCTGGTCTTCAGTGTCTAAGGGTAGCCCCTAGACCAGCAGCATTCACATCAGCAGGAAACTTGCTAGAAATGTGCTAGGGGTTAGCAGAGGTTCTGAGACAGGAAGACAAGAATGTCTGTCCTGCAGATGAGCTTCAGGGCTGAGAGAGCTCGCACTTCCTCTTCTACCTCCCTGTTCAAAGAGCACCCCTCCCTCCAGCTAATTATTCCCTGCCCGCCCTTCAAAGAGCAGAGGAACATTCCCTTCCTTTCCAGAAAACCTCCCCCAGATCTCTAAATGGTCCCCATCATCTTCTAGACTCTGCCTGAACTAATTCCCAGTTCCACACAGTTGACAATAATTAAAATAACAATGGAGCAAGATGGCAATACTAAGTGCCCTTAGGGTAAGGATTACAATACAGATCCATATTTAGGCAAAAAAGAGAGGCAGCAATGAGCCTGGAATTAAAGAATACTCTGAGGCTACATCCCAGGCAGCAAAATTTTCAATTAGACATGGCCTGTGAATAGTTCCTGGGGAAAGCAAGAAAAGCAACAAGTACAATGAATTTTCCATTCCTCTACAGCAGGGGTTCGCAGCCTCTCACAGGGGTCGCGTGAGAACATTGGAAAACACAGATGTTTACATTATGATTCATAACAGTAGCAAAATTATAGTTACAAAGCAATGATAAAAATAATTTTATGGTTGGGGGGATCATCACAACATGAGGAACTGCATTACAGGGGACCACAGAGCTAGAGTTTGAATCCTGACTGCCACAGACTGAACAGCTACAACCAGCGCAACATCGCAACATCTTATTGTTCTCTCTCTCTCTCTCTCTCTCTCTCTCTCTCTCTCTCTCTCTCTCTCTCTCTCTCTCTCTCCCCCCCCCCCTCTCTCGTTTTGGTTTTCCCAGATAGATTTGCTCTGTGCAGCCCTGGCTGTCCTGGAAGTTGCTTTGTAGACCAGGCTGGACTCGAACTCACAGAGACCCACCTACCTCTGCCTTCCAAGTGCTGAGATTAAAGGTTTGTGCCACCAAAACCTGGTTCTTCTCTTTCTAAGACAAGGAAGCTTTACATTGTCACCAACATGGGCCTAGCATTCTTGGATGCATCAGGCTGGCCTTGAACTCAACTCTTTCTTAAGATCCTGCTTCAGCTCCAGAGAGGCAGGATTATATGTGTGAGTTTTTTCTTCAGGGACTCACTACGTTAACTCTTGCTGGCCTCAAACTTACAGAGATCTGTTGCGTCTGTGCCCTGAGTGCTGGGCCACTATGACAGAGAAAGCAGCTTTTGACTAGCGTTTTCATGACAAGCTCTTGGCAGGCTGTTGGGGAGCAGCCCAAGTCAAAGCAGATCTCCACTGATTAGGTCAACACGGTAGCACATGAGAAACAGCAAGCATGTTTTCCAGAATTCCAGCTATACTACTATACTATACCAGACAATAAAGGACAAAAAGAACTTACTGTCAATCAAAATTGATGACATCTACCACATGACAAACAATGCACAACACTCGCTCTCTTCATGCCAAGTAAGGAAATGGATTCGATTAGCTGGCTTTCCATTACTATAGCAAACTAGCAGGAAAACCAAGTTAAAAGATTTGCTTTGGCTGTTTCAGTCTGAGGTTGGACAAGTCCTCGCTCCTTGGTCCTGTGGAGGGACAAAGCACCATGGCAGAATGGTACGGGAGAATTGTCTGTATTCTGTCAATCATGTTTTAAATAAATGCTGATTGGCCAAGCAAGAAGTATAGGCTGGTCAACCAGACAGGAAGTGGAGGCAGGGCAATGAGAACAGAAGAATTCTGGGAAGAAGGAAGCTCATTCCACACTCCTGCTCAGACCACCGAAGAAGCAGCATGTGACCTGCCCAGCTGAGAAAGGTACGGAGCCATGTGGCTAACATAGATAAGAACAACAGGTTAATATAAGCTACAAGAGTTAGCAAGAAGCCTGAGCTAATGGGCCAATCAGTTTATAATTAATGCAGACTCTCTGTGTGATTTTGCTCTGGGACTAAATGGCTGGGGGACCGGGCGGGACAGAAACCCCAATGAGCAGGCAGCCGTGTTACAGCAGAAGAGAACAGAGCAGCGCTGTTGACCTCAGGGCGGCCTGAGGGCTCCACCTCCTCCAGTTTCTACCACCCCCACCGTCTATCTGCCACAAGTCCATCTACGGCTTAATCTATGGATGGGGATAATGACCCAACACTCTGAACACTGCTGCCCGGAAGCGAGCTCTAGATCAAGACTCTCTGGGGCAACTATTCACACCCACGCTATCACACCGAAACTACTGAAAATGCAGTTTTTGTAAATGCCTATGCCAGGGGCAAAGGATACAAGTCCACATATTTCAGGTCATTTTGCTCCTCTTGGGTCTCTGGAGGAACTCCAGGCCTTCTTCACTGCTGAGGGTCTTACCAGCCCCCAAATTCCTTTTCAAGATTTCAGCTTCTCAAGACTCTTCCTGGCATAGAGGAAACAAGCCTTGTTTTCAGAAAGCAGGTTTGCTAAAAACACAAATGACCACAAGAGCCAAGGCAAATAAGGCCATACACTATCGGAAGGAATTCAGGGCAGAGAACATCGCCCTGACACATCATAAGTCATCCTGCTAGTGAGAGAAACGGGTTGTTGGTGTGTGAAGGAGTTGCCAGGACAGCCCTGCCAATGTGATTGGCAGGCAGGCATCTGCCTGATAGAGGTTATATCTCTAAGCCTTTGGGTCAACGTAAGGACAAGTCTGAAATACATGCCATCCAGTCACCCAGTTCTTAATTCAACTGGCAAAGCAAGAGACCCAATTTCCTAATATTAAGGAGACATGAATACATAACCAAAACAAGTCTGGCACATCCACGGTCAGCAGTGTGACATCAGGACTGTGCACTTACACTCAGAAGGTGGCTAATCATGACAGCTCTAAGTGTATCACACAAACTCTGTGTCACGCCAAACCTTCGTCGGGTCACTGATGAATATAGCCAAACACAGAGACCCAGATGTCAATGTGACTGCAGTCTATAGGGACGAAGACAAGCCCCCGACCATAAAGAACACACACCAAACGTTCAGTCTGGTATCACTGCTCTTGGGGATCAGAACAACCCCAACATATGCTTTCAGCACCACGACAGCAAGAGTGGGTGTTTCGATAGAGTCTGTATCCCTGAGCTCCCCAAGACCTCATCACTCCCAATGTGGGGCGCCTACTTCCTACCAAACTAGCAGCTGCGGTGCAGCTCCAAGTTAGCTTAAATAAGCACAAGCAAGGGAGGAAAGGGTCTGAAAAGTCTCCCTTCCTCCATTTATCAAAGACTCCACAACATGGCTTCCCAGGCTGCAGGCTGTCTGGGAACACCACAAGGCATTCCTGAGAGGAGAAACAGGCCTCGTGCTGCAACAGAACAGCTGTAAGCATTCCGCCAATGACATCTGCACACGCAGCTTTCTCTGTGCAGTTCGCATATGGCCAGGGCACGCCTACAGACAGCAATGCACCCACAGCATATAAAGTGCTATGCAGAGACCGAAAGGTCAGGAAGAGGCAGCTCTCCATGATCAAAAGTATGAGAAATGGCCAAAAAGTTCTCCATCGGGAAACTGTGGAAACTGACATTCAGGGCCTAGATTCAAGTCTGAGTTTTGTGTCCAATACTTCTGTGTTCAATTAACTTTTGCGTACATCCGTTCCCTAATAAGTAAAAAGGGTATTGTAGCAGTAGTATAGACCTAATGATCCTATTACTCCGCAACACCCAACACACACTAAGCGTTCTATTAGGGTCAACAATGCCACAGCTTCAAGACTGGAGGTGCTTCATCTGACATGGTGTTTTACATCCATTCCCTGTATGCAGAGAGCAGAGACCCGTGTCCCACAAGGAGACTAGGGCTCACTGCTTGTCTGATTTGTAGCCTGGGAGTCACAAAGCCAGAATTTCAGTCCAGGCAGAGACCTGGAACTACAGTTAACCAATCTAGCCAATCAGGAGCTCCCGGTTCAGGGAGAGATCCTGCCTCAAAATCTAAGGTGGAGAGCTACTGAAAAAGAGAGCCACCATGAACCTCTAGCTCTGCAAACACACACACACACACACACACACACACACACACACACAATCCTCAAGGAGGAAACAACTGTGGCCACTCATTGGGGGCATATAGGTAAGTAAGGGGTATGTAAACAAGTACATGTTGTTGAGGTGCTCTCTAATGACCAAATGTTTATTGTCTCTGCTCTGTGCTAGCTGAGGAGAAAACACACACACACACACACACACACACACACGCGCGCACAAAACATCATGCGACTTTATACAATCTTCCCAAACAAGTTCTATGTCCTAGGTGGCCTCATGGCACAACACAAACAAAAGTTTGGGAATACGTAATGTGTAAGCAACAGAACGGAGAAAACTAGGAGGAAGTGAGTGCAGCCGTGATCTCAGAACCCCTCAAGTGAAGCTCATCCCAAAGCAGGCACAACCCCAGGCGTGTCCTCCTCCTACACACTTTTACAAGGAAGCCAAAGCCATCAAAGTACCCGGGCTGTCTAAAGCAAGGAACTTTGCATGCAGACTCCCCTGAGAGCTCTCGCTTTCCTAGCCTGGTGAACTTAAGATCTGAGCTGGAGAACCCAGGACAAATTAGGTCAGCTATGGTGAACAGGAATGGAGGATCAACTCAGTCGGACCGAAGAATTTACACCAAGATTATGAGAACAGGCTATACCAACACAGAACTACATTCCTGCCAGTTCCATCATCTGCCTTAGAGAGAGTAATTCATCTATTAGCCAAAGGTGGTTACCTCTAAATGCATATTCCCTCCATCTGGCAGCTAAGGCAACTGGACCCAGATAGGCCAGGATCTTGCCCAAGCTCACACAGCAGACAGCCAGCTGAGAGTCACCAAGACAGTATGGTTCTCAGGCCCACACTCTCAGCTGATACAAACTACCCAAGCAACTGCAAACCACGTTCCAGGCTGTGCTCTAGAGCTGACCAAGAACCAATCAATGTTAAAAAGAAAGCCACTCTAGCAAGGGCTTCACCAGCCCCACACTCCATCCACTTCTCAGAGCGGACCAGCGAGCTCACTCACAGCTCAGGTCAGAGGTAGGGAACAAACACAGAGCTCCTCCCTCTTTGCCCGGAAATACAAATACCAAGCTCCTACCTCCTCACCGGGAAGTACAAACACCACATGTGCGCTTCCCTCTTCCCCTAGAAGGACGGACACCGCGCCCTCTCTTCACGCAGGAAGATAGCCCATCATTCCACTTGAACTCCAGGCTTTTATTACTCAAGGCACATGCTTTTGTTTTGTTTTGTTTTGTTTTCTCCTTGGAAATCTGGACAAAGAGAAGGCTGAGAGGAGGCCTGAGGGTCTCTGAGTGAGTCTGTCAGCACATGGTCCCAACTGGGCCTGTCATCAGTTGGGCACAGCAGTTTCCTCACTATGAGCCAGTCCCACCCTCAGGGCAGCGTCCTGGTCCAAAGACGAATAAAGGCCCCAGGTTGGGCCTATTCCCAAAGCCTTCAGGATGGTCAATAAATAGGTTAGATTCTGAGCCAGACCTGGGAGGATGGGGTGGAAAAGGGCAGGATCAGCTGCCCAGGGATCCCAAAGAGGTCCTGAGGCCTGCCCTTCTCCAACAAGGAAGTAATAAATAGACCTTAACCTCAGGAACGGGTGTTGGAGCAGGGGATCCTTCCCCTCAGAGTTAGTAATTAAATCTCATGTTAAAAACAAACTAACCCTAACACCTACCAGCATCTACAAAATTCTACAGGAGAGGGCGAGGGGCTAGCCTGCCTGCGGGGTACACAGTACCCAGCCCTGCAGGGTACTGGAGCCCCTGGGGCTCCCTCTTCCCTAGGGGTGACTGATGGTGGCTTCTTCACTGAGTAAGGGGAGACTGGGACCCCCACCATCAAAAGTGGTTCTTCTTCCGAAATAATCTTCATAGGTCCTGAGAGTTGCCACGAAAATCGAGGTCCCAAATATGGAGGCACTTGGTAAGCTGAGTCCAGGTGGTGAAGTCTTCATCTTTCTCCATTCAGAAAAAGGCCACATAGGCACGGCCGGCCCTCTGTGTCTGCCAGGAAAGAGTCTTCACAAGGGTCCTTGCTGTGGTCCAAAACCTCGGCTTCACTGAGCAGCCTGTGAATTTCCACTTCAAAAGCTTCCTTGTTGACCTTGTGCTTCTTGAAGTAGGCCTCGTGGAAGTAGTCGTTCATGATGAAGCCCATGATGCCAAAGTGATAGGATCAGGAAATATCTGGGATGATGTACTCTCGGCCCCGGTGCTGTTCTGGCATTGGCATCCACATGTCCCTGGCCCACAGCTTTTCTGGAGTGGGCCACTTAGGCTCAAGCTCCTCCTTGTATAGATTTCCGAAGCACCCATCCCAATCCAGGCACATCAGTGCTGGATCCTCTGCCGCGTGTTCACACCCCTGGTCATTCCAAGCAGAGATGCAGTACAGGCTGTCACCTTCCTCCAGCAGGTGGATGGACTGGCTCAGGACACTGAAGAAACCCACAGCGATGTCCAGGTCCTCTTTCGGAACCATGGCAAACTTAGCCTCTGGAAACAGGCTGGAAGTGGCAGTGCGGCTGGCCTTATAGTGCTGAGACACACGAGCATTCCTGATGCTAACAGGAGTGTGCTGGCTGCCCTCAGACCAAACAGTGCCACCACATCCACATCTACTGTGGGGAGCCATCAATAAAAACCGCTATCATCTGCGGAGACACCCCTCAGGCTGAGAGCATTCTGTATGGGTAATTGGTTCCCTGCAATGACAGTCACAGGCACACTGAGGACCATAAGTCTGGGAGTGGTCAGGGCTGGGTCCTTGCAGCTGCACACACTCCCATAGCCCTCAACTTTGCGGCAGAAGTGCCTGCTGGGGCGGTTCAGTTCTGTGTCCAACCAGTGACATTTGGCTTCTTCAGCCAAGCTCAGGGGCACATCAGACTTTGGCAGGACCGGGTCACCCCAAGAGGAGAGGGCAGGAGACTTCAGGGTGTTTCTCGCCAAGTACAGGACCTCCTTTTCGTCCCACGAAGGCCCAAGTGTCCCTCCAGCCAAGGGCAGGGCCTGCCTGGCTTCCCAGGCTCCACAGCGAAGCCATCGCTGTATCTGTGAGGTGGAAGGAGCCTCATGCTTAACACTGCAGACCAACACACAGCCAGGTGCCACATATTGAGGAACAGTACTGTGGCCTCATCCTCATGAGGAGAATATGTGTCAAATACACGCTTTGCCATCACATGACCCATGGCCTGGCTGAGGACAATGACATGGATGCCTCGGCCCTGCTCTCGGGCCTCATCCTCTAGCACCGTGGTGCCGTCCACTGCCACACTGACTCTGCTTGTACGTGAGCACACTTCCACATCCAGGGCACGTCGGGGACTGCTGTTTCGGCGCCGAGGGAACTCCAAGTGTCCTAGGACCTCATCATAGTCTTGCTCTGGTTCCGGGTCTTCATTGGCTTTACTGATCGCTCTCCAAGTGTCTAGGATCAACTTGATGTGCACAATGACAGTCACCAGCAGGAAAAGCACAGCCCCTGTCTGACAGAATCTCTGCAGGGCAGGCTGGTTTGTCAGTTTGTATTTCCAGGTAAGATACCAGCTCGGTTTCTTCCTAGCCCCAAAGGAGTTGATGAGGGGACTAGGCTTCCAGTCATCCACACTGGATTATGGAGTCACCTCCGTCCCAATCAGCCCATGACTACAGGAACGGCTCAGGGGTCCTGGGCCCCACTTGGGCCCGCACAGCTCAGCCCCCAGCACCGCGGCCTCTGCCTCCTCCATCAGCACATGCTTTTTAATAGACTGTTTTCAGCTTCACCCAGGAAAACATGACTGTTTTGAATTCCTTATTTGGAAGATCACAGTAACCCTGGAAACCACATACCAGAAAATTACTGCCATGTCAGTTTGCTCCATCAGAATTTACAATGCAACATTTCAGCCCACAGGGACCTGAACAGCGGGACAACTTAACATTGCTCCCCAAGCCAGCCCTGGGCAGCTGGGATCTTACAACAGGAAGCCTGTCACTGGCCACTCTACTATGCAGGGGAACAGATCAAGCCTGGCCAAAAGCTGTTTCATTTAAAAAAAAAATCTTTTTCTTCCCAAGTCATGAACATACAGGACAGAGCAAAATTCAAACTTGCAATGAACTAGGCGGAATTATTGTGAAACTCTGTGAAGGTAGGGTAAGGAGTCTTTTGCACATCTATAATTATGGGTCCACATGCGTGTATACTTTCAACCTTTGTGTGTTTGGTGCTAGAAATCAAGCTCAGGGCCTCAACACCCACAAAACACACACTAGTCTGTGTAGTCCCCAGACTCATTGTCCTAACAGTTTCAATGAACCCTATCTTTCTATTTAATGACGAGGTCCCATGTAGCCAGACTGATCTCATTAAATAGCCTGAGAATGACCCTGAACTCCTGATCCTCCTGCCTCTACCTCCTGGGTGTTAGGATTATAGGCAAAAGCCATCACATCTGGTTTATGTGGTACTGGGGGCTGAAACCAGGGCTTCCTGCATGCTAACCAAGTCCCTTACCAACTAAGCTGTATACATATCTTATGCTGAAAAACATACCGCTTCCACTAACAGAGGGAAAGCAAAGGCAAAGACACTTGCCCAGATCTTGCACGTGATGCATTCTCTTTTTCCAACCACGCAATTACAAGGCAGGTCTGTCTCAGCCTTTCCTAGTCAATTAGACAAGAGTCGCACCTAACTGCCTCCACGTTGCTCTGGGATTACTAATCAGCTCCGCCCACCCAATGACTCAGAGTAAAATATTAAGAGATATGAACAGCTGCACTTATCCACCACCCCAAAATAGCTCTCAGGAAACCAAGCTCCATTTGGAAAACTGCATTTAGTAACCGTGCTCAACTGCAGAGAGCACTTGGGAAAGTTCTCCTAATTAATAAAGAAAAGGCCTGCAAAGGCTTTACAATATTTATAGAATACACATCCTCTCCTAGAAGTAACAAGTTAAATCATGCTGTGACCATTTACACCCTAGGCATTCATGCTGGTTTTTACTTGCAATCCTCAGAGTGATGAAGGGTTGCTAAAGCTTTGTTACCAACTGAGAAGAGCATTCCTAGAGGAGTTAGCATCAGCCACTCACCATGTAGTACATGTCTGCGCTCAGACAGGAAGTCCATAAGCCTGTTCCCATTTTTTTCCTTTCTGGCTGCTTCTACCATGCCCCCAACTTCTGATCTATACGTACAACTATGGTCTTAAAAAAAAAAACAGCCATAATAAAGGCAGAGCTAGAGAGATGGCTCAATCATTAAACTGCCCTCTGAACAAGTAGGAGGGCCAGAGTTCGGATCCCCAGAGCTCATGGAGACCCCAGGGATGGCAGCAAATCCTATAACCCCAGCACAACCAACCTGGCTAAAGTGGTAAGCCTTATCTCAAAATAATAAAGGTGAGCCTAATAAATAAATAAATGTGATTTTTAAGGGGAATGTTTGTCCCCTCAAAGGAAAGGTAGAGAGCAATCTACAAAGGACATCTGATGTCAACTTGAGGCCTCTATGTGCACCTGCACAGATCCATACTAACAGTACAACACACACCAAAAGAAAAAACAAACGGGATAAATAGCATATAGTATAACTCAGTGGTTAAAAAAGTTTAGCATGCTCAAAGATCTGGGTTCAGTGCTACCAAAAACAAAACCTAGTGACGGAAGGGAGAAATGCACAGCAGACCTAAGCAACACAAACTTTACAAAAATGCTGTAAACACAGCTCAGTGCTGGAATGTCTGCCTCTCACCATCAAGGTCCTGGGTTATAGAGACAGCCGCACATCAAAAGAAAACTAAACCAGATGGGTAGATGGGTGGATGGGTGGGTGGGTGGATGGGTGGGTGGGTGGATGGAATGTAGAAAGAGGATAGATAGATAGATAGATAGATAGATAGATAGATAGATAGATAGACAGATAGAGATGATAGACAGACACAGGTTGACTGATTGATTTAAACCATAAAATCTGGTGTCCTTTGGCAGATACATCCCACACCAGAAGAATCAAGGACAAGGGAAGTTGAAGGAAGCTGAAGGTCACTGCTATTCCTGGGGAGGGCTCCAGCATTCCCATAGGCTAAAGAAGAAACGAACCTGACCTATTTTCAAAAAGGAGAAGGGAAGGGAAGGGAGTAGAAGCATAAAACCTTACAGAAAAGACCCTTGACCTAGCCTTAAATTACTTATTAGTGGCACTGATGGAGTCAAGGGAAGTTGTAGAGAGGCATGTACAAGCCCACCAGCACCTACTGTACATACATGACAGCATACATGATGAAGGATGAAGAGCAGTGTCTCCTGACCGCCAGCAAGGAACCGGCTTGCACTAAGCACGCACTGAGTTCACATGCCAGGCCATTAACCATCACAGCAGCATAATGTCTGAGCATGTGTCAGTTTTCACTGTTCAATCATGTGCCTCAATGCATGCAATGATGGCAGGCTCAACTGGATGCAGAGGATGCAGCTCAGTGGGCATAGTGCATGAGCAGATATGAACCCTGGGCTCAAGTTCCAGCAGCACATAAGCCCGGTGTTACAGGACAAAACCCTGGTACTTAGGTGGAGGAAAGAAAACTAGTGAGCTACATGAGACCCTGACTCCAAAAACGAAGAGAGGAGGAGGGAGGGAGGGAGGGAGGGAGGGAGGGAGGGAGGGAGGGAGGGAGGGAGGGAGGGAGGGAGGGAGGGAAAAAAATCTCATGTTGAATTCCCAATCCCCTCCCCCTTCAATGTGGCCGTATTTGGACACAAGACTTTAAAGAGAAAAAGTGAAAATGTGTTCTTTAGAGGGGATGCTAATCTACCAAGGTGTCCTGGATATGATAAAAAGCAAGCCCAGACGTGGGTCCTCTTGCACTGCTCTCATAGATTTCCCTACTCTGGGTAACAAACATTTGTGTTCACAGCTCAGGAGGCTTGGAAGCCCATGGTCAAAGAGCAGGAAAGAGGGTGGAGCAAACAACAGAGCAGGAAAGGAGGTGGAGCCAACCAACAGAGCAGGAAAGGGGTGGAGCCAACCAACAGCAGGAAAGGGGGTGGAGCAAACAACAGAGTTCACCCTTTCACCAGGAGCCACTGCTACCCTCCATACTCCATCCTACTTAGAGGTACCCCTCTCAACAATGTCACACTGAAGTCACTTCAAATACACTGACCTGGGGGAGCACATCTAAAATATTACCCAAAGGCCCTTGTGACTGAAAGACCAGCCAGGCTGTTGGGAGTTGGTAACTCTAGTGGGGCCTATTGGGATCTTTGGATCATTCGGTATATGTCCTCCACGATGACTGTGGGATCATCACCTTGGCCTCTGTTTCCATCCCAGGCCTGGGACAGTTTATTCTGCTACCCCCACCATGACACACTGTGCCACCACAAGTCCAAAGCAATGAAACCAACTCATAATGGACTAAAGTCTTCAAAACACTGAGCCAAATGTATCTTTTCACTTCATAAGTTGATAGCGCAGGCATTTGTTACAGCAACAGAAAACTAGCACAGAGATTCTATAGATCTGCATCTGCAGAAGAGGAATCCCATACTTCCAACAATTGGACCTCAGATTCCTGGAGCCGAAGGGTGAGGCGATGAAGTTCTGCCAAGCCAATCTGGCGAGGGTGCTTTGCTTTGACTAATACAAGCGCTCCATGCCACAGCTCAGAGACAGTAATCTGAGCGAAGTAACAGAGCTGGCTATGGCGACTGGAATTGAATCCAGGCCAAAATATGAATAACTCTAGCCAATTTAAGTACTCCGCCTGGCATAAATTAAGTGCTCAATGAATACTGGCTATATTGTTTAATTATGCCATGTGACAGAGGTTAATCGCAGGACACAGTCATAACTAGTGCTATAAGATCACTGTGATAGAGGCTAGACCACCTATGTGCCGTGATAAACAAATACTACTGTATTGGCAATATGATAAACTGGAAATAAGCACAGAGCAAGAAATGGGTGTCCCTGACGGACCATTCATGCTGTAACCCAAATGACATGCGGCCGAGGCAGTGACAGCAAAGACGCAGAGGACTGGCGAGTACTGAGCACGCAATCTCAAATTCTTAGAGAAGCCAGCTCTAAAGCCGGGTGCCATGGTGCGTGCCTAAGGATCACTTGAACCCACGAGTTTGAGAGCAGCCTGAGCAACACGGCAGAGCCTGCCTGAGAATATGCACGGACAGCGTGTGAGATGAGGGTCAGAACCCGTTTTTCTTCTGCTTTGCTTGGGCCAGGCCCAATAGTGCAATGTGAAACATGTGCATAAAAGAATCATTTCTCAGTACACATTTTAATATTCATCACCCAAAAATGCCCTCCTTGAATCCACATTAGGAAAGCTGGCAGTCACCTAAGGCACTCCCAGCATGCTCTTGGCTCCAGCCACGGTCTCTCAGCCTGCAAACAGATGAGAACAGGTCCCTTGGTGACGTCCTACAGCTTCCTAACTGAAATGATAGGGGTGGGGAGCATTTTAGCAAACTAACAAAAACATGATCCCAAACTGATACCCAATTTCCAATCAATTAAAATGTATTAACTATGTGGCAGGAGAGCTGGCTAATAGACCATCACTACTGATGGCCCATGAGGACCTTGTGTGTCCCCAGGGCCATCACAGTAAATGTCAATCACACGGTGGAAAGGACCTGTCAGTCTTCCAACTGAAGGAAGACTGTGGCAGCAAACTGGACTTCACCACATGAATGGAGACAGTACTGGGGCACGGACTGGAAATGGAATCCCGATGCGCCATTCATTTGTAATATTTTGCATATGTTCGTTAACAACAGAGAAATATAGAACCTTAAATTTGCAATGACAAGCTATAATAGTTACTTCCCTCTCTTGCTTCTTCAGTACGTCCCTACAGATCAGAACTGTGTATGCTGAGCAACTGTCTCCCAGTGAAACAGATCAGGGCTTCCTTCAAATATCACCCCATTCTAAGCGCAATAAGGACACAACAGTTAGGATGCAAACAGTGGAGGAAAGGCTCAGCACTGGGCCCTGCTATGGCAGCGGACACCTTGGGTCCCAGCACCTGAGGGAAAGGCAGACCCATCTGAGTTGTGTTAGAGACCATGCTGGTCCACACAGTGAGTTCTAGACCAGCCACGGTAATGAAGTAAGACCCTGACTTCAAAAATTAAAAAATAGAAAAACCACAGGCCCAAGGAAATGGCTCTGTGTAAGAGCACTGGCTCAACAAACATGAGGCCTTGAGTTCAAGACCCCAGCGTTCATGTCACAGGAGTAGGGCAGGCCTATCCCAAGAGCTCACCAGTGCAGTGAAAGACCCGTCTAAGACAGTGAAGCGGAGTCCTAATACATGCAGTGTCCTGTTCTGGCTTCATGTGCATGCGTACGGCACCTCAAGACCCTGAACGCTGTCATCAAATCCATTCGGTGACTAAAGTTTCTATAACCCATTTCTATTCTAAGACAGCAACCATATTCTTTGGTTGCCTTCTGGGTGTTCTGCTTGTTTAGGTTGGGTTGTTTGTTTGTTTGTTTGTAGTCATTTTGTCATGTCCAGCCCCCACCCCTGATCCACAACCCCACCCCCAGCTGTGGACTCAAAGATGGACTTTTGCTCTCTACCACTGAGCTAAATCCCCAACCCTGTCAACATTCTCTGGAAAAACAGACAACTTGGCTGAAGAGGTTCCAGGATGAGGGGTGGGGGTGAAGATGCTGAAGCCTTAATTCTGAAAAGAGTCAAGCTCACTAGATAGAGCTCTTAAGGGCACTGCTCTGGGAAGGAAGGGCAACATCAATCCGGCAGCAGGCAGCGAACCAAGCTGGAGTTAATGGCGGTCTTCAGGATTTTTAGACAGTAAGGTGACCGGCTTTTGCTCAATAGGACACATGTTCTTCATCAGAATATGTATTATAAGAAAGCAACCTAAGGGTTGCCAGGCTTGGCTTCATGATCCCTATGTCTTGAAATGAGGAAGAAGAGAAGGTGGGAAAGGGCAGGGAGGGTTTGCAGAGGAGACCCCTGCACAGCTGCTCTAGGAAAGCAGCCTCAGAAATCTTAACTGCGTCTTCTGAACATTCCAGAGTTAGGACACAGGCCAGACAAACACAACTGTTTATTCAGGATTTGATGTATGACCAGAATCAATGAAATGTCTGAAAGTCATTCTGAAACAGCCAGTTTCTCAGGCCAGCAGTGTGAGGGAAGGGGCACTCCCTAGTACATTCACACCCTCCACTCTGGTGACTGTCTTTGTACCCTTCCTACACTGTTTACATTAGTCCTTGTCAGGACCAGAATGAAATACCCACAGCATGTTACCTTACCAAGGTTTATATAGCTCATGCTTTTGAAGACTGAAAGTCTAGGGTGGGCAGTCTAAGTGGGTTCAAAAGGGGACACGGGACCACTGCAAAGGAGCCAGAAAGCCTGGGTGTCACCCCCAGGCCCTGGCCAGGCGATACCCCAATGACTAAAGCCCCCGATTAGGCACCACTGCTCAAAGATCCAGTCCACATAGTAGGGCTAAGCCTCTAACACAAACTGTGGGGACAAACCTACACATGCAGCTCAGGATCTAACCCACCCGTCCTTTCTTGTCTCTCTGGTCCTCCTTTTCCGTGCTGTTTTGTTTTCAAATGTGCCTATTTCCTGGAAAAGACTCCAGTTGAACAAACACCACAGACAAGTTTTTATAAAAGATACATTTCTGCTTTCAAGTTCCTGGTCCCATCTTGCTGTCCTCAACGACTAGCTACTCTCTTAAACAGACTCACAGGCGGAGGTCAGCCCTTCCGCAGTGCTTTTAAAACATGACACTAAGTTCAAAAGGGGACTAAAGGTTTTGGGGGTTTTGTTCTTGTTGTTTTGGTTTTTTTTTTTTGCTGTTGTTTTGTTTTGTTTTTTGCTTTGGTTTTGTTGTTTGTTCATTGAGACAGGGTCTCTATTTTATATTGGCCTAGCTGTCCTTGAACTTGCTCTGTAGACCAGATCAGTCTCATAATCAGAGATTCTCCTGCCTCAGCATCCTGAGTGCTGGGATTAAAGATGTACGCCACCACACCCAGTTGTACTAAATTCTGACACAGAAGGACTACAGAATTTTTTCACGTGTGTTTGTTTTAAGACAGGGTTTCTCTGTGTAACCCTGGCTGTCCTAGAACTAGCTCTGTACGCTAGACTGGTTTCAAACTCACAGAGATCCACCTGCTTCTGCCTCCCGAGTGCTGGGATTAAAAGCCTGTGCCACAACCACCCGACTGTGGGCTTGTTTTTCATTTATTTAATGTGTGTATGTATGTGCAGCATATATGTGCCTGCTGCCTATGGAGACCAGAAAAGGGAAGAGGGCATCAGATCCCCAGGAATCAGAGTTGTGAACTGCCATGTGGGTACTGAGGACTGAGCACGGGTCCTCTGCAAAGGCAGCCAGTGCACTTAACTGCTGGGCCAACTCTCCAGTCTCCGCAGCCACAGATTCACTTCCAGCTCGTCAGCCAGAAGTGACACCAATGTTTACCCATCTTTGTCCTTTGGGAAGTAAAAGAATGTTTTGAGAAGAGAAGGCCTAGTTAAATAAACTTTAGAAACTGGTGGATTTAAACAGAGCTGAACAGATTTATTGCTGAGCTTGCTTTAATATAATCATTGCATGGTATGTGTCCAAAAATGCACAGAACATGCCTTGAATTGCACCTGACTCCAAATACTATTTGCATGCAACTTGCTCCTACAAACAGCAGCCTTCCCCAGGAGATACTGAGGACCACCGCACCACACAATATAATATGCTTTACTTCAAAAAGCTCACTGCAACACATACATCACATTGGATTCTGTGAGGGCTGGAAAAGGACGTAGCACACTGGGATGCACACATATAGCCCTGACTATAACTTGGAACACTTAAGGTGATGTTTAAAAAGCAGCAGGCTCGTTATGGTGGCTGGGTCTGGGGTTAGGACACCCCAGGCCATGAGGGTGTGTTTAGAGCAGTGTGACTGAGGGATGTGGCGTGAGTGGCCCGACTCTACAGGCTAAGAAACCAAAAGGACGAATGTCCAGAAAGCCAGAGGAACACCAGTGCTCAATTCTCTGCTTCTGACTGCGGAAACCATGCGACCAGCTGCCTCACACTCCCCATGCGCATGGCAGTGCCACTCTGAGGGACTGCGTCCCCTCAAACAGTGAGCCAAAATAAACCCTTAGGTTGGTGTTTGGTCACAGCCACAAGGAATACAGCATACACTGACATGTCTCCACTGACTGAAATGTGACAATACAGCATCATAGACCCCAGTCTGTCTACCCAAGGACCTGTCTGCAGTCCAGCAATGTTAAATGGCTTCACGGATCACAAAGTTCTTTAAAAGAAAGATGATATGTACTTGTGAAGTTATTAGATACACAAAGGGTTCCATAACCCAAAATCTATTTTAAAACATTCTCTATGGACCAGCATAAAAGTGAAAAAATAGCCTTGGCAATATAATCACATATAAAACATAATATTTCCTTGATGAATTTATTCTAATTTAGAGAGAAATAGCTCAAAAGCCACTATTAAGAAATGTGTGTCTATAGTCCCCTCCAAGAGGAAGACTGAGACAGGGGATCATGCCATTTGAACTCAAGAATTCAAGGCAGTCTGGGTAACACTGAGACCTTGGGTCAGAAACTAAAAGTATTCTTCAACGCAGAAAAGTTAAGAAAAAGAAACCCACTCACGTCCCAGATTCTATGGATTTTTTTCACATCTTTTGGTCCCCACATACATAGTTCAACATACTACAGCAGACCCACAGATCTGGAGAAGTACTTACTACGGTTTGGGTATAATATGTAGCCCAACATACTACAGCAGACCCATGACAGAACTGGAGAGGTACTACGGTTTGGGTATAATATGTCCCCTAGGGCCGATATGCTAAGTAAAGGTTTGTTCTCCAGCCTGTGGCATTCCACGAAGATGGCAGGAACTTTGAAACACAGGTCCCAGTGAAAGGAAGCCAAGTCCCTGGGACCCTGCCCTGAAGGGGACAGTAAGACACAGGCCCTTTCCTTTGTCTCCTAGAGGACACTGAACAGCTCCTTTGCCACTAGCCCTTCCGATTCTCTGCCTCCCCGCAGATCCAAAATCAACTGAGCCAACCTCAGAGAAAACAGTGAGCCAGAACAGACCACCTCCCCGCACCCTACACTGTTTCTCAAGTGCCCGCCACAGCAATAGGAAGTTGTTCATGAACACCCCAGGCCACCACTAGATTTCAAGGTCATTGTCTACCTAGCTGCTGTTCCCTTGGTTCACAGCCTACAGCACTTACTCCACAGCCTGGCTTCCCTCAAAACTGCCAAGCCTGCCTTCATCCTAAAGCCAAGGGGTCAGTTCAGGAGTCAGTTTCTGTGAGGTTTCGCAAATGATCCTAACAGAGTTTTGGGAGCTACTGTCACAACCGCGTCTCAGCATGTCCACTACTAAAAGATGACCTGTGTACGGCACTTATTTAGTCTGTGTTTAGAGGTATTTAGCTCAAAACTCTCTGTGCTGGCCACCCAGAAACAAAGCAGCCGCCCCGCTTGTATCAAGGGCCTCTGTGTTGTGTATGTATGTGTAACAAATCATTCTGATTTTACTGCTTCGTTTATGCCCTGTCAAAGTCTCATTCTGTAAAAACCTGTCCTAACTCCCAGCAGGTACAAGACTCTGATTAGTCACACCCCTACCTAGTCCACTGCCTTAAGAAAGGCAACAGAAGGATTCATCATTGTTGCTATCTTACCTTCCTTAACTTCTGCATCCGTGTCAAGTACAGAGTTCAACTGGCCTACTTTCTCTCCTCCTGGAGCCTTCTAGAGACCACTTCTAAATTTAGCACCAGCCAATGCAAATCTGAAGACCAGAGCTGAAGTCCAGAGGGAAAGGCAAACCCATACTCGAGTGAAAGATTTTCCAACTCCGCAATAAAAGCCTCCCTTCTATTCATGCTCCCATGAGAAGTACATCCAGTACCAAGTGTGGAACCAGAGGACCACTGAAACAATTCTGGATGCTCTGTGTTTGGCCTGAACACTGCTGCCCCACCCACCCTGAAGGTACCAGCAAAGAAACACAAAGTACGCCAAGAATTCACTATGCAGTAAAAAGATAATGTTAAACACGTTTAGGTCCAACGCACCTATGTTAAATATAGTTTCAAGGCATCGTAAGGACATTAAGGTGAACTTACAAAAACACCCGCTCAGCAAATGGTACCAGCAGCATCTCCTCCAGTCTTCGGTGGAGAGAGACTTCATAATAACACACGGCTGCAAAGAGGTAAAAGCACTGCCCACAGCACATACCACAGCAGGCCCAGGGGTGACCAAGGACGTCAGCCCCAGAGGAGAAAAGTCAGTTCACCTCATCTGACATACCAGCTAACTCCTAATTAGCCATTCCTCAGGAAATCAAATCAGCAGGTCAAAATCTCTTCTTAAAAACTACTTATTATACAAGAGATGGGATTTCAAGGCAAATAACTTCTGCAGAAGAGCTGTTGCTAGGCAGGGTGATCCACGCAGCTATGATCCCAGCACAGGAGTGGGAGGAGAGATAAGGAATTCAAGCTAACCTGGAGCTTCTGTGAGAGACCCAGTCAAAGAAATGGGGGAGGGAGATACGGTGTTATGGCGTGTCCCTCTTATGTGTATGTGACGTGCTGGGAGCTGGCTAGTAGTTCAGGGGTCCTGGAAACTTTAGGGTGTGATTCTTAGCTGGAGTAAGTCATGGGGTGGGTGGTTTCAGGCAGTGGCCTGGCCCCTCATGCTCCTGTACACCATGATGATCTGCCCAAGCAAGCAGTCATAACAGAACCCTCTAAAACTGTGGTTCTCAAGCCACCCTTTGGGAGCCCGATCACCCTCTCACAGCGCCACCTAAGACCACCAGAACAAATATGAACATTAGATTTGTAAGCATAGGAAATTACAGCTAGGAAGTGGAACAAACCAGTGTCATGGTGGGGTCAGCACAACATGAGGAGCCGTATTAAAGACTGCAGCGCCAGGAAGGCCTAGGGCCACTGCTCTAAAACCAGGAGCTGGGGGAGAGGAGGCTTTCCTGTTCAAGTTGATCTCTCGGCAACAGAGAGGGAACTGATGAGAGAATTCAGTATAAAGATGTGACCCTAGAAACAGCTCCACAGCAGACATGTGCGGACACACGCACCCTGCGTCCAGTTCTCAGTGTGTGCACACACAGATGCATCATGTGACCCTAGAAACACAGCTCCGTGGCAGGCGTGTGCTGACACACGCACCCTGCGTCTTACAGTTCTCAGTGTGTGCACACAGATGCATCATGTGACCCTAGAAACAGCTCCACGGCAGACATGTGCAGACACACGCACCCTGCATCCAGTTCTCAGTGTGTGCACAGAGATGCATCATGTGACCCTAGAAACACAGCTCCATGGGAGGCGTGTGATGACACACGCACTCTGCATCCAGTTCTCAGTGTGTATGCACACAGATGCATCATGTGACCCCAGAAGCATAGCTCCATGGGAGGCGTGAGGTGACACACGCACCCTATGTCCAGTTCTCAGTGTGCGCACACAGATGCATCATGTGACCCTAGAAACACAGCTCCATGGCAGGCGTGTGCTGACACACGCACCCTGCGTCCAGTTCTCAGTGTGTGCGCACACAGATACATGATATACAAGCTGAATTCAATTCCTCACCCAGCCAATTAAACTGTGAACATTTATCACTTTATTCAAGGTCTCTAGATCTTGAGGTCAACATCTGTGAAAATTCACGAGCTATCTGAA
Source organism: Arvicola amphibius (assembly GCF_903992535.2). Taxonomy (NCBI): domain Eukaryota; kingdom Metazoa; phylum Chordata; class Mammalia; order Rodentia; family Cricetidae; genus Arvicola; species Arvicola amphibius. The sequence goes on along the minus strand of NC_052061.1, from coordinate 22,230,196 downwards.
CAGAGCCTAAAATACCTCCCTCAACTGCTGGAAAATTCAAAGAAGCTACAAACACCCTGCAAGTGGTCAGCCACTCACGGCTCACTATCGTCCCCAACTGGAAGGGAAGATAGCTTGAAACTCAGAGAAGAATTAAAAGTCAGACTAACTCCAGCTATGCAACGGAGCTAGCTGACTGGTGAGCATGAGGAACATGACTGTTCTAAATGGAGATGTATCGTACATAGGAGATACACCCAGACTCACATATCTCACCTGAGGGAGAGGGGCACAAGGTGCCTGATCACTTTACACTGATCCCCACTGTGAACATGCTACTTTACCTTCTCCTTTCTCCGAATGATTACTAGGAAATATTTACTGCCACAGCTTGCTCTGTCTCTAATGGAAGCATGAGCTACGCTGTGAGGCACAGATCTGCTCTGCCTTTCAGGCTCGGTTTCCATCTGAAAAGCTTGAGGAAACTAGCTCTCAAGTTCTTAAAACTAACAGTCTCTAGGGGTAGTGGCACAAATTCAGAGGTCAAAGGGCAAATCTGTGGAACTGGTTTTGTCCACCACCTGTACATGGCTTCAGGGACCAAACACAGGTCCCCAGACTTGAGCGGCAAACACCTTACTCACTGAGCCGCCTCACCGGCTGCAGACACCAGCTCTGCAGCCCATCCTACAAACATCTTAGTACCGACCTACCACACACTCAACACTGTAATCGGTACCCATCTCAGGCTGACATTCCTAGAAAAACAGACGCTAACAGACATAAAACTCATTACACCAGGAGATACACACTAAGAGCTGCAACAGGCAGGCAAGGGAAGAGAGTGCAGGAACGGGGAGTGCCCTGAGCAGGCCACTGAAGCAGGAATGCTACACTCCCCCTATACATTATCACCATCAAAACAGCAGTTTCTTAGGGGATAAAAAACCTATTCTAAAACTATGATGACAGCTCCACAAATCTGTTAACTTAGGAAAGGCCACCAGCTAGGCGGTGGTGGCGCACACCTTTAATCCCAGCACGAGGGAGGCAGAAGATCTCTGTGAGTTCAAGGCCAGCCTGGTATATAGAACCATTGTCTCAGGGCAGCCAGGGCTGTTTAACAGAAAGAAAAACAAAAAAAAACATGTTTCAAACAAACAAACAAAAAAGTCACCAAATTGTATGCTTTAAATAAACAGCAAACTACAGCACAACTGTCAAGCATGTTATCTGTCAAGCGCCTGGCCTCTCAATCCACCTGGCCCTGTTCTGAGCCCTGCTGAAGTTGCAACTCCACACAAACACTCCCAGTATCACAGGTTTACAACACTCCAGAGGCAGCAAACAGGCTAGCCAAGGGTCAGCAAGAGCCAGGCTGGACCAGCTTTTCCAAACACAGACACTGCGGCTGTGCTGGGCCACTCCAACTCTGCAAGGAATAACACGGGAGAAACAGCATCAGGCAGGACTGAGAGAAGCCTTGCGGTGAAGACCCGAGAGCAGAATCAAGGAAGCAGAAGCTATGCCTCGAGAGACGCCATGGATGCCACAGCAGGTGAGGAGAAATCAAGATGAGCTGCACAGAACAGCAAAGACTGAAAACACCAACCAGGACAAAAACGAGACGACACTGACTTCCCAGTGACTTTCTAGCTTCACACTGAGAACGTCAGATTTTTCAACAAGCCTAAAGAAGCCACTATGTCAGGCTCTTTCCCCTTCGACAACATTATTTCCCTGAGACACAGTCCTCTCTTCCACCCTCAAGGCCTCCCCCTCTCCCTCACTCACTGCCAACTACACCACCCACCCTACCCAGACCAAGGCCCCTCTCCTTAAACAGCCTTCATTTCTCCAGGTGCCCAGGTGCTACAGTTTGGATTCTAAGTGACCCACAAAATCCCCTCCATTGAATGCTGTCATAGCTTGGCACTATTGGACAGAGGCCAAACCTTGAAGGGATGGAACCTAGTAGAGGTCTTTAAGGGGGCTCTCCTCCCCCTCTATCTGTTCCTAGGTACCCAGAAATAAGCAAGTGCTCTCAGCATCGTGCACGCTTACCATGGCAAAGGCGATGGACTGAGTGGGGTGAGGTGGACCTTTCATCTCGTGCTGATTATCGCAGCTATCGCTACAGAGACAGAAAGCTGACACCAAGAATGCCCTCTCCTGATGAAAAAGCGCAGCGCTCAATTTCGCAGCCCCCTTTGTTCCGTCTCCTAGTCCGGAGACAGGACTTTCTATTTAGATACACCATCTCTGTGCCCCTTGCTCACAGCATGCTCTCCCAGCTTAGACCTGGAGAATAAACACTGACACCCTCCCCTTGGGGACTGTTTACTGCAAGACGTGGAATCTGTCTCAGTCAACAGCCATTACAATCTTTTATTCCTGGCTTTCCTTGAGCTGAGCCAAGGTGACTCCCTTCCCACACCTACTTCTAAATGGAAGGAAACCCTGTAAAAACGGTGGCCTAAATCAGGCAGTGGTGGCACATGCTTTTAATCCCAGCACTCTAACAGGCAGCGGCAGGTGGATCTCTGTGAGTTCAAGGCCAGCCTGGTCTACAAAGCGGTTCCAGGACAGCCAGGGCGACACAGAGCGGCCCTGTCTGGAGGTGGGGAGGGCCTGTGGCCCACAAGATTATGCAGGAGCTCACTGACACAGGCCGCCCTTTCCTTCTTTTTCAACCTTCCAAAAAAACGGTGTGATGTGTAGACCATCTCTGCGAGCATGAGGCAGAAGGCAACGGATTTCAGAATCCTCAACCTTGGCAATCAGCCAGCACCAACCTAATTCTGACTACTTAAGAAAAAAAATGGCCAAGTGGATCGAGGCCTGTAGATCGGCTCTTCTGCCACACGCAGGCGTCAGGCTCAGCAAGTGGGACAAGCTGTCCCGGAGACTCGCTCACAGTGCACGGCCCAGCAACCACACAACTTAACCACCAGCAATGGACCATTTTCTACAGAGGAAGCCACACCTGGGCAAGGTCAGGAAAGAGGTGAACCTGGCAGCAGCTTGCTAAGGAGAAGCCATGAGGTCAACGTCTTCAACAGAAGCCCGACTCCTGGGCAACACGGATAAGTTTTACAGCAGGGTCCCTTCCTGGTCACACGCAGGGGGAGGGAACGGAAGCAATTAAATGGAACAAGATGCCATGAACAAAGAATATCAGACTGTTTATCACAGAACTGGTTACACAAGGCAAAGTTTTAATAAGTAAAATAAAACTGGTAAGTAAAAAATTTAGTTAAGAACAAAATCACATATCATGAGAAAACCAAATGTCATTTTGTTCTAAAAATAGCAAGATGGGGGGCTGGAGAAGATGGTTTAGTGGTTAAGAGCACTAGCTGCTCTTCCAGAAGACCTGGAAGAGCACCCACATAGTAGCCTACAACTGTCTGCAACTCTACTTCTCGAGGAGCCAAAGGCATCGTCGAGCCTCCAAAGGCACCAGGTGCAAAGTAATGCATAGGTATGCATGCAGATAAAACACCCATACACGTAAAAATTAAATGAAAAAAAAATAAGACAGTCTAATGTTATAGCGTTGGCTTTGCCTACATAATAAATTTACTTTTATTATATCACTGGGAATTTTTAAATTGTCTTTTTTAAACACATGTGTTTCTCAAGAGACTTTGTTCTATTATAAATCTAACAAAAGCATATATATATGGTCACTGTGTGGAATTATTATTTTGTCTTTTCCTGTAGCTTTTCTTTATGTGACACAAACACTAACAACCAACCTCTCCTCACATTACAAATAAAATTCACCCAAATTATCTGTATCTGATGACAGAATTAAAAATGTAGATACCTTTCAGCATGTTAAATATAAGAAGCCATTAGAAATGGTAACAGAAATTCAAAAAGCTGACCCCTGCTGAGCTGACCTCTGCAAGTCAGTGCGGGGAGTTGAGAGGCACAGGCAGACATTCCAACTGTGATCAACATCTCCTCAGTCTGTCTTCAGAGTCCCAAGATTCATCAACTCAGCTGAGGTCAAAGGCACCCTGTGACCGGGCTCCACCCGGGACATCTGGGCTTTCTTATTCGGACTGTTCCCATCACCCATACCTACCCCAGGAATTTGAGAAAAGGGCTGGAGCAGCACACATGGTACAAAAGGCTTCAGACAAGAGCTGCTCCTTACTCCACAGCCCATGGCGGAAGCCAGAAAGGGTCCCACCCAGCTGAAGCTTGATGACCTATTGAGTGTAAACAGGGGTCCTCACAGCAGCAGAGGCAGAGCTACCCAACAGAGAAAAGCACTCCCTCCTTGCAACTGCTAACTGTTGAGAAGGATCAGTACCCTTAGCAACTGTTAAATATCTGTAAATCCTGGGGCCTGAGAGGCTTAGAGCCCTCAGTGACCCTTGTAACTGTCTATAAATCCTCGATGAGGGGCAGGGCATAATTCTGCAACTCTGTTCATCTCTTGCAAGTGAGCACAGCTGCTGACACCTCAAGAGAGCACGCTACACCACTGCCAGCACCACTGTGTGTGCAGTGGCTCACAGCCTGGCGAACACTCTGCCAACTGAGTGCTGTGCATCTGCGGGACAACAAAACAAAACCTTTAAGATTTCAGAGAACACTAACACAGGCCTTTGCCTGCCACAGGTAACTCTCAGGACAAGTCAGTATTAGCTGTCAGCGCGCCTGTGTGTCTAGATCATCAGCACTAACATTACTTTTGAAATCTTGTTTTGGTTAAAAGACAAACAGCGGCCCCTTGTTGTGATGGACAGACGGCAGACACCAGTTCAGACCATCTGAGGATGACTGTCTTTCCTGTGACTTAGCAAGTCTTAGTCATCTGTCTGTCGTTGTGAGGAGACACCAGGACAAGGCAACATTTACTGAAGAGAGCATTTAACTGGGGGGCTGGCTTACAGTTTCAGAGGGTGAGTCCATTATCAGTATGGGGAAAGCATGGGGACACACGGGGAGACATGGCCCTGGAGAAGAGGGTTTTACTTTCTGATCTGCAGGAGGCAGGAAGAGACTGGGACTCACAAGGGACTTTGAAACCTCAGAGCCTACCCCAAGTGACACACTTCCTCCAACAAGGCCATACCTTCTAACCCTTCTAACCCCTCTAATCCTTTCAAACAGTTCCACTCTCTGGTGACTAAGCTTTCAAATATATAAACCTACAGACGCCATTCTCAGTCAAACCACCACAGCAGCTTAAAGGAAACTTCTTGAAAACATTTTTGATTCCCTAAAATAATCACTGCAGATATCATAGCCTTGTGACTTTAAAAAATAATACCCCGGCCCAGGTATGCAGAGCACTCTGACCCTGAAGCTTCCAGAATGCTGAGGTTACTGAAGCATAGCAGTCCATCCTAGTGCTAGAGATTGTAAATGCTAGGAAAGTCGCCGTCCCTTGAAGGTCATCTTTAGCACCCACGGATTCCATGTTGGTCTAATATAAACTCAGAGAGTTTGTGTAACTTATTAAACTGCGGCCACAGCTGGAAAAGTCAGTGGGCGCCCTTCACTGCTGCTGGCTTTCCTACACCTTCCAAAGGTCACAAGCTCTCAGACGCCTGCACAGGCTCCCTTGGAGGCGCCATTCTCCCCGTTCTGTCCTCACCTCACGCAGTGAACTCAAGTGTTAACACTCAAAATGACTCTTGGTCTTAAGGATTTAAACTTAAATTTCAAAGCCACAAAAATTCCAAACTCTTTTACAAATTCACTTCTGTTTTCTAGACAAAAAAAAAAAAAAAGCACTTTTTTCAATCCTTTCTTTGTTTTGCAAGAGTCAATCAGACCTGACACTCAGGTCCGCCTGAGTGCCTGCCAAAAAGGCACTCAATCTTGTCACAGCACACAACACCCTGTGAACTGTGGACAGAGGGTACATCCGGATTCTCTGCGTGTTCGGTCACCAACAGGCTCACCTGCATAGCCACATCAGCCTTTTCCACACACCAATGAGGACAAGGGTGACTTCAAAGGAACAAGAGATTGCATAGCAGCTGCCTCGCTCCATCCTCTCTCCCCAACCCTTACTTCAGCTACTACACAGGGCACTCAGCACAACCCCAAAGAGGTATTTCTCAAAGACTGTCACGTGACCTCACACTCCTACCATGATGGACTGTCACCACCTGCCCAAAGCAATAGGACCAAGTGACCCCTGCTCCCTACTCCTGCTCAGCCACGGAGACTCTTACTAATGAAATGACACCCGAACTCTGAAGTAAGACCTTGGCTGTTCTGCCCTGGCCTCAGTGACTCTCCACATTCCTCTGTTCACTCATTCACACTCATTTACACTTCCCTCCATTTCCTCTCATCACTACCCCATGCCCACAGTTCTGAAACTTCCTTCTACAACCTTGTACTTTGAATGCAAAACTTCTCCCATAGGGTCACGTGTTTCAATACTTGGTCCCAAACTACTGACCCCATTTGAGAAGGCTGCGGGACCTTTAAAAGAGTCTTCCTGAAGAAAGTAAGTCATGGGATGAGTCTTGAGACTTGACAGCCCCGCCCACTTCCTATTGGTTGTGCTTCCCAAGCATGGATCCAATGTGAGCAGCCAGCTCCTGCTCTTGCTCCTGGCACCTGCCAGCCTGCCAGCCTGCTGTGCCCTTCCTCACCAAGATGGACTGCATCCCTCCAGCACTGAGCCGGACAAACCTGTCTCCCTAAGCTCTCAGGACTTTGTCACCGAAATGGGAAAGTAACTACAAGACTCGAGTCCAGGCCTCGGGGCTTTCCTGAGCCAATGTTGCCGCTCTCCCAGACTCCATGGAGGCCTCACAGCTTCCCTTCCTGACTCCGTGCAGTATCGCTGGAACCATGAGCCCCGTTCTCTCTCCCTGAAACACACAGCCCTACAAGCCAAATGAACACGTCCCCAGATTCCTTCCTGCCAAGCCTGTTTCTCTGGCTGAACTTCCGCAGTGGCCAAGACTTACCTCCCACAGCAAGGAACGATGACCCCCACACCCAGACCAGCTCTAAACTGGGCCTCTCCTCCAGGCCAAGCACGCAGTCCTCTGTGTCAGAGTCAGAAGGAACAAACATGCTGCTGGGGTCAGTGCTCAGCCCTTAGGACGAGCCGCCCTGCCCTGTCTGCAGCTTCACCGCTCCCAACACCAGGCAGGCCTGATGGCGCTGGCCTCCCTCCACTCAGAAACCCCTAACCCTCCTTTGGTCTCACAGTTCTACAAGATGAGTGGCCACTGTTCATGCTTGTTTCAGGGTCTGGGGGTTGGGATCCAATTCTAAACACCAAACTCATCACATGTGTGCAAAAGGCAATTTGACGCAGTAATTTTTAATAATTTTGCTTACAAAACAAAGTTTCACGGTATAGAATTTTTCACCTGTGGTATCTTGTCAGAACTCAAACTATTCTGGAATCTGGAGTATTTCTGATTAGGAAGCTCAGTGTGAACGTCACTGCTGTCTTCTTCCACGTGCTGAAACCAGTTAGTAGTGTTGACTATGGCAGAGTGGTCGCCAGACTTGAAGCTGCCTTTTAATGAATTTACTCTCCCAATGCTGGCGCTCTGCCTGATGCACGCGCACAGTCTCCTCTGGAGAGGAGGCTCAGCAGCGCCTCAGAACGCCAGGTGACCTCTCCCTCACAGACACGAACACAACTGGTATATAATGAGTGTGAAGAAGTCTCTAAACTTTTTCCACTAGCAAACCCATACTAAGTTTACTCCTTTCCTGAAAGGAAAAACAGGGAAACTAAAATGCTGCGAGGATTAAATCAGTTCAGCTTCCATACAGAGGAGGAAAACAGGCAACTCGCCTCAGGCCACACAGTAAGCACAGCTAACTTTATCACCGTGACCTAAAACCTCTGCTGCCTTTGACCTGAATTTGACGACACAAAGCAGGGTTCGCCTGTCACAATGACAGAAGTACTACCCGTCAGATTCTCAAATAATTGTATTAACTTGTCAATGGCTCTCCCAATCCCACGCACTTTTGGCTTTATCCTCAGATCTTTTAAGGTTTTTTTTTTTTTCTCTCTCTCTCTCCTTCGACAGAGGAAATTATGAAATGGCTGCTAGATATGCCTTGGGAGGCGACCATACAATCTGAGAAGGTAAAACCAGAAGGTACTTAGCTGTACCAGGGGTTCAATATACAACCTTGACCTATGAAGGAGGGGTGTGGATTTCAACAGTTTCAGATCAGGTTTTCTAGTCAATCAATGAGAGGCCTGTATTCAGCTCTAACCCTTAAAATACTGCCATCTTGAAAGAATGAGCACTGGCTGCTCTTCCACAGGACCTGGAATCAATTCCCAGCAACCACAAGTCAGCTCACAACTGTTTGTAAGTCAGGTTTCAGGGGATTTAGCACCCTCACATAGACATGCATGCGGGCACATAAAAATAAATAAAACTTAGAGAGGGGGGGAGAAAGAACAAAAAGAAAGAATAGAAAGACAGAAAAGACAGGACAGGATAACAAGCCCATATCCCAAGACTGCTTCTTTTGTTGTTGTTTTGTTTACTTTTGCTTTTAAGACAGGGCCTCTCTGTGTAACCCTAGCTGTTCCGGACTTGCTCTATTGATCAGGCTGGTCTTGAACTCACTCTGCTTCCAGCATACTAGGATTAAAGGTGTGCACCACCACTGCTGGGCTCTATTCCTTTATCTTTATTGCTAGCAATACTGTTCAACCAGAGAAATTTAGGACAGGACTGTTTATCTTCTGAGACATGGCTTCACTATGCAGTCCCCACTGGGATTTCAGGCCCGCACCACACATTTGGTCAGACAGAGCTTTCAATAACGATTATAAGTGGCTCTCTGATTGTTCTAAATGTTTGATGTGAGTGCTGATGCTACCACCCAGCAGGGCCAGAAGCCTCAACTGTAGCTGCGGTACCTAAGAGGCTAGGCAGGGGCACCAACTGAGCCCAGAAATTTGGAGTCAGTGTAAGATTAAATACAGAAAAACTACCTCTTTTTAAAAATCAACTAAGTAACACTAGGAAAGCAAAAGCAGGTGGATCTCTATGAGTTTGAGGCCAGCCAGGTCTACATATTGAGTTCCGGGCCAGCAAAGGAAACAGTGTGACTCTGACTCAAAAAATAAATACATGTATGTGTATGTATATGCGTGTATGTATATATGTATGTATACATGTGTGTGTATACATACATATGTGTGTGCGCGTGCGCGGGCACGTAAGATCACTCAATGACAGTTTTGACTAATAAAGAAACCTTAGGCACTGAGGGCTTAAATAACTTGCCCAACATCATCCAGACTGTGATGATGCCAACTTTACAGTCAGAGGAGCAAAGAGCATTCAGTTGTCTAGAAGCCATGACACATCCAGCATGCAGGCCTAAGGGGACGCTGCTCCAGCTTAATCGGGTACCTCCAGCAGTACAGCTCACCGCCACTCACTCCATGGCTGCACCGCCTCAGCACCCACAGGCAGAGGTGCCTCTGGGTGAGCAAATCAACACGTGAGGAGAAATCACCTCAGTGATGAAATATTAAGTGGCACAGGCTTAACATCTTCCTCAGGAAACAGAAGACATTCTAGTTGAACCAAGAGGCCTGCCCAGTTGGATCAGAGGCAGCTGATATGGTTTGCCTCCTTGCAAAAGGGTGGCGTGGGAACTTTCCGTCTGGCTGTTTAAGAAGGGTGTCAATGCAGAGGCAGTCCTCTGGCCAATCTAGGAAGAATGCTTCCATATTTGGAGAACTAAGTAAACCAGGCCATGGTTCTGTCAACTCTGAGGGACAGAGCTCCAAGTAGCTACCTCCTGCAGCACGAGGAGTTTCCCCAATCGGTCAGTGACGTTGACTCATGACTTCAACACAAAAAAGAATTTCAGGACTCGACAGTTTATAAAGCAGAAGTGAGATTTAAGAAAACTATTTTAATAGAGAACAAACTTTAAGACATATTCAGGAAAGTTACACCCAAAAGCAAGGCTCTGGGCTTCTCCAAGAGAATTGCAGAAAACAAGACATGCCCAGTCAAAGATACAGGCAGGAGAAGGGGGTCAATTAATCAATCAATCTCTTAGCTGTAGCCAGCCATTTATCTGTACCACTTTGGGGGCTCTCAAGTTGCATCTCGAAAGGTAAACCCTTTTTCTCACTTTCCTCTTTGATAAATAAGGCAAATGAGGGATGTCTTGAAGCAGAAGCCACTAAGGCCACACAAGGGGTGTGGTAGCATCCTCCACCTGCAGGCTGACAGCTACATGAACTTCATGCCCCACTGCTAGCGAAAGACTCGGACTGGATTCCAGGTGAAGGGCTCCTTTCTCCTTCTCGTGCCCCCACCATTTCCCTGTCTTTCTCTCTGGCCTCCGCTTGCACTTAGATTCCCAACGTATAACGGGGCACTAAACAACCCTGCCTCATACTCACGAGTCTTCCGCCCGAGCAGCTCACACTTAGCAAAGCTTTTCAGGTACGTGGTGTTTAGAAACACAATTATCATTTTTCCTTTACATCCTAACACGGAAAGTCCAATTTCAATTAAATTTTTAAAGCTCTCAAGGTTTATTATTGTTGATCAGACCAGTCACTCATTTCTTTTTTTTTTAAATTATTTATTTATTATGTATACAATATATGCCTACAGGCCAGAAGAGGGTACCAGACCTCATTACAGATAATTGTGAGCCACCATGTGGTTGCTGGGAATTGAACTCAGGACCTCTGGAATAGCAAGCAATGTTCTTAACCGCTGAGCCATCTCTCCAGCCCCTCAGTCACTCATTTCTTGAAGGTCTGAAACGTACACTGGCTTCCTCTGATTATGGCACGGAGCTGGTAAGAGGACACAGCTAGTAAGGGCTGCACTCCCAGGGCCCAGAGCTCGGCTCAGCACCTCAGAAGGTCTTCAGAGACGCCTGGATTCAGTAACTGGAGATCATTTTCAAAGGCAGTCATTTCGGTTTCTCACATTCAGGCTTTGGTAATGAACATTCTCAAGATACACTTAAGGTTTCACTACCAAAATAAAAGCTTGGGACAAGTTGTACAAACATAAACACAGATATAAGGTACAAAAAACACCAATTAAAGTGTATGAATGTCACTCATTTTATAAAGGCTGAACAAAATGCAGCAGAACTATTTATCAGTAAGTCTAAATCTCACAAAGACCATGTGGTGGGGGACTATATGGATAAACCATCATATGCGGTCTAGAAGCATACAGAAACTGCTATGTGCCAAGCTATTAAATGTCTAGTACGTAGCTGGCATGGTGGCACACGTTTGTATTCCCAGCACTCGGGAGAAGAAACAGGAGGATGTCTGTGAGTTCAACGCCGGCCTGGTCTGCAGACCATCCACAACTGCAGAGTCCCTGTCTGAAAAAAAAAAAAACGGCAAACAAACAAACAAATGTCTAGTAACAATGAGAACAGGGATGGATGGTTCCCGCTTTTCAGGGAGAATGAGAGAAGCAACCAGCTTCTTTTTATTTCTTTTGAAGCTTAAGAATACATACATGATAGTAATTATAAAGTTCTTTGTCTTTTTATATTTCTGAAATATTTTGAACTTTTATTTCCAGTGCTGGGGATAAAAACCAGGATCTCATTCATACTGCACAGCACTTTGTCAATAAGCTACATCCTTGGGCCTCGTTTGAAATTTTGAATTAAAAAAAAAGTTCTACTAAATTTTTTTTCAAGTAAAAGGTAAAAGAAGGAATGGGGAGGGGCTGGTCATGGTGGCATACACTCTTAGTCCCACCACTTGGGAGGCAGAAGCAAGCAGACCTCTGGGAGTTTATGGTCAGCCTGGTCTACAAAGAGAATTCCAGGACAGCCTGGGCTACATAAGACACTCTGTCAAGAAGAAAAGAGGAGGAGGAGGAGGAGGAGGAGGAGGAGGAGGAGGAGGAGGAGGAGGAGGAGGAGGAGGAGGAGAAATAAGAAAAGGGAAGAAGGAAAGGGGAAAGGCGCAGATAAAGTCAGAGAAGAATGGAGGAAAAAGAATTTTGAGCGGAGGTTTGTGCCTTGTACTGGATCATAAGCAAAAATAAATTCTGAATATCTTAAACTTAAACTGCCAATTTTATTTATAACAATAACCACAATGGTCACAATTCAAATTGTACATCACTGCCACTGTGCTGAGATGAAAAAGAAATATTCTATATCTCATCAGATGACCTTCAGATGACCAGGATTTATCACTGGAACAGCCATCAGAAAACCACAATACACTCTTATTCTGGGATGGCTTGTTACTGTGGTTACAGGCTGAGGAATTGGACAAATCCAGGCTTGCATTCCAACCCCACCAAACTGTCATTTGGACACGCATTAAACCTCTGAAAACCTAATCTATAAGCACAAAAACAAAACACCATGAAGTAAGTCTTACTATATGACAGTCATGAGTTTAGCATCAAGTAGGGCAGATAATCCAACTAAAGTTAACTATTATCATATACATTTTAAATAGGAAATGCTTAATTTTTTAGATTTTTAAAATCTGATTATGTTTTGTCTTCATGTCTGTGTATAATCTGCATGTCTGGTATGCACATAGGTCAGACGAGGGTGTTGGATCCCTTGGAACTGGAGTTTCAGATGGTTGTGAGATACCATGTGGGTGCTGGGGGATCAAACTTGTGTCCTCTGCATGGGTATCATGTACCCTAAAACACTAAGCCATATGATAATTTAAGTTATTAAGAAATAACTGAAATGCACATTTTAAATAAACCTGTCTCGGAGGTTTAATTTTTAAGGAATCTAGTAAGACATTCAAGACACAGAATAACCCGCAAAGCTTGACACCCACCTCCAAAATTGGAAATAAAGCTAATTTGACAAGTTGTCTTTAAAAAATACTTCTTGAAAAATCAAAGGCCTTTAGAGGACACTGAATACCAGGAGACAAAGTCTTCATTTCTAACAGAAGACTTCACACATGACAAAAGACATCACTACCCCATGTGGTCAGATGTAGTTTATTTATCCATACAATGCCACATGTACTCAACACTCATTCAAAACACAATTTACAGCGGCTTAGGGCACCCCCGGTACAGGGCAGACTGCCTAGGAGCTCTCAGGACTCTGTCTCTCCCTGAAGTCTCGTCTTTTCTCACTATGAACTTATTAGAGCAAACACTGACGTTAACAGACTATGGTTTTCCAGCAGGACAGACTATGATTTAATGTCCCCAAGAACATCCCAGTGATGCTAAGTGTCTACAATTTCTGGTCACTGGTGTCACCATTTCAACGTTGAGCAACTAACTGGACACACCCCCGCCTGGCTGTCTGCGGACGCATGGCCATGAGAGTTCTAACAGCCTTGGTAACATCTTGTCCTTGACACTCACATCTCTGTCAATCAGGGTCCCCGAGGTATCAGCGAGCTTTACTTGTAATTTTATCCCTAGAACTTTCCAGCACGGCCAGAATGTGGCTCTGTAGCACAAATTATAATTGATCTTAATAATAAAAACTCAGAGTCGGCTATCAGGGTGAAAGCTGAAGGATCAGACATGCAGAGTGGCCACTAGAGTTTTTACCTCTACCAATGCTCAGACCGAAAGGGCGCTCCTATCCCTAAGAATTCAGACTGTGTCTCAGACTGAATACTCAGACTACACCAAGCTCCCATCTCCTCCTGCCTTGTATTACTCCCTCCACCCAGCCATATCACTCCTGTCTCCACCTTCCTGATGTTGGAATTTAAAAGCGTGGGATTCAAAGTGCTGGAATCACACGTGAGCTCTGTTTGTTTTTTAGATGAATTCAAATCTCTTATAGTCCAGGATGGCCTTGAACTCACAGAGATCCACCTCCTGAATGCCGGGATTAAAGGTGTGTGCCAACACTGCCCGGCCTCTGTGGCTAACTAGTGGCTTAGCTCTACACTCTGATCTTCAGGCAAGGTTTATCTGTTAGATCACAAACAAAATATCACCACAGGGCTCTTTCCAGAGTCTGAGAAGTCTGTTCTCTGTCACTCACTTTTGATACTCTGGGCAGACACATTGTTTAGGAGCAGTGGGTACCAAAAGTTAGATATTGGTCTATAAGCCACAACAGCCTCTTTACCCCCAAGAAAGGGGCGTTATAGAGGATATATCATAATGACTGCCTTTGAGTTTATTTGAAAGGCTTTGCATATATCAACTCAGTTCATGTAGTGACCTAGTGAAGCACGTTCTATAAACTCTAGTTTACTACTAAGAGCAGCTATAGAAAGGTCACTGAGCTGGACCCAGGTCCTACTGTTAGTTACTAGGTGGCTTCATTTGAACAGGGACTCTTGATGGGGTACACTGTTCATTCTCATCTTTGTTCATCAGTCTTTGGTTACTTTTTTAGTTTTGTCTGAGACAGGGGCTGACTGTTCAGAACTCCCTTGAAGACCAGGCTGACTTCAAACTCAGAGTCACCTACTCTTGCCTCCTGGGTGCTGGGATTAAAATCACCGCACCACCACACCTGGCCGCTCAGCTGTTTCAAACACAAAGTGCAAAGCATTCTCTCTATCACAGTCATCCTGCAAAAGCCTGAAGAACTTAGAAAACAGTCCACGAAGAGACAGCTGTGGTGGACCGAGCAATGAGAGAGACAGAAGCAAAGGTCATAAGTAAGAGGCCAGCTGGGATACACAGCTTGGCCTGTGTCTCACAACAGACAAACAAAAGGTGAAGGGGATGGGAAGGAGGGAGGACGACTCACTGAGGTTCCCGAGGACCCAAGGACATCAGCTCACTGAACAGAGAACATTCTAAAGGAGCAACACCCTGCTGCAGGTGGCTTCTGATACCCAACCCACTCTAAAAGGAATCACCGGCAGTGAGCAAAGTATTTCAAGCCCTCAAGCAGAGGCTGTCCATGGGAAGCTCTTCAGAACAAAGGAAAGCATACACCTCCTTCTGTTCAGGAAAATATTAACATATAATTTTATTTTCTATACTGCTCTAATTTCCATTTAGTAGCTACATCGGCACAAATCTACAACACCTATTCCAACAAAGGAAGTAAGAGAACACCGACCCAAACTGTCTGCATGTGATGCAACAAATATTCAGATGTGGCCTCGGGCCTAGAACAAGCCATGGCTCACGGCACCACGAACACAGATGGAATTAGCTCATTGCTCTCAGACCCTCCACTCAAGGTCCAAAACGGTGGGGAGCAGGCCCACACAGCACAACCCAGACCGAAGGTCTTTTTCTGCGTCCCCCTTAGCAAAAGGCAACCTTACCCCTACGTCTCCAGCAGGTTTCCCGTCAGTCTGTTGCACCAGTATTGGAATCTTCATTCTTTTCACACGTCTTAGATTGCCCTAAAACCTGCTATGTAGCAGAGAACGACCGAGAACTTTTGATCCACCTGTCTATATCATTTGAGTGCTGGGATTACAGCCTATGCCATTCCAAGCATGGTTTATGGTTCTTTGGGATTAAACCTCACACAAGCTAAATAAGTACTCTACCAAGTAAGCCACAACTCCAGCCCTTGCAATCCTCAATGTTAAAATTTCTTTTTTTAAATCTGCCTGACCAGAAAACGGATGTACTCAAACAGGGCTCAAGTCTAGTGATGTGTGATTCTCAGCTTGCTCACCGGTTCCTCAGCTCTGCCCATCAAGTCTTAAGTCTTCTCAGGCACAGTATGGACTGAGCTAAAAGCAAGTTACAGCAATCAGAACTACCCCTAAGTGCTTCTCCCTGAGTTACCGGAACAAAAATCTGGATCAGTGCAAGGGGAAAGTCTCTCCGGCATCGACGAGAGCGGCTGCAAGGCGCTTCCTTCCAGGTGTCTCGGACCCTCCTGAGCCATTTCAGTCGGTCTGCACTGATCCATTCACTGGTATCAAAAAGGAACACTCACACTCGGGTTTACAGAGAACTGAAATCACTCAATCTTCCCGATCTTGGTGTAATGTGAAGGGCACCTTAAGAAACTTCCCCAAAAGAACACCTCTGAGCCAGACACTGAAAGAAAGGGGTCTTTCACTGTTTCCTACAAAACAAAGTACAAGCCACTAAATCACACAGGCCTGGAAATATCAAAACCGAGTTTGGGCAGACCTGATCTAGACCGGGCTCAGAACACGCAAAGACTTTTATTTGTACGTGATGGGAGCAGGGAGGGACCATTCTGAGGCCTTTGGTTCACACAAAACCAGACAACCCAAGTTTACTACAGAGCCCCTCCTATGAAAAGGAGTGGTTCCCATGGTTAGGACACAGCCATAATCTGATCTGAAGCTGACCTTCCCATTCCTGGCAGTGTGCAGTGTGTTAGGATGTGAAATCTCCCTTCCAGGCAAACTGGTCACCTCATTCTTCCCCCAGCACTGCAAGTGTTCCAGGTCCTTCGCAGCTGTTTCCAATCTGACAAGGTTCTCTTCCTTAGAGCAAACACCAGTGAGTGCTAAGTTCCCAACCATCTTTGACTGCTCTACTTTAGACAAATTCGCGCCCAGCCAAATCGAAGGTTTACGATCACTGAGTCTTTTCACTCCCTTTGGCTTCCTTTTCTGTTTTATTTTTGTATTTATTACTATATTTGTACTCTGTGTTTATTATTTGTATTATGTGTGTGTCCTGTGTGTGCATTCGTGCAAATTCAGAAGGGTCAGATCCCTGTGAAGCTGGAATTATGGGTGGTTGTGAGGCCACCTGATAGGGGTTCTAGGAATTGAACTCTGATCCTCTGGGAGAGCAGTATGTGCTTAAGGGGTGACCCAGCTCTCCAGCCCCTCCACAGTTTAGATTCTGTTATTGTTACTGTTGTTGTTGTTTTGTTTTGTTTTGTTTATTTACTTTTATTTTATGTGCATTGGTGTTTGGTCCACATGTATGTCTGTGTAAGGGTGTCAGAACTGGAGCTGCAGACAGTTGTGAGTTGCCATATGGGTGCTGGGGATTAAACCCAGGTCCTCTGTTAGAACAGTTGGTGCTCTTAACCGTTGAGCCATCTCTCCAGCCCCCACAGTTTGGGTTCTTACGACAGGCTCTTACTGTGTAACTTGCAATCCTGCTGCATCAGCATCCAGACTCCTAGGCTCACAGCCGTGCACCCCACAGCTGCTGCAGCAGCCTCCAGACTCCTAGGATCACAGCAGTGCACCCCACAGCTGCTGCAGCAGCCTCCAGACTCCTAGGCTCACAGCAGTGCACCATACAGCCAGGCGTGAGTTGTATTATATATACATTTCACATCCTTTATTTCAAGAACTTAGCATAGTACGGACAGTTCAAAACAGTGCTGAGATAGAAGTGAATTCACTGCAGAAACCATCAGCAAGGCTAAGACTTCTCTGCTGCCAACACAGCATCAGACTGTCGGTACTTACTGACCACTGCCAACAGGACAAAACGCCCCAGCAAGCCTGCAGGCCCCACAGGCCTCCAACTTCTGTAGACATTCATGAAGAATTCAAAAACATTTCAAGACATTCAAACAAGTAGGGGGTGTCTTGCAGGACAATGAAGAACAGAAATCATTAAAACACACAATCCAAAGAACACAAAAGGCCTTGTTCTGCAAACCAAAGTATAAAATACCAAGAAATAGAAGTAATTTGGCAACCTGACCAACTCTTATTGTTTTTTCTGCAAATGCTTCCCTAACGTCCTTTCTTGAATCTCTAGAACCCAAAGTTATGGAAAGACAACTGGTTAGGTGACCTCATCAGCCTGTTTCCAATGCTGGGGACTTGACAGATGCTGGCAACAAGTGCATCAGGGGAAGCATGGTAAGAACTGAGCGCCCCGCCCAACCAAGCCAGACCCCACAGCAGAAATAACCCACGTCTCCGTCTTTAAGCCCAGCCCTCTTAATCTCGGCTACAAACTAGAAGACAACTTTAACTGGCCAAGTGGGAAATGGCCAAGGTCCTCCCAACTTGCCAAAAGGACATATGCTAAGCTTTTATTATTGTGGAAGGCTAGAAAAGATTCTGTCTAGTTGCTCTCTTAAGTAAGATCACCCATTCTGTGTTTATCTTTAACCAGATAAACAAGGATTAAGACACCTAATCACAAATGCCAGAAACTACCTTCTGAGGAAGAAGGCTAGCAGCCCCTACATCCCCTCCCCACCCCCTACACTGGCTGCCTCGTGAACATGAGGCATTCTCCCTGCCAGCAGAGCAACCAGCACGCAGTCACAGAAATAGCTTCCTACCCATGGCCAGACTGACTTTGCCATCTGCCCCCTCCTCATCTCCCTAGC
The DNA here is from genome assembly GCF_903992535.2 of Arvicola amphibius. NCBI lineage: Eukaryota > Metazoa > Chordata > Mammalia > Rodentia > Cricetidae > Arvicola > Arvicola amphibius. Next base: position 22,211,998 of record NC_052061.1, on the reverse strand, counting down.
TTCAGGGGAAGCTTCTAGCCAACAGAACAGGCTGGAGACAGCTTCAACTGGGATTCCCGTAGCCCACATAAAGATGGAAAGGGAGATCCAACTCCACAAAGCTGTCCTCTGCACAGTGGCACGAGAGTATGCGCACAAAGAGAAGGTACCCACATGTCCCATCCCGTGACTGATGCTCCTTAATGCTGGGCCATGGAAACACTAGCACATACACTTCAGGGCCGCTGATGCTCCCCACACCCCTCACTGCCCATGGTCATTCCTCTACATTTGCAGACCCTGCTCCCACCTAGCCCAAAAGCTCAGAGCCAAAGGCCTGGACAGCCACCCAGCAAATAACCCTCCCATCACAAAATGATTCCCAACCCCAACTCTGCAACACCAAAGAGGTCACAGAACCACTGGAACCTTGGAGATGGTCCAGAGAAGTTGGGTGTCTTGCTTCCCAAATTACAGGGATGGCAGCACTAAATTCTTCCCATTAAAAAAATATTTCAACTCATTCATTAAGTGAATATTAACTGGCCAGGCCTTGGACGGGGAGTAGAGAAGGAATGTGCAGTATGTCTTAATCATCCTGGATGCAAAACGGGATGAGAGTGGACCCGGGTTATTGCTCCAGAGGCGAGGTCTACAAACACATGGAATAAACTCCCAGGGATGGCAATGATTGAACCAGGGAGCCTAATAAACACCAACCCAAGAGGCTGGGTACTGAGCATGTGCTTGGCTCCTGCGTGGTCGGGTCTTTTTAAGAGGGAAAGGGGTGCTCACTGTAACTCAGGGGACTGGGGGTTCCAGTGTGGCCTGGCTGCCAGCCCCTGGCCCTGGAGAACTTCGTTCCATTTGTAGAACATTACAACTGTTTCTGCACAGATTTCAATCCGCCTCTACTCCTAACTCACTACAGCTCCAATACACTTTCTGTTGTCTTCAGAGGTGGCTTGAGGGTTGCTTTGTTTGACTGTTTGTTTGTTTGTTTGCTGTTTGCTTGAATACTGGATCGGACTCAGGCGGAAGGCAACAAGCCTGAAGAGAGTAGAATCCCCTACACACTGGCACTGCAGGCCAGAACCAGGGGGCAATCTGCCCACTGACCCTTTCAAACCCCAATCTTTGAACCCGTCTCAGCACAAGTCAGCAGGAATGTGCAGAAGGCAGCACAAAGCCAGGTAGACTTTCTGGTTTAGCACATGAGAGACGTAGGTCGCGACTGTCTCGGAAGACAGAAAAAAAATACACAAAAGATGCTTACTTAATCAATAAAAATACATACTTAAGGGACTTTTGAAGAACTCAACTACAGGGAGGGTCTCAAAGAATCTCCAAGAAAGTTCCTTGGAAAGGTTAAGATACAAACTGTCTAACCGAGTCGGTATTTTGCCGGAGACTGGGAAGAGCGTTAAGGCGCAGTAAAACCTGACTGCAGAGCCGAGTCGGAGCCGAGACGAACTCCGCTGGGGCAGGCGGGAGCCCCGGGGCAGCTCCCGCGCCACGGAGGAGCTGGGGAGGGCCGGGAGACGAGCCCAAACCGCCTAGAAGAAGAATGTCCTGGAGCCTATCCCCTTAGGAATCGCCTATTCCTCCAGCCCTGTTTAGGGGCACAGAGCCATCGCACTCGGGAGGGAAGACGCTACTCCCGCCTTCCACGCCACGCCGCAGCCCGAACGCCAGTGGGCCCCGCTTACTTTTGGTGGCGGCGATGAGGTTCTTCCCATCTTTGATGAGCTCTTTGATGAACTTGTTGGTCCTCTCGAGCTCCGCTTCGTGCGCGCGGATCCTCTCCCGGAACCACGGGCTGTCGAGGTAGCAGTCGCTGAACTCCAGGGGCTGCAGCCCCATGACTGCAGCGGTGCAAGTCGACGGGCGGGCAGGCGGGCGAGCGCAGGCCCAGCTGGGCTCCGAGGCGGCGGCGGCCAGGTACGGGCGAGAGCGCTAGCAGGCTGGAGCTAGCAGACTGGAGCTAGCAGGCTGGAGCGTGCGGTGAGCGCAGCGCCCTCATGTCCCGCGAGTCCAGCTGCTACTCCGGCAAGCGAACTGCTTGGCTCCCCAATCCCGGCAGCCCCCGGCTCCAGAGCGCGCGCCCCGCCTCGCCCCGCCCCGCCCCGGGCGTGCCCGCCCCGCCCCCGCCCCCACGCCCCTGCTCTCCCTCCCCGGCGCCTTCGGCTCTCCTCCCTGCCCTTCCCCGGACGCCTCTTCCTTTTCTAACCCCACGCGCAGTCGCCCCTCCTCTTCCTCCAGAGGCAGCTGCGGTGGCGCTCGCCGTCCGCGCCCTCCACCCTCGGGCGCCTGAGCCTCCCTAGTCTGGGCTCGCGCGCTTCAGGTGACTCAGGCAGATCCCCGGAGTGGGCGCCCGACCGAACGGCGTGGAGTCTTCGTAATAGCAGGCCTCGGTCCCCGCGGTCAGACGACTTATCTCGGCGCGGACGAGCAGGCGGAAATGATTGACTCATTATCTGTGTACCCGGGGAAGGACGCCGCGATGTGCAGAGGCTCGCCCGCCGGCGCTCGCTCTCTTCTTCCGCTTGGCAGCCTGCGCGGGACTGCATAACATCCCCACCTTGGCGTCCTCTTTGCAGCTTCTACAGCTTTCGTGCCCACTTCGAATGACTTAGGGCAAGGGAGCGTGTGGCTAAACCGCGTTGACACTTTTTCTGTCCTGTTCGGCAGATTAAATTTACACGAGTAGGAGAGGCGGTCTTTATTCCAAAAATAGCCCGCCTAAAGTAAATGCCAGACTCTGGTTTTTCACCTGATAGGACGCAGTGTAGACAAGTGCGAATTCGTGTCAGTGCGCCCACGAAAATCCTTTCCTATGGCGTGCTTTGTAAAACACTACCTCCCCTCCCTGAAATGTGTACACCAAATCATTCACTGGAGGCACTTTATCAACCAACAGTTCTTTAAGGATTACAAAGTTCCAGGTGCACATAGGACATACGTTTTTCACAACACGTTTCCATGTGAATGTATAATGATGGTAATAGTACCAGGAAACTTCAAAATGATTCTTTAAAACCTTCAACCTGAGTGCAGTAATTAAGAGTCGTTTGGCCAGCCAGCTATAGGAGTCCTAACCCTCTGCAAGCAGCTAAATAGGCCTATCCAATAACTTCTGATGGAAAACCGTGCCATTTGAGAGCCTAGCCCACAGATAAGCATTATTTCAATGTCCATCCTCCTGGCCCAAAATACTTTATAAATAATGTCTAGACAGTTTGAAAGATTCATTTCCTACCAAAATCAGCAAGGGGATCTGCAAAAGAGAAAGATGCAAAGGGGAGGAAAGTCTGGAGAGTGAATTGGGGCCCTGCACAAGAGCCTAACGCACAAAAAGACTAAACCTAGCCAGGCATAGTGTGGGAGGCCCCAGATTCCCCGAATCCCATACACTGAAGCAAGAGGATTGAGAGTCTAAAGCCAACCTGGATTACATGATATAAGGCCAGGCGGTAGCAAGAACCTGTCTCATAAACAGAACAAGGGCCAGTGTACTGACTTAAATAAGAATGACCTCTACATATGTTCCTATATTTGAATGCCTGGTTACTAGTGTGGAACTGGTGGGGTGGGGTGGGAAAAATTAGGAGGCGTGGCCTTACTGGAGGTGGGCTTTGAGGTTTCAAAAGCTCAAACCAGTCCCAGTCTCTCTCTGTCTCTCTGTCTCTCTGTCTCTCTCTCTCTCTCTCTCTCTCTCTCTCTCTCTCTCTCTCTCTCTCTCACACACACACACACACACACACACACGTTTGTGAGTTGAGATGTAAACTCTCATCTACTGCCCTAGCACCCTGCCCACCTGCCTGCCTGTCTGCCTCCATGCTAAATGCTGTGATGATTGACTAACCCTCTGAACCTGTAAACACGCCTCCAGGTAAATGTTCTTTCATAAGTTGCCTTGGTCAATGTATCACAGCAATGGAATCATAACTAAGCCAGCTAGATTGCTTGGTGGATAATAGTGCCTGCCTCCAAACCTGATGACCTAGGCCCCACAAGGGAGGAAGAGGCAAACCATCCCTGCAAGTTGTGCTCAAACCTTCATGCACACTCATGCCTATTTGCACACACACACACTGAACATACCCTCCAAGTAAAGGCCGCAGAGTCTTTGTCAAAGAGTTCAACAGACGACTCAGATACCTGAGGAGCACTTCCGAGAGAAGGTAAATAGGGGATGAAAATATCCATGCACAGGCACGCTTGTGCATGAGTGTCCCTAGCAGCATTTCCTACGGCAGCCCCACGTGGAGTCAACCCAGATAGACACCAGCTGTTGGAAAGTGTGCACAGCGCATGTGTCTACACAATGCAGAATTAATCCACCATGGAAAAGGGCGCAGCCCAGCATGCGTTACAGAACTCACGCTCCCAGGAGGACAGACACAAAGGCCACATGCAATACCATCCATCCAGTCAACGTGTCCAGAGCAGGAAAATCCGTAGAGACGGGAAGTGTGCTCGTGGTTGTGGAGTGGACAGAGCCAGGGTAGAAAGAGCCTCGTAGGCCCTGCTTGGATTGTAGGCGCCATCCCCATGCTATTGCAGGCCCCTGAAGTATGGTCATAATATGATCTAATGTGAGATTTCTGTCAAGCAACTGTTTGGCGGATGAGGGTCCTGTAGGAAAGAAATGGCAGAACTTAATTCTGTGTCTTACAGGAACTGTGTCTTACAGGAAGTTTCTGGGACTTCGAAATTGTCTGAATATTGGAAATGAGAAAAGTGTCCCATGAACCACGAACAGTGCTGCCACCTGGAGCCATGGAGATTTCCGGGTACCAGCTGCTGCCTAGGGCCAAGTCTGGGTCCATGGCCCTGCAGAGGCCAGGGTCTGGGGAAGTGTCCATGGCTCTAGATGCCACCAAGGGCGTTGTGGATTCCGGGAATCTGACCCGCCACCTGGGACCATGCAGTTGCCGGGTCCATGGTGACATCTAGGCCCAAGCTGCTGCTGAGGACCATGCCTGGGTCTGTGGTGGAACAGCAGCTGGGGTCTGTGATGATGTCCATGGCTGGTGTTTGCAAGGAACCATTAGAACCATGCTGTGCTGAGCCAGCCCACCCTTCACTGGCCCTGACCCTCAATGGATATTGCAGCAGGCAAGCTGGCACTACCCCTCAGGGGAGCCCTCACCCCCCACACCGTACCCAGCCCCACCCCCACCCCCGCACATAGGTATGGACCTCACCTGGGCAGCACACTAGAGCTGAACCTGTGGTCAGGGACACAGGTGAGCCATCCCTGAGCCCATGAAAGCAGGAGAATTGACCCACCTCCTCCCATCATGTGGTGGCATGAATGAGGGAAAGATGACTTCCCCTCCCCCCTCCTCCTCCCATTACCATCTGCAGCACGTGAGAGAGCTGGCCCTGGGGTCACAAGAGTAGGAGAGCAGCCCAGACCCTCACCAGCTGCAGTGCATGAGAAAGGGCAACACATACCCTGCTGTGGGGATGCAGGTGAGCCAGCCCTGAGGGCAGGAGAGCAGGAGAACTGACCCCACGACCCCTCCCTATATGCCCCCTACAGCAGTTGGGACAGAGGGCCTGCAGCTCACCTGGGCCAAACAGTAGAGTTGGCCCTGGCAATATGAGTGAGCAGGACCTGGGTCTGAGGGTCCCAAAGCAGGACAGCTGTTGCAGCTCCTCAAAGTGAGGGAAAGCTAGGCAGCTGACCAACCCACCTGCCACCCAGACCCAGAGTCAGGGCTATGAGTTAGCCCACCACAACACCCACTTCATCTATGAACTGTTGGAGCATGTGAAGGGGACGAACCTACAGATCCAAAACAGCAGAATCTCCACGCACAGAACAGCAGGATATCCAAGAGGAACCCCAGTGAGAGCCCAGAATCAATAGTGTAACAGAAATCAGAGGCCTCGGACCAGATCAATGACTCACAGCATGAACACTTACAACTCAAGCTGTGTGGACTAAAGGGTAAACTGTGACTCACCAGGCCACACTGCAGCTTCCATGCCAAGATTCTTTTTTTGTTTTGGTTTGGCTTGTCTTGGTTTTGGTTCTTTGTTTTGTTTGGTTTTGTTTTGCGGAGAGGTTGGAAGGGCAGAGGGTGAATAGAAAGGGACAGGGATGAGTGGGGTCAGCATGCATGATGAGAAGTCCATAGAGAGTCAATAAAAGTTTAAAAAAAGATGAGCCCAGACTCCTGGCATAATGGTAAAATAGGCAGATGGAAAGAAACCAATGTGCTAGTCCAAGCAGTACTGTGATGGACAGGGCCAGTTTGAGAGTGTGATTTGTGAATTGGAGGTGTCTGGGAACATTCCAGTATATCAGCACGTCAGAAACACACTTGTCATGCTTTGGGTTAGTTACAGACTCAATCCCAGTGCGTTCTGATCAAGTTTCTGCCTAAATGAAATAGGTAAACTGGGCAGAAGCCCTTCCCCTGCAGTGATTCCAAGGTAGACGGTCTCTACCACAGGCTAACACCTTTTGTTGTTGTTGTTGTTGTTGTTGTTGTTGTTGTTTGGGGGAGTTCGAGACAGGGTTTCTCTTTGAGACAGCCCTGACTGTTGTGGAACTCACTCTGTAGACCAGGCTGCCCTTGAACTCACAGAGATCCGCTGCCTCTGACTCCCGAGTGCTGGGTTTAAAGGCGTGTGCCACCACTGCCCAGTTTACAGGCTAACACTTTTATGAGTGAGGAATTTAAACTACAGCTATGCCAAAAGTAAGTGACCAAATGGGAAGAAAAGAAGGAGTGATCTCCGGGTATCTTTCAAACTACCTGACAAACAACAACAATGAAGGATATGCCCAAGTGGTTTCGTGAGCGAGCGAATGGACCACACTGCTGAGCACACTGCTGAGCACGCAGGCTCTATGCCAGTGTTGCTACCCAGTTTCCTCCTTCTGCAGCTCTCACCACCACCCAGCAGCTGTGCTGACTTCAGCCTCTATCCAGCTTCCTTCACGGAACCAAAATGGCTTCATCACTTCCAGACAATTCCTAAGCCAGAAGGATGATCCTGCTACAACTCATTCAATTTGTCCAGTTTGGGGGACAGTACGCCCTTACACTGAAGACAGTTGCCCTTCGTTCAATTACTATGGAAACAGGTGGATAATGTCAAGCATCCCAGATCACTCAGAGGCCATTTCATGACCAAAGGACAGCTTAACCCAGACACACGGAAAGCAGCTTCCCGGTGGGTCAGTGAATTGTTAAGAGTATCCAATGAGAAGTACAATGGTGATGCTCCCACAGGGATGCCAATATGCTCAAGTGCAGACCTAAAACCATCGGAGTGGTCCGCTTTATTATGTGTATCTCATCACCATAGAGAAGAGCACAGTGAAGGGGCTGAGAGACCCCTCCCTCTTCCCCACTCATAACAACCAATAGCAATCCATCATGTGCCTTTCCTTAGAAACAATTTCTCACTGAGTAACTCTCCACACGTCTGATACCCCCGTTACATCGTTCTTTCCTCTAGAAGTCTTAGAACATGAGGCCTCAGTTTGAGAAAGATTGTGCTGGGAGCACTGTGCTGGGTCAGTGCTACTGCGAGTCCCTCCTATAACTCTGCGCCTTCTGGGATGGCAGCTCTGCCACTGTTGCTGCTAGAAGTTACTGAGAACCCAGTCCCTGGCAGATCCTGAGGGGGTTCTCTGTGACAGCAGTGAGCCAAACAAGCATGCCTGTCACCTCCATGACACAAAGAGTGCGCGTATGAGCACAAATGTGAAGAGAAACCTCTGAGCAGGGCTGGGACTCAGCACGCGGCTGCCAAGGGGACTTAGACTCTACTGAGCTGTCGGGATGTGGCAGAGACGTAAGTGTTAGGGTTAGCGGGCAGAGAGGCAGATGTTATGTGGAGAGAAACACTCACGGAGGGGGATCAGCTTTGGGAAGGGCCCTGTGGCTGGAGCACGGAGGACTCAGGGGGGACAAAGAGGGAGTGGTCCATCCATGTGCTTTCCATTAAGCTTGTCGCTTTCCCTGGGAATGTGGAGCGTGGGCCTCCAGCGAGAGAGTGCCTTTTCCAGGACTCCTACATCACAGCTTACAAGAGCTGGAGACCCTGAGAAACTTCTATTGCGCTTATCTGATGACACTAGGCCAGCAGATGCTAAGGACATGGAGCAGGCAAGGCTTTATATTAGCACTGCAAAGTCCCCAGTGTGAAGATGCCATCTGGTCCCCTTGAGCCAGAAGGAGCAAGCTGACAAGTGGTACGCAGCACACTGATGCTTGCTCTACCAGCCCAGCAGCCTGGCTACAAAGTAAGCATTCTAATGAAGCCAGGGGACACGTGGAGAAACGAGTGTGAAGGGAGCCAGATTTTCACCCCACCCACATTTAAATCCACAGCCTCTGAAACAGTCTGGTACTCTGTCCTATCAGATCTGGAGCCACTAGAACCTTGCTAAGGAGATGTAGGTCGTGGCACCCACGAGTCCCTTCCCCAGGCAGAGTCCTCTATCATTAGTATAGTTATTGCTGCTCCACCCATCCCCAGCCAGAAAGAGTTGGCAGGTAGGAGAGGGCACTCGCTAGGCAGGTCATGAAAATGTCTGTCCAAATAAATCCGTATTCCCCAATGCCCACAGACCACCCCCGGGCAAATGCTGCCCTCTTTCCTGTGACATGTGGATGAACTAACTTAATAAGTGACCTTGGAATTTGTTTCCTCCAGATAGTCATATGTATATGTAACAATATATACATACGCATGTCAGCACAAAGAAAGCACCTGCAAAGAATGCTTTTCCCAGCACCCAGATCACCCACAGTATGGCCTAGAGAAGTTTCTACAGTGTGACCTCCAGCTGGGCCAAGATCCGGCCACTGGAAAGTCAACCAACAACAGCTGAGGCATGCTCACAGTCAATAGAAGGTGAAAAGTTAGGAGCATGTGTACTCTGATCATTTGCTTCAGACATTCAATCTCTGCAAAGCAATATTATTTTTGGTGGGAGAAATAAGGGGGGCAAAATGGGAAAAGACAGGAGGAAGTGGCTGCTACCATTTTAAGAATTTGAAAAATATTAAACCACCATATAGCAACTAACCAATACACACAAAGTAGGGGCCTGAATGCCACTGAATTCCTGTTCTTTGCTCTTAGGTGCTGAATGCCGGCATTTGCTGGGCTCCACTTTGTTTCCACTTCCCAACAGCAGCCTGATTTCTACCTGGTATCCACTTCCTCAGATACCATGCCCCTGCCTTCTTGATAAAACCCCTGAGCCTCCTCCAGCCAGAGGATCTAAAAGCTCTCTGGAGACTTTTGCTGTAAGCCTTCCCGTGGGTCCTTCCACAGGCAAGGTCCAAGCACACGGCATAACTTCAAGAACCAGCCCTGCATCCCCGAGACTTAGACTTCTGAACCTGATAAAACACAGATGGGGGAGGCAAAGTTCACGTAGTCCAGCCAAGCATGTTGAAATAGAAAGACCTGCTTCTTCGCAGGCTACCTGCCTTCTTCCAGGCAGGCTCTGCCCGCTTCTCTAACACCTTACTAAATAAAATGTCCTTCTGCTTTCGTGGCCAGAATCCTTGCAACCAAAGCATATTAGCAGACATTCAGTACGTTCAGGGGAAATCCTAGGGTATTTACAATTGGCTATTTGCCATAAATAGAGTAAAATACAGCAGCATTCTGTCTACATCGCAGAAGGGGAACCTCGTTACCTGTAGCGTATAGTGTAGAAACAAGGCTCCAGCTAACACTCACCATGATCTCTTTACTCTCAGCAACCAGATCTTAATTCCTCCTTTGCCGGGAGCTGCCTGACCTGCTTTAGACCAGTATTCTTTGTCATTTTCCCATGGGACTCTCATTTTAAATCAATGTTACCATAATGGTCATTTTGAAAGAACTTGCAGACTGGAGAGATGGCTCAGCTGTTAACAACCCTGGCTGCTCTTCCAGAAGAAACAAAGTTTGATTCTCAGAACCTACTTGATGGCTCACAACCAACTGGAACTCCAGACCCAGGGCATCGAACACCCTCTTCTGGCCTCCAAGAGTACTGCATGCATGTGTGGCATAGCAGATGTATATGTAAGCAAAACACTCATACACATAAACGGAAATAAAATAAGAAGAAGCTTGGGGGAGTTTGCTGGACCCCCTAGTCTGAATTTCCAACTTGTCCGGTAGTATATGAGACACTAGTGCAGTGAACAGAGTTCTTTGACACAGAGACCAGAAACATAACCAAGAATGACTCATCTCTGCATGGCCACCCTTCTGAGAACCAATGAGAACATCACATACTCCCAAGAACAACACAAAGGCCACACAAAGTGTCACGTGTCTGCAATCACAGCACACCAGGAGTGTATGGAGGATCAGGATTTCAAGGCCAGCCTCAGCTACATAGCAAGATCAGGCCAACCTGAGCTACAGGAAACCCTGACTCAAAAGTTCCAAAACAAGGGTCTAGAGAGATGGATCAGCAATTAAGAACCCTTGCTTCTCTTACACAGATGGTTTCATAACTGCCTGTAAGACTTCCTCTGGCCCCTATTCACACACACAGACACACACACACACACACACACACACGTGAATGCACACATACATAACATAAATAAAAACAAACAAGTCTTTAAAAGCATTTTAAAACAATACAAAACATGGCAACAAAAAGAGAATATCCCAAGAGCAAGAGCTGGTGAGTTGAGCTTGAAAAAACTCGAAAAAAACTTTTTTTTTTTAAAGAATGTTTATTTCATATATAGACGATTGTTCTCACACTGGTAATTATACATGTGAATGTTTGGGACAATAGGCTCAGTAACGGTTAGGGGGCTGGTTTTAGGACAGTTACTTTTGCACAGCAGCAATTCTTTTTTTTAAGATTTATTTATTATGCATACAATGTTCTGTTAACATATATACACCAGAAGAGACACCAGATCTCATCACAGATGGTTGTGAGCCACCATGTGGTTGCTAGGAATTGAACTCAGGACCTCTGGAAGAACAGCTAGTGCTCTTAACCTCTGAGCCATCTCTCCAGCTCCCTCGAAAAAAACTTTTAATCTTTCTCTTTGTTTTGCGGACATGGATTTCCTGCGTGGCACAACGGATCAGTTCTAGAAGTGGAATTGGTGATGGCTGCACAGCATTGAGTTTCTATTGAATGCCCCTAAGAGCTATGAGCTGAAATGTGTTTAAACTGATAAATGTTGTATTTCACCTACTTTATCACAATAATTTTCTAAGCTTTCTGATGAAATCTAGGAGCAATCAGAGCTTGAGAAAACAGTCATATGTTGCAAAAACATATATAAGCCACTTCTTTCAGAAAATAATTGGATGGCATTTATCTGAAGATGTGCAACATTGAACTCTTCAAATTATTCCTCTTCTGAGAAATTTTTAAATTAAAATTCTTTGTGGAAATGACCATAGTTCCAGCATAATTCTGCAGCTGCTCTTGGTTTCGAAGACAGCTGTCACTCAAATCAAGGCTGCCCTACAACTTGAAATCATCCTGCTCTGGCCTCACAAGTGTGAGATTCCAGGAGTGTGTCACCACACCTGAATCCTAGTATGATTTTTAAAAGCCAAAGCCTTAAAGTTTGAACTTAACCACAGCGGATTTGTGAAGTAATTTATTATATATTCACATAACCAAGTGCTAGGAAGGTATTTAAAATTATAGTGTGGAAGAATATTTAATGATATAGAAGTGTTTCAATATAATGCTAGTGAAAAAGACATGGAGTTTAGCCTGGCTGAGTTCTGGATTTTTAGGTGGTGAGTTTATTAATTTTTAAAAAATATATGTAAGGTTAACTTGACAGCAGTAATTCCTGATAAATTCAGCCTGACATTTTGCCCATAAAATGTTTCTTGAAGCTGGGTGGTAGTGGCTCATGTCTTTAATCCCATCGCTCAGGAAGGTGGATCACATAGGTGGATCTTTGTGTGTTCGAGGCCAGCCTGGTCTACAGAGTGAGTTCCAGAACAGCCAGAACTGTTACACAGAGAAACCCTGTCTTGAAAAAAACCGAAACAAAGACAAATGTTTCCTGAAATTATTAATACTATTTCATGACTGCTACTCAAGCTCTTTAAGTATTTTAAGGTGCCATTTATCTGCGTCCAGAATCAAACTCATTAAAATAGCAAAGTCATTCTTATGTCTCCATTTTTATTTTTAGTACAAATCTTCTAGTTCTCACATTTCTTTTTTTTTTTTTTTTTTTTTTTTTTGGTTTTTCGAGACAGGGTTTCTCTGTGGCTTTGGAGCCTGTCCTGGAACTAGCTCTTGTAGACCAGGCTGGTCTCGAACTCACAGAGATCCGCCTGCCTCTGCCTCCCTAGTGCTGGGATTAAAGGCGTGCGCCACCACCGCCCGGCTAGTTCTCACATTTCTTGCATTTAAATTTCTTCCACTTAAAGAAGGTTATTGAGAAAAGAATAGCTAAAGAGAAGCCAGGGGCCAGGGATGGTGGCCTCCCCTCCACATCTTTTTTTTCTTTTTGATTTTTTGAGAAAGCATTTCTCTGTGTAACAGTTCTGGCTGTCCTGAACTCACTTTGTAGACCAGACTGGCCTCATAGCATGTGTTACACCACCACCCGGCTTGGCCTCCATGTCTTTAACCACAGAACTTGGGAGGCAGAGGCAGGAGAATCTCTGTGAGTTCCAGGCCAGCCTAACTTACATACCAAGTTCCAGCCAGGACAACATAGAGTAACCTTGTCTTCAAAAACAACAAAACAAGAAAACAGGCTAAGAGGGCGCTTTTGGTTAATTACTGCTGTCTTTCCTTTCTTTTAAGTTGTTGTTTGTTTTGTTTTAGCATTACATCATCTTCCCCCAAAAGAAAATCTTATTTTTCATGCTATGAAAATGACCTTAACAGGATATTTTCTGGACTCTCTCCTGGTGTTGTCACTTGAGCACTGAGGGCCTTGCTGCTCTCTGGTCCTGAGGCAGCGCAAGCAGCTGGGATTGGCTCCTGTGTTCAGTAGAGGAGAGCCTACGTCACACCTCACTTATGCAGATGCCCGCCTGTTTTTCCTTCCCTGGTGGGATTATTTAAGAAACCATGATTGACTCGAGTTACCAGAACTCTTGTGAAACTCTGGAAGGAGCGCCTTTGATAAGGGTGATGCTATTTCCAGGTCCTTCCTTCAAAGCTTGATTAGCGTGGAAAAGCATTTTGAGAATTCTTCCTTCCTACCTCCCCTTTCGGATCATCTTCGCCCCACGGCAGAGGGGAGGGCTGAAAGGCACTCTGTGGATATGCTTATGTGAATCTTTGTCCCAAGCTTGTTGTTGAGACCCCTTGGTGTCTTTGTGGACACATTCAGGAGTAGTCCATTGTGGTCCTTCCGTCCTTCACTGTCTCACGCGCATGCCTGTGACGGGTAGTACGCAGGCCTAGGACCAACCCCACTGAGTTCTGCATTTAGGTGGTAACAACTTCCTTTTCCTAAATAACATTTTTAATTTTTATTATTATGCGTACGTGCACATACATGTGTCCCAGGGTACCTGTGGAGGTCAGGTATGTACTTCAAGCATGTAGGTCACTGGGCTCAAGTTCAGGTTGCTGGGCTTGCACACGTGCTTTACCGCTAAGCCTTCATGCTGGCCCAGTGCCTGTTCTTCAGGAGGGCTCACACAAAAGCAAATAACAATGCTGTAAGGATCTCAGTGGCAGAGTGTTGGCCCAGCATGTGTAGGGCCTAGGACTGAGTAGCCAGTGCCACCAAAAGGAGAAGAAAAGGAAGAAGAGGCTGTGTAACTAGAAATAAACTCCCCTGTTCTCTTGTTTTGAATGAAAATAATTTTCAATCTCCCTGATATTCCTAGAATATGTTGTTAGTTGGGAAAGAGGTGTACCTTTGAAACAGTTTTGATTCTTTCTTTCTTTCTTTATTTTTTGAGATAGGGTTATTTGAGTTCTGGCTACCCGGAACTCTTTATGTAGACTTGGCTGACCTTGAATTCATAGATATCTATCTACCCCTGCCTCTCAAGTGCTGGGATTAAAGTTATACACTACCAGGGTGGTGGTGGATCTCTGAGTTCAAGGCCAGCCTGGTCTATAAAATGAGTTCTAGGACAGCCAGGACTACACAGAGAAGCCCTGTCTTGAAAAACAAAACAAAAACAAAAATGCCCTTCTTTGACAAAATGTTTTGAAGGTTAAATAGGTCAATCTTCAAGTAACACAGAGTACACAGAACATGCCTGGTGCATAGTGTTCAGCATGTTGGAATGTAAGACAGTCTCCTGGGTGTATAGACCACTTATATGCTAATGACCCAAATACATTTTTGCTACACTCTCACATTCAGTGTCCCCTGGCTATCTCTATTTGGATACTTAGCAGTGTTGCCTTCTGCAGACCCAATCCCCACTCCTGGTTCCAAGCCTGTCCCACATCCAGCCTCTTTCCTCTCTCCAACAGCAACCAAGGTCTCCACAACTTGGAATTAATCCCCAGTCTTCTCGTTCTCTCACGCTCTACATCCATTGTCTTCCTCTGAAAATAGAGCAGGAATCTGACCTTCATTCCCCTCCTGCCCCTGCTTCCACTTCTTCTGCTGCAATGCCCTGCCTCGAGCCACTATTTATCTCTGTCTTAGATACTGAAATAGATTCTTGATTCCCTCTTTATATAAAGAAGATAGCATGAGCCTTCTGTGGAAAACCTTATTATTCCTTTGCTTAAAATTTTTTTGATATGCCTCCCATTTGTACCATAGTTTTTTGTTTTGTTTTGAGACAATCTCACTCATAGACGTGGATGGCCTGCAAATCATTACATAGACATAGGCCAAGCTGACCGTGAACATAGAGTTCAGATTCGGCATATTGAATCCTGGAATTACAGGCATATGCCACAATGTAGAACATGCAACCGCTTTCTAAATAGATAGATATGTATTTGTAGATTTACATACTAAAAAATTTTAAAGTGTGGAAACAAGCCCCTAATTGTTTCCTCTTATTTGAGAGTGATACTATTACAAGTCATGATTTAAAAGATTGACTTTTGACCCAAGAAACTATGGAAGAACTACCTAGTAAAACCCTGTCCCCAAAAAGCAAATAAATGTTTTTTAAAGCAAAAACAAGGGACTGAATAGGTGACTCTGTAGGTAAGAGAATTCGAGTGCATTCTGTTCTTGCAGAGGATCCAAGATCTTAGCATGCACAAAAGGTGGCTCACAACCACCTGTCACTCCAGCTCCAGGGGATCCAATGCCCTCTTCTGGCCTCCTTGGCCTCCTGCACTCATAGGCACAACCTACGCACAGACACATATACATAATTGAAAATAAAATAAACTGAGCCAGGCACGGTGGCACATACCTTCCAGAACTCAGGAGTCCGGAGCAGACAGAACTATGTGCTCATGAGGCAAGCCTGGTTGACCTAGCAGTTCTAGGCCACTCAGTTATAGAGTCAGCTCCTGCCTCAATGATGGGGGTGGTGGTTATGAAGATGATGAAATAAATCTTTTAAGAATCAAAACAAAAAATTGGAAACAGTCTCAATGTGTAAGAAAAGAAAACTAAGAAATTGTTATAGCTAGACTGTGTATAATTTTACAAAGTTAAATGTTTTTTTAAAATAATCACATACTGGTTTTGTTTTGTTTTGGCTTTGGTTTTTTTGAGACAGGGCTTCTTTGTGTAGCCTTGGTTGTCCTGGAACTCTGTAGAGCAGGATGGCCTTGAACTAATAGAGATCCACCTTCCTCTGTTAATGAAAAAAAATCTTAAGAAATAGCAAGGACACTATGAGATTGATTTTGCAAATGTCAAATCTATATAGATAGAGGGAACCCTTAGAAATACAAACAGCAGCTATCAGGTAGGAATTACACACAAGTAACATAACTCAAGGCTGAGCCCTCATAGGAGAGCCAGGCTACCCGCTAGCAACGTGTTCAGAGCA
The DNA here is from genome assembly GCF_903992535.2 of Arvicola amphibius. Classification (NCBI taxonomy): domain Eukaryota; kingdom Metazoa; phylum Chordata; class Mammalia; order Rodentia; family Cricetidae; genus Arvicola; species Arvicola amphibius. Next base: position 22,196,083 of record NC_052061.1, on the reverse strand, counting down.
CAGTTGCAAATTCTAATGTGCACTTGCTGCAATGTTCTACAGTGACGGCTTAAGCAATTACCTCTTTTGTGGGGTACAAATGAGTCACAGAGTATTCATGTGATCAGAAACTGTATCTTATTGGATTCATTTGAAAATCATAGTTACTTAGCATACTTGGCAAATGGGAAAAGAATTCTCCTGATGCTTTTAGGAGCTTTGCCCCTTTAGTCTTGGCCAGGTCTGGATGATGAGCTGAGCTGGTTTAGGAGTGACTGATAAAGGTTCCCCAGGAGCTTCTTATCGGTGCTGACCTGCTCGCAAGAGTATTGCAAGAGGAAGATATAAATGACTTGTCATGCTTGGTGCCTAGTCGGTTTTATCTCGCATTTTCCTTGGACTCTGAGTGTTGAGTTTAAAAGTTAGTTCTTGGAATTTTACAGCTTATGTATTTCTTGTTAGTTACCAAGTAAGTCAATCAAATGATGAAAATAAAACTTAAGTCCACAGCCCTTTTTAGTTTGTTTTTCTATTTGAGTCTTACATGAAGAACACACTAGTATGATCAAGAAGTCTGGGAAAGAGCCAGAATGGGGGCATATGCTACTGCTGAAGCTGGGGAAAGAGGCTTCCTTGAACCTAAGAATTTAAGGACAGTCTGAGAAACACGGGGAGACCTCTTGCCCCCAACCCCCCAAAACCTCAAAGTCAAGAAAATCTTCTTTGTTCTTCTTTTCCTTTCTCTATTTCCCCTCCCTTTTTTCAGACAGGGTTTTTCTCTAGGTAGCCCTAACTACCCTGTAACTCACTCTGTGGACCAGGCTGGCCCTGAACACAGTATCTGCCTGCCTCTGCCTCCCCAGTGCCCACAGTAAAGGTGTGTACTCCAAAGTCCAGCTGTCTTTCTTGTTCTTGAAAGCACAGGCATTTTCTGAGCTACCAATTCATGTTTTCTGAAAATCTAAACAAGCAACAAAATGCAAAGTTGCCAAAGAGCAGAATAAACCACAAACCTGTTTGCAATCCCCTGGGAAACAAGCTTGTAGACCTTGTTTGGTTTTTCAGGAGTCGAGTGTTAAAAATGAACCGCTGAAGACTGCGGGTGACAATAACACAGACCAGGCTCAGCACAGGCCTCTGTTCCCACCACCAGGTTTTGACATAAGGCAAGGAGGTTAAAAGCCGCACACTTGATAAGGGGAACACGAGAGTTACAGAACTTTGGCCGCAACACTAGCAGTGTGTTAGAACACAGCCACTTCGCCTGTTTGTAGCATTAAACACAATTTACTAAAAACAGTCCTTAGAACAGATGGGACAGCATGCCCATGTGCTATGACAGCTTAAGAACTTCCTGTGTGTGTGTGTCCCCGACACTTTTGTTTTGTTGATTTTCAGACTGTTTTGGTGTCCTTTGAGAACAGGATGGGGGTGGGAACACAACCCTAATGCTTTCTGGGAAGAGAAGAAGAAAGAAGAGATTACCAACCTAAAAACCAATATCAAAGATTTAGGAGAGCAAGGCCACCAGGCCTCCATAACCACACCCTCCCCCACCCCACCAGTCTGTCTTAAAAGAGATTCTCAGTCAGACTTGTTGATACCTTTAGTCCCAGCACTGGGGAGGCAGAGACAAGTAGATCTCTGTGAGTTTGAGGCCAACCTGGTCTACATAGCGAGTTCCAGGACAGCCTAGGCTGCAGTGGGAAACCCTGTATCAAAAAACCAAAAACAAAAGAGATTGTCATCTGAATTAAATGAGTTAATTTCCAAAGACATATGTATGTTTATCAAATAAAGGACATCTAAGTTCAAATAAACAAAAACCTCTTTATTAAGAGTATGACTAGCTAGGCTGGAGAAATGGCTCAGAGGTTAAAAGTACTTACTTTCTTCCGGAGTCATGAGTTTAATTTCCAGCAATCACATGGTAGCTCAAACCATGTGTAATGAGACCTGGTGCCCTCTTCTGGCCCGTAGGCATGCCTATGCAGGCAGAACAGTGTATACATAATAAATAAATAAAATCTTATTTTTGTTGTTGTTGTTTTGAGACAGGATTTCTCTGTAGCTTTGGAGACTGTCCTGAAACTAGCTCTTGTAGACCAGGCTGGCCTCGAACTCAGAGATCCTCTCCTGTGTGCTGGGATTAAAGGCATGCACCATCACTGTCTGGTTCATAATAACTAAGTAAAATATTTTTTAAAAAGAGTATGAATAACTGAATGATGATGGCATATGCATTCAATCCCAGCACACATGAGACAGAGGCAGGCAGATCTTTGAGTTGGAAGCCAACCTGGTCTACAGATTGAGTTCTAGGATAGCCAGGGCTACACAGGGAAATCCTGTCTCCATGAATATTTGACTAAATATTCAGTCAAAGCTGAGGTGAATCCTCATGCCAAATGTACAGTACAACTCTCTCTCTCTCTCTCTCTCTCTCTCTCTCTCACACACACACACACACACACACATACACACACACAGGCATACTTAAACACCTGCACACACACACACACACACACGCACATACTTAAACACCTGCACACACTTAAACACATGCACACTTAATAATATAATCAAATAATAAAAGTAAAATATTTGTAAAAAGGTACATAGACTGAAAGTATCTTAAAGTATTTTACTCTTTGCTAAGGGAAATCTAGCTTATTGTCTCTATAGGAAGTAAAGGATTGGAGGGCAATTCCCTTAAGTCTATGAGGTCAGCCCCTTTCCTGTAGCCAAGTCTGCACCTAGTCTGCAGGTCTCTTCCTGGCCATAGGCCCCACCCATGCCTCTGTCTTTCCATTCCTTTGTCAGACACAGGGAACTTTGGAATGGAATGTCCTGAGGGTGGGAGATGGTCTCGGTTATTTGGTAGCATCTTCCCTGTCCGCAGTGAACTGACTGTCTCTTCAGTTGACTCAGGAGAGCAGACAGGACACTACCCTTTCTTGGGCTCCCAAGTTCTAACCACATGACCTTGGATTTTCTTCCTCATTGCAGTAGGTCGAACCTTTATTTCCTTTGGTTGACAGCCACAAACTCGCTAACTGTGTGCCCTAGGTTTGTGCTGCAATTGCTCTGGACAAAACAAAACAAGAACCTCTCTGTTGTCTCTCTCAAAGCAAAATAAAGCCAAACAAACCCAAATGTGGTCCTTATGTAAAAAGCCCTCAGTTTCACTTTCGAGTTAACATTTATTTATTCGTTTATCTATTTGTGGGGGTGGAGTGTGCCAGTGCACAAATGTGGAGGTCAGAGACAAGAAGGTGTGGAAGCTGGTTCTCTCCTTCACCACGTCGGTCCCAGGCATGGAAATCAGGCCATCATGGATGGCAGCGAACACCCTTTGTCCGCGGAGCCCCTTTGCCAGCTCCAAGTGTAGCGTTTCCCTGAGAAATGCAGTCATCTGTTCTTGGCTTATCACCCTTATCCAGAGCCAGTCGGTTCTATTATCCTATATTCGATAGGGGAGTCTAACCATAAACTCTACAATTCCAATCTCTGTATTGAATTCCACTACTTACCAGAAAGTTTACTTACAGCAAACGTGTGTGAGATGCGGTAATACGCGCCCTCTGGTGGACACTGAGAAATATGCAAGACATTTTCAGTTGTCAAATGGCAGGGCCTTGCATTGGGTGGTAAACAGCCTCCTGTATGCAGAACACTTCCATGAAAAATGCCAGTGGCTTGGGCTGGATCCTGGCAAGACTCCCAGCAACATTCTTCTTTGCTGGGGCGTTCCTAGTCTCTGGCTCCATCCTTGCTACTGTACAATGCTGTCCCAGGCCTTATTTGCTCACTTCTGAAAGCCCATAGGATGAGAATGAGTCGCCATGGCCCTGGATCTACCTAGCGCAGACCGTTTGTGAGAGGAGCAACAGTGGCGTTCATCGATGGACGAAGCGAAAGCGCCATTCTCTGAGAGCTCACGTTCCAGGCGTCAGTTCTCACATGTGGTCCTTCAGCCTCTGAAAGTCCCTAGAAAGCATCTCAGAGGCTGAGGTCAACACCATCTTCATTACAAGATTGGGCAGTATTTGACGTCTTCACTGATTCACATCTGCACTGGTGCGCTAGCGTGAATCCAGGCGGCTGTGCGCTGTACTCATCACCCGCACACATCTGCAGGGGAATAAAGGCTGGACAGCATTCCACTAAAATTCTTTAGATGCCACTAAAGAAGCACAGAAGTTGCTAACTCTATTGTCTGCCTCTTTAGTGTACATTGTTCTGATACCCTAGGAGACAAAACTCGAACTACACATGAAATACTCTGCTACACACAGAGTCTGAGGCTGATCTTGAACAAAAGTTACCAGATAAATTACTTCTTATACTTAATAATATTTAATATTTTTAGAGGAGAATAGGATATGATGCATTATCAAACCATCAGTGTGTCTTCTTTTTTGAGAGAGGGTTTCTCTTTGTAGCCCTGGCTGTCTTAGAACTCTCCTTATAGATCAGGCTGACATTAAACTCAGAATCTGCCTGCCAAGTGCTGGGGTTAAAGGCATGCGTCACCACCGCCGAGTTCACAATTCTAATCATATGTTTATATTATTTTATTATTTTACTGAATTAGTGTCTGAGTACAGTCACTGAAGATAAATTGACAATATTTCTGAAAATACAGGAAAAATTTCTGATGTCATATAATATGTATCACACAACACCAAAGGACAAAGCTTTGCTCTCAAATGGCTACTGGTATGCAAAAGAGTTCCACAATAGCCCAAAATGGAGTATTACAAAGGTTTATTTATATATTGTATACATGCATGTTTCTACCTCTGCTGATGGCATTTCTCTTTATGTTTCCATTAGCTACAAAGAGTTATCTGGAAATTCTTTTAATTAATTTTTGACAATTTCATAAATGTAGATAATGTATTTTAATCATTGTTACCTCTTCCTGTCTCCCTCCTATTTCCACTGAATTGTTTTCTTTTTAACTGATCCCACTTTGATGTCTTTATTTATTTATTTATTTATTTATTTATAGGATACACTGAGTTTGATTGGGTGGTTTGCTGTTAGTGTGGCCTGGGTTAGTTATCACAGCATCAGCAACTTACAAGTGCCTACGATAATGAAAATCATGTCTCTCCTCTCACATCTGGAATTCCCATCACTTCCATCTGCCAATGTTATCAAACACATTCCCTGACTCTGAACATCTTGGGGACAAGAAATGGAGTTCTGATATACCAAGTAAATATAAATTCCCCTTTCCTCCTATTTCCTTCAGCAGGGGGGCTGGTGAGATGACCTCCGAGTCTGTGTCACAATCACTGATTCCTTAGTCCTTGTCATAGCTGGTGCCCTGTTGCCATGAAGACACACCATGACCATGGTAGCTCTTAGAAAAGAAACTGGGACTTCTTAAAGTTCAGAGGTTTAGTCTATTATCATCATGGCAGGGAGCCTGGCAGAATGCAAGCAGATGTGGTGCTCAAGAAGTAGCTGAGAGTTCTCCATCTGGACTCACAGGTAGCAGAAAGAGAAGAGGCTGGGCTTGGCTTGGACTTTTGAACCCTCAAAGCCCACTCCCAGTGATACATTTCCTTCAGCAAGGCCACACCTCCTAATCCTTTTAAATAGAACCCCTCTCTGTTGACTAAGCATCCAAATACCTGAGCCGATGGGGCCATTCTTACTCAGTCTACCACAGCCCTGTTGCTTGAAATGGCACTGAATGGTCTACACATTATGTACTGATATGAAAACACTTTCAAATGCTATTTTCTTAATTATGAAAGCATACCATGTCCTTGAACCTTCAAAGCTACGAGCTGGATAAACCTCTATTCCTTATGAAGCTGGCTGCCTCCAGTATTCTGCCATGGTAACAGAAAACTGACTAGTGAAAACTCTCACAATTTACTAATAAAAGACAACCAATTAAAAACAGACAAAGGCGGCTTGGGATGCAGAGCGTCTGCTTTGTAACCTGAGTTTTGGGTTTGACTCCCGGTCCACAATAGCACAGGTCATGCTAGGTGACAAGCCTAGAGTCCCAGGTGTTCAACTCTCCAAAGCGGGGGGGGGGGGGGGGAGGTTACAAGCTCAGGGCCATTCACAGCAATGCTTTATCACCTATTAAAAAAAATAACTGTCTGAATAAACCTTTGTCCAATAGAGAAGACAGTCAAATAGCCAATAAGTCCTGGCATGATTCTAGATACCATTGCTCATTAGAGAATTAGAAACTAACACCCCAGGAGCCATGAGGGAGGGCATGGTGATTCAGCATGTAAAGGGACATGTGGCCAAGGTTGGTGGCCTGGGTTTGGTCACTGGGACCCACATGGTGGAAAGAGAGAACTGAGTCTCATAAATTGTCCTCTGACCTGAATATGTGAGTGTTCACATAGACATGCATATAGATAAACAAAATGTAAAAATAAATCTTAAATCTACAATAAGATAGTACATTATTCCACCAGGATACCTGTACACAAAATAATCACATTGCAAGTGTTGACCAGATATGGAGAAACAGAGCCCTTACTATATTGGTAGTTGGAATGTAAATAGTACGGACTCCTTGAAAACTATCGGTACTTTAAAACCTTAAATGCAGAAGTGACCTACCTGTGAACTAGCCACTCAGTTCCCAGATAGTATCTAAAAGAATTGAAAACATATGTCTACACAAACCTCGCATGTGAGAGTTCACAAAGGCACTAATCACTGCGGGGTTTGATGAGACTTGTATATTTGCATGCTGGGAAAGACGAGGAGGCATGGGGGTGGGCTTTGAGATTTCAAAACTCATGCCAGGGGCAATTCTCTCTCTCTCTCTCTCTCTCTCTCTCTCTCTCTCTCTCTCTCTCTCTCTCTCTCTCTCCTGTGCTTCAGGAAGTCAAGCACTCAGCTACTGCCACAACACCATGCCTGTCTACTTCCTGCCTTGATTACACACTTGCCCTCTGAACTGTAAGCAAGTTCTCAATGAAATGCTTTCTCTTAGAAGTTACCTTGGTCATGGTGTCTCTTAATAGCAACAGAAGCATAACTCAGACATTCATAAAAGTCCCCAGACTGAAGCAAGCCAAATGTCTATCAGTGGATGGGTAAAATGGGTAAATAAGCATACTACAGGACATCACTGTATGAAGTATCAAGGAGTGAGAAATGCTATAGTACAGATGGACCTTGAATGTAGATTCTGAGTTTAAAAAAACAGATTTTTTTTGCTATGGGGCAGTGGTGGTGCATGCCTTTAATTCCAGTTCTTGAGAAGTAGATATAGGCAAATCTATGAGTTTGAAGGCAGCCTGGTCTACAGAGCAAGATCTAGGACATCTAGGGACACCCAGAGAAACTCTGTCCCAGAGGGACTCACACAGTAAAAGGAGAGAACCGACTCTCAAAGTTGTCCTCTGATGTCTCCAGCTCCCCCAACTAAATGAATAAAAATAATAGAAGTGTTTTAAAACCATTGAAATGTATGCTTTAAAACTATGGGCTTCTGGGAATGGTGGCACAAGCCTCTAATGCCAGCACTCAGGAGGCAACAAAACCAACAACTATGGGATTATGTTATATGAAGTATATGCTAACATTAAATTTTAAAATTTATGATTTTTTTCTATTGGTCTCCAATTTTTCAGTTTTATAAAGAAGAAAATGATGTTATAGATAAGAATTGCAATTTCTGGGGGAAAAGATGAAATCCTATAGAAAATACACATCCATTACTTGTGGGTTTCTGCTAAAGCCAAGAGTGTAAACTGTTAGATGAAGTGGTGTGGTGGTGTCTTACTTGTCAGCTGACAGACTCCAGAATCGCCTGGGAGAAGGACCTCTGGCATGCCTATAGGGGTCATCCTGGTTTCCTCGAGATGGAAAGATCCCCCTCTGTGGATGCCACCATTCCCTGGCTGTTGTTTTGGATTTAGAAAAGAACAAAGAGCTGAGCCAAGCGTGCTGACTTAGGGCTGCTGTTGCACTGACGGAACAGCACGGCCAAGCAAGCCGGGGAGGACAGGGTTTGTATGGCTTACTCGTCAGCTTGATGCTCATCACTGAAGGAAGTCAGGACAGGAACTCAAGCAGGGCAGGAACCTGGAGGCAGAAGCTGATGCAGAGGCCATGGAGGAAGGTTGCTTACTGATTTGCTCTTCATGGCTTGCTCAGCCTACTTTCTTATAGAACCCAGGACCACCAGCTCAGGGAGGGCCCCACCCACAATAGGCAGGGACCACCCACATAAATCATTAATTTTAAAAATGCCCTACAGGCTCACATACAGTCAGATCTTATGGAGGCATTTTCTTTCTTTTCCTTTTTTATAACATAATATTTTTTATTGATTCTTTTGGGAATTTCACATCACGTACCCAAATCCCACTCATTTTCCAGTCCTTCCGTACATGCTTCCACCCTTGTACCCCCCCCCCACAAAAAAGTATAAATAAAAATTAACAACAATGACAAAAATCTTGCCAATCCCTCTGGGCGACGGCCTGCTCCTCTCTCAGCTGCGGCTTCTCTCCAGTTCTGCCTTGCACGGACCATTCTGCTCCTCTGTCTCTCCCACGTCTTTGTCACATACTCACTTGTGGCAGCGACACTGGAAGCTGCAGTGTGTTGCACACGGTACCCTTTTGCACAAACAGCTTTACTTGCAAAGGTTCATTGCAATGAGCTGTTGGTCTGGTTCAAGTCTCTGGCTTCTGCCACACCATCAACACTGCCTCCTTGCCGAGATTCCTCCTGGACATCCCACTGCCGCCCTGAGTCCTGCAGATCCTGCAGCTGTACTTCCACAGGATGGCTCCCTTCAGGTGCTCCAGAAGGTCACAGATGCGGGAGATGTGGGGTGGGCCTGGGTAGTAGCTGAATTGGTCAGCCCAGGCCTTTGCCAGGTCATCATGCTGCCAGTGTGGCAGCCATCAAGGGACAGGGACAGTTCTCCAGCACCCATGACACATGGGGTCAGCTCAACAGGGCCCTCACATGGCATCACATGGCTTCGGGCAGGACCACAGTCCGCAGACTTGCCCTAATGATCTGTAATGGTGACACAGGTCATAGACACCAGCATAGCCTCTGTCTGCATCAGGTCTACTGACCCACTCGTGGCCCTCAGTGGCTGCACAGGCCCACACAGACCTCAGCCTCCTTGTGGTCTGCTTACAGCCACGTGCCCCACTCTCACCTCGGGTAGGAAAGCTCAAGGCCATCACCAAGTCACCAGTCAGTGGCACAGACCACTTACAGCCACGTCGATCTCAAACTTCATCACAGCCTGCGGCAGCAGCAAGACCCACAAACACCAACCTGGCTTCTGGTGGCAGCACAGACCACGGTGGTCCTTCCTGGAGGTCCAGTCCAGGAAGTGACCCTTTCCTCATCTCAATGGAGGCATTTTCTCAATTGAGGTTCCCTCCTTTCAGGTGATTGTTGCCTGTGTCAGTGAAGCTGACGTAAAACTAGTCAGCATGCACGTGTCCTCTGTTCTTCACTCCTTCTCCTACTCCTTTTTTGTTTTTTTTTTGAGACAGATTTTCTCTGTGTACTCTTGGTTGTAACTCTCTGTAGACCTCAAGCTCACAGAGATCCATCCAAGTTCTGGGATTAAAGGCGTGCTCCACCACTGCTCAGCACTCTTCTTGAGAGCAAAAGAAAGAAAGAAAGGAAGAAAGAAAGAAAGAAGGAAAGAAGGAAAGGAAAGGAAGGAAGGAAGGAAGGAAGGAAGGAAGGAAGGAAAGAATGAGGGAGGGAGGAGACGAAGGAAGGAAGAAGGAAGGAGAGGAAGGAAAGAAGGAAGGAGAAAGGAAACAAAAATCATTGTGTCAATATGTTTATTTATTTTGAAAAAGGGTCTCGTGTATCCCAAGATGACATAAAAATTTACTATGATCTTGAATATCTGATCCTTCTGAATCTACCCTCTGAATGGTGGGTGTATAGGGTTGTCCCACCACAATGTAGTTTTTGAGGTGCTGGGAGTCAAAGCCAAGGTGTGGTGTACACTATGCAAGGATACTTTAATAGGTTTTCTGCTCCCCCGGTAATGGGTTTCTCCACCGATGCGCTAAGCCAGATCCAATAGAACTGAAAAAAGCATGGCAACAAGTTTGTTTGAGCAAAGCAACTCCTGGGCAGACAGATTCTCCAGTCCCAGAAACCAAGGCTAGAGAAGCACGTCCAAACTGAAGCAGGGAGATTATAGAGGTTGCAGGCCAGGGGTGATGACATGCCTGCCACAAGCTGAGTTTGTGCCCAAGTATGGTCAAAAGCTGAGTGCTTTAGGTGGAGACTTGGGAGGCTGGCAACTTCAGGGGAGGAAGCTGTTGCAGCTGCCCAGAATTAAGAACTGGGCTTTTCGGTGCCTTCCCTTTGTTTTGAGAGACAGGAATGGGCTTCTCAGACCGTGCAGGAGTGAGTTGAAGGTTCCAATGGAACATGCAGAGCTTTTGGGGTATGTAGGCACCAGTTCTAATCTGGCTACTTCCTGTTTATAGTGATATTTTATTTGTGTTTTAGTAAATAAAGCTTGACTAAAGATCAGAAGGGGAAAACTAAGCCACTAGAGGTCAGGAAGTGGTGGCACACAGCTTTAATCCCAGGAGCTGGGAGACAGTGGCAGATGAACCTCTGTGAGTTCAAGGCCACCCTGGGCTGCACAAGATTAATGCAGAAACAAATCCAGGTGGTATGATTCATACCTCGCACTTTTAATCCCAGTACTAGGGAGTTATATACCTTTAACCCCAGCACTAGAGGGAATATAAAATGGGAGGAGAGGCTCGGACTGCTTAGTCGTTTGCAGTCACCCAGTCTCGGTAGAGGTAAAACTTCTCTAGTGGTTTGGTCGGTTTGCTTTTCTGGTTTTCAGGCTGAACCCCAATTTCTGTCTCTAGTTTTTTATTATTCGTGCTACACCTGTTGGCATGAGATGGCAAGGAGGACAACCAGTGGTCTTGTGCTCAGCAGGATTTCTGCCATCCTGGAGACCTCTCTACTCCATTCCTGGAGTAGGCACAGGGCTGGAATTATTGGCACCAGCCCTTTGAATGAAAGTGGCCATGGGAAGAGTGAAAACTGCCAGAAAGAATGGAGTGGAGATGTGTCCTGATTATAGTGGCAAAGTTCTTCAGATAATTTGTGGAATGACTCAATATCAGTTTCCCATAGGCCAGATTCATTGATATAGTGCAGCAATCTTTCCCTAGGAACATGCAGGTGTCTTTGAAACGGCTGACCAGAGTTACACCTTGGTTTCAGAGCAAAAGGCTAACCAAGTTGTCAAACACCATCAAACCTGAGAAGGATACATTTTTTAAAGATTTATTTATTATGTATACAGTGTTCTGTCTGCATGCCAGATCTCATTACAGATGCTTGTGAGGCTCAGTGTGGTTGCTGGAAATTGAACTCTGGAAAAGCAGGCAGTGCTCTTAACCACTGAGCCATCACTCTAGCCAGAGAAGGATAAATGTTACCTGAGTAAGCAGAAGCCTGGACCAAGCAGTTTCTGAATCTATTAAAAATGACAGGGGCCAGGCAGTGGTGGCACACACCTTTAATCCCAGCACTTGGGAGGCAGAGGTAGGTGGTTCTTTGTGAGTTCAAGGCCAACCTGGTCTACAAGAGCTAGTTACAGGACAGGCTCCAAAGCTACAGAGAAACCCTGTCTCAAAAACAAACAAACAAACAAACAAACAAACAAAAACTGACAGGAACTGTCTGGCTACCTAGACAGCTACCCCAATTTCTCCACAGTCATTGGGATCAGAGGTCCCAGGGCAGCATCAGTCTATGGCTGCCAGGCTCAGAAGATCTGACAGACTTTCCTGTGCAGTAGGCACTTGGGAGGGACTGGCATACCTTGTCTAGGCAAAGCAGGGGAATCGACTCCCCAGTGTCCTGTTTGTCCACTGACTGGACAGCATCTTGGCAGCTGTTGAGGTGAAAGGCAGTTATTTTTCTGCCCCATGACCACATTTAAAGCGAGCTGCAGGTGGAGGGTCTTCTGCACCCAACATCTTCTTTGGAGGAGATAGGGGCGCTGCCAAGAGCTGGCGTGTCTCTCTACCATAAAGAGCTTTTGTTAAACATTTTAAATGCTATACTCTCAGATCTCTGAAGTGTTTGAGGACCATTATCTGTTAGGTTTATCTAAACTAGAGAAATGTTGGTTTCTAGTTATTTGTTTTACGCTTAACTTTGAAAACAAACAAATCTGGACATATCAAAAAAAATTGATCCTTTCTGAGGTATCTGGCTACTAACTTGTATGTCTTTAAGCATGTTACAGGTATACCACACAATCCTACAGGTCAAGCAGTTATAGAAAGATCAATTTGAACTATAAAGGATATGTTAAACAAACAAAAAGGGGTAGAAAATACCCCCAGAAATAGGTTACATAATGCTTTATTAACCTTGAGATACATAGGGCCTTCATTGAACTGCAGAATGAGCCACTAGCCCTGTCTCAAAGAATCAAAAATCAAAATACTTTGAGACACACCAATCAGTCCACAAAAGTTTAATTGATCTTTTAGTCTCTCTCTCCCCTTCTATAACTCTCTCTCTCTCTCTCTCTCATGTGTGTGTATTTGTTTCTTCTTACACATATACACATGCACTTGTGTCTGTGTGTACACATACATTCATTTAGTGTATGTGCATGTGGAAGCCACAGGGGAACCTCAGTGTTTGTTCCTCAGACACAGTCACTGTTTTTTTGTTTTTTGTTTGTTTGTTTTTGCAGGGTCACTTGACATGAGACCCAGTTATCCTTGCCGGTGGTGGGATTCCAAGCACGTGTCACCATGTCACAGAGGGACATGGAAGTCAGGCCTGATGCTTGCCTACCAAGCAGTGTACAGACTTAAGCTTCCTTTGCTTTTTTTCAGGGGAGGGGGATTCTGATTCTTCAAGAAAAGGTTTCTCTATGTAACAGCTCTGATGTCCTGGAACTCCCTTTGTGAACATGGCTGATCTTGAACTCACAGAGATTCTCTTGCCTCTGCCTCCTGAGTGTGCTTCTTTATCTTTGGTTTTCATGTTTTCCCTAGTTGTTCTGATGTCATTTTGTGTCTCTGAATTTCCTGACGCAGACCTATGCTGATGGCTGGACAGCTGAGCAGGAACATCTGAATTGAGGCACATTCTCTGCCTCTTTTAGTTTAATTGACCTATAAATGTTTTCCTCTGTGGTTGGCAGCTCTACATCCCTTGATGTCTCCTTTTTATTTGTCCATCACAGAAAATGTTTGTTTTGTTCCCACAAATGAGAGCCCTGTGACCATGGAGCCCCGAGCCCGGAAGGCCTTCCTTGCTCCTTCCTGGACTGCTCATGTCAATGCAATCAAAGCATCAGTTTGCTGAGAGGTGGTGGTGGCACATGCCTTTAATCCAGTACTCGGGAGGCAGAGGCAGGCCAGCATGCTCTACAGAGCAAGTTTCTAAAGGTACAGAGAAATATTGTCTCCCCCCAAACAACAAAACAACAACAACCACCACCACCACAACAACCACCACAACAAAAACAAAAACAAACTGGCATTGGGTCTCCCTGTGGCCATGCTGTAGACTTAACATATCTGTGGGTGTCAGAAACAGTTACCAATAAGACATAGGTATCCTGACACACGAGTTGCTACAAGTATGGTTGCTCTATCAGATAGCCTGGATTAACAGTTCCCAGGTGCTCTCCATAATGGCAAAGAAAGAATCAGAACAATATTAGCATATCCTAATCTTTTTAGGATGGCGACATCCTGTCTGGAAGTCATGTGACCACCTTCCATGTAGACAAGTATGAGCTGGCCTGTAAGTTTGGTTGCCATACAATGTAGGGCCTGTATAATATTGCCCCACGGGTCAGGATAAAAATCAAGTCAACATTTAATAAAGTAAATAATAAACAGGAATTTATTTATTGAATAATGAAATAATAAACAAAAAAATTCTTTCAACTATGAGAGAGGAACATAGTCCTGATGTGCCACATCAAGTGAAAAATAGCAGTGGGCTCCATACGGTGAAAATTAGCAGTGGGCTCCATACGGTGGAAAGCAGCAGTGGTTCCATACGGTGGAAAGCAGCAGTGGTTCCATACGGTGGAAAGCAGCAGTGGGTTCATACGGTGGAAAGCAGCAGTGAGTTCCTTACGACCGTGACATTGTGGGAAAGGCTTCCACACAAAGCTATGAGCCGCCATTCTGTTGTCCCACAGAGGCAGCTTACAACAGGTTACAACGCTGTTCTTCAAAGGTTCAAGCGACCCGTGATTTTCAGCAGAGTCATCTGAGGAGAGAAAAATGAAGTTGAATCCACAGTTATGCAGGAGCCTAGAATGCTGTGAACAAAATCACAGTTATCGCAGGTTGAGAAATAGATCCCGCACTTAAGAACAATCATTAATGGAAGATGAAGCCTTCACCCATTTCTTTCTATTCCCTTTTCTTCATGCCTCCCAACTTGGGTGTGTGTCTGGTTCATATATGTCTTCTGGAGCACCGCCTGTCCACTCCTGTGTGAGTAGGAGGGGTCAAGTGTCACACTTACCTTGCTTCCTGAGACACTCTCCTTGAACCTGTGACTTGTCAGTAACTCTAGACCCCTGTACAAGGATTAGGGGACTTCTCCCTTCCACCTCCATAGAGGTAGGATGATACGCTCACACTGGCCTTCAAAGCTTTTATGTGGCAGCTGGTTCTGAGCCCACGCCCTCACGTTTGAAGACCGAGCACTTGGTGGAGTGAGTTATTCCTGTCACTAGGAGGGCAATTTCATGGCTACATTCTCATCTTATGATTTCTCTCAGGAGCCAAGTGTTGTCAACAGAACAAATGAATAATTGACCCTGTGTGGTGGTCAATCCCCTGTTGGAGCTCTGGATGGGAAACAAGAAAAGCTTGTGGTTGAATGTGCTCACGAGTGCCTGCAAGCTAAGGAAGACCAAAGGATATTAACCATTTCCTGCCATGGTGAGCAGCCTGGGGATCAGGAAGTTTGGCCAAAAAACAAAACAAAACAAACCACATGGTTTCTTGACTTGTGTGAAGATGAGCAGTGTGGATTTGCTGTCTGAAAGGGGCAGAGAAGCGACCACATGCTTTCCTGAGGTAAGACCGAAGGGCAGATGAGGCTGGTGCCTTTGAGACCTGGAAAGGAAGTAGCCTGGCTTTACTGGATGGTGTCCCTAATGGATTCTGTAACCTTGTCTGTCAGGGACAGATTTCTTTCACATTGTCCTGGCTAGACAGCCTTTGCTTGGGGAGAAGTGGCCAGACATGTGTGTCCCATTCTAACCTTCCATGGTGCTCAGCCTGAATTCTCTGGCCACCTGCCCACCTGCTTCCCATTCAGCTTCACTATGACAGGAGACAGATCATGATGTCAGAGTCACACAGAGTTTGCTAATACCCCTGCTTTCCAAAGGCTCATGAGAAAGCTGAGAAAATCACCCTTTGCTTGCTTAGATGACTTTCCCAACACAAGAAGCTGATTGGCAGGGCTCACCCTAAACTCCATGGTGCCCTGCACTGGTCCAGGACTTATGCTCACATTGACTACTGTGTCTGATAGTCAGCAGCAGGAAGACACTAACACTGAATGCCCCACCTCTTTCAGCAAGTTGGCAGAGAGGCTGTGGCATGGGTTGGTTGACAGGCTGCCACTGTGGTCAGACTTCCATTGTCACATAAGGCAGACCACTGATGGTTTTGTATGTTATGTCTTCCAATGAGGATTGAGGGGTGTGCCTGGTATTTGTTCTTTTTCTGAGACTATCTAGCCCATTCTGACTATGTGAGGTGGTCACAAACATCCAATTGGGTGCAGAGAGGCAAAGAGGGCTCCTCTAGGTGAGGGGTTCCACAAAAGAAACTTCGTTGTGGATAAAATTGAGTGCAAGGGTCTCTTCTGTCTTCCAGACATCTTTATGGAAGTGCAGGTTTGCAAGTTTCAAGAGAGACAGTGGTGTCATCTGCTCTCTGAGAGTGCAAGGAGAGCGGAAGGGTAGGGACAGCAACAGTCAGAGCTCAGGGTGATGCTACCCAAGAGTTTCCTCTCCCCATCCTGGTTAGTATGTGGCTTTGTTTGAATGAGAATGGCCCCCATGGATGAACATGTTTGGATATGGAACAGGAGGTATGGCCTGGAAGGAGGAAGTGTCAGTAGGGGTCACAGAGCTTTAAGGATTCTAGAGCCAAACCCATTCCAAGTATCTCTCTCTCTCTCTCTCTCTCTCTTTTCTCTCTCTCTGTTGCTTGAGAATCAGTGTCAGCTATCACCTCCAGCTCCAATGCCATGACTGTCTGCCTATTGGGAGATTCCCATCAGGATGGTCATGTGCTGTCCCCCTCTGCAACTGTGGACCCCTAAGTAACATGCTTTCTCGCTTAAGTGGCCTTGGCCACAGTGCTTTGTCAAGGCTGTAGGGTAGAAACCACAGAAATGGGCAAATTCAGTAAGTGAATGCTAGAATAGGTTTCTGTCTGCAACAAGTTCCTATCTCAAAGGCCCTAGGGTATCTGGCAAACGATTCATGACACAAGGAGACAGGTGTCAAGCCCTGCTCAGAATGACCTGCTGACCCAGCACCATCAACACCAATAGAGTTTAGCACTGTAGGCTGCCACAGAGACTTGTGTGTGCAAGCTGTGCTCAGCGGTGGCCGAGGAAGTAGATTGCTATTTGCTAAGCTAACACAACACCCACATTCAGAAAGACCAATGCCAGCATTTTCAGCAAACATAAGAAAGCTCGATTCATTGGTGGATTCCATCAAGACCAGGCTTCAGAAACTCATCTTCCACACAGAGACCCTCAGAGAACTCAAACTAATTCATCCCTTCAACGCTTCTCAACCTGTTGGTCAGAACCTCTTTGGAGATCTAATGAGCCTTTCACAGGCTCACCTAAGATCAGAAAGAAGAGCAAAGGTAACTGTTTTTGGGGGGTCTCGATCACATGAGGAACTGTATTAAAAGGTTGCAGCATTAGGAATATTGAGAACCACTGGTCCAAATAATCCCCTCAGACAAGAACCCTGGATTCCCTGTCAGCTGGGAAGCTCTCGCTGACACAGAGCTGTTCACAACCTGCATGGTTCCCATGAGGATTCTGCAGACAGACACCTCACTCAGCAAGAATGTACACAATAGCACTGGCTGACACCTTGTAGCTCCATGACAGTGACTGTTCCCCCAATCTAGACCCCGGATGTCATCACTGGACACAAAGCCGTCCAAGGATGCTGGCCTTGTCCAGCGGTGATGTTCCACAGCCCCCTCAAGTCCTAGTTACCTTTTCACAGTGGGCAGAAAAGTCCTGTAATTTTAGTCAAAGTGAAAGTTTCTAAACTTCTGGAACATGGGAAGGGCAGCATGGACCCTGGTGGCAGGAGGCTGTGAAGAAAAGGACGCAGACATTACCAGATCAGCCTGAGGTTGGATAGAGCAGAAAGAGGAGGAGGCTCCTGGGAAGGGGTTGGCTTGAACCCCATAGGGAGGCATGGTCTTCTGCTCCTGGGCACTCCATATATCTCTTCAGGGAGTTTCTCCTGACCAGATCAGCCTGCCCAAGGTCCCTGTCCCTGCCCTACATGCTCATCTCTTTCTTCTCAGCTGCCTGGCTGGAACTGGAATTTCCTATGGGCAGACTCCTCCCCTTCCCCAGTGTCATGCCCTGTCCCCCTCACTGTCTTACTGATTTTCTTCTCTCTTGCCTTGTCCCACACACCCCTCTCCTCCTCTCTACCCTTTACATGGACTTCTTTACAGCTGGTCATCGATAAGGATCTTCAAAAATTAGGGGACGACTTGGTGAAGACCCCTTGTTGTGTGGAACATGAAGTTGCATAACGTGGATTGCAGAAGTTGGACGGCTGGCTCTTTAAAATGGGGTGGCCATGTGTCCGACTTCTCTGCCCAGCCATAGTGCTGGAACAAGTATGAGCTTACCTTGCGGGAGCTAACAGCTCCCACTGCAGGGAGAGGAGGGGTACAGAGCTTGTCCTCATGTGTCACGGAGTGTGTCACAGGGCGTGATGATTTCGGGTATATAGCTCTAAAACGTTCTGGCCTGGCCCCCTCTTGTGGCTCATAAGCCACACCAGGCCGAACGAGACCCATGGTTTAATAACCATGGCCCCAGGCCTGTTCTTCAGACCTTGAAAGGAGACACAAGCAAAGGACTCTGTTAGTGACTCTGACATAGGCAGGACTCACCACTGGGCTAGCCTCTTGTCCCACAGCGCTCTACGTGATTCCTCTTGCCTAACCTGATCTCCCTTTCCTAAGCTCAAACCCCTCTCCTTCCCTCCACTGCCCCTGGTTGCATCCTCTGCTTGTCTGCTTCAGGCTCAACTTCCCCAGAATCCATATAAAGGGGCAGAATGGGAAAGCTCCTTCTAGGGTCACAGACATTAGGGTTCGTGTCCTCTAAATGGTGCTGCATGTCCATGGCAAAAGCAAAGATGAAATACACAAGAAGTCACTGGGCTGGTCTACCCGGTCTCACTGGGACTCCATTTCCCACCTCTCCTTGTCCCTTACCTGGGGGTTGGGTCTTCTTCATTTGGGGTGAGGAGGCAACAGCAGAAACAGCAGCAGAGACGATGGATTTGCCTCCTCACCCTTTTAAGGCTCCATCTGTTCCTGTTGTTGTTAGGGCTCTGGTTTTGGTCACCATGCAAGCTGTCTTCACGGTCCACATTTGGGCTGGGCAGAATGCCCTCGGTATCTTCATAGTCTTCCATCTGTCTCGGGAGAGCATTCAGGGACTCCTCACTCTTCCAGGGGGGGCCAGGGATAATGATGACTTTGGGGTAGAGACAGGGAGGCGCAGGACCACCAAAGCATATATCATATACATCATCTTCTGTGCCCTTGCTTGGGCCATCACCTATGGTTCCCTCCCTGCTGGGGCCAGTGCCCATGGTGACCTTAGATTCTTCACTCTGGCTCAGGGGATCACAATAAGTTACATCAACTTCTGTGCTCTTGCTTGGGTCATGGCCTAACGTGTCCTCAGTATCCCTGCTGGGGCCAGTGCCCGCGGTGACCTTAGGGACTCTATTCTGAATCAGGGGAATACCAGTGGTGTCTTCAACACCTGTGCTTTGGCTTGGGCAAGGGCCCATAGTTTCTTCATCATCTTCCCTCTCTCTCAGGGCACACAGCAGATGGAGGCCTGACTGGATGGTGATGCTGCCCTTCTCCTGGATCTCATCCTCTCCGCTGTCGTCATCCATATCTAAATCCTCCAGGCAGGAGAAGTACTCCTCCTCTGTTTCGCTGTCAAGGTCAGTTTCATATGATGAAGTATTCTCCATCTCATCATAAAAAATCTGTGGGGCCGAAAAATCTGGCCAGTTCTTGTCCCATAGTTTTTCCCATTCCTCCTCCATGGCCCCCACCCTGGCAGGTGGGGGATGGGACCGCCACAAGATTCTAGAAGGAAAAAGACAAAAGCAAGTCTAGAAGAGAAGTTTATGGCTCTCAATGTCTACATCATGAAAATCATCAAAAAAATTTAGCTATCTCAAACCTCCTAATGATACATCTTGGAGTCAGAGGTTAAAAAGAAAATAAATGCCAATACAAACCCCAAAGCAATTATGAGAAAGCATAAGAACTATTAGAGATGAAATAAGTTGTTCCTTAGAGTTTGAATCAAAGACCAAAGAAACAAAGATCTGGTGATTTGAAAGGATGAAGTCTGACAAACCCTTGACCTGCGTCACCCAGAGAGAAGATTCAAATTCTTGAAATGTGAGACAAGACATGAGTATGAAAGAAGGACAAGTAGGACCTAGGGAGCCCTGCGTGTGTGTGATGTGAACTGACTCTAGAGAGTTGATACCCCTGTAAGCAAGAGATTTCTTGAGTCATAAAAGAGACACTAACATTGATAAGATGTTATTAAACCTAAATAGCACTTGCTGCCTTCCAGCTACTCCACCCTGGGCGTGAGGATCAATTCCAGATGTTACAGAACATTCAAAGTGATCAATTTAGGAATGAGATGGAAAGAGAAACACAACTTCTGCTAGCAAGGACATCCCAGGACCAACAGAGTGCATGATGGGTCTTTCCGTATAACGGAGACCAGTGTTCCTCAGGAAGCTTTTAGAATATACGAGGAAAGATCATTGCAAACACAGTCTTGAAAGCCAGTATAACCCTGGGGCTGAACACATAACAAAAACAACCACAACACACACACATACACACACACACAGGACTAAGTGTACTCCAATGTCCTTGACAAACATCCACTTGTACATCTTTATCAGATTCCTTGCTTCTTCACACAAGTTCAAACAATACATGACAGCTAGGATGTTTCCTGTTCAACAGGGAATCCTAGGACAATTCTATGGGGAAACTAACAAGCATGTAAGGAAATCAAGTGAAGAGGTCCACACTTGGCCACAAAACATCAACTTTTGTCATTCTCTGAAGAAGAAATAGACATGAGGTTCGTACTGCAACCCCCCTCCCAGTTCCAGAGAAATGGTGACTGGAGCTGTGGATCAGTAGCTCCAACCTTAACTGAAATGGGGGGCTTTGCGGCACACACCAGGGGCAGCTGGAATCTCACAGAGCAGAGGAAAATGATCCCAGGTTCTGTTTACATCTATAGAAGTGTTACAGACAATTCCTTGTTTCACACAGATAAGGTTTAAAATAAGAAAAATGAAACCAACGTAAAACATGGCAAAAATATTTAAATGGAACAATTAAGCAAAATGAACACATAAGCACAAATCTGTGCCTCAACAAAAAGCATCGAGTGTATGTATCAAAAAGAACAACCAGACACAAAATCCAGCCAACAATGAGGAAATCTAATGTCAAGGTCCAAGAGATTAGGAGATTCCAGTTTATTAGGTCAAGTGTAAAAGTCCGGGTGCTCTCTATCCAACAAGAGTTTCTCTGCAGCATCAAGACAAACCGCAGTCTGCTGCAGGGCCTTATAGGAAGAGATTTCACTAACTTCTCACAAAGGCTTTTTGTGATGTCACAGTGAGGAATGGACCAGTAACAGCAAAGAGACCAAAAGATGATTCTCTACCCAGCTCCAGGGACTGCATAACTTTTGTCAAGGCTGTGAGCAAATCCCCAACAAAATACAGCTTAAATGACAAAGGGTAACTCTCCTCTCAGGCTCTCGGGGGACAGGGAGAGATGGCAGATGAGGAGATGGGGACTTGGGAAGATAAGTCTGAAGCAGTTGGGTACATGACATGGCAGGTCCCTGGTGCACCCAGTCACCTAATTCCTCCTGAGGCTCTGGGCTTTTATGACTTCCCCAAACTGCATCAAACTGCACCTCCTGCTAGAACCCAGGCATTCAGACATATGAGAAAGTGTGAGTCCCTTCCTATTAACCCTGAGCAGGACACTTTGACTTTAAGAACATAGTAAGCAGGTAACATGGTAACAAGGTAACAAGTGCCATAGTAACAAGTTGGACAGACTCAGCAACTCTGTGCTGACCTTTGCTAGGGACAGGGGGATGGACTAGTTAGAGAATGAACCCATGGTCTGCCCCAATGTCCTTTGCACTAGGATGCTAAAGTTCTCTAAGTATTCTGACGACTACAGACAGCGTCTCCACACTTCGCATATTCAATTCCTTTATCTAAAACTCATATAGATGGTCATCTAAAGGATGCTAGCCCTCAGACGGGCGGTGGTGGCGCATGCCTTTAATCCCAGCACTCGGGAGGCAGAGGCAGGCGGATCTCTGTGAGTTCGAGACCAGCCTGGTCTACAAGAGCTAGCTCCGGGACAGGCTCTAAAGCTGCAGAGAAACCCTGTCTGAAGAAAAAAAAGGATGCTAGCCCTCCCCGACACTGGGATGCTGTAATGAAATGGACTGTACCTCATGGCACACATAATATGTTTTGGTCTTTTTTTGCAGGGCGTTGGGGTGCAACAGAGCAAGTATGGAAGATAGTTACCAGGGTAGATGAGCATTTAAGTGCTTCAAAGGATTTATGAGTTAATAGATGGCACAGGTAGATGTGATAAACATTCACATGGTGATGAAATAGCTGGCTTACAGCTTGTCCATACTAATAAAACTTTGAGAACCAGAAAAATTAAATTTAAAAATGTCAAGGAATCATGCTTAAGAATAGAAATGTGGGACTAGTCAGAAGAAACTGAATGAAAAGCACAAATTAAGTCAAGAATCACCTCAGAGATAGAAATCAAAACCAACAACCTGGGAAACAAACTCACTGTTTGGACGTCAAAGCCAATGAACAGCGTCTGTTTTCGTAGATCAGCAATATCAAGGTTTACGTGAATCAAAGTCTGAGCTCAACAACTCTGCAGCCAACTAAGCTACAGCTTCTCTGCAGAGTGAGAAGCCCCAGCCCCAGCCAGGGCCTCATGTGGGCAGAGCCTGCAACTCCTCACAATGGCTCCAGTGAGGTCACAGGAGGAAATGAACCAATCACAGCTATTCACAACCAAAAAAAATTTAAAAAATAATTTAAAAAACCCACTTCACCTTCTGTCTCCCAGGACTGCATTGGTTTTCTCATAGCCATGACCAATTCCCTGAGAAGCAGCAACATTTGTTCCATGGGTTGTGCTATGGCTCAGACTCTCAGAGGACATGGAATCCATGTCTGGGGACTTCGGAAGATGGGTCTGAAGCAGCTGCTTACATGGCTTTGTCATGTCCTGTTGCCTCTAAAGACTCAATTCCCCCTGCTGGGTTCCACTACCATGGGGCATTACAATGTCCTGAACAGCACCCCCTGTTAGAGACTGGAAATCCAGAGAATTGAGGTGGTATGAAAGCTCTCCCACACAAACCTTGAGGACATTTGGACTTTAATGACAGCAACAGTAACAACAAGAGTGGACTCAGCCGGCTTTGGGATAGCCTGGGTTAGAGACAGGCTATGGACTAGATAGGGAACACATAGGCTTCTTCAAGATCCTTTTCACTCAGACCCTCAAATTCTCTGATGACTCCAACTACTGCATCCCTCTTCCTCTCCACCCTCATGACACTCAGTTCCTTTCCCTTAAACTCGTAGATGATGGCCTGTCTGTGACACTGCGAGGCCACGAGGAAACTGTCGTCCCTCAAGACTTTCCAGAGAGTGTTCTGTTTAGTGAGTGGCATGGTGGGCAGAAGAAGAGTCTTAACGTGGTAAGGGGATTTATAACCACAGGGAAATGCCAGGGGAAGTAATAAGGCAGGTGGGTATGCTTCAAGTGCACGACCAAATCAAATCCCTTATCTTTCACAGCTAACTTAACAAAAGTTAAGGTAAAGAAACAAACCAATGTATGAAATGTCAAAGATGAATGTGTAGAGAATAAGAGAAAATGGTTGATGATGAAATAAACTGAAGCAGGCATGAACTAAATCTAAGCCAAGTCAGTAAAAATTCAGGCACAAACCCAACCCCACTGGGAAGCACACTCACGATGTTCAAGTCAGTGGTGATCACAGATGTTCAGACGCACGCTAAAAATCAAAAGTCTATAAAAATCTCAGTCTTGAGTAGAGTTCTCTGTAGCCAACCAACGGTTTGTCTGCAGTCAAAGAACAAGGTCTAGGCCCAGCTGGTGCCTTATATGGGTGGGCCTCTCTCATTCATCACAATGGCTCCTTGTGAGGTCATGGAGCCATGCACCAATCACAGTTGACCAGAAGCCAGCATAGCTTTGGAGTTCTCTGCTCATGGCTCCTCCCACATAGATGCCAAGACTCAGTGTAAGGGAGGTAGAGGTTATTTGGCTCAGGCTTGCAGAGGATCAGCCCAGCATGGTGGTGGGCTCAGCTGGTGGCACTGGCAGCAGGGCCTTGGGTGACCGCTTTCACTGCATAGACATCTCCTCACCCTCGAGCCTACTGAAATATCTTTGCCATCTAGGCCACTCCTGAAATTCTTTTCAGTGTCAAAACCACAAATCCCGGTTTCTCCTGAGTCAAGATCCCTAAAAGCTCAAACTGCTGAGGGTGACAGTTCAAAGTTAGGTCTCTGTCAGGTCAATGACTGACGATTCTGGGGACTTATGCCAAATCAGCAGGGCAGAGAGCTGACTGTGTTGCCTGGTGGCCTAGGTTTACCTTTTGCACTATTTCTATATAGAATGAGAAATATATAATAAGCAGATCACGTGACTTCGTGGTACTTATCTTTTCTACAAGCTGGGAGCTTTACTCTCTACCTGTATCACACTCCAGGTATCCCGGACTATGACCATACAGCCACATCCCATCAGCTAAGCAGGGTTGGTCCTGCTTAGCTCTTGGAGGGGACGCCAGGCATGTTGGCACACTTGGTAATCTTAGCATATGGGGGTGAAGGCAGGAGGATCAGAAGTTCAAGGTCATCCCTAGACATATATTAAGAACAACCTGAGCTCCATGAGACCCTTCCTACAAAAGGAAATGAAAACATTTTAATACATTTTCACAGCTTTGGATTCAGCAATGTTTTCTTATCCCAGCAGCATAGGCACACACCAGGTGAGAGAAGGCTGTTAAGGGAGAACCCGGAACAGACAGACCTGGGCGCTCACAGGGGAGGAAGAGCAGCTTATGTCCAAAAACTCAGAAGGTGGAAGAGAGACCCCTTGTTGCAACTCTGAGTCATGGAAAAAGATCAACATCGATTCTCCTCCCCACAAAATGTAGCCCAGACTGGCATCAGATTTACTATGTAGACAAAAATAGCCTGGAACCTTTGATCCTCCTGTCTTTGTCTCCCAACTCCTTGAACTGCAGGCATGATCCCATGCTTGGCATTGTCTTCTAAATTCTCTCTCTCTCTCTCTCAAGATTTATTTATTATGTATACAACATTCTGCCTCGATGTATGCCCGCACGCCAGAGGAGGGCGCCAGATCTCAGTACAGATGGTTGAAAGCCAGCATGTGGTGGCTGGGAATTGAACCCAGGACCTCTGGAAGAGCAGCCAGTGCTCTTAACCTCTGAGCCATCTCTCCAGCCCCTCTAAATTCTCTTAATTATTATTTTTAGTACACTTTGTGTGTGTTTCTATGTGTGTGTTCCTATGTGCATGTGCATTTGTTCCTATGTGTATGTATGTTCCCATGTGCATGTGTGTTTGTTCCTATGTGTATGTGTGTGTGAGTTCCTATGTGTGTATGTGTTCTCAGCATGTGCCTATCAGAAGTAATTGCTATATATCCAAAGCTGGCACTGAATTTATAGGAATCCTCCTGCCTCCTGTGTGCTGCTGGAATTCCAGGTGTACTTCCCTATACCTGGTTTAATTTACTTTGCATTATGAAAAAAATAGTTCACTTGGTTTTTGTGAACAAAAATGTCTGAAAAGAAGCTGTCTGGCTGTGAACAACAACAACAACAACAACAACAACAACAACAACAAAGCTCCTGGCAGGAGTCTGTGTTGTGGCTGAAGAGACAGACAGACTAGGCAGAATTTCAATACTGTGCAGAGCTTTGAATTTGATCAGTCCAGAGCTTAATTACTTTATCTTGTGCTGGTTCTAGCTCCTTGCTGCACTCAGTATCTGAGTTTCTTCCTGTCTTCCTTCCCTCTTTTTTTTTCTTGACTTTTCAAAACACACAGGGTTTGGTTGTCTATCCTTGGCTGTCCTGGAATTCACTCTATAGAGCAGGCTGGCCTGGAACTCTGTAGATCCACCTTCCTCTGCTTCCTGAATGCTTGAATTAAAGGTGTGTGCTGCCATAACCCAGCTGTCGCTCTATCGAAACTAGCATCTCATGATAATAAATAAAAACCTCCTTGAAGCTATTAACTTAGCAGAACATTAGCTTCTCCAAACCGAGAGCTCTAAGAATGTCATCAGGTCGTGTGTTTGCCTGTAGAGTACCACTCCCCACTTCTCGATGTACCTACCGCTCTGGTGTGCCCACAAATGTATTGTAAAGCTGCCTTGACTTATGATTATCTTTGATGTGTAAAATTGCACAAATCCTGTGAAAAGGCTTCCACATTGGAACATGGAATTTTGGGTAACCTAAATTTGTGTTCCTGGGCCGTGCTCACTCTAAATGACTCCAGAATAAACCATCTCTTATTCCCTTTAGGATGAGAGCTGAGATGCTAATGTTGGCATTTCTTTACACCTGAGAGATGGATAACATGAGGCGTTGTCCTCAGCCACCAAACATTCAGAAACACCGGAAACCTGTGTTCAACACAGTGATGTGGTGCGTTGGTTATTTCCTGTTGCTGAGACAGCAGTGACTTGAGGAGGTTGGAGGGTAGAGTCTGCCGTGGCAGTGGGAGCTGAAGGCGGCCTCTCACATGGCATCCACAGTCAGGAAGCAGAGAGCCTCTCCAGATGGAGCTTTAGCCCCAGCTCCTATATTTTGCTTTGGAAACAAGGTCTCATGTGGCTTCACTGGCTTCACACTGTTAGTAGCCATGCAGAACTGGCACCTTCAAGGGTATTCGCTGTGTCAATGACAGGTGACCTTTTATTTCCAGATAAAGCTGTGCAGCACACACTGGGCATGTGCAGGAATGCACCCTCCCCATAAGAACAAGTGTGGCCACCCCATAAATTCACACCTCTTCTTTGGTTTGGGAGAGCCCGGCTGTAGAGAAGATGCCCTGCTTCTCCTTCCTGCTGCAGCTGATAGGTCCTTCTTCCCTTGCTTCCCTCTGGGCGTCTTCATTTTGGCTTTGTGCTGGCCAAGAGGCGAATCCACTGAGATCCGTCAGTCGCTGGCCTGTAACCTCTCACAGAAGAGTGTGCTCACATCTTTTCTCCATGTCAGAATGTACTGAATAACATTAAAACTGTAAGGCTGAGCAGTTTTAATGATGGCAGTTTGTATAAGTCTGCCTACCTTAGCAGTTTGAACAAGGCAAATTTCAGTTCTTGATTCCAATCCTTTTTGTTTCTTTTTATTGATTTACTTTGAGACAGAGTCTCTCTATGCAGCCCTGGCTATTGTGGAACTAGCTATGTGGACCAGGCTGGACTCAAACTCACAGAGTTCTGCCTGCCACTGGCACCCAAGTGCTGGGATTAAAGGTGTGCACCCCACTACCTGGCTTTATTTCCATTTGAATTGCTAGTATTAATTCTCATCAGACATCACACTGTAAATGTGGCTGCATATCTCTCCAGTACAGGCAGGTAAAGGAAAGAAAGCTACTGCAGAGTGCAAGGGTTTCAACGGTGTGCTGGGAACGTGGATCTACAGAGATAAGGAACGAGACCTATGTCAGGAAGGAACTATGGCGGAACTGCTCCCAGAATCAGGTTTGAGAATGAAGATGCAGAATTCATCTGTGAGATGAAAAGTCTAAACCAAGTCCACAGCAAGAAATGGGTCAGGAGCATGGAACAGTAGTGGGTCAGGTCCAGGTCCATCAAGTAAGCTCTATCAGTAGTGAGGGAAAGAGCAGGACAGGGGGTCCTCAGTTCTTGCACACACAGCATCAGATGGTAGGGTGGTGTGCAGTCATGCATTGCAGTGTTTTTGTTTGTTGTCAAAGGGTTTTACTGTTTTGGATCACGAGGAATCCAACCTAAATTCTCACACATGCCAGGCGAGTACTCTACCACTAAGCTGTGTCCCCCTCCTGCCACTGCAGTGTGAGGGGACTGCATTCTATGAAGCCCATGTGAGGGAGTTGTGCCCTTTCCTCAACCTGGAGTGTCTGATCCGTCCTTGGGCCTGATCTACCTGATATGATTTAAATGCAGCCATGTTGTATGGGTCTCTGCAAACACCACGGGCAGCAGGGTAACAGTCTGATGGTGGTTCAAACTTCAAGTCTGATGCCAAGTAGTTTATTTGGGACACTTTTAACCACAGAACAATTTGGTGAAGTTTCCCAGTGATAATTCACTCAATCTCATGTGCACAGCAAAGCTAAAGACATGATCACATCAAAACTCTGTGTTAAGTATAAATGCTATCTTCTATAAAGATGGGTTCTATAGATTAACTGAGAAAACAAGTTCCAGATGAGGGTCTGGGTGAGGAGCTGGTGTAGTCTCAGCCACATAGGTAGCCTAAAGTTCGCCACATCTCTTCTCACCTTTCTGGGCAGAAAACCAGTTATAGCTTGTTGTTTTAATGTCAATAGAAGTCCATAGTGGCTTCGGGAATCCTGATCTTCCAGTTCAATTGAAGGTTTGCTGTGGCTCCTGTCAGGAGTGCTCCCCAATATGATGCCAACACTGCCAGGCCAGCAAAACTTAAGGTTGGGGGAACAGGAAGGAAATTTTTTCCTAGGGAGTCACTAGGGTGTAATGAGCACATATTGCCTTTTCCATCCTGCCTTGACTCCTGGACCCATGGATCCTGGCTATGGGAGGAACTGTACCATGTACTGGATGCTGATTCAAAGCATATAGCACCTTCTAGAGAACCCTGCCCCAGACCTCCATGCTGTTGCCATCTAATTGACCCTGGAACTATGTCTTCAAAAGACCATCCCATCTTTCATCAGGTCAGCTCCCTCGGGATAGTGGAGAACAGGGTGAGACCAGTGGATTCCGTGATCATGGGCCCACTGTCATGAACTACACTTTCTACCTCCTCTTACCAGCCTACTGTGCCTTAAGTCTGGTTATAGGTCTAGAGGCAACTATCGGTGGCCCTGAGGGACATCAGTATTGTGTTGCCTGACAGTTCCTTCAGAGAAAGTCACAGCTGGTTTAGAAGACAATGAAGAATGAACTTCTTCAGTCACAGGTGACAATGATAACATTTCAAGGGGGAATGAGGGTGGAGTGATTACCCCCCAGGTGAGATTAACCCTTGAGAGCCTGAGAGCTCACAGTTCTTAGCTCTAATAGATTCCTCCCACACATCCCCATCTCAAGTCTCAGGATCCCATACTCTACCAATTAACACCCTTGCCTTAACTGCAGACACTCTCTGAGGCTGGGACTTTAGTATTTGTTGTAGTTCAGCTGACTTTTTCATGTGGGCTTCTCTTTGATTTTCTGTAACTTGAGGTCTATGACAACTGATTATGAATTAGTAAATCAGGAGGGCCATGAAACTGATCATCTAAAATCATTGTATGAGGTATTCTGATATGGTACAAAATCCCTGTCATCAAAACTCTCAGTTTTTTAAATCTGTGTCTAAGCCTCTGTCACCTTTCAAACACAGTATGAACACCATCAGGATAATCTACACATCTGTCTGTTGTAATAAGAAATTGAGATCCATGCAGATGTGAACATGGTACCCTTCTTTTGCTTAATCCTTGATACTTTTTATGTTGGCCTCACAACAGGTTGCTTGATCACCAGGCGTTTGTTCAAATATAGACTCTTCTCTATAGTCAGTCTCTGTAGGATCTCCTGTTTGTATGATAAAATCCTCCTGTACATTACAAATAAGGCAATGATTGTAGTATTTTATTTGCACAATGTGGTAGTTTGAACAGGACTGGCTCCCAGAGGCTCATTTATTTGAGTGTTTTGTCATCAGTGAGTGACACTACTTAGAAGATTTAGGGGTGTGGCCTTGTTGGGAGAAGTGTGTCACTGGGGGAGGGCTTTGAGATTTCAAATGCTGAAGACAGGCCTAGTGTCTCTCTCTTCCTGTTCTCCGGTTCAGACAATGAGTGCCTTGGTGTTCATTTCACATTTTCCCAAATTCTCCACATTTACAAAATCAGAAAACATCTGGCATGTTCAGAGTGAGAATAAACCTTTATCCTCCTCTACGTTTTCAAGGTCCATGTGACTCATTTTGGCCAGTGGGCTGTCAAAAACGGTGCTGATGGGCAGAGGAGAGGGGTCAGACTTTAAAGTGATTGTACCTGAGTTCAGTCCCTCAGAACTTACATGAAAAGTCAGGCCTAAGGGTGCACACTTGGTAATCCCAGTGCTGGGGTAGGGTAGAGGGGGGGCTGTGGCAGGTGGGTGCCTGGGGCTTTCTGAACAGGCAGTTTAGCCAACTTGGCAAGTTCTCGGCCAATGAGAGACCCTCACTAAACAAGCTGGGGAGGCTGGAGAGATGACTCAGCAGCCAAGAGCACTCCCTGCTCTTCCTAGAGGGTAGGAATTTGACTCCCAGCACCCATGTGGTTTTAAATAACTCCAGTACCAGGAGATCTGACATCATCTTCTGACCCCTGAGGGCACCAAACACACATGTGTGCGCCCGCCCGCCCGCGCGCACAAACACACACACACACACACACACACACACACAGACAGACAGACACACATAATTTAATTAAGTCTGAGACAGAAAAAGAAAACACTAGATGCCTGGGATCTAATGAAATAAATGTGGGAGATAACAGAAGGAAGTTTCTGTTATGCCCAGATGACCGAGTCCCCCCAAAACCAGCCAGGAGACCGAGTTCTGTGTGTAAAAGCAAACAGCCTTTATTCTTACATAAGTCTGCAGACTCGGACTCCCCATGTGTCCAAAGTATCTGAATGATCTGAGAGCCCCGAGCTCAGTTGGGGTTCGGTTTTTAGAGTAGCAAAGGTAGGGGTGAGGGACTTCTAAGGTGTAGGACCCCTGATTGGCTGACATTTGTCTACGGGTTTCCTGGTGAAAAGCGATAGGTGTGTGTTAGCGGGTGATCCTATCTGCAATGGTTGGGACGTTAGGAATTTCCTTGGGATGGTCTGTTCCTGGTGGTGCCAGCTTGTGGCTTTTCCTGGAACCTGGTGCTGCCTGCTATGGCAGCTGTGCGGCCTGGGCGCCATGTGTAGCCAGGCTGCCCTGGGCCCCACAGTTTTTGGTAAGTCCTTTAACAGTGACATTCTGTTCGGAGGGATGTGTTTTAAGTGCTTTCCTCTTCCTACTGTCTGGAACGTGGATACGATGGTGATAGCAGCTATTTTGTGGCTTTGTGGCAAACTCGAAGATGGAAATCAAGACTCACAGATCCAGCCAGCAGGTCTTCCACACAGTTTTTCCTTCCGTTTCCTGGGAGTTTGTGAACGGTAGAAGTCAGCCGGATTGCCAGCAACAATTACAACCTAGAAGTACATCAGGGAGCCATCACTGTCCTTCTTGGAGAATTTTTTGGTCCATGCTAGCTCTCATCTTCAATGTTTTGGGATCATTTTTCAGTTCACTCGTCAATTCTGAAGCTTTCATGCCAAAGCAACCATTATGAGCTACTTTATGTCACTCCTTCCTGACTTTGGGAGATTTAATATAAGGAAGTGTTCAGAGGGCATGGCAAATGCAGCTGGAAGAAAATTAAAAACAACAAATGAAAGGGGAAGAAATTTAGCAGTGAAAACCCACAAGGTAAGCCTTCCCTTAATCTGCTAAAGGTATTTTGAAAACTCGACACTATCATATAATTTATATATAAGTTAAACACACAGGCTGTAGAGTTTTGCATCACTGGCATAAGTAGGCAGATATAGGCATGGTGGACAATGTAGGCATTTTGTTTGAAAATAAAAGTGACTGGCAGAAGGAAATACAAAACAAAACAAAGGACTCGAGACTCCCAGAGATTTAGAAAGCACTGACCTTGATAGCATTGCCCTGACTTGGTGAATGTTTTCACCAGTACTGAGAGGAGTGTTCACTCTGCTTAAGTCACTGTCACGCAGAGTGTCCACTTTACAGAGCAGAAGTGAATGCCAACTGAGATTTATTCACAAAAGGAGGAAGGGTCTATCACCAAGGCATGCCCCTCCAGCTCTTTCCATCCCCTTTGACCTTGTTCTGTTCCTCCGCACCACCCCATCAGGATGTGAGTTCCAGAAGCTGGATGCTCAGTTGCCTCTTCTAGGATAATAGAGGCCATCTTTGGATACTTGGTAGTGTTCTGTGCTCTGTTTGCATTAATTCAGCAACAGGGGTAATGACATACCGAACTACTTCTCAGATGTCCCCGCATATGCCTACTTATTCTCGCGATGCAAAACTCCTCTACAGCCTGTTTAGTTAATCGCCCTGATTAGACCTGCAAGGGATTGCATACAGCATCAGGCAGCACTGCAATAATGGGTTTGCTGGAGTGCACCAGCATGCATTGTGACTAGTCCCACAAACTAGCATCCGTGTAACTTCCCACAAAACCCTCCAGTCACTGTCTAGAACTCTCCTCTCTCCTTCCTCGCCAGTCCCCTCCACACACCCACTTCTTCTCCTCCTTTGTCCCACCCTTCCCTTGACAGGGCTCTACTCTGTTGCTTAGGGTCTCAATCATTAATCCTCATCCTCCATCTTCCCCTTGCTGATGTGACCTAAAGAATGGGGTCTTTCTCCAGTGGAGAGAGGCCCTTCTCTCTTCCTCCCTAAGGGTAAATGCAGCAGGGCAGGTCAGGGACCTGACTGGGGAGCCACCCCTAGGAAGGCAGTCACCTAAAGATGATGCTCACCAGCCCTCCCCACCAGATTCCTCAGCCTGTGGCATGGTCCCTAGCAGCTACCATGAGGTCCAGCTCAGTGTGCTAGCCTTGCCTCAGAAAGGCATAGCTACTTGTTTTTCTTTTTCTGTCCTTTTCTTTCTTTTGTTGACTAGGGTCCAAGTATGTTTTAAATCTCCCACTAACTCTTTCTGAAGCGCCCCTCTCTGCCATGTGGCTGCTTGTCACCAGGTGGCTGACCTCTGACCTCCAGCCTCACCTGCAGCGGCATGGCTTCTGCTTCTTCTCTTCTCTGTTCTCCTCCTCTCTTCCAGGAAGGGGCAAGAGGCAGCTCTCTTCCTTTCCTTTATTTTTTTTTTTTTTTTATGGTTAAGAATTTTATTATCAAAATTATTACATCTCTTGTGAAAGTTCAAATGTTACAGCAAGGTGTAAACACTCCACTTGAGGAAGAAGCAATGCTCCTTCCCTTCCAAGAGTCCCCCCTCCCCCCACCCTCCCCCCCCCAGAGGTCTGGTCTTGACAGCACCCTGCCCACACAAAGTGGCTGGGGTCTCTGCACGTGCCAGGCAGGGTGAGGGCCGCCTGCCCGCTGGCCTCTCCCCTTGGCTTAGCCAAGGGGAGAATGCAAACCCCAGCCCAAATGGAGAGACATTTACATACGTTTTATATAATATACAAAGAAACCGGCATCCCAGGCAACATGATTTCCACTCTCAATGCTCTCCCAGACTGATGGGTTTGTGGGGAAAACAAAGACAAAAAAAAAAAAAGAAGAAAAAGAAAAAGAAAGTAAAGTACTATGCTGAGGGTTCAGCATTAAAAACAAAAAACTAAAACCAAAACAGAAAAATCTCCCCTCATTTGAGCAAACACCTGATTTCAATTTTGAAAAGTGAAATTTTGTAACAGTCACACACAAAGAGAGAAGTCTGTGCATATGATAGTTGTAGGTCAGGGTAGAAAAGGAGATGAAAGAGGCTGGGGAATGGGAAAGAAAACAGATTAGAGGTAAGGAGGGAGACTCACAGTATATCTTGTCCAAAAGAAGTACGGTCCACTGCAGCACCAGGGATCACACTGTCATACACTCTACCCTACCATGGTTATAGCTGAATACAAAATTAGATAAATAAAAACACGCCAGGTATTACAGTAAACAAGTGAAAGAAATAAGCTGGCAACCATATGGAATTTAAAAAGATTGTGTACCCCACCTGGGCTGGCTCTAGGCTCCTCCAGGGGTGTACAGCAGGCACAATGCACTGATGGGGAGAAGCCAGTCTGCACTTGTCTCTCATCCAGAACAGTGTTAGGGGTATGGGTGATTTGTTAACTCTCACCTGCCCACTCTCACGTAAGCATCCCCCAAGGAAATGTGGGGCAGACCCCACACACAATCACAGCCCTGTCGGTGCCACTCTACAACCCTATCTGCCCCATTCTTACCCTGCAGTCATGAGTGCACACTTCTCAGTCATGGAGGCAGTCCTGCTCTTAGGACGGCAACTCCTGATTAACTGGGAATAGGAAAACTAAAATTCGAAGGTTCCCCAGACCACTGGATCCTTCCTAAACGGGCCCACCTCCTTCTCTGCTGACTTCACATGCTATTATTAAGCCACTGAAACGAGGGAAGGAGTGAGATGGTAAGAGCTGGGGCCCAACCCACCCCAATCTGCTCCCAAATAACCAAGAGCTGACCATCAGCTCTTCTCAGAGGGCCAGGCAAGCCTCAGAGTAGGTGGCAAGCATTCCTCTCTGCCCACTTCCTTTAAGACAAAGGTAGGGAGTATCCTGGTGGACACACCTTGACCATGCACCTGCTCTTGGAATGGTTGTCTCACAGCAGACCTTACATACCTACCTTTTTTATTTCCTTAAGCGCACAAAACCCTAACACTATTTAGATGGCTTGGGGCTTTGAGATTGGCTCTTTCCACTTTTTTCTTTTGAAAAGAAAAAAAAGTTTTGTTTTTTTTATTGAAAAAGATGTCCTTACTGCACAAGTGACTACAGGCTACAGGCAAGGATGGGAGACATAGGCTTCAACACAAGTCATTGCACTTAGAACCGTTACTAATCGGAACACCATTTGCTTGTTAACAATGTACCCTTACAGCAGGGAGAAACTTCTTTATAGTCTCTGCTTCAGACAAGATTTACATCTTTCTCCAGGGCCGGAGGCCAGTCACGACCACAAGTCTTATTTCTTGCTGACCAGACCCATTCCTCTGGCACCTTGTACCCCTCTTCCCCAGCAATATGCTCGGCCTTGGTTCCAGAGGCAGCTGGAAGGAAGCAGCTATGGGCTCATCAAGTTCAGTTTGCCCATATCCAGAAGCCCTAGGAAAGTCCTGTCTGAGTCTTGACTCCTGACCCTTGCAGTGGCTGGAGTCGGTACTGTTGTACACCCCCACTCCCACGATGTGGGTAGTGCTGTGAATTGGAAACCGCAGATACCCTGGAGGCCTGGTAGGCAGCTGACTGCCCAGCACTGGGCAGACTGATAGTCCGTAAGTCTGATGGCAATGATGACCTAGAGTTCTGAGGAAAGGAGGTGGAACTCAGCGTTCCTGTGCTGGGCTGAGAAACCGAGTCTGAGGTTGGTGAGTCTGAGGGGCCCTGTGGGGTAGGGCTAGCAGCACTCGAAGAACAGCTCCTCCTTGGAAGATTGCTGCCAGTGCTGTTTCCAGAATGCGGCTGGCTGCTGTAATACCCTGCAGTCCCCGTATATGGGGCCAATGAGTCTGTGGACACAGGGTGGGCAGGGCTGGGGTCTTCCTTTCCTTTAAAACCCCAACACGTTGCCCCCAAGATCCGGCTGAAGTCTGTTGTCTTTGCTCTTCTCGTTATGTCTGTTATTAAATTACTTTGTTAATGAGACCAAGAGGGGCCCTGATTTGTCCAGTATCACATCATGTCTTCGGGACTCCCTAAGATGCTCAGTGCATTTCTTCCTTGCCCGTAAGTCTTTAACCAGCAGAGGACAAACAAGAACAACAGAATGGGTTCCTGCACCGCTGATGACGTCAGTGTCACCACACATGGCTTTCTTGTGTTTCTGAACAAGGAAACCCTGAGATGTTTTTGCTCATTTTTAGGATGCAGTTATTTTAGAGCAGTGGGCTGGGTGGGTGGCTGGTGGGCGTGTGTGTGTGTGTGTGTGTGTAAATGGATGGAGTGGGTGGATGTACTGTTAGGTGGGTGGAAGAGTGGATGGGCGGGTGGAAGGTGGATAGATGGGTGACTGCAGAGCATGCATAGGTGAATCAATGGATGGATGGGGGAATGAATGAGCTGGTAGGTAGATGTGTTGGTGGGTAGGTGGATGGTTGTGTGGATGGATGAGTGCACACACACAGGTGGCTCAGCAATCAAGAGAGCACACTGCTCTAGCAAGGACTGGACTTTGGGTCCCAGAACTCATATCAGGTGTGGTTTTAAACAAAATTTCAATCATTCGATTTTACCAGTAAAGACTCAA
The DNA here is from genome assembly GCF_903992535.2 of Arvicola amphibius. NCBI lineage: Eukaryota > Metazoa > Chordata > Mammalia > Rodentia > Cricetidae > Arvicola > Arvicola amphibius. The sequence continues at coordinate 22,160,299 of NC_052061.1, read as the reverse complement.
GAGCCAGATTCGGGTTTGAAAACCTGCTAGCTCAGAGTGGCAGAGAAAACACCTGACTGACCTTCCTCCTCTGCTGATGTCCCAGAAATAGACCTTTCTCCTACACTGTCTCAAACAAAACTCCTCAAACAGAAAGACCCGCCCTTCTACTTCCTATTTCCTGTGTCTCTCTATCCATCCTCCTGACTCTCTGTGGTTTTTTCCTGACAACTGATTGCTTCTCTACCTCTTGACTTATGATTGACTTTATTTAATCCATGGGCTGGGTCTCTCATCCAGGGCCCCCTGCCATCTAGGCAAAATGCAGGAAGTGCCCTCCACTGCTGAGCCACTGACCTGGCTGTTAATACACAGTCATAAACTAGGGAGGCCTATTGGTATTCTGACAACGGACCCCAACCCGGTGCTGCTTGAGACTCTAAGGTGATGAAGATATGGACAGCTCAAGCCCACAGGCTGATGAAGGACACCAGAGGGAAAGGTCATTGTCCCAGGAAAAACTGGCAGGAAGGCTGGTAACTGACCTTCACCAGACTACACAGGTGGGCCCACAGAAAGTTCCGAGTTGCTCACTGTGTTTTAATTAGACTAGCATGGGATTTCTCAGCCAGATGCCAGGTTTGTACTCAATTAAATCAGAAACAGAGAGCCCTTATGTAGGAAGTGTCCAAAGAGATGGCAACACCCCAGCAAACTCTGGGAGGACTGACCTCACTGAGACCCTGCTTGCTCCAGGAAGATAAAAGTACTTATTAGTTTTAAAAGATGCCTTCTCTGAGTGGGTAGAAACATTCCTCACCTGGACTGAAACTGCCCAAATAGATAAAAATCTCTTCTAAAGAACTGGTTCTTGTCAGGCGGTGGTGGCACATGCCTTTAACCCAGCACTCAAGAGTCAGAGGTAGGCAGATCTCTGTGAGTTCGAGGCCAGTCTGGTCTACAAGAACTAGGTTCCAGGACAAGCTCCAAAGCTACAGAGAAACCCTGTCTTGAAAAACCAAAAAAAAAGAACTGCTCCTCTAATTTAGCCTCCCCCTAGCAATGGAGTCTGACAATGGCCTGGCTTTCATAGCTAAAATCTCTCAGTTAAGAGGCAGTGCTTTAGGCATAGATTGAAAACTTCATTGTGCATATAGACCTCAGAGTTCCTGGCAGGTAAGAAGAATAAACATGGTTTTAAAAGAAACTCTAACAAAACTCTCACATCATTAGAGCCCAGAGAAGGATGGATTGGCCTCCTTCCTTTGCTTTTGCCTGCTACACCCCTTATAGGGAGGGATTTGCTCCACTCTGAGATTGTGCTTGGAAGGCTTCCCCACTGCTTCTGAGGCTCAGAGAGCAGCAGTTGGCAGAACTCTCTAACCATTGCTTTCTCAGGTCACTACAGGCACCCCAGTCCTCCACAAAGACCAATCACTGGACTATCTGAGAGACCCACCAGTTTCCCCACGTTCCAGTCCAGGGACACTGAGTCAGGCTCGTAGTCAAAGAGGCACTAAAGCAACCTGGAAAGGACCCTACCTGGTGATTCCATTCACCCTAGGTTAGGAAGGTAGCTGGCATTACACCGTGGATCCACCTCACCCAGGTCAAGAAAGTGGGAGCTGCAGATGCTGTCAAGGGGACTGTCTCTGAACTATGAACCCTTGAAATTAAGGCCCTTCCACTCCCTGCCCCTCTGCCTCCTCCTGAGACTTGTGTTTGATGTGAATACAGGATATGGTCCAACTCTGATGGCCCTCAGGCCTGGACATGGGAACTGAGGAAGACAGACACAGGGAAGGAATTCTAGTGTGACTACAGACCAGCAGCTGAAAAACCTGCCTGACTCCATTTTGAAGGCAGGGGCCATTATGCTGTATTGTTAAAAACATGTTTCCATTTACTGTAAGAGCTGAGTTACTGTTTTTAAGTCTGTTTCCTGGAGCCTCACCTGTCCCAAATGATGACCTCAACTTGTTTTTGAGTGTGCCCTTCCTAGTCACCTTTCTAATCACATGGTGATCACATGGTGGGGTTTTCGGGGGAGATTTTTCTATATTTCCTTATTGCTCCATCGTCTCTCTTCTGCAGACCTGCTTTGCAGCTACTTGTGATTTTACTCCTTTAAAGAGGCACAAGAGATAACTCAACTTAGGAGGCAGTCATTGACCAGCTGTTGGGTGCACTCCAGTAAAATCAAGCTTGCTTCAAATTTGGCTCATAATTATGGTGGTGGTCTTATTCTTGGCCAGGGAGATTAATATTTTCTGGAGGCCCCAGTGAGATTCAGACCACACACTGGGGTTGTGGGGCCGCTTTAGGAGCAGGTGCCTGGAGATGCTCCCAGGTCTCAAGGCTCCTTCTGTTCGCAGACTATCAAGGTGAGCTGCTGTGTGGAATATTAATTTAAGATGTGTTACATTTGCTTCTCTTGTGGAACATTTGTTTAACGATGCAAATATGTGTTGCATTTGTTTAACTCTGTGAAGCTGTGTTACTTTGACTGTCTAAAACATTTGATGGTCTAATAAAGAGCTGAATGGTCAGTAGCAAGGCAGGAGAAAGGCTAGGTGGGGATGGAAGGTGGAGAGAATAAACAGGAGGAGAAGTCTGAGAAATGAGAGAGATTAAGGAAAGAGAAAAGGAGGAGGAGGACTCTGGGGGTCAACCACCCAGCCACACAGCCAGCCACGGAGTAAGAGTGAAAAAATGATATACAGAAGTAAGAGAAAGGAGAAGCCTGGAGGCAAAAGGTATATAATTACTAAAGAAAAGCTGACTAGAAACAAGCCAAGTCAAGTCTGGGCATTCATAAGAAAGAAAAAGCCTCCATGTGATTTATTTGGGAGTTGGGTGATGTGCTCCCCAAAAGGGTCAAAAGAGAAAAAGAGCAAAAACCCTCGACACTACTGTGCTGGGAAAAGCAGCAAGCATCCGTAGAGGCCTCCTGGGGAGTCATAGTCTGGTTCTGTTGTGTGGGATTCTCATCTGGGATGTGAGGGTGTTTGGTGGTACCCCAGTATTCTCCCATCCAGGGCATACAATGAGATGTCACACTGCCCATCTCAACTTCTTGGTTTGTTTTATGTCCCGATTATCCTGTCTTTGGCTTCATTTTTACTGTCTCCATTCTGTCTCTTGTACCTTCTGTGTTAATTGGCTTATTTTGGACTTAAGGTGACTGAACTGACGGACAGTGTGGGTGATAAGACAAGCAAGCCTAACCGCCCTCTAGTCTGTGTTCTCAGCGTTTTGATGCACCTTACCCCTAGAGTTAAGGAGGATTATGATTACCCTATCATCAAGAGTCACTTCCAAACATTCCGTGAAGCTGAATGCACATCCTGTGAACCCACATTGGGGTTAACTGGTCCTCCTGAGGTGCTTTGGATTCTCAGATACCCTCGGTAAGCCCATCCATGCAGATCAGATTGCGTACATCTTGCCTTGGGCTGAAGCAACTTCTAACCCATCCCCCTGGATTAAGGTCTGTGTGGTCTGCAACGACAAGGGGACCAAGCCTTGGTTGTCAGCAGATGGACCCTGCGAGAGCCTGGAGCAAGGACCAAAGAGACCCCTCTGAAAACCATCCCACAAGGCTCCCAGGAGGAAGAATCCCTTCTTCCTCCGTATAATCATCTTTACCCTCCACCCCAGCCCCCATCTTTGCCACTCCATTCTCACCACCATGGTCTCAATCTGCCCTTCTGTTTGCACCTCTCCCTGTCCAACCAGCTAGCTCCTCCCTACCTCCGTGTATCTTCTCCCCACAGCTCCTCCCTACCTCCCCCTGTCTTTTCTCCTCCCCAGACTTACCAGGGAGTCCCAATTTCTCTGCCAATTCTGGTTCTGGGTGCCACCTCCTTCAGTTCTCACTCCCCTATGGTCGTTTCCTGGCAATCTGTACTGATACAGCCCTTTCTCCACCACATGGCTCTACAGCTGGAAGAACCAGAACCTCCCCTTTCAGCACTAGCCCCGATTCCTTAATTTTTTTAAGGAATTAACTGACTGTTTTTCAATGATCTCTCCATGGATGACCTTCAGCCGATTCTCCTTGCCCTCATCACTCCCAAAGAAGGGGAACAGATTCTCATGAAAGCAACTGGAGCACTCCTGGAACAGCTTCAATGGCTGATGTTCAGAGGGCAGAGGTGACTGACCGTACTCTGCCAAGATGGAGACTCCAATGGGACTGCAATCCAGAGAGAGGTAGGAGGTCACTCAGTAACACCAGGCTCTGCTAGAAGGGATGAAACGGGCAGTCTGGAAGTCCACTAACTTATCTAAGGTCACAGATGTGAACAGGGCCAGATGAATCGCCTTCAGCTTTCCTGGGCACCTCCTGGGCACCTATCAGTTACACAGACCCAGAGGACCTGGCAAATCTCAAGGTGATTAGCCTGGCCTTTGTTACTCAGTGGGCCCCTGACATATGTAGAAAGATTTTAAAACTGGGTGGGGCTGCAAGGAAAGAACAGGTCAAAATGATTAGAAACAGAGCAGAAAGTGTTTGACCACAGAGACAGCAAAGATGATCTTCTGATAAAGAAGATGGGGCGCGCCACCATGACTATAAGCCCAATGAACCCCATGATAAAAAGAAGAGACTTTTACAAAAGGACCAATTGCAAAGAAATGAGTCACTGGAAAATTGAATGCCCACAACAGATGCAGGTAGTTCCCCACCCCAAACCTAAGCCAATCTTAGTTATGGAGTATTAGCTAGGCCAAGGCTCCTTCAAACTGGACCCCAGGAGCCTATGGTTACCTTCACCATAGAAGGCCAACCTGTAAAATTTCTAGTGGACACAGGGACTACTCATTCAGTATCATGGGAGTCCCCATACCCTTTACCAACCAAACAGTGGAAGTTCAGGGGACAACAGGGGCATCAAAGAACACAGATGGACCACTGACCAGATTGCTAACCTGGGACAAGGAATTGTGACTCATTCTTTTATTGTTATCCCTGAATGTCCCTACCCTTTACTGGGACAGAACTTTTTGAGCAAGCCCCAGGCAACAATGTCATTCTCAGAAGACTTTTCTAGGTTGTGATTGGGAAAACTCTGCTAAGGCTTTAACTGTAACCGCCCAAAAAGTGAGGAACATCTGCTCCTCCAAAATCCAGTCCATTCTCTGGAGGTGGAATGGAAAAGTTGCTGATCCAGAAAAGTCCTACAGTTTAGGCAAAGGACAATTCTCCTGGCTTGGCAAAATATGTGCCAGCATCACAGTGAGACCAACATCTGGGGCAGTGCTCATTCGAGTCAAGCCGTACCCCATCAGAAACCAGGAGTACCTCCTTGAAGCAGGCATCATTATTCCTTGTTATTCATGCTTATTCCAGTCAGCCCAGTGCACCCCCTTGTTGCCCATCCAGAAACCTGGAACTCGAGACCATAGACCAGTACAAGGCTTGAGGGAAGCAAACAAGAGGGTAGAATCCATTTGCCCAACTGTCCAAATCCCTATGCATTGCATTGATCAGGTCATTACTAACAGAGCATAAAGCTTGCACTGAACTGGACTTAGAAGATGCATTCTTCTCCAACCCTCTGTCAAAACTGAGCCAGCCCATCTTCCCGGTTAGAAGGGCTGACCCTGAACTGAGGCTATCAGGACAACTAGCCTGGACCAGACTGCCTCAAGGGTTCAAAAACTCTCCCACAGTCTCGGACAAAACATTCAAGCAGGATTTTCGTCTCTTCTGTAGTAGGTGTCCTGAGGTGGCCTTGCTCCAATGTGTAGATGATTTATTATTGACTGATAAAGATGATGAGAACTGTTTGAGAGCCACAGAGGCCTGTTGGAAACTTTAGCCCAGTCAGCCTTTCGAGTTTCTAAAGAGAAAGCCCCAATGTGCTCACCCCAGGTTATCTACTTGGGATATGAGCTGAGAGAAGGGAAGAGACTGTTGTCCAGGTCCGCATAGCAGTCACACTGCAAACTCCAACTCCATCCACCAGGAAACAAGTTAGGGAATGTCCGAGAGCTCTTGGATACTGCCGCCTTTGGATATCTGGGTTTGCTGAAATTGCCAAACCCTCGTGCTCCACTATGGCCAGCAACAACGCCCATTTGGAATGGGCTAGGGGACATGAACAGGTGTTTAAGAACTAAAAAGAGGCCCTGGTACAGCCTCTGCTTTAACTCTCCCTGGTATCTCCAAACCCTCTCATCTTTACCTCCATGAAAGAAAGGGCATTGCCAAGGGAGTGCTGACTTAGACTCTGGGTCCCCGGAAAAGGCCGATGGATAGTTTACATCTCAGAGAGACTGGATCCTGGAGCCTCTGAATGACGGCCTTGTTTTAAGAGCCATTGCAGCCACTGCAATTCTTATAAGAGGACCTGGCAAGCTCACACTGGAGTGGACTAACTGTAACAGCTCCACATACTGTGGAAGCCCTGCTGAGGGATGCCACCAACTGGCAGATGCTAAATGCCTGTGTGACTCAGTACCAAGCCCTTTCTTTAGATAAGGACAGACTGACCTTTGATAATTCCTTGGCCATCAATCGCACCACCCTGCGGCTGGCTGACGTGACCCTGAGGAGCCCACCCATGACTTCCTGGAAATGCTGGGCATCATCTGAGGTATGCAACCTGACCTGATGGATGTTCCTCTAACCTCCAGAGATGTGATTTCTACACAGATGGCAGCAGCATTCAAGAAAGAACCAGGTGGCAGCGGTAGTCATGGGCCAGAAGGAGGTCATTTGGGCAAAGCCTTGTCCTGGGGGTGCATCCACTCAGAGAGCAGAAATAATTGCTCTGACCCAGGCTTTAATGTGAGCTGAAGGGAAAAAATGAACATCTACATAGACAGCTGCTCTGCTTTTGCAATGTACAACTCACATTCGTGGACAGATATACAAACACAGGGGCTTACTCTGATCATGGAAATTACAGCTTGTTAAAGTAAGAAGGGGAAGGAAAGATTCATAACCACTTCAGCTGAACTTAATATACTTAGAGTAACCCTGTCTGTAATAATAATATGGGAGTAATCTCTAAATCCATCTAGCATTAAAAAGTCAAGGAGAAAACTCCTTCTCTATCAGAGGAGCCTGCCTGACTCCTCTTTGAAAGCAGGAGCCATTATGCTGTATTGTTTTCTTCTTTTTCAAGATTTATTTATTATGTATACAGTGCTCTGCCTGCATGTACGCCTGTCTCTGGTACCAGGAAAGATAGTATCAGGTAGGCTGGCTCTCAGGCAGGTGACACTCAGGTCGGTTTCAGCTCAGGGACCTCTGGGCCCTGTGTCTGAAGTGCGGTGGGTGTCATCAGTAACAGTGACTTACCTTCCACTTCTCACTGGGGGAGAACCAAGGCCGTACAATAAGCTATATGTTTTGGGAGTCTCTTGGACGTTCCTGGCCAGCAACTCAAAAGGAGGAAAAGGGGGCTTCTTATGTTTAATATCAGGGGTCCTTGGCCCAAATAAGAAAATTTATTAAAACTGTATATGCGTATTTATATGCTGAATTTTTTGTATTATAGTCTTTAAGGTAAATAGTTAGCAGTAAGATTTCTTGTGGCTTTTCCAGACATCTTTATTGTTATTTTACCCACCTCCCTTCTTCTGTGTTTCCTTCCTCTCCCTACCTAAGAAGCCCTCCTTTCCCGTTTTCCTGATCAAATCACGTGTACCCAGCTGTTCCCTTCTCTATTGCTCCCTTACCTTCCTATCCTGGCAAGGATCCTGTGTTACTTTCCTGTAGTTACTACAGGCCATGTACTCACATCTCAGGATTTGGAGCTAGGAGCCCCCAGTAAGAGAGAACATGCACTATATATGTCCCTGGGTCTGGGTTACCTCACTCAATGTGATCTGCGTCCTTTCACCTGCAGAAGTTCATGATCTCACTTTTCCTTACAGCCGGACAGCATCCCATGGTGTGCATGGACCACATGTTCAGCATCGCTGCCTCAGTCACAGGACATTCGGGTTGTTTCTGTTTCCTAGCTGTTGTGAGCAGCGCAGCAGTGGACACGGCTGAGAAGGCAAAGAAGAAAATCCTCCTTTGTCCATGCCCTTTTGTAGGCTTCCAGAGGAAGGTGTGGCCCAGATTAGATCAGGAGTAAATATCTGGATTAAAAGTGTGTCTTCTTATCTCGAGCGTCTTCCCACTTCAAGTTAAGCAGAAATCCCTCACATTTGTGCCTCCATTTATAGGTTTTAGTTAATGCGAAATGCAGTCTAGTTCAGAACCAAGAATAAACATCATAATAAGACAGTTCAACACCAGGAAAATTACATGTTCACAGTCGTCGCACAGGACAGGCCTCCTAGAAAGGGGACCAGAGTCACTCGGTTGCCACTGAGATGACACCTGTTGCTTTCTTTGCTGAGAATTTCCTGGTTAGTGTAGGTCATGTGAGTTACAATGTACAAATGCATTGTTTCTGGTTCCTTCTGGAACTGGTTGACCGTGTACATCTATGTTTATGATTATTAGTTAGATGTTTTATAGAGCATGGGTCCTAAACTCTAGTCAGATAAAGAAGATTCTGACTCAAGCAGATGAACTTATGTGCGACGACTGTGAACATGGATTCTGTGGCTTAGTTTGAATGAGGATGGCCCCCATGGGTGAACATGTTTTGATATGTATCCCCAGTAGGTAAAACTGCTTGGGAAGGAACAGGAGGTATGGCCTTGAAGGAAGAAGTGTCAGTGGGGGGGGGGGAATCAAAGAGCTTTAAAGATTCTAAAGCCAACCCCCCCTCTGTGTTTTTGTGTGTCTGTCTCTGTGTGTGTGTGTGTTGCTTGAGAATTAGTGTCAGCTATCACCTCCAGCTCCAATGCCATGACTGTCTGCCTATTGCTAGATTCCCATCAGGATGGTCATGTGCTGTCCCGCTCTGCAACTATGGACCCCTAAGTAACATGCTTTCTCCCATAAATGGCCTTGGCCACAGTGTTTTGTCAAGGCGATAGAGCAGAAACAGCAGGAACGGGCAAATTCAGTACCAAGTTCCTATCTCAAAGGCCCTAGGGTATCTGGCAAATGACTCAAGACACAGGGAGACTATAGGGTAACAGGGACAACTGGAGCAGGAAACCGACCAATCACTGAGCACCCTGACTCTGAACCCAGAGTCAGAGAAAGAAACACACCCGGTATTTGAGACCTGGGCCAGGAAAGAAACATCTTTATCCCTGAACCCAGGATTAAAGACATGTGCCCTGGCTCTGAAACTAGTGTCAAAGAAACACACTTTGTCCCTAGAATCAGAGCCAGTGAAAGAAATATGCCCCGGTCTTAAGATTAGAGTCAAAAAGCTAAAAAGGACCAGTAAGAGAAACACAACTTGGCCATAAAGGCAGAGTCAGCTCTGCCCCTGCCCAACTGCCCAACTGAACCAACCAATCCCAGGGCAGGAAACCGACCAATCACTGAGCACCCTGACTCCAAACCCAGAGTCAAAAAAACACACTCTGTATTTGAGGCCTGAGCCAGGAAAGAAACATCATTATCCCTGAACCCAGGAGTAAAGACATGTGCCCTGGCTCTGAAACTAGTGTCAGAGAAACACACTTTGTCCCCAGAATCAGAGCCTGTGAAAGAAATATGCCCCTGTCCTAAAATTAGAGTCAAAAAGCTAAAAAGGACCAGTGAAAGAAACACAGTTTGGCCATGAAGTCAGAGCCATCTCTGCCCCTGACCAGCTAAACTGACCAATCCCTGAACAGGAAAAAACTAACCAATCCCCCTTCTCCCTGGGAAAACTCTGCCCCGAAGAAGCCCTATATAAGCCTCTCCACCTCTTCAGTTGAGAGTGGCAGTTAATCCCTCCCTGTCAGAGGCATCAACTCTCCTGGACTCCTCCATCCCAAATGAGTCTTGGGTGATGACCTTCATTCACCAGAACAGAGCAGAAGAACCTGGCTGGGATGTCTTTTAGGGGACTGAGCTGAAAAACCTTGCTGAGACGCTCCGTAGGGGCCCTCAGCAAAGCAGAGCAGAGCGGAAGAATCTTGCTAGGATGCTCCTTAAAGGGACTGAGCAAGACCAATTGATGAAAAGTAACAACTTTTCGCTGGAGCAGGAGGAGATTGCTACATTTCTGCAGGGGGCTTCCCCTAGCAGAGAGTTAGCAGAAGAAACATCTTGGGCCGGAGAAGAAGCAGACGGCTCTGTGAGGACTCTCCTGTAAGGGAGCAGAGCAGAACTCAGCTGTTGCGGCTCTCCAGGAGAGGAGCAGGATCCTTATATCCTGCAGGAAGACCATCCCCCACTGCACCCCAGCTTCAGGTAACCTGGCTTCCTGATAATCAGGGCACCTTTCCTCCAGTGCTGAGCTGTCCCATTGCAGCTCCAGCCTCCAGAGCTGTCCTGTTGCAGCTGGAGCTATCCTGGCTTCTGATAGGACACCTTTCCTCCAGGGCTGTGCTGTCCTATCGCAGCTCCAGCCTTTATAGGTGTCCTCTTGCAGCTCTACCCCTCCATTCCTATTGTTGCACAACCCCCTCCAGAGCTGTCCTATTGCGGCTCTAAGTATATCCTGGCTTCCTCTTAAGTCAGGATATCCCACTACCACTACTGTACCACATTCCCCTACTTTTTGGTGCTGAAACCTGGGATAGACTCCCCTAGTACCTGTGCTCTCTTCCTGGGGTCTGAGCCTCACTGGGACCCTATCCCTTATCTCCAGTCCATCTACATCAGTTTCACCTTCTGGCTCACCGATTGCTTGACATTCCATGCAAAAGAGGCAATTAGGTGAGTTCCCTCTTTGGTTAGTGTAACGTTACCCTGGGTCTGGGGAAGTGATCATAGAGTGCCCATCACCCCATAGTACTCTTGGAAGTGGAGGTACCCCCAGCCATGGTCTTTAAGGCTACCGTTGGCCCTCTTTACCTGACCACAGCCCCCACACACTTGGCACTGCTATCAGGTAGCTTCCTTAGACCCAATTGTGCTATAGCATCCCTTCCTGTCCTCTTCTATCCTCACAAACGGAGCCACAAAAGCCTCCTTTTCCCAGTCCTTTTCCTGTGGATGAGACCCTGCCCCTAGAGCTCTGTTTTCTTTTGTCTTCATCTCTGTGGAAGCCCTGGTACCAGGCACCCGAGTCTCTCAAGGGCTTGAGAGTTAAGCCTGAGTTGGTTAGAACAAGACACTAAATTTTTCAGAACTACAGTCACAGATGGTTGTGAGCCACCATGTTGGTACTGGAAATCAATCCTGGGTCCTCTGGGAGAGCAACTAGTGTTCTTAACCACTGAGCCAACTCTCTAGCTACCGCTTTTGACCACTGAGTTCTCTTAACAACTCTTTCTTAGGCATATGGTATGTTGTATGTGTGTGTTTCTCACTATGTTGCTCAGGCTAATCTTAAACATTGGGGCTCAAATGACCCTTCTGTCTTAGCCTCTTATGCTGGGATGACAGGGACATGAATCATGACACCCAGCTTGTATTTCAAATCAGGATGGACCATGTGTCCAACTTTCCTCAGAAGTGGTTTGGCTTTTTTTTAATATTTCTACATGAGTTTTAGGATTGTTCACCTGACTAATGCCACTAAGATTCTGCTGCCAGTTGTACTGAATCTATATATCCCTATGGGTAGTGTGGGCATTCTGATAAGATTTATTTGGATTCACAGTGTGTCCTTACATTTTCTCTTTCTTTGACCAGTGATTTGTTTTCATTTTTGGACTAGACCAGGCTGGACTGGAACTTCCTAAGTTCTGCCACCTCTGCGTCCTGAGTGCTGGGTATACCATTAAGTCTGGCTCAAAAATTTTGGATTTCTAATCAAGAAATTTTTGCTAAAGCATTAAGAATTTATGTTTAAAGAATAAGACACAGCCAAGTGGTGGTGCATGTTTCTAGTCCCAGCACTTGGAAGGCACAGGCAGGCTGCTCTGAGTTCAAGGTCAGCCTGGTCTACAGAGGGAGTTCCAAGACAGCCAGGAATACATAAAGAAACCGTGTCTCAATATGAAAAAAGAAAAAAAAAAACAAAACAAAGAATAAAAAAATAAGACATGTAAGAGTTTCAGAAAACAGTACTAGATTTATTGAAAGACATGTAATTAAAGTATAATTATGTAAACTTAAGTGGCACATGATTATGATTAAATTAAATTAATCTGAATTTTATATTTACATTTTTAGTCCAGAGCATTACATTCATGCAGTGGTAAGAAGCAGTGATTTTTTTTTATTTTTTTGTCTTCAAATGTCCATCCTGTTGAGAAATGCAAGAGCACTCAGCTGAAGTTGTTACCTACTATTTGAATATATGATACCCTAATAGTTTAAGAAAGCCAAAGCCTAGGAAATTTAAACACTATTTGTGATATATAAAACACGTTATTTTTGTATGTATTAGTATTATATGTGTGTATATTATATAGTAGTTATATCTGGCTTTTGCCTATCTTTGAAATTTTCCAATATTCTGAATTGTAGAAACTCTCTAGGAGTCTGTGGATGTGTCGAGGAGCTTCTTCTGATCGTCTGGGATGTCATTCATGGCGTCTTCAGACAGCTGGTCTGCAGAGAGCGTGTTCTGTGAAGAAACTCTGTTTCCAGGTCTGGATATTGGCCTGCATCGTCAGAAGGGCCCTACTCATCTGGAATGTCAATCATGACTTCACACAGCTTGGATGCAGCAGCTACATTCGGGGGGGGAATAACTGTCTGTTTAAAGCCCTGATACTGGCCCTGGGGTAAGGATGACTTTGAACCTGGAGACCTTATCTTACAGATTTGGGTCAGGGTGCCACACAAGCATGAGGACCTGAGTTCAATCTTCAGCACGGGTATAAAGCTGGGCATGTTTCTAGTCCCCATGCTAGCAAGGCAGAGATAGGATCCCTGGGGCTCTCTGGTCAGCCATCCTAGCTGAGCCCCAGGACAGCGAGAGACCCTGTTCCAAAACCCAGGCTGAACATCCTGAGGGACCACACCTGAGGTCCAACTCTGACCCCACGTGCACACACAAACCTACCTTCCCAACATACACACTTAAACTAACAGAAGTTAAGCAGCTGTTACTTACCGAAACATCTCACTTGCTCAAAAAGATCGTCTCTGATGTCTGACACATCCCACATGGCAAGGAAGGAGTCAAAGCACGAGCCTTCCTCTGCCTCCTATACATAGGGTTTATACGAGAATGTTTAATGATGGGCAATGGGCGCGAAGAACATTTCAATGCAGATAATGAAATCCTACAACAGCCACACAAATATCAAACATCTTTGGGCTTCGATCTAATTTTTCAAATTGCTAACTTTTCAAAGTTACTTATTTGAACTATAATCCAGATTATATTCCTTTTTCAACATTTTTCCCCACTTCATAACATGACAAGCAAGATTTGCGTCTCTTGTGCTTTCCCTCACTCAAGAATTTCTCAATGCATTACACAAGCACTGAAAGGAGCCATGCAGACATAAGTGGACCAGGAATAAAATCAGTACCAATCAGTCCCTATGGGCCGTTTCTCTCGGATTCTCGCTCCTCACTACAGAGTAAGCTAACAGTCTTGCCCACTGTTTACATGTTGGCAGGTTCTGGGCATCACTGCATTAAATAGCTTAAACAGTAACACCCCCTGAGTTCAGAGACAGCCCTACTTACCTGCAGGCCTGTGGCCACAGCTTCGGCACTTTGCCATTCCCACGTATGCTTTCTGAAATTACTCCAACCTTAACCAACACAGCTAATAGCATTGCTTGCCTGGATGTCAAGAAGAGGTAAATGTCAAATCTAAATCATGAAATGACCAGCTGTTTTGTGCAATTAGGGGCTAAGGAGGTGCCTCAGTAGGCAAAGTGCTTGTTGTATAAGTGTGAGGAAGGTACTAAGTGAGAAGCACAGAACCCAGTAAGGCTGGCATGTAGCACACACACGTAAACCAGCACTCCTGAAGGGAGCTGAGAGGTGGGACAGAGTCCGGAGAAGACCGCAGGCCAGCAAGCCTTGTGTGTACATTGAACAATTAAGAGACCCCCACCTCAATGCAAGACACGGACACCCAAAGCTCCTCATCTCCACATGCACATGTCTATCATGTTAGACACTAACAATCTCACATACCCTTAAAAATGGCAAAAATCAACGTTATGACTAACCAAGCAAACCCATATCTTAATATGTCTCCTTTAGAGACTTATTTTATGTATATGAATGTTCTACTGCATGCAGACCTGTGCACAATGTGTGTGCAGTGCCTTTGGTGGCCAGAAAAGGGCACTGGCCATGCTGGCCCTAGATTTTACTGAACCCGAGTCCTCTGCAGGGGTACGGGGTGCTCTTAACCACTGCATGCTCTCAGCCCTGAACACACAGGGGACGTATGATGGCAGCACTACTTAGATTTCTGAGACCACTTACTTCAGCAGCGTTATGGATCTTCTCTTGACTCTGGTCACAGACAGAGGATCATTCTTCTCGATATGTATGATATGATTATTCCTTCTACCTTAAAGGAATGACAAACTCAGCATCATTAAACTAGAGAGTCATCACTAACTTCAAAAGACGAGGCCTGATTTTGGAAAGTGTGACAGATAAACATTGACTCCAGCTCACCTTTTTGCTGTGAACTACCTGGCAGATGCGTATCTGCAGACATCCCTCACTCCCCCCCCCTCAGTAATTTTTAGCCTAAGTACTGGGTTTTGCATTTGTCCTGTTTCTAAGCAGCAAACAAACTAAGCATAAGCCAGCTCGAGGGCAGAATAAAGAGCTGACCTGGTTTGTTTCAGCGTGGCTGTCTTTACTTTGTGAGCTATAGAACTTTGAGGTCTAAGAGAGGAATCATATAAATTGACACTTTGGATTTTTTTAAGGGAGCATTTCTGAGGTAGTTTGATTGTGCTTCATAATTGGACATCAAATGGTTTTTGTCTGTGTTTGAGACTTGGTCTGTGTAGACCATGCTGGCCAAACTCACAGAGAGCTGCTTCCCTCTGCCTCCTCAGTGCTGGGATGAAAGGTGGCACCAGTAAAAGACTGGTGTAGGAGTTCCTTCTGTTTGTGTGTTGTGTGCTGCTTTCATTGGTTAACGAATAAAGAAAATGCCTTGGCCTAGTTGATAGGGCGCAACTTAGGTAGATGGAGAAAAACAGAACTGAATGCTGGGAGGAAGAAAGCAGAGTCAGAGAGAAGCCATGGGTCCTCCGCCTGAGGTGGACGCTGATTAGAATCTCCGGTATGGCACTGCCATGTGGCAATACACAGATTAATGGAGATGGGTTAAACTAAAATGAAAGAGTTAGCCAATAAGAAGTTAGAGCTAATGGCCAAGCAGTTTTCATTAATAGTTTCTGTGTGGTTATTTCAGGTGTAAGTTAGCCGGGAGGCCAGGACAAACAAGTCTCCCCCACCCCTCTGCTCCTTGTAACAAAAGACAGTGCTCCTAATAAACTTTTTTTTTTTTGAGAGAGGGTTTCTCTGTGTGGCCCTGGCTGTCCTCAAAATCACTCTGTAGACCAGACTGTCTTGAACTCACTGAGATTCTCCTGCCTCTGCCTCCCAAGTGGTGGGATTAAAGGTGTGTGTAACCACCGCCCAGCTCCTAATAACTCTTAACAAGGTTAATAATAAACCTGTTTGGTTAAAACAAAGGAGATTTTACTTTTTGTGTTTTACAGTCTGCTCTCAAAAGAATGCAATCTTGTGACAATTCTTGCATTGTTCACTGTAATAGAAAACAGATTTTATGTATGGATTTACATTATTAATCAACATTGATTTTCTACTTGTTTTTTTCCCATTTAAGAACATAAATTATTTTTTAAGACATGGCCCAGTCTGACCTTGAACTCTCAATTCTCCTGACTCTACCTTCAAGTACGAGGATTATTTGCCATGAAACACCACACTTGGTTTCCGTGGAATTAAACCCAAGGCTTTGTGCATACAAAGCAAACACTCTTATCAACTGAGCTATAGTACCTGGCATATATCAAGAAGATAAAAAAAAAAGACCCAGCTCCAGAAAGGTCTCACTTACAATGCTGTCACAGTGGTGATCAGTTTGAACACAGAGTACTGCAACACTCCTAGTTTGCACCGAAAAAGCAGTATTCTGCAAGAGAAGAGAACACCAAAGCTCAACTATTCAGTGGCATCAGAGCATCTCAAAGCCTCCAAACTGAAAACACTTACAAGGCGTGGAACAGAAGGAGTAGAAAGTACTGGGACCTTGGACTTTCCTTGTTTCCCACTCTTGCCATGACATACCCCAGATCAACAGGACCCAATGATCTGATCAACAGTCCAAATAGACCCGATTATCTCAGACAATTTTTTGCTAGAAGTGACAGAGAAACGTCTAACACACACACTCCAGGAGAGAAACTGAGGCACAGATCAACTGTGTACCTGTGCATATGTAAGAATGTGTTCCCAGAAAGATTTCCAGGGACAAGGGAGCCACCAAGGGTGGCAGCATATTCTCCAGGCTGTGGCCTGGACTGCACAGAGGTGGCGGTGAGCTGAGCTCCGGCTTTCCTCGGCCTCCTGACAGCAGGTGCACCGGCCACGTGCCTTCCCACCACAATGGACTGGCCCCACAAACTCTGTTCCTTCGTTGCTCTTGTCAGTCATTTTGTCCCAGCTGTGTGACCACACATAAGGTCACGGAGGCTCCTATTCCCAGCTGTAAAAAGGATGCTGACTAAATGTTTTCTAAGGTTTTCTCCTACAATACACTGATGAACTTTTCTACCGGAGTGATCGCTCGCAACATAAAAAGAAAACAAAACAACTAACAGTAAAAACAGCTGACTGATACTGAAAGCCCACACGGAGGCTCACTAAAGACAAACATACTTACTCTCCCATAGCCCAGGGTGGACAGCAGCACAGATGTGGGAGATGCTGTTGCTGATCTTTAGCTTCCAGGTGGAGTATCACATTGGGGAATCAGATTGCTAGGTAGTTGTTATGGGATATCATGAAGTTATAAATGACATAAGCTTCGTAGCACTCCCTCCAGGTGTCCACATAGATGGCAATTTGGGGAAATTTCAAAGCCAACCACTATGAGAAAACAAGACGTTAAAGACCTGTCTTCAAAACAATGTGAATTCACCCCACTCACAGAAGCTAACTCTAGAGCCTGGAAATCGTGTCCTATGCTTGCTGCAAACTAACATAACCCAGAATGGATTCACTTGGGGAGGAGGCCAGGGAATGCAAGGGTGCATTCCATCACAGCTGCATCCCCAGCCCTGTAACACATGCCTTGATGTGCAACAAGCAGCTTCAATACAGCTAACAAAACAGGTTAAGTGCTGGGATAAATAAGGAATATAAAAAGAAAATTAATTGTGTTCTCAAATTATCTGAAATTAAGGGAAAAAATAATCACAGAAAATGCTCCTGAAGACATCTGTGTGTGTCTTTCTTGTTTTTTTTTGTTTTTTTTTTTTGTTTTTTTTTTGTCAGGCAGGGTCGATGTAACCTGGATATTCTGGAACTCACTAGGTAGACCAGGCTGGCCTCCAACTCACAGAGTTCCACCTGAAGGATGGGATTAAAGGCATGCAACACCATACCTGGCTAAAGCCATTTTCTTTATAACTAACCACCAGTAGTTACATCCACTGTGGAAAGTCTTTTGTCCTTTCCTTTTTCTCCTCTTTTGGGGGACGAGGTGACAAGTGACAAATAAAATACTTAATCATGGAAAAGCATGATAGTGATCCTTGAGAACCTGCATCTTTGGGTTCAGCCAACCGTGGAGCAGAAACATGTAAAATAGCCCCTGACCCCAGGTCTGCACTCTGGAACTCACTATACAGACCAGGCTGGTCTTGAACTCATGGAGGTTCTCTTATCTGCACCGCTATCTCCTCAATCTCCAGGGTTGTCACTATTATTAATTCCAAGCATATGTTAAGGTGTGGTGGTGAGAGATGCGTCCCTGCAGCATGCCTACAAATGTCTTTAAGACAATCGTAGGAAAAGAGCTACACATTAAAAATATTTGAAATAGCTTCATATTTCATTACATTATCATCTTTGCCAACATTAAAAAAAAGTGAGCTTAGCCAGTTGCAGTGGTATATGCCTTTAATCCTAGCACTAGGGAGACAGACTGGTGCTGTGGGACAATGGTCTGTACCCTGTCAATTGTATTTTAATAAAGCAGGAAGTATAGGTGGGGCGACGAGAACAGGAGAATTCTGGGAAGAGGAAAGATTCAGGCTGCAGTCCTCACTCAGCTGCAGAGGAAACACGATGAAATTGCCTCACTGATAGAGGTATTGAGCCATGTGGCTAACACAGACAAGAATTACGAGCTAATGTAAGATATAAGGATTAGTTAATAAGAAGCCCGAGATAATAGGCCAACCAGTTCATAATTAATGTAGAGTTCTGTGTGTTTCTTTGGGACTGAACAACTGTAGGACTGGGGGAGACAGAAACCTCTGTCGAAAGACTGGGAGCCCTCTGTAAGTTCAGGGTCAACCTGGTCTCCAGTGTGAGTTCCAGGACAGCCAGAAATAAAGTGAGACCCTATCTCAAAAATAGAGAGAGAGACAGAGAGGGGGGGGAGCCATCTCTCCAGCCCAGGAATTCTTAATACAATAAAATATACTTACGCTATCCATATTGTATATTGGGACCATCCAAAGAATCCTATTGAAAGTAAACCATAAAATAACATTTAATATCATGTTTATGAATTATGTCAGTCAACACTAGTAGTAGCAAATATATTAAGATTTGACCTTATAATAGGTTTCTGAAGTTCTGGTTGCGTGTAATGCACTAAGTGCTGCAGAATCCCCCAGAGGGACACAGGGATTGTCAGCAGCAGAAAGATACCAGCGATAAACCATGCTTTAGTGTGTATTCCAACCTTGAAAAACAAAAGAACACATTAGTTTAGAATCTGATATTAAAACTATAAAGATCAATATTTTATTTCTTATGTTTTCATTTGATTTCTAATCTTGCTTGGCATTTCCAAAATAATTAGTAACAATTTTTTTTAAAAGATTTACTTTTTAAAAAATTCTAATATGTTTGTGTCTGTGTGGGTGTGCATGTGTGGGTATCTGCTGTGGCCAGAAGAGGGCGCTAGAGTCCTTGGACCTGGAGTCAGAGGGGTGTGAGAGCACACACCTTTAGTCTCAAAGACTTGGGAGGCTCCAGGACAACCAAAAGAGCCCTCCTAGAACAAAACAAAACATTCCCATACTATCTTTGCCCACTGCGATCATGTCTGAGTAGAGGACCAGCTCCTGTGTGCCAAGGACTGATGCAGACCAAGTGTCCTCAGAGTGCTGCTAGGAGGAAAGTTCCATGTCGAGCAGTCATAAACCACGCGACAGGAAAAACGAGCCACCACAGCCACCGCTGCAGTCACGTGCCACAGCACGGCAGCGCCATGGGCACTTCTCTCTGCCTCAGTGTCCTCGTCCACAGAGGGAATCTCCTGTACTCGGCATTTCTCAGAGGGTTAAATAAAATCATAGTTACAGAATGAATGAGAGCGCTCTTGAGGATATGCTCTAGCTAATACCTCTAACCTCAAACACAAAACAAAGCCTTTGTAACCTCAGTCTTCTCTGCGCATTGTGCTATCATTTCTCAGGGCCCTTCAGAGTCAGATCTTCAAAATTCAAAGATTCTCTGGATTCTAAGTTTCTAGCACACATTCCCACTTGAACAAATCTGTTCTGGCTTTAGTCCTTCAACTCCAGTGAAATCACTGAGCTCCCAATGACCATTCTACTTGTGAAACGTGAGACAGGGTGGCAACAATGGACACCAGCCAAAATGTTCCCTGAAATCCTCCTTCCCGGGCATTCACTTTGTTCTTTGTAATTTCCTGTGAAATACTGGTGCCGGGTCCTTTGCCGCTGTTCCTTCTCTGCGTCCTTGATCTAAAGCACTCTTTATCTGCGGACACTGAAGTCTGACCATACCTAGGAGTACACCTAGGGGAGTACCTAGGTGTGCTCCCCTTTCAGAGGTTGAAACCTAACCTCGAATGCCAACGGCCATATTTGGGCAGAAGGCTGAAGGGAAGTGAGTTAGGTAAAATGAGGTCACAGTCTCATAGGGCTGGTGATCGCAAAATGAGATCGGGCAACAACCTGAAGACTCAGAAAAAGCATGGCCACCTGTGACCTGAGAGCACCCTCCCCAGAGAGCAACCCCTCTGGCCCCCATGATATCTGACTCCAAAATGGTTTTCAGGACTGTGAAAAGATAAATTCCTATTGTAAGCACTCAGTTCATAAACATGTGTTTTCACGTGTGTGAGTGCAGGTGTGGGCACAGTTGTGCATGTGAGTGCAGGTGTGGGCACAGGTGTGCATGTGTGAGTGCATGTGTGCAGGTCAGAGGACAGCTCTGGGAAATCAGCTCTCCTTCCACCTTGTGAGCCAGGGTGTCTCTTGTTTCCTCTGCTGTGCTAAATATGCCAGGCCAGACGGCTGGCAAGCTTCTAGGCAACTATGTGTCTACCTTCCTCTTGCCATAGACATCGTTCATGTTGGCTATAGAGGGCGAACTCAGGGTCAGGCTTGCCTGGCTATTGCGTTACCTGCTGAGCCATCTTCACAGTCCAGTTTATGGCATTTTCTTAGGGCAGAGAGAACAGACAAGTATCTACAGCTGAAGCGGTTCTGAGGCCTAGACTTGCATATCCAGTGCAGTATGACAGGCTCACCTGCACACCCTCCATTAGACATCCCTATCAGGACTGGAGGGACTTGACTTGGGGTGTTGGCAGTTTACACTGCAGATCAGAATTGGTCTGAAAGGTTAGAGGTGCTTTGAAACTGCAGCTCACAACTAAGAGAAGTCTTAAGTAGAAATGGTACACATTTCACTTACCTTCCTATACTATATTCCAAGGACTACTAAATGAGGAAATTATATTTATATTAAGATTGCTATACCCAAATTTGGACAACAAATTTCAAATAAGCTAAAAACAAATGAGAAATATTTAATGTCATATTTTAATAGCCTGAACTAGCTATATGGACTGTAAGAGAAGCCAATAAAAGTTTAGTGAACAAAAGCACCCTACAAATATGTCTAGACACATTGTTTAACTAAAATATTTTCCACAATGAAAGGGGGGGGGAAGTCATCTAAATGGTATGTCATAACTCTTCCAAAATAAGTGTTTCTAAATAAAAGTACTTTCTGATTATTAATTAATTGATAATTTTAACTTACCTTTATACATGTATTATGGATATGTTAGGTATCCAGCCTGCAATGCTTTACTAATGTCACAACATGACATCGACACATAAGGAAGGGTGGGTCAGAGAGATGGCGCCCCTAAGGTGCTTGCCTCCAACACTGCACTGACCCCTTGTGCTCCGTCCTCACTCAGCACTCAAGAAGAAAGGAGAGAACAAACTCAACTTGTCTGTCCTTTGACCTCAACAACAGGGCCATCCCACAAATACACCAACAAATACATTTAAGAAAAGAAAGAAGGAGAGAGAGAGAGAGAGAGAGAGAGAGAGAGAGAGAGAGAGAGAGAGAGAGGGGAGAGAGAGAGAGAGAAGGGAGGGAGGGAAGGTGGGAGGGAGGGAGGGAGGAAGAAGAAATGAATACACAAGGAACTTTCGTAGAACTTTTCCCTTGACTGAGGAGTAACTTCAAGTCTGGGAATGTCGCTCAGATGGGAGAATGCTTGCTTGCCTCAAATGCACACAGCCCTGGGTTCCATCCCCAGCGTTCAATAATCAGAAGCGCTGAGAATGTGCTTGGAGGATTACTCTAGGCTACAAGGCAAATTCCAAAGAGCATGGTATATAGGAGACTTTATCCCATTAAAGAAAGAAATCAATAAAAGACGTAAATTCAAACGTAAAAGCAATTAGCAAGTCAAACTAAAGGTGTGTAACTTCTGACATGATGACCTGTCTGCTGCTGAGAAAGTCACCTGCTGGGTGTTGGCATTAATTTGTGACTTTTTATTTGATTTAAAAATTTTATTTGCATGTGGCTTATGTGCTAGTACATGTTTGTGCTAGTGTGCACACACAGTATGTACCCGTGAATACTGAACCCTGAAGTTGATATTGTGTCTCTCTCACTTATTCTTCGTTTATTGAGTTATGTTCTCTTGCTGAAGCCAGAGAGCACCAATAGCAAAGTCTTTTCTAGCTGGTTTGCCTTGCGGACCCTGGCTCTTCTCCAGTGTTGGGTGACAGAGAACCACCACAGCTGTCTAGCTTGGATGCTGCTCCTGCTCCTTTGTGCAAGCCCTCTAGTCACTGGGCCATCTTCCTACCGCTCATCTTTGGCTTTACCTCTAGTAGTTTTGTTTTGTGAAATGGCTGCACATGTGCTGGGTGCATAGAAGTTTAGAATTGTAATGTCCTCTTGATAGATTGTTGCCTTAGATACAATCATGTCATACCTTGTGACTGCCTGGCTCTGTCAGGCAGTAAACAGTGGTACTTTGCTTGTTTATAGTTCCATTTGTTTGGAACACCATTTCATCCTCCCACCGCGTAGTACCATCAGTTTATACTGGTGGCTCATTTGTGGAGACAACACATAGTGGATCCTTATTTTGACCGCGAGGGGCTCATCTGTGTCTTTGTGGACTTGGGAGCATTACTGTTCAGTTGTTGGTGAGAAGAAAGCCCCTCCATCCTGTCGCTCCAGTGTTCGCTTTCTCCTGCTCTTCATTTGCTGTGGCACAGCTACAGCCGTGTCTGTTGTCATAGCCTCTTGGGTGCTGTGTTGTTTTCTTCCAGCCAAAAGATTCCTACTAGTGTTTCTGATAGCCTGGCCTCCACAGTCTTTCCATGTTGGTGTGTGTGCCCCACCCCTTCTAAAGCAATAGGGTTTTAACCTCTGTCTTAGGTTAGACACCATGATCATGTTTAGTTGGGAGTGCCTATAGTTCATTATCGTTGTACTGGCTGGTTTTGTCCTGCAGCTTGACCAAGCTAGAGTCATCAGAGAGGAAGGAGCCTCCGTGGATCCAGCTGTAAAGCATTTTCTCATTTTGTGATCACTGAGGGGAGGGGCCCAGCCCATGGTGCATGGTGCCATTCTGGCTGTTTGGTCTTGGGTTCTATACAAAAAAGGTGGTCTACGCAAGCCATGGGAAACAAACCAGTAAGCAAGCAGCTCTCCTCCATGGCCTCTGCATCAACTCCTGCTTCAAGGATCCTGCCATGATTTACTTCCTGTCCTGACTTCCTTCTGTGATGAACGACAGTGCCGAAGTGGAAGCCAGATAACCCCGTGTCCCCCCCGCCCCCAGCTTGACTTTAGGTATTTCACTGCAGCAGTGGAAACTGAGACAATCCTCAATGCAGGACATGTCAGTGTGCAGGCAGACATGGTGCTGGGGAAGGATTTGAAAGTTCTGCATCCTGATCCACAGGCTGCAGAAATAGAGTGAGCCCCTGGGTCTGACTTGAGCTTCTGAAACCTCAAAACCCACCCTCCGTGACACACTTCTTCCAATAAGGCTGCACCTACTCCAACAAGGCTGCATGTCCTAATTCAAATGATGCCACTCCCTATGAATCTGTGGATTCATCACCACACTGGGTATAGGAGTCTGAGACGGAAGTTATTATCTTTCAGACCTTGAAATACTTAATTCCTAACTCTCGTCTTTTAAAATGTTGTTAAGGAATTTGCTTTTTTGATGAGTCAGGCTTTATAATGTGACCTTTTTTCTTTTGCAGCTTTAGATAGACTTCTCTTGTGTATATTTAGTGTTTTGACCATAAGATAACATGGGAGGTTTGGTCTTCTAAATGCCTCCAGTACCTGTATGAGCATCTCAGATGAGGTGCAGTTTCTTGCTGTCGGTCATTTTTATGAAAACTGTTTTCCTGTTCTTTTGACATGAAACTTACCTGTCTACAATTCATAGATTTGGTCCTTTCATAGTTCCTCATGAATCCTGCGTGTTTCAGGCATGCACATACACACAGAAACACACGCACACACATATATGTTTGGTTTTTCAAGAAAGGGTTTCTTTGTGTAGCATTGGGTGTTCTGAGCTAGCCCTGTATCCAGACTGGCCTCAAACTCAGAGATTTGCCTGCATCTGCCTCTGAGTGCTGGGATTAAAGTGCTGGAATTAAAGGTGTGCACCACCACAGCTCAGCCCAGGCATATTTTTTAAATTAATGTATCTTTGTTAATGAACATCCAATTCCTCATTGTCCTTAAGCCTTGATAGTGTTGTCCTATTCGTGGTCCTTTGGATTGCTGAATCTTTCTACAGGTCCTGTTATTTGAATTATTGGAATTTTAATTTCTACGTGTTTGGTTTGTCTTCAGTTTCTTTTATATCTTGTCCTGATTTCCTCCTTTAATGTTCTCCTGGAACTCAGAAGTTTGTGCCTTCTTACTTTTTTTTTTAATATAGTTGTAATATTTATTTTAAAATCTTTCTTTTTGATTCTTGGGATTTCATTTAATGTGCTCTCACTAGGTATGGTTACTAATGGGTTTATACATGACTATTAACCCATAATTCTAAATTATACATTACATTTAAAATGAGCTGTATAAACATAATACCTTAAACAAGAGTAGAAATATACATAAAAACAAAACTGACTTTAATTTTGGTATCAGTAAACCAAAAATCCATACTATCATCTCCCCTTATTTTTTTTTTAGAAATTAACTGTGACCATTATTTATTTATAAACAACTTTCATTAAATGAAAATAGAACATTTATAAACAATCATTTGGGAATTTGGGCATAGTTTTCTTCAAACTGTTTCCTGTTGTTTGGTGGACAAAGTATTTTAGTGTTTCAGGAGACCTTTCTGGGGGTCTTGTTCCATCAAACCACACTAACCTAGAAGGAATCCACAGGTTCTCATCTTCTGTGGAAACAAAAGCAGAACCTCTTTACCAAAGTAACATATCCTTAGACTCAAATTTTGAAGTCAAAATACTTTTAAAATATATATGTTGGTTTGGCTTAGTAGCCCCAGAATCAAATGTCTTCAGCAGTTAACTCATTAACAGTCAAAAAATTCAAAGAAAACACAATAATATACACAATCCAGACTCTGTGTATTTTCCATCTTTACCTGGCTTTTTGTTTTGTTTTGTTTTTACTCTATTTCTTTTGTTTTTAAACTTTCAGTTTTTTGAGAAGGGCTTCTCTGTGTAGCTCTGGCTGTCCTGAATCTCACTCTAGACCAGGCTGGCCTTGAACTCACAGAGCTCCACTTGCCTCTGCAACCCAGGTGCTGGAATTAAAGGTGTGTGCCACCACATCTGACTACTCTATTTCTTTTTCCTTTTTTTAGAACTTTTTATATCCTTTTCCTTTTCTCTCTCAAGCCTCTGTGTGTATATTGTTTTTCTTAAAAAAATTTATTAATTATGTATACAATATTCTGTCTGTGTGTATGCCTGCAGGCCAGAAGAGGGCACCAGACCTCATTACAGATAGTTGTGAGCCACCACGTGGTTGCTGGGAATTGAACTCAGGACCTTTGGAAGAGCAGGCAAGCTCTTACCACTGAGCCATTCTCCAGCCCCCTGTGTATTGGTTTTTTGAGACAGGGTTTCGCTGTAGTTTTAGAGTCTGTCCTGGAACTAGCTCTTGTAGACCAGGCTGGCCTTGAACTCACAGAAATCCACCTGCCTCTGCCTCCCAAGTGCTGGGACCCGGCCCCATGCATATTTTTTAAACACACTGTAAAAACCATTAGAGTATCTTTTTTTGTCTGAATCTGTCTTGTATACCTTTATCTTTTTCTGACCTTGAGTCTTTAATCTGCTAAATGATATGGCTGGGATTAGTGCTGCAGTTTTGGTGACTGGATCTGTCTCATTCCTTGGCTTCCTGAGAGTCCCACCTCATGGAGGGGGTATTGGTGGGAGCCACGTTTTTTTTTTTTTTTTTTTTTTTTTTTTTTTTTTTTTTTTTTTACCACAGCTCAGTGGAGTTTCTAGGTCCATACCAGTACCAAGAAGCATGCTGATGGCTGCTTTTAAACAGCATTTGAGTGTTTGGTGTTGGTGGCAGGGCCTCTTAAAAGAGCTACAAGGCATTTGCTGCTAACATTAATTACAACACTGGCCAATGGCTCAGACATATTCCTAGCTAGCTCTTACATCTTAAATTAACCCATTTCTATTAACCTATGTATCACCATGAGGCTGTGGCTTACCAGTAAGTTTCTAGTGCCTTTCTCCTTTAGCAACTACATTGTGTCTTCTTGGCTCTGCCTACTCTTTCTGTATATCTCTGTTCACATTTCCTGCCTGGTTTTATTCTGCTAAGCCATTGGCTGAAACAACTTTATTCAACAGCCACTAAAAGCAACACATATACAGAAGGACATTCCACATCAAGAGGCTGCACTAAAAGCAGCAAAGAAACGAGCCTTAATGTGGGGCCTGGCTGGAGCCAAGTGCACAGCTCTCAGTGCAGATAGTGTGAAGGCCTACAGAGGGATACAGTCCTGTGGCATGGTGGCAGCTATGTGAAAAGGCTTGTCATATTGTCCACAATCACAAAGAAACAGACAGCACCTGCTGGTTATTTTTGTTTTATTGAAAAGGTTGTTCAGCTTTTCTATTACTGAGCTGTATGAGTTTTTTGCTTTTTTAAAAAATAGCTATTAACTCCTTTTAAGTAGATACTGTTTGTAAGTCTTTGTCCCAGCATGTATCTCTGTATCACTGATATGTTTTCTTTGCTCTGCAGAAGCTTTTAATTTACATACTTGTCTTGCTCTTATGGGAGCTCTAGATATGGCAGGCAATACAGTGTCGGGGCCATGCATGGAAAGAAAGACAGACAACCAATTATTGTGCTTTTTTATGAAAAAAAAAAAAAAACCACCTCTCCTACTTCCAGTTTTCCTCAGTTGCCTATTGTTTTGTGTAGGGTTGAGGTCTTGTGGGATTTTCCCTGTCCAGTTTGGTTTGTCCTTTGGTATTGTCCTTGTTCAGCTCACATTTGGATAGCCATGTTGGTGAGACTTTGTGAGTGTAGATTCTGACATTACCTGGAGCCACAATCTCACAGCAAAGTCCCTGATCCTCTGGATCTCATACTTCCTCCACCCTCTTCCACAATGTCCCCTCAACCTTAGGTGTAGGAATGTTTTGTAGATTTAACCATTGGGACTGGGACCCACAACTCTGCATGTTTGGTTATGATTTTCTGTAATAGTCTGTTGTAGATAAATTCCCTTGTTGAGGGGTAAAAACTACAATTATCTGTGGGTATAAGGACAGATGTTTATAGATTTTTGTTAGGGATTAGGCTGGTGTCATAAATTAGTGGTTGTAGATGCTCCTCCGATAATTACTAGCACTGAGTAGTTAGCTAGGTTTCCAGTACCAGGCATGGTTTCCCTCTTGTTGAAGAGATCTTAGGTCCAAATCAAATATGCATGCCACTATTGCATCCCTAGGGTTATCATGCCATGGGGTTATTGTTGAGGTTGTCATAGCTGTGTACGACTTTGGAAGCTTGCATGGTACCTTCTGACGGTATAATATTCTCAAAGTCTCAAGTTACATCTGTGTCTTACACAGTGAGTTGATTTTGGTGTCTGGTGTAAATGAGGGTCCAGTTTCATCCTTCGGTATGTGGAATCCAGACTTCCTTGGACAATTCCCTGGATGGAAGCTGTTTTTTTTTTTTTTTTTTTTTTTTTTTTTCCTTAGTATGCCTATCTGGTGCTCTTGTCAGCAACTATCTTGAACTTTCCATTTTGTTCCAATTGTCTGGTTTTACTTAGTTTCACATTTTTTTTTTTCCTTAAAACACTTCCATTTGTGTTTGGGCATTTTGCCTATATGTTTATCTGTGCACCAGTGGGCATGCCTGGTGCCTGCATTGGTTAGAACAAGACACTAAATTTTTTAGAACTACAGTCACAGATGGTTGTGAGCTACCATGTTGGTACTGGAAATCAATCCTAGGTCCTCTGGGAGAGCAACTAGTGTTCTTAACCACTGAGCCAACTCTCTAGCTACCGCTCTTGATCACTGAGTTCTCTAACAATTTTTTCTTGAAGCATGTGGTGTATTGTATGTGTGTGTTTCTCACTATGTTGCTCAGGCCAATCTTAAACATGGGGCTCAGATGACACTTCTGCCTTAGCCTCATATGCTGGGATGACAGGGACATGAATCATGGCACCCAGCTTGTATTTCAAATCAGGACGGACCATGTGTCCAACTTTCCTCAGAAGTGGTTTGGACTTTGACCAGTGATTTGTTTTCATCTTTGGCCTAGACCAGGCTGAACTAGAACTATCAAGTCCCGCCACCTGTGCCTCCTGAGTGCTGGGTACACCATTAAGTCTGGCTCAAAAATTTCTTAGAAATTTGGGACTTCTAATCAAGAAATTTTTGTTAAAGCATTAAGAATTTATGTTTAAAGCGTAAGACACAGCCAAGTGGTGGTGCATGTTTCTAGTCCTAACACAGGTTGTTCTGAGTTCAAGGTCAGCCTGGTCTACAGAAGAAGTTCCAAGACAGCCAGGATACATAGAGAAACCCTGTCTCAAAAAGAAGAAGAAAACAAAAACAAAACAAAAAACCAAAAAAGAGTAAAAGACTAAGACATGTAAGAATTTCAGAAAATGGTATCAGATTTATTGAAAGACATGTAATTGAAGAATAATTATGTAAACTTAAATGGCACATGATTATGATTAAATTAATCTGAATTTTATATTTACATTTTTAGTCCAGAGCATTAAATTCATGCAGTGGTAAGAAGCACTGATTTTTTTATTATTTTATTTTCAAATGTCCATCCTCTTGAGAAATGCAAGAGCATTCAGCTGAAGTTGTTACCTACTGTTTGAATATATGATACCCTAACAGTTTAAGAAAGCCAAAGCCTAGGAAATTTAAATATTATTTGTTATATATAAAACATATACAAACATATATATATACTAACATATAGGTATTAGTATTATATATGTGTATATTATAGAGTAGTTATATCTGGCTTTTGCCTATCTTTAAAATTTTCCAACATTCTAAACTGTCCAGATCTTGTCCTATACAAAAAGAGGACTGTGGCAGCTCTCTAGGAGTCTGCAGATGTGTCAAGGAGCTTCTTCTGTTCATCTGGGATGTCATTCATGGCGTCTTCAGAAAGCTGGTCTGCAGAGAGCGTGTCCTGTGACGAAACTCTGTCTTCCAGGTCTGGATATTGGCCTACAACGTCAGGAGGGCCCTGCTCTTCTGGGATGTCAATCATCATGTCTTTACAGAGCTTGGCTGCAGCAGCTACATTCTGGGTAGTAATCGTGTGTCCAAAGCCCTGATACTGGCCCTGGGGCGAGGATATCCTTGAACCTGGAGAACCTGCATCACATGGCGATGAGGAGAGCAGACTTGTGTGTTCAGTATGCTCTGGGTCTCCGGGAAAACAATTTTTTTTGGGATAACCTCGCATTGTTCTCCCTATAAGACAATATAAAATTAATAGCCGAAAGTTATTTTTACTACTGTAAACATAATTCTATAACCACTCCCTTCCCCCTTTGGCTTCCCCAAATCTGAAGAGCCTGTAATGGCACTGCTTTCCATATTTTCTCATTTCTTAAATTACTAGAGTAAATGACCTTATTTTACGTATTTAGGTCAGGGTACCACACAAGCATGAAGACATGAGTTCGATCCTCAGCACGGGTACAAAGCTGGGCATGTTTGTAGTCCCCGTGCTAGCAAGGCAGAGATAGGATCCCTGGGGCTCTCTGGTCAGCCATCCTAGCTGAATCTGTGAGCCCCAGGACAGCGAGAGACCTTGTTCCAAAACCCAAGCTGAACATCCCGAGGGACCACACCTGAGGTTCAACTCTGACCCCACGTGCACATACACAAACCTACCTTCCCAATATACACACTTACACTAACACAAGTTAAACAGCTGTTACCTACCGACACGTCTCACTTGTTCAGAAATATCATCTCTGATATCTGACACATCCCACATGGCGAGGAAGGAGTCGAAGCACGAGCCTTCCTCTGCCTCTTGCACGTAGGGTTTATAGGAGAAGGAGTAATGATGGGCAATGGCCGCGAAGAACATTTCGATGCAGATGATGAAATCCTACAACAGCCACACAAATATCAAATATCTTTGGGCTTCGATCTAATTTTTCAAAGTGCTAACTTTTCAAAGTTACTTAGAGTGTCAATAAATTTGAAATATAATCCAAATTATATTCCCTTTTCAACACCCCCCGCACACTTCATAACATGACAAGCAAGATTTGTGTCTCTTGTGCTTTCCCTCACTCAAGAATTTCTCAAGGCATTACACAAGCACTGAAAGGAGCCATGCAGACATAAGCGGACCAGGAATAAAATCAGTACCAATCAGTCCCTATGGGCCGTTTCTCTCGGGTTCTCGCTCCTCACTACAGAGTAAGCTAACAGTCTTGCCCACTGTTTGCACATTGGCAGGTTCTAGGCATCACTGCATTAAATAGCTTAAACAGTAACACCCCTCCCCTGCCCCCCCCCCCCCCCGAGTTCAGAGACAGCCCTACTTACCTGCAGGCCTGTGGCCACAGCTTCGGCACTTTGCCATTCCCACGTACGCTTATCTGAAATAACGCCAACCTTAACCAACAAAGCTATAAGCACTGCTTGCCTGGATGTCAAGAAGAGGTAAATGTCAAATCTAAATCATGAAATGACCAGCTGTTTTATGCAATTAGGGGCTAGGGAGGTGGCTCAGTAGGCAAAGCACTTGTTGTACAAGTGTGAGGAAGGTCCTAAGTGAGAAGCACAGAACCCAGTAAGGCTGGCATGTAGCACACACACGTAAACCAGCGTTCCTGAGGGGAGCTGAGAGGTGAGACACACAGTCTGGGGAAGACCGCAGGCCAGCAAGCCTTATGTGTGTACAGTGAACAATTAAGAGACCCTCACCTCAATGCAAGACACAGATGCTCAAAGCTCCTCATCTCCACATGCGTACATGACATGGGCATGTTCCCACTCACAATAAACACATACATAACATACACACAAAAAGATTAAAATACGCAACCACAAACAGTTAAGGCCTCAGTGTATCCTAGGACTCCAAACTATCCTGCCTTCAGGACATACTCTTAAACAAAATGTGTTTACATTAAATATATGCACCTTGCCTTACAAATGTATTAGCTTCATAAGATGAATTTCATTATGTATTCTCAGAAGTTCAGCATTTGATTGATTTATTTTTTGTTTTGAAAACATGTACAAATAATTAGATTCTGAGCTCTAACAGTGTGCTTACATGTGTCTACTAGGACTTTATTATTTATTTATTTAGATACAGGGTCTTTCTATGCAACCCTGATTGTTCTAGAACTTGCTATGTTGACCAACCTGGCCTTGAACACAAGAGATCTGGCCACTTTTGCCTCCCAAGTGCTGAGATTAAAGGCACATGCCATCATACCTGGATAATTACTAGGATCAAAAAAAAAATGACTAATTTTCGGCCGTGTATGTGAGATCAGAGGACAACCGCTGGCACCATTTCTTTCCCTCTACCGTGGGCTCTTGGGTGGAACTCCCCTCGTCACGTTGGCAACGGCAAGCCTCTTTTCCTGCTGACCCATGCTGCAGCTCTACTACTCTGTCTCATCCCCCTCCCTTTATGATTAGTGTGGCAGGGTACTGAGGGCAGCTGGGTTCTCTACTTCTGCTTTTACAAGGGTGCTGGGGATCAATCTCAGTTCTTTGGTGTGCACAGCAAGGGCCTTTCCCTGCTGAGCTATCCTGCCAGCTTATGGGTTATCTGAATTAGAAAACTGTTGAGTCCCAGAAGTTTTCATAGCATAAATTACGTCTGTAGAAGACTGCACATGATGTGTGCCCTCATATGCTAATCACTGCTCTGGCAGTGCAATTCCATGAATTTTTCTCTTTTCCCCTTACTGAACTGCTAAACTAGATACATCTGTCTATGTAACTCTTTTTTTTTTTTTTTTTTTTTTTTTTTTTTTTTTTTTTTTTTTTTTTTTTTTTTTTTTGGTTTTTCAAGGCAGGGTTTCTCTGCAGCTTTTTTAGAGCCTGTCCTGGACCTAGCTCTTGTAGACCAGGCTGGCCTCGAACTCACAGAGATCCGCCTGCCTCTGCCTCCCGAGTGCTGGGATTAAAGGCGTGCGCCACCACCGCCCGGCATCTATGTAACTCTTATTACTTAGCCTGTTACTAATCTAGCACCATGTCTAGGTTTGTTTGTTTGCTTTGTGACACCGAGGACAGACAGTAGGGCCTTGTATACACTATGCGGACACTCAAATGTATCTCCAATCCTACCTTGTATTTTAAAGAACACACACTGATAAACATTTCCCCATGCCATTAAACGACTTCTCCTAAACTGATACTGTTTTATTAATGACAATCATAATTTTAAACAATTTATTTTATTCATTTTGAGACAGGGTCACACTATGTACCTCTGACTGGCCTCACACTTGCTATGTAGACCCTGCTAGCCTTTAACTCATAGAGAACCACCTGCTTCTGCCTCCCCGGGGAGTGCTGGGATTAAAGGGTACACTACCACACCCAGCAGAACTATAATTTTAATGATGGTATCAAGATAGTTAGGCTATCTCAAATTATCTTCATCTTTTAAATGTCATAGTGGCCATTTGACTACTTTTTGATTATTTAGATACAAGATCACACACTGTGGCAGAGGCTAATCTACAACTTGCTATAGAGAGCAGGCTGTCATCAAACTCAATGTGAGATTCTTTTGGTTTACCCTGAGTGTTGGGACTACAGGTATATGCCACGACACATGACTAAGATTATATTTTAAACATATTTCAAAAAGCTGTTTTTTAATATTTATTTTGTGTGAGTTTTGCCTGCATATGTGTATACAAGTACAGTATCTGCAGATACCAGACGAGGGCATTAGAATAAGCTGGATCTGAAATTGCAGAGGGTTGTGACCATTAACTTTGTTGGTGCTGGGAACTAAACCCAGATCCTCTGAAAGAATTGCAAGGGCTCTTATCTGCTGAGCCATCTTTCCAGGCCTGTTTTTTTAAATCTTACAAAAGCTAAACAGATGGGTTTAAAAAAAATTTCCAGGCTGGAGAGACAGCTCAGTGGTTAAGAGTTTCCCAAGGTCCTGAGTTCAATTCCCAGCAACCATATGGTGGCTCACAGCCATCTGTAATGAAATCTGTCACTCTCTACTGGCCTGCAGGCATACATGGAGGCAGAATTTTGTATACATAATAAAAAAATAAATCTTTAAAAAAAATTTCATGTGTGTGTGTGTGTGAGAGAGAGAGAGAGAGAGACAGAGAGGGGGAGAGAGAGAGAGAGACAGAGAGACAGAGAGACAGAGAGACGGAGAGAGACTGAGACTGTGCAAGTATGTGCATGTGTCACAGAGGTCAGAAGAGGGCTTTAGGTCCCTT
Organism: Arvicola amphibius; assembly: GCF_903992535.2. Taxonomy (NCBI): domain Eukaryota; kingdom Metazoa; phylum Chordata; class Mammalia; order Rodentia; family Cricetidae; genus Arvicola; species Arvicola amphibius. The sequence goes on along the minus strand of NC_052061.1, from coordinate 22,126,904 downwards.
GAACTAGAGTGACATGAGGCTGTGAGTCGCCATTCACGGCTGCTGGGGACAAACTATGGTCCTCTGGATATGCAGCAAACTCTAACTGCTGAGCCTCTCTCCAGCCCAAGGACGTCTGCCCAGTTCAGGCTGGCCTTGAACTGGTGGTCCTGCCTCAGTTTCCTAAGGGCTGGGACCACAGGTAGGCACCACTGAGTCTGGCATTGTCTTTACATTACTGAAAAAAAAAATTCCCTTAAACAACAGTTTTATTGGCATTTATAAAGAAAGAATATTTAAGAGCACACAATACTTACCAGAATGAGACAAAGACTACCAGTTTGACACAAAGAAATTTGCCAACAGGTTTTATAGGGCTGAGCTCTTCTTTCAGAACTTTGTAAAACAGCAGGAGGCAGTACATGGCAAACTAGAAACAAAAGCAACATTCCTCACTCTGCAGTAGGAAGACAGGGTTGACTATTAAAGCTGAAACCAGAGCCTGCTCTACAGGAACATTCCACATGGAACTTAAGGCTGATTAGTCAATGTTTTAGTGACTTTAATATGTTACTGCAGAGGTATACATGTGAAATTTCTCAAGACATATGTACCATTTTTTTCTGAACATGTTTCTAAGTATTCACATACTGTAACTCAAGCAATAAACAAATGACATGAGCAGAAGAAAAGATTTCCTTCAGTCAAAAGGGAAACATACCTGTTAAGCTTTTAAACAAAGATTACCATCACTTTTATAAAAACTCAATTATTATTATTAGCTAGTCTCTTGTGTAACATTTACACAACACACACATACACGGTTTATAAATCAACACATTAGATAAGTACGGTTTCAATAAAATTGTGACCATGAAATCTTCATCATACAAATTTCCCTGAGAGAAGTCTGTTAGTCTAGCTGGCCTGACTTCTTAGAATAAATGTTCATGACTTTAGAGTCAGTTCTTTTTTTTTTTTTCTTTTACAGATCTGTATTTTGAGAATTACAAATTATGCTATAAATTTGTATGATGTCATGTGATATAGTTCTTGTGAATGTGTTTGTAACAATTATACTCTGAGAGATACCAGGAAAAATATTTTAGTGACCTTTTACTTCAAAGCATTTTACTTCAAGTCTTAATAACCAACCAGGACTTCAACACCAAGAAGCATCAATGATAAGACACTTTATGCTCATTTAAACTACTCCAGCATAGGAAAGCAGTAAGGCTCCTTCTTCAGATCCTTGTAGTGGAGTCAGGGCCAAGCAAGGTGCGTGTCCTACACTCACAGGCCCTGGGTTCTAGCTCTAGTACTGTTAAAAAAGAAATCGAGGGCCTAGCGGTGGTGGCACACACCTTTAATACCAGCACTCAGGAGGCAGAGGCATGTGGACCTTGGTGAGCTCAAGGCCAGCCTGGTCTACAGACCAAGTTTCACAACAGGCTCCAAAACTATTAAGAAACCCTTCTCAAAAACTCAAAAGCAACAGCAACAACAAAAACCAAAACAAACTGACTGTCGGCACTGAGCCATTTCTCTGTACATAGGAACTGTTACCCTCTTAGGCTGGGATCACACCCGGGGCTATGTGTGCTAGGCAAACACTCCATATTCCACCAGTCACAACCCAATTTTCTAACATCTGTCATGAACTAAAGGAAAATTTTGTTCCCCAATATTGTTTGCAACTAAAAGTAGCTAACTTTTGTGTGTTTTTCTTAAGTTTTACTTTTAATATCTATCTAAATGCCAATGGGAAGAACAAACTATGCCCACCCAATGAAGAGCATTTCCAGTCCTTTCTTGTCATAGGTATTACACCCCAGAAGGAAAAAGCACTTCTGACCATTTCTTTAGACTTCATTTCCAAAAATAGGACTACGGGTCATGAAGGCAAACATGAGGGAAATCTCTGGAGATATAACACATTTATTTCCATTAAAAATTGTTTTGTTTGTTTTGGGTGTTTTGAGACAGGGTTTCTCTGTGTAGCACTGGCTGTCCTGGAACTCACTTTGTAGACCACGCTGGCCTCACACTCACATCCGCCTGCCCCTGCCTCCCACCTTCTGGGATTGAAGGCATGCGCTGCCATGCCCGGAACCATTATAAACTTCCAACACTGTGTGTGGGCCACTGTATTTCAGTTACTACACTGTAGGAAGCACCACCACCCAAAGACACCCCTTACAGCCCTTAAGTTCCTAGACCAGCACCCATTTTTTTTTAAACTTCAGTCTTGGCAGGGCAGTGGTGGTGCATGCCTTTAATTCCAGCACTTGGGAGGTGGAGAAAGGCAGATCTCTGTGAGTTTGAGGCCAGCCTGGTCTATAAAGCAAGTTCCAGGACAGCCATGACTGTTACACAGAGAAAAATCAAAACAAACAGAAACCCAAAAATCTTCAGTCTTTATTTTCCTTTAATTCTAAATACAGATCAGACAATTGGGTTCTTTCTTTTTCTTTTCTTTTTTTCTTCTTTTTGTTTTGAGACAGGGTTTCTTTGTGTAGCCCTGGCTGTCCTGGAACTCACTCTATAGACCCAGCTAGTCTCAAACTCAGAGATTTGTCTTTATGCTGGGATTAAAGGACTGTATCACCACCACCTGGTGAATCCTTCCATTTGCAACATTAATGTTCCCTCTAACTGAACAGGTTGATTGTGTTGTTCTGCTTATTTAGAAGCACACAATGCTTTTATCCACAACTACACAGTAACAAGGGCAAACAGGTGTGCATGTAATCACCAATCATTCATGAACACATTACTGTACTTTTATATATATTAATGCTGTTTCAAGTTCCATATACAAATTTAAAAGTAATATTTTTCTCAAGAAAGTGCCTGATAATACTCAGCAACAGAAACTAACTTAGTACAGCTATGAGGAATGATGATTTACTTACCACTTGTGACAGATTATTTAATATAACCAAGTAAGTCCAAGCGTTGGAGAAACTAAAATTCCCTTCATCGTAGACACCAACAATCTCACATACCCTTAAAAATGGCAAAAATCAACATTATGACTAATCAAGCAAACCCATATTTTAATATGTCTTCTTTAGAGACTTATTTCATGTATATGAATGTTTCACTGCATGCAGCCCTGTGCACAATGTGTGTGTGTGGTGTCTTTGGTGGCTAGAAAAGGGTGTTGGCCATGCTGGCCCTAGATTTTACTGAACCCAAGTCCTCTGCAGGAGTACGGGGTGCTCTTAACCACTGTGTGCTCTCAGCCCTGAAAACACACTTAAGAATTCCAACACTGTTTACTTCAGCAACGCTATGGACCATCTCTTGACTCTGGTCACAGACAGAGGAACATTCTTCTAGATGTGTATGATATGATTATTCCTTCTACCTTAAAGGAATGACAAACTCAGCATCATTAAACTAGAGAATCATCACTAACTCCAAAAGACAAGGCCTGATTTTGCAAAGTGTGACAGATAAACATTGATTCCAGCTCACCTTTTCCCTGTAAACTACCTGGCAGATGCATATCTGCAGATCCAGACACACCTGCCCCCAAAGTAATTTTTAGCACAAGTACTGGGTTATGCGCTCGTCTAGTTTCTAAGCAGCAAACAAAGCATAAGCCATAAACCGCTCCAGCTCGAGGGCAGAATAAAGAGCTGACCTGGTTTGTTTCAGCGTGGCTGTCTTTACTTTGTGAGCTATAGAACTTTGAGGTCTAAGAGAGGAATCATATAAATTGACACTTAGGATTTTTTTAAGGGAGCATTTCTGAGGTAGTTTGATTATGTTTCATAATTGGACATCAAATGGTTTTTGTCTGTGTTTGAGACTTGGTCTGTGTAGACCATGCTGGCCAAACTCACAGAGAGCTGCTTCCCTCTGCCTCCTCAGTGCTGGGATGAAAGGTGGCACCAGTAAAAGACTGGTGTAGGAGTTCCTTCTGTTTGTGTGTTGTGTGCTGCTTTCATTGGTTAACGAATAAAGAAAATGCCTTGGCCTAGTTGATAGGGCGCAACTTAGGTAGATGGAGAAAACAGAACTGAATGCTGGGAGGAAGAAAGCAGAGTCAGAGAGAAGCCATGGGTCCTCCGCCTGAGGTGGACGCTGATTAGAATCTCCGGTATGGCACTTCCATGTGGCAATACACAGATTAATGGAGATGGGTTAAACTAAAATGAAAGAGTTAGCCAATAAGAAGTTAGAGCTAATGGCCAAGCAGTTTTCATTAATAGTTTCTGTGTGGTTATTTCAGGTGTAAGTTAGCCGGGAGGCCAGGACAAACAAGTCTCCCCCACCCCTCTGCTCCTTGTAACAAAAGACAGTGCTCCTAATAAACTTTTTTTTTTTTTGAGAGAGGGTTTCTCTGTGTGGCCCTGGCTGTCCTCAAAATCACTCTGTAGACCAGACTGTCTTGAACTCACTGAGATTCTCCTGCCTCTGCCTCCCAAGTGGTGGGATTAAAGGTGTGTGTAACCACCGCCCAGCTCCTAATAACTCTTAACAAGGTTAATAATAAACCTGTTTGGTTAAGACAAAGGAGATTTTACTTTTCGTGTTTTACAGTCTGCTCTCAAAAGAATGCAAATCTTGTGACAATTCTTGCATTGTTCACTGTAATAGAAAACAGGTTTTATATATGGATTTACATTATTAATCAACATTGATTTTCTACTTGTTTTTTTCCCATTTAAGAAGATAAATTATTTTTTTAAGACAGGGTCCAGTCTGACCTTGAACTCTCAATTCTCCTGACTCTACCAACAAGTGCGAGGATTATTTGCCATGAATCCCTACACTTGGTTTTGATGGAATTAAACCCAAGGCTTTGTGCATACAACGCAAACACTCTTATCAACTGAGCTATAGTACCTGGCATGTATCATGAAGATAAAAAAAAAAAAAAAAAAAACCCAGCTCCAGAAAGGTCACACTTACAACGCTGTCACAGTGGTGATCGGTCTGACCACAGTGTACTGCAACACTCCTAGTTTGCACCGAAAAAGCAGCATTCTGCAAGAGAAGAGAACACCAAAGCTCAACTATTCAGTGGCATCAGAGCATCTCAAAGCCTCGAAATGGAAGTCACTTACAAGGCGTGGAACAGAAGGAGTAGAAAGTACTGGGACCTTGGTCTTTCCTTGTTTCCCAGTCTTGCCATGACATACCCCAGATCAACAGGACCCAATGAGCTCATCAATGGTCCAAATAGACCCGATTATCTCAGACAATTTTTTGCTAGAATTGACAGAGAAACGTCTAACACACACACTCCAGGAGAGAAACTGAGGCACAGATCAACTGTGTACCTGTGCATATGTAAGAATGTGTTCCCAGAAAGATTTCCTAGGACAAGGGAGCCACTGAGGGTGGCAGCATATTCTCCAGGCTGTGGCCTGAACTGCACAGAGGTGGCGGTGAGCTGAGCTCTGGCTTTCCTCGGCCTCCTGACAGCAGGTGCACCGGCCACGTGCCTTCCCACCACAATGGACTGGCCCCACAAACTCTGTTCCTTCGTTGCTCTTGTCAGTCATTTTGTCCCAGCTGTGTGACCACACATAAGGTCACGGAGGTTCCTATTCCCAGCTGTAAAAAGGATGCTGACTAAATGTTTTCTAAGGTTTTCTCCTACAATACACTGATGAACTTTTCTACCGGAGTGATCACTCGCAACATAAAAAGAAAACAACTAACAGTAAAAACAGCTGACTGATACTGAAAGCCCACACGGAGGCTCACTGAAGACAAACATACTTACTCTCCCATAGCCCAGGGTGGACAGCAGCACAAAGGTGGGAGATGCTGTTGCTGATCTTTAGCTTCCAGGTGTAGCATCACGTTGGGGAATCTGATTGCTAGGTAGTTGTTAAGGAATATCATGAAGTTATAAATGACATAAGCTTCGTAGCACTCCCTCCAGGTGTCCACATAGATGGCGATTTTGGGATATTTCAAAGCCAACCACTATGAGAAAACAAGACGTTAAAGACCTGTCTTCGACACAATGTGAATTCACCCCACTCACAGAAGCTAACTCTGGAGCCTGGAAATTGTGTCCCATGCTTGCTGCAAACTAACATAATCCAGAATGGATTCACTTGGGGAGGAGGCCAGGGAATGCAAGGGTGCATTCCATCACTGAGCTGCATCCCCAGCCCTGTAACACATGCCTTGATGTGCAACAAGCAGCTTCAATACAGCTAACAAAACAGGTAAGTGCTGGGGTAAATAAGAAATATAAAAAGAAAAGTTAACTAAATGCGTTCTCAAATTATGTGAAATTAAGGGAAAAAATGATCACAGAAAATGTTCCTAAAGACACCTGTTTGTGTGTGTCTTTCTTCTTTTTTGTTTTTTTTTTTTTTTTTTTTTTGTTTTTGTTTTTGTTTTTTTTCAGACAGAGTCTATGTAACCCAGATATTCTGGAACTTACTAGGCTGGCCTCCAACTCACAGAGTTCCACCTGATGGATGGGATTAAATGTGTGCCACACAATACCTGGCTGAAGCCATTTTCTTTATATCTAACCACCAGGGCAGTTACATCCACTGTGGAAAGTCTTTTCTCCTCTTTTGGGGGGTGAGGTGACAAATAAAAACTTAATCATGGAAAAGCATGATAGTGATCCTTGAGAACCTGCATCTATGCGCTCAGCCAACCCTGGAGCAGAAACATGTAAAACAGCCCCTGACCCCAGGTCTGCACTCTGGAACTCACTATACAGACCAGGCTGGTCTTGAACTCATGGAGGTTCTCTTATCTGCACCCCTATCTCCTCAACCTCCAGGGCTGTCACTATTATTAATTCCAAGCATATATTAAAGAGGAGTGGTGAGAGATGCATCCCTGCAATACACCTACAACAGTCTTTAAGACAATAGTAGGAAAAGAGTTACACATTAAAGATATTTGAAACAGCTTCATATTTCATTACATTATCATCTTTGCCAACATTAAAAAAAGTGAGCTTAGCCAGTTGCAGTGGTATATGCCTTTAATCCTAGCACTAGGGAGACAGACTGGTGCTGTGGGACAATGGTCTGTACCCTGTCAATTGTTTTTTAATAAAGCAGGAAGTATAGGTGGGGCGACGAGAACAGGAGAATTCTGGGAAGAGGAAAGATTCAGGCTGCAGTCCTCACTCAGCTGCAGAGGAAACAAGATGAAACTGCCTCACTGATAGAAGGTACTGAGCCATGTGGCTAACACAGACAAGAATTACAAGCTAATGTAAGATATAAGAATTAGTTAATAAGACGCCTGAGATAATAGGCCAACCAGTTCATAATTAATGTAGAGGTCTGTGTGTTTCTTTGGGACTGAACAGCTGTAGGACTCGGGGAGACAGGAACCTCTGTCAAAAGACTGGGAGCCCTCTGTAAGTTCAGGGTCAACCTGGTCTCCAGAGTGAGTTCCAGGACAGCCAGAAACACAGTGAGACCCTATATCAAAAATGAGAGAGAGAGAGAGAGAGAGAGAGAGAGAGAAAGAGAGGGGGGGGGCGAGCCATCTCTCCAGCCCAAGAATTCATTATGCAATACAATAAAATATACTTACACTATCCAAACTGTATATTGGGACCATCCAAAGAATCCTATTGAAAGTAAACCATAAAATAACATTTAATATCATGTTTATGAATTATGTCCGTCAACACTAGTAGTAGCAAATATATTAAGATTTGACCTTATAATAGGTTTCTGAAGTTCTGGTTGCGTGTAATGCACTAAGTGCTGCAGAATCCCCCAGAGGGACACAGGGATTGTCAGCAGCAGAAAGATACCAGCGATAAACCATGCTTTAGTGTGTATTCCAACCTTGAAAAACAAAAGAACGCATTAGTTTAGATTCTGATATTAAAACTATAAAGTTCAATATTTTTATTTCTTGGGTTTTCATTTGATTTCTAATTCTGCTTGGCATTTCCAAAATAATTAGTAACAATTTTTTAAAAAGATTTACTTCACGTGCCACAGCACGGCAGCGCCATGGGCACTTCTCTCTGCCTCAGTGTCCTCGTCCACAGAGGGAATCTCCTGTACTCGGCATTTCTCAGAGGGTTAAATAAAATCATAGTTACAGAATGAATGAGAGCGCTCTTGAGGATATGCTCTAGCTAATACCTCTAACCTCAAACACAAAACAAAGCCTTTGTAACCTCAGTCTTCTCTGCGCATTGTGCTATCATTTCTCAGGGCCCTTCGGAGTCAGATCTTCAAAACTCAAAGATTCTCCGGATTCTAAGTTTCTAGCACACATTCCCACTCGAACAAATCTGTTCTGGCTTTAGTCCTTCAACTGCAGTGAAATCACTGAGCTCCCAATGACCGTTCTACTTGTGAAACGTGAGACAGGGTGGCAACAATGGACACCAGCCAAAATGTTCCCCGAAACCCTCCTTCCCGGGCATTCACTTTGTTCTTTGTAATTTCCTGTGAAATACTGGTGCCGGGTCCTTTGCCACTGTTCCTTCTCTGCGTCCTTGATCTAAAGCACTCTTTATCTGCGGACACTGAAGTCTGACCATACCTAGGAGTACACCTAGGGGAGTACCTAGGTGTGCTCCCCTTTCAGAGGTTGAAACCTAACCTCGAATGCCAACGGCCATATTTGGGCAGAAGGCTGAAGGGAAGTGAGTTAGGTAAAATGAGGTCATAGTCTCATAGGGCTGGTGATCGCAAAATGAGATCGGGCAACAACCTGAAGATTCAGAAAAAGCATGGCCACCTGTGACCTGAGAGCACCCTCCCCAGAGAGCAACCCCTCTGGCCCCCATGATATCTGACTCCAAAATGGTTTTCAGGACTGTGAAAAGATAAATTCCTATTGTAGGCACTCAGTTCATAAACATGTGTTTTCACGTGTGTGAGTGCAGGTGTAGACACAGGTGTGCATGTGAGTGCAGGTGTGGGCACAGGTGTGCATGTGTGAGTACAGGTGTGCATGTGTGAGTGCATGTGTGCAGGTCAGAGGACAGCTCTGGGAAATCAGCTCTCCTTCCACCTTGTGAGCCAGGGTGTCTCTTGTGTCCTCTGCTGTGGTAAATATGCCAGGCCAGACAGCTGGCAAGCTTCTAGGCAACTATGTGTCTACCTTCCTCTTGCCATAGACATCGTTCATGTTGGCTATAGAGGGCGAACTCAGGGTCAGGCTTGCCTGGCTATTGCGTTACCTGCTGAGCCATCTTCACAGTCCAGTTTATGGCATTTTCTTAGGGCAGAGAGAACAGACAAGACAAGTATCTGCAGCTGAAGCGGTTCTGAGGCCTAGACTTGCATATCCAGTGCAGTATGACAGGCTCACCTGCACACCCTCCATTAGACATCCCTATCAGGACTGGAGGGACTTGACTTGGGGTGTTGGCAGTTTACACTGCAGATCAGAATTGGTCTGAAAGGTTAGAGGTGCTTTGAAACTGCAGCTCACAACTAAGAGAAGTCTTAAGTAGAAATGGTACACATTTCACTTACCTTCCTATACTATATTCCAAGGACTACTAAATGAGGAAATTATATTTATATTAAGATTGCTATACCCAAATTTGGACAACAAATTTCAAATAAGCTAAAAACAAATGAGAAATATTTAATGTCATATTTTAATAGCCTGAACTAGCTATATGGACTGTAAGAGAAGCCAATAAAAGTTTAGTGAACAAAAGCACCCTACAAATACGTCTAGACACATTGTTTAACTAAAATATTTTCCACAATGAAACGGGGGGGGGAGTCATCTAAATGGTATGTCATAACTCTTCCAAAATAAGTGTTTCTAAATAAAAGTACTTTCTGATTATTAATTAATTGATAATTTTAACTTACCTTTATACATATATTATGGATATGTTAGGTATCCAGCCTGCAATGCTTTACTAATGTCACAACATGACATCGACACATAAGGAAGGGTGGGTCAGAGAGATGGCGCCGCTAGGGTGCTTGCCTCCAACACTGCACTGACCCCTTGTGCTCCGTCCTCACTCAGCACTCAAGAAGAAAGGAGAGAACAAACTCACTCAACTTGTCTGTCCTTTGACCTCAACAACAGGGTCATCCCACAAATACACCAACAAATACATTTAAGAAAAGAAAGGAAGGAAGGAAGGAAGGAAGGAAGGAAGGAAGGAAGGAAGGAAGGAGAAATGAATAAAGAGGAACTTTAGTAAAACTTCTCCCTTGACTGAGAAAGAAAGAAAGAAAGAAAGAAAGAAAGGAACACACAAGGAACTTTAGTAAAACTTTTCCCTTGACTGAGAAAGAGAGAGAGAGAGAGAGAGAGAGAGAGAGAGAGAGAGAGAGAGAGAGAGAGAGAGAGAGAGAAAGAAAGAAAGAAGAAATGAATATACAAGGAACTTTAGTAAAACTTTTCCCTTGACTGAGGAGTAACTTCAAGTCTGGGAATGTCGCTCAGATGAGAGATGCTTGCTTGCCTCAAATGCACACAACCCTGGGTTCCATCCCCAGGGTTCAATAATCAGAAGAGCTGAGAATGTGCTTGGAGGATTACTCTAGGCTACAAGGCAAATTCCAAAGAGCATGGTCTATAGGAGACTTTATCCCATTAAAGAAGGAAACTAAAAGACATAACTTCAAACGTAAAAACAATTAGCTAGTCAAACTAACAGGAATTCTTTCCTTTCAGGAAGAGCTTCTAAGATCCAAAAACGTAGCTTTCAAGGTAGTTTATCTGGTTAAGACCAATATCTGCACAGCAGATCTGATTTCAAGAAGAGTTCTCTGGGAATTGATGGGTATCGGCAAAGCATTCTAAGCAGCAACATTAACTATTTTCTCCACCTGGTCCCACCTCCAGTTGTAGCGGCAAAATGAAATCAGACGAGTCCCTATGTTCAAAGACGAAATGTTTTTCAGACCCCAAGCATGAGAGGGCAGACAAAGGGATTCTGCCAACTAGCCTAGGAAAGGGTAGAGGTGCTGGACCCTCCTACCTTTAGTTTTTGAAGTTCCCAAACACAGAAGGGAACCGAGACGAGGATGGAAATTACGTAAATAAGTACGAGCAGGGGTCGGATCCATCGCCTCCAGTTGTTCCGATTACAGGCGCAGGGCATTTTCATAAACAAATTCGTTTTGAACAGCTCAAAAAACGAACCAAGCCGAGATTTTGGCTTCTTTTCTTTGTTTTTTTCCTCCTCTGGCTCTCCACAGGGGAAAATTCAGCAGTCGCTGGCACTGCGTCCTCAGGTCGCGCTGTGGTTGCGGCTGCCGCAGCGGCGGCCGCTCGGGATGCTCGCAGGTGCGGGCTGCATCCTCGCCGGCTACCCGGCATGCACCCGGTCCGCCGCGGCGCAGTCGCCGACACCTGGGGGTCGCCTAAAGTCTCGGCTGCACCATAGCCCCGAGGACAGCCGGGGTGACCTGGGGGGTCCCACCTGCAGCTGGAAGCCAGCGACTCCCTCCCCCCTGCTCTGGCAGGCGAGTCTCCGCCCCCCGGAACACCCGGCCCGCGACTTCCTCACTCACACTTCCGGAACTTCCACAATAGTGGAATTCATCTTCGAAAGAAATGAGTCCACTTCCGTTTCCGTTCAGATGGTCACAGCCAATGACAGGCCGGGAGCTTCAAGCTAGGCCAACCCTGCCCGTTAACATCAGCCTGTATGATTGGTCAGCTACAGAGGAAGGGCGTGACTGTAACCTAGGTTACCGGAGGGCGGGGCGAGGGATGCAGGGGAGATAAGTGGAGGATTAGTGGTTTCGCTGACTTCCTGGGTCTCAGTGGAGCCTGAGGCGGGTGGTAGGAACTGAGACCCTTTCACAAACACCTTCTTCATTCTTTAGACTCTATTCCACCTAACGGAAAGATTTAGTGAACGCTGTGGAGCGGAACTTGAGACAGCCTTTTTCCCAGACGGCTCTCCAGTTGTCTTTAGGGGGGGAATCGGGAGCCAGCTGGAAAAAGACAGACTAGGAAACTTTCGCTTAGATTTTAGTCAGTTGCTAGAGTTTGAGCCCTAAGGAGGAATTTGTCTGCATAATTTCTGAACCAAGTAGGAGAGTCATTAAAAAGAAAATCTCATTTGGAAGTAACTGTCAATATATGTTCACATTTGGAAATTGTGTTAAAAAGTCCTACTCACTGGTATTCTGACACCACATTCTATGCACTCAGCTTTTAGCTGTATAGGTTTGCAAGCAAAACAATAACAAATGGGGTCGTAAAGTCTTTCTAAATCAAGGGAACAAGCAAACATCTGTGTCCAATTAGACGCATGAATATAGCTTGTAATGTCATTTTCTGAAATCAAACACAATACTATGTTCTTTACCCATATATGCTCAAAGTACTGAGAGACAGGCAGTTTCCACTTCCAGGTGAGAAGTTTCAAGTGACGGATTGCCCAAACATTTTCTCTGACCTTGAATTATGCTTGATGTTTAAATACTTGGTCTAAAAGGGCTAGTTCCAGGACAGGCTCCAAAGCTACAGAGAAACCCTGTCTGAAAAAATCAAAACAAACAAAAATGACAGGAACTGTCTGGCTACCTAGATAGCTACCCCAATTTCTCCACAGTCATTGGGATCAGAGATCCCAGGGCAGCATCAGTCTATGGCTGCCAGGCCCAGAAGATCTGACAGACTTTCCTGTGCAGTAGGCACTTGGGAGGGACTGGCCTACCTTGTCTAGGCAAAGCAGGGGAATCGACTCCCCAGTGTCCTGTTTGTCCACTGTCTGGACAGCATCTTGGCAGCTGTTGAGGTGAAAGGCAGTTTCTTTTTTTCTGCCCTATGGGCACATTTGAAGCGAGCTGCAGGTGGAGGGTCTTCTGCACCCAACATCTTCTTTGGAGGAGATAGGGGTGTTGCCAAGCTGGCGTGTCTCTCTATCATAAAAAGCTTTCGTTAAACATTTTAAATGCCATACTGTCAGATCTCTGAAGTGTTTGAGGACCATTATCTGTTACGTTTATCTAAACTAGAGAAATGTTGGTTTCTAGTTATTTGTTTTAGGCTTAACTTTGAAAACATACAAATCTGAACATATCAAAAAAAATGGTCCTTTCTGAGGTATCTGGCTATTAACTTGTATGTCTTTTAAGACTGAGATATAGGCCTTATCCCAGCTATGTGTAGCTTTAAAAAAAATAGCAGTTTCTAAAGTGAAGGTCCTTTAATATCAAGATAAATCTTTTTTTGTTTTGTTTTTTGAGACAGGGTTTCTCTGTAGCTTTGTCTACAAAGAGGCTGGGAACTTTCCTGATCCTTTTATAGTACACCATTATAGAACACAACAGTTTTCTCTATGACTTAGTTTACCAAATTAGCCACAGCTTAACAATGTTAGTAAAAGCAAGGATGTTAGACTATATTCCTAAATCAATCTCTGTTAGCTGATTAGATCTTAGTTAAGGAGAGACCGTTTGCCAGACTGCTTAGGTCAGCATCTTACTGCATCATAAGCTAGGAACACAGACTTTGTGTTTGCTGTGGTCCTAAATTTTAGTTTTTTTATTTTTCTACTTATTAAGATCATATATTAACAAAGGTATCATAATAAAAGATCTTATAAATTTTAAAATGTCCCATAGCTTTAAAAATTTAAGCTTTTAAAAAATTGTTTTTTGGGGGGACCATGGGAGAGAGTGGAAGGGGAGGAGAGAGGCAGGAGAGGAGCAGAGGAAAAATATATAGCTCAATAAAAACAATTAAAAAATTGTTTCTTAAAAATATCTGGTTATTTAAACTTTCTGAAAAATTCTAAAATTTTCCTTTTAAGAAGTTTAAGATCTCTCAACTGTGTGTTCTGCTAATATGCAACTAAAGTACCTTTTTATTTCAAGAATGAAGACAGGGCACAACCACAATTTGTAGAAAGCAAAACCAATTTTCAACAGTGTAAACAATTCATTGTCTCTAAAATCAACACCAAGTGGATTACCCTTTCTCTTCATAAACCATGTTTCCAGGACAGACAGGAATTATACAAAAATCCATCCTAATCCAAAAAATCCTGGAAATCTATTGTTACCTCCTAGGTAGGCCCACTCCGTGTGGTCACCTCTAATCAAAATGCTGGTAAAGTTACCTGACATTCCTCTCTTCCATCCCTAGTCAAAACGGTGACTTCCCACCTCGCTGCACATCATTAAGATGATGGTGAACTATGTGTTGCTTCCCAGAACAGCTCCAATTTGAAGTTACAAGTTTTAAGTTTTCATGCCTTCAGACCTTCACATATCTTAGAACACACTCTTTTCCTCTAATCATTTAGCATAGACATGAGTAGTTATTACTGAGAACAGTCAGTGCAGAGTTTTCTTTAGTGGAAAGCTGCATCTGAAGCCTGTTTATGCTTTACTGTGAGGCCTGTTAGCAAGGGAAAACTGTCTGGCTTTTCTTTTTTTCTTTTTTAAATTGTTTTTATTGAGCTATATATTTTTCTCTGCTCCCCTTCCGCTCCCCTTCCTCTCCCCTTCCCGTCTACCCTCTCCCATGGTTCCCATGCTCCCAGTTTACTCAGGCGATCTTGTCGTTTTTACTTCCCATATAGATTAGATCCATGTATGTCTCTCTTAGGGTGTTCAAAGTTGTCTAGGTTCTCTGAGATTGTGAATTGTAGGCTGGTTTTCTTTGCTTTATGTCTAAAAGCCATTTATGAGTGAGTACATGTGATATTTCTCTTTCCGGGTCTGGGATACCTCACTCAGTATGATGTTTTCTAGCTCCATCCATATGCCTGAAAATTTAGAGATGTCATTATTTTTTCTGCTGTGTAGTGCTCCATTACATAAATGTACCACATTTTCCTTATCCATTCTTCAGTAGAGGGGCATTTAGGTTGTTTCCAGGTTCTGGCTATGACAAACAATGCTGCTATGAACATGTTGAGCCCATGTCCTTGTGGTATGATTGAGCATCCTTTGGGTATATACCGAAAAGTGGTATTGCTGGATCTTGATGTAAATTGTTTCCTGATTTTCTGAGAAATCGCCATACTGATATTCAAAGAGACTGTACCAGTTTGCACTCCCACCAGCAATGAAGGAGTGTTCCCTTGACCCCACATCCTCTCCAGCATAAGTTCTCATCAGTGGTTTTGATCTTGGCCATTCTTACAAATGTAAGTTAGAATCTCAGAGTTGTTTTGGTTTGCATTTCTTTGATGGTTAAGGATGTTGGGCATTTCCTTAAGTGTCTTTCAGTCATTTTATTTCTCTGTTGAGAGTTCTCTGTTTATGTCTGTACTCCGTTTTTATTGGATTATTTATTCTTTTGATGACCAATTTCTTGAGTTCTTTGTATATTTTGGAGATCAACCCTCTGTTGGATGTGGGGTTGGTGAAGATCTTTTTCTATTCAGTAGGCTGCTATTTTGTCGGTGTTGACTGTATCCTTTGCTTTACAGAAGTTTCTCAGTTTCAGGAGGTTCCACTTAGTGCTTTTCTGAATGTCTGTGCTACTAGGGTTGCATTTAGAAAGTGATCTCTTGAGCTATTGGGTTCAAGTGTACTTCCCATTTTCTTTTCTATGAGGTTCAGTGTGGTTGGTTTTATGTTGAAGTCTTTGATCCATTTGGAATTAAGTGTTGTGCATAGTGATAGCTATGGGTCTATTTGCATTCTTCTACATGTTGATATTCAATTATGCCAGCACCATTTGTTGAATATACTTTCTTTTTTCCATTTGATATTTTTTGCTTCTTTGTCAAAAATCAGGCGTTCATAGGTGTGTGAATTGATATCTAGGACTTTGATTCGGTTCCATTGGTATTCTTGTCTGTTTCTATGCCAGTAGCAGGCTGTTTTCATTACTGTAGCTCTGTAGTAGAGTTTGAAGTTAGGGATTGTGATGTGTCTAGAAGCTTCGTTATTGTCGAGGATTATTTTGACTACCCTGGGTTTTCTGCTTTTCCATATGAAGTTGAGTATTGTTCTTTCAAGGTCTGTGAAGAATTTTTCTGGGATCTTGCTGGGCATTGCATTTGATTTTGGTAAGACTGCCATTTTTACTATGTTAATTCTACCTACCCAAGAGCATGGGAGATCTTTCCACTTTCTGGTGTCTTCTTCAATTTCTTTCTTCAAAGATTTAAAGTTCCTGTCATAGAGGTCTTTCACTTGTTTGATTAGAATTACTCCAAGATATTTTATGTTATTTGTGGCTATTGTGAAGGGTGATGTTTCTCTGATTTCTTTCTCAGCCCATTTAACATCTATGTACAGGAGGGCTACTGATTTTTTGAGTTGTAATCCTGCTACATTACTGAACTGTTTATGAGTTTTAGAAGTTCCTTGGTAGAATTTTTGGGGCCACTTATGTAAAGTATCATATCATCAGAATATAGTGAGAGTTTGACTTCTTTTCTGATTTGTATCCCCTTGATCTCCTTTTGCTGTAGCTAGGAACTCAAGAACTATATTGAATAGATATGGAGAGAGTGGACACCATTGTCTTGTTCCTGATTTCAGTGGGATCACTGGGAGTTTCTCTCCATTTAGTTTGAGGTTGGGTGTTGACTTGCTGTATATTGCCTTTATTATGTTTAGGTATGTTCCTTGTATCCCTGCTCTCTCCAAGACCTTTATCATGAAGGGATGTTCTATTTTGTTGGAGGCTTTTTCAGCATCTAATGAGATGATCATGTGGTTTTTTCTTTCATTTTGTTTTCACGATGGATTACATTGACACATTTTTTGTACATTCCCTGCATCTATGGGATGAAGCAACTTGGTCATGGTGGATGATTTTTCTGATATATTCTTGGATTTGGTTTACCAGTACTTTATTGAGTATTTTTGAATTAATGTTCGTGAGGAAGATTGGTCTGTAATTATCATTCTTAGTTGTGTCTTTGTGTGGTTTGGGTATCAGGGTAATTGTAGCCTCATAAAAAGGGTTTCACAATGTTTCTTCTGCTTCTATTGTGTGGAACAATTTGAGGAGTATTGGTATTAGTTCTCTTTGAAAATCTTATAGAATTCTGTGCTGAAACCATGTGGCCCTGGGCTTTGTTTGTTTGTTTGTTTGGAGGCTTTTGATTACTGTTTCTATTTTTTTTTAGCAGTTATAGGTCTATTTAATTTGCTTCTCTGGTCTTGATTTGATTTTGGTAAGTAATATTTTCCCAGAAAATTGTCCATTTCCTTTAAGTTTTCCAGTTTTGTGAAGTACAGGTTTTCAAACTATGACCTAATGATTTTCTGAATTTCTTCTGTGTCTGTTGTTATGTCCCCTTTCTCATTTCTGATTTTGTTAATTTGGATATTCTTTCTTTGCCTTTTGGTTAGTTTCAATAAAGATTTGCTTATTTTGTTGATTTTCTAGAGGAATCACCTCTTTTCTCATTGATTCTTTGTATGTTTTTTGTTACTACTTTGTTGATTTCAGCTCTCAATTTGATTATTTACTGCCATCTACTCCTCCTGGGTGAGCTTGTTTCTTTTTGTTCTTGAGTTTTCAGGTGCTCTGTTAACTCACTTGTGTGGGATTTTCCCAACTTCTTTATGTAGGTGTTTAGTGCTATGAACTCTTCTCTTAACACTGCTTTCATTGTATCCCGTAAATTTGGGTATGATGTGTGGTCATTTTCTTTGAATTTTAGGAAGTCTTTAATTTCTTCTTTTATTTCTTACTTGACCTATTGATGATTCAGGTGAGCATTGTTTAATTTCCATGTGTTTTGGAGCTTTCTGAAATTACTGTTGCTGTTGAATTCAATTTTAAGCCATTTTGATCCAAAAAGATACAGGGGGTTATTCCAATTCTTTTGTTTCTGTTGAGGTTTGCTTTGTTATCGAGTATGTGGTCGATTTTAGAGAAGGTTCCATGAGGTGCTGAGAAGAAGGTATATTCTGTGTTTGGATGGAATATTCTATAGTTGTGTGTTCCATTTGAGTCATAACATCTGCCAGTTCCCTTATTTCTCTGTTAATTTTCTGTCTGGCAGACCTGTCCAGTGGTGAGAGTGGGGTGTTGAAGTCTCCACTATTAGTGTGTGTGGTTTAATGAGTGATTTAAGCTTTTGTAGTGTTTCTTTTACATATGGGGGTGCCCCTGTGTAATGAGGACGCTGCTTGTTTATCCCAGCCACCCAGAACTGAAATAATAACACATAAACTATATTAATTAAAACACTGCTTGGCCCATTAGCTCTAACTTCTTATTGGCTAACACATCTTATTTTAATCATTTATATTAATCTGTATATTTCCAAGTGGCAGTGGCTTACCAGCAAAAATTCAGCATGTCTGACTCTGGTGGCTCCATGGCATCTCTCTCTGGCTCTGCCCTTCTTTCTCCCAGCATCCAGTTTTGTCTTTCTCTGCCTACCTATGTTCTGCCTTGCTATAGGTCCAAAGCAGTCTCTTTATTCATCAATGGTAATCATAACACACAGAGGGGACTCCCACATTACCTCCCCTTTACTGTTTAAATACAAAGGAAGGTTTTAACTTTAACATAGTAAAATTACATATAATAAAACCGTTATCAAGCAAAACTTACAGTTACTATATTTATTTCTACTTTATCTTTTATCATAACTGAGGAAAACTATATTATTACTATCTATCTATTCTTCAACTCCATCAAAGACTCCAGAAGGATATAATATTACCTAAGTAAACAGGAAGTGCATTGTAAGCAAATTCCAAAACTCTAGAATTGACAGAGGCATCTCTCTGCCTGGACAGTCACCCAAAGTTTTTCTGTACCATTGGGGTATTCATCTTCAGCCTTCAGGCCCATAGTACCCAGCAAACTTTTCCATGAAGCAGGAAAAGACAGATCTGCCTACATTGGCAGTTTTCCAGTCACTTCCTTCTGTATCCTGCAGAATGTCTGTCAGACTCTTTCATGAAGCAGGGACCCCAAAGGATCATCTCACCTTTATGCAAGTTTTGTAGCCATTTCTCTGTGGATCCTGCATGTCCAGTAAAGCAGTCCAGGCAAAAGCAGTTTCTTGCCCAAATGACTTGCCAACTCCCTAAGGAGCCTCTTCAATGCCCATCGTCCTTTTGAAGTAACTTGGTGCTGCCAGGAGCAGATGTGTGTCACTGTCATGAAAAGTCTTAAGTTCTTAAACATTTTAAATGCCATATTCTGTAGTCTTTGAAAGGTTTGAATAATGCCTATCCATCTGAAATATGTCTCTATACATTTAGAAAATCTAACATGACTACAAGCTTGACTATTATAGATGATTATCTATTAACCTATATTTCTTAATTATACATAACATTTTTAAAATGAATTACACAATTACACTACCTTAATCAAGAACAGAAATATACATATAACAAGATTGACCTTAAATTTTTATCAATAGACCAAGATCTATACTAATGCAAATTATTCATATCTCTATCATTTCCCCCTTTAAATGTAAACAAACATTTATAGACAATATTTGGGAATGTGGGCATAGTTATTTCTCTCCAAACTGCTTCCTACTGTTTATTGAGTAAAGTAATTTTTGAGGGTATTATTAGGGTATTGATGGTGACCTTTCAGGGGGCCTGTTCCATAAAATCATATTGGTCTGGAAGCAATCCACAGATTCTCATCTTCTGTGAAAACAAAAGAAGAACCTCTTTTCTAAAGCAACATATCCTTAGACTCAAATTTTGGAATCAAGATACCTTTATGTTGGTTTAACTTAGCAGTCCACACAATGAAATGTCTCTCTGTACTTAGCTCCTTCACAGCCAAAAATCTCAAAGAAAACACAATAATATACATAATACAGACTTTGTGAATTTTCCATCTTTACGTGGCTTATTTTTCTTCTTTTAATCTATGACTTCTGTACTCTATCTCTTTTTTTAAAACTGATTTTTATTGAGCTCTATATTTTTCTCTGCTCCACTCCCTGCCTCTCCCCTCACACCTTCAACCCTCCCCCAAGGTCCCCATGCTCCCAATTTACTCAGGAGATCTTGTCTTTTTTCTAATTCCCATGTAGATTAGATCTATGTAAGTCTCTTTTAGTGTCCTCATTGTTGTCTAAGTTCTCTGGGATTGTGGTTTGTAGGTTGGCTTTCTTTGCTTTACGTTTAAAAACCACCTATGAGTGAGTACCTGTGATAATTGTCTTACTGTGTCTGGGCTACCTCACTCAAAATAATGTTTCCTAGCTCCATCCATTTTCCTGCAAAATTCAAGATGTTGTTATTTTTTTCTGCTGTGTAGTACTCCATTGTGTAAATGTACCACATTTTTATTATCCATTCTTCAGTTGAGGGGCATTTAGGTTGTTCCCAGGTTCTGGCTCTGACAAACAAAGCTGCTATGAACATAGCTGAACACATGTCCTTGTGGCATCCTTTGGATATATACCAAGTGTATTACTGGGTCTTGAGGAGGGTTGTTTTCTAATTTTTTGAGAAATCGCCACACTGACATCCAAAGGGGTTATACCAGCTTGCACTCCCACCAGTAATGCAGAAGTGTTCCCTTTACCCCACAACCTCTCCAGCATAAGTTGTCATTAGTGTTTTTGATCTTGGCCATTCTTACAAGTGTAAGATGGAATCTCAGAGTTGTTTTGATTTACATTTCTCTGATTACTAAGGATATTGAACATTTTCTTAAGTGTCTTTTAGCCATTTTAGATTCCTCTGTTGAGAGTTCTCTGTTTAGGTCTGTACTCCATTTTTTAAATTGAATTATTTGTTCTTTTGATGACCAATTTCTTGAGTTCTTTGTATATTTTGGAGATCAGACCTGTGTCTGATGTGGAGTTAGTGAAGATCTTTGCCCATTCTGTAGTCTGTCCTTTTTACTTGTTCATTATATTCTTTGCTTTACAGAAGCCTTTCAGTTTCAAGAGGTCCCATTTATTAATTGTTCCTCTCAGTGTCTATGCTGCTTGGGTTCTATTTAGGAAGTGGTCTCCTGGGCCAATGAGTTCAAGTGTATTCCCCACTTTCTCTTCTATAAGATTCAGTGTGGCTGGCTTTATGTTGAGGTATTTGATCCATTTGGAATTGAGTTTTGTGCATAGTCATAGATATGGATCTATTTTCATTAAATTCAACATGTAATTTTCATTACATGTTGATATCCAGTTATGCCAGCACCAGCTGTTAAATATGCTTTCTTTTTTCCACTTGATATGTGTTGCTTCTTTGTCAAAATTCAGGTGTTCATAGGTGTGTGGATTGATATCTAGGTCTTCGATTTGGTTCCATTGGTCCTCCTGTATGTTATATTGCCAATACCAGGTTGTTTTCAGTACTGCAGCTCTGTAGTAGAGTTTGAAATCAGGGATTGTGGTGCCTCCAGAAGTTCTTTTATTGTACAGGATTGTTTTGGCTATCCTGGGTTTTTTGCTTTTCCATATGAAGTTGAGTATTGTTCTTTCAAGGTCTGTGAAGAGTTTTGCTGGGCATTGCGTTGAATCTGTTGTACTCTGACTCTTTAAAGACTTTTTTTACTTCTTTTTCACCTCTCTATACTCTTTTTCTTCTCTCTTCCAAGCCTACATACATTTATCCAACACTGTGACTCATTTAGAGTTCTTTTATGTCTGGATCTGTTTTTACTGTGTTATCTGTAATTCTATACTGTCTTGAAGAGCTTTTAAAATGGTAAGCAGCTTGGTCGAAGCTGCTCTGGTTGGTCGCTCTGCCGCTCTCCACTTGGAAAATGGTGGACGTACCATTGCTGCCAGGTCTGGTAGAAGATGTGCTCAATACTTTAACTCTGAGAATGAGCATGCAACAATAAACCCCATAGTTTAACAAGGCTCTGTTTAATCTGGAATCAATCTGTCCATGGTACATAGGCTGTACTTTAAATGGGTGTGTCATACAAGTCCTGCCCTCTCCTCTCAATGCTCTCAGGGTCGTGGGAACACAGGACTAAGGATGAGTAGTGGACCCTTCCTGAGTCTGGCTCAGAGAAAATGGACACAGGACTCTGTATATTCCACATGCAGAATTGCTCTTTCTGTGTTGAAGCTAGGAGAGTTACTGGATCAACATGTTTACATGAGGATACCTTGTCATTGTTAGGCAATGACAGAAGAATTCTTCATGACAGCCAGAAATGTGCTGTAGGAAATCTTACAGCTTGTGGTTATCCACTTACTGGGGTGTGGCCTCTTAGACTATATGTACTGACACAGAGTCTGCATCCGCCCCTTCCTCCTTTTCACCAGCTGCTTGTTCAGATTGTTGGATTGCTGGATTCAATCTCTGTCCACCATTCAAGCAGAGAATTCTGATTTGTGAGTTTACCCCTAAATAAATATCTATGTCTCAATTCTGAGTAGTGTGGGATTTCTTTTAAGCATCCATTCATCAGTAATGCATGTGCCTCACCTGCCCCAAGCTTGACGGTATACTTCACCATTGTGACAGGACAGGCCTCCTAGAAAGGTGACCAGAGTCACTCAGTTGCCAGAGATGACACCTGTTGCTTTGTGTTTGCTGAGAATTTCCTGGTTAGTTTGAGTCATGTGAGTTACAATGCACAAATGCATTTTTCTGGTTCCTTCTGGAACTGGTTGACCATGTACATCTCTATGTTTATGATTATTTGCTTGATAACGCATAGTGCGTGGATCCTAAACTCTAGTCAGATAAAGAAGATTCTGACTCAAGCAGACGAACTTATGTGTGATGACTGTGAACATGGATTGCATGTTCAACTGGCTGCTGCATCCACAGTTCCATCCTGACAAGTGCTTAAACCTTTCCAAGCATGATTTGGGGTCTCTCTCTCTCTCTCTCTCTCTCTCTCTCTCTCTCTCTCTCTGTGTGTGTGTGTGTGTGTGTGTATGTGTGCATGTGTGTGTCTGTATGTGTATGTGCATGTGTATGTTATCTATCTGTTAATTTCTCTGTGTAGTTGTTCTTGGATCCAGAATTCAACTTCATGGTTCTCTTCTCACTGACCTTCCAGTGTGATTTTGAGAAACAGTCTCTCACCAGTTCTGGAGCTCATCCATCCTCCTAGACTCCATCCTGAGACTCTCAAGAGTAGGGATCACCACTGTGTACTGGTGCCACTGACATTATATGTGGTGCTGGGACACAAACGTAGGTCCCCACTGTTGTCTGACAAGTACTCTGCCAACCGAGGACTCCCCCCCAACACAATCCCTAGTTCCAGTTTCTTAGTCCCCATGTTCACCAAGAGTGTCACTCTGTGAGTGTTCCTCAGCATGTGGAAGCCAATATCCCATTCCCCAGGATGAAGGTTATGTGGTGTCTGTTCATCTGTGTTGTGACTTTTGCCTGTGCCCTGACAAAAGATGATGACCCAAGATGAAGAACACTAAGAAGTTCTCTGCCTGTTGGTCAGAACTGTCATCAGGTCCTAGAGGTTTGGCTGTGTGGAGTCAGCCTGCCTCCTAGCCTTCTCATTTCTACCAGGGACTGTCTCTTCTCAGGTCTTCAGGGGCTATGTCCCTAGTCTCTCTGAGCTTTGGGAAGTGACCATGGTATCTACTGACACTTCTCATCCTGTGATATCATTTTTTTTAGTTTCTGAAACCTTTCTTGGTGTGAATATCTGCTAAGAGGGACCCAAGCTACACAACATGAGTTGAGAGCATCCACACTAATTCTGAGTCCAGAGGAGATCCTTCTTCCGATTCCTGATGCCAGGTCTTTTTGTGGAATAACCCTTCTGCACACTGTGAATATTTATTCTTTTCATTGGTTGATAATAAAGTTGATTTGGCCTACAGCAAGGCAGAATAAGGGTACAGGTTTGAGGAAGCCAAACAGAGGTACAGGGAGAAAAAGGGGCCGAGTCCAAAGACAGGAGCCAGCTGCGTGAGAAACAAGACAACAGGGAACCAGTAAAGCCACAACCACATGGCAATACATAGATTAATAGAAACAGGTTAATTTAAATGTAAGAGATATTTAGTAATAAGCCTGAACTATAGGCCAAAATTCTGTACTCAATATAACAATACAATGAGGATTTATTTCAAAGCTGCTGCTGGACGGTTCAGTCCAGAGAAACCTCTGTTTCTAACCCCTCCATGAAATTTGTAAAATGGTTTCAGGATCACCTTAGTCACAGAGATTGCTCCAGCATGCTTCAGTATCTGGTACAGATTTGTAGAACTGAACAGATTAGAGGGAGGCCAATACCTGTAATGTCAGCACTTGGCAGTAGAGCAGAACGAGCAGATGTTTGAGGTCACCATTAGGAATACATAGGGCCTTCACTGAACTGCAGAATGAGCCGCTAGCCCTGTCTCAAAGAATCAAAAATCAAAATACTTTGAGACACACTGATCAGTCCACAAAAGTTTAATTGATCTTTTATTCTCCCCCCCCCCATGTGTGTGTATCTGTGTTTCTTCTTACACATATACGCATGCACTTGTGTCTGTGTGTACACATACATCACTTGGTGTGTGCGCACGTGGAAGCCACAGGGGAATCTCAGTGTTTGTTCCTCAGACACAGTCACTGGTTCTTTTTTTTGTTTTGTTTTGTTTTGTTTTAATTTTATTTATTTATTTATTTATTTATTTTTCGATGCAGGGTCACTTGACAGCGAGACCCAGTAATCAGCAGATGGCTGCCTTGCTGGTGGTGGGATTCCAAGCACATGTCACCATTCCTGTTTGTCACAGAGGGACATGGCATTCAGGCCTGATGCTTGCCTACTAAGCAGTGTACAGAATTAAGCTTCCTTTGCTTTTTTTCAGGGGAGAGGGATTCTGATTCTTCAAGAAAAGGTTTCTCTATGTAACAGCTCTGATGTCCTGGAACTCCCTTTGTGAACATGGCTGATCTTGAACTCACAGAGATTCTCCTGCCTCTGCCTCCTGAGTGTGCTTCCTTAGCTTTGGTTTTCATGTTTTCCTTAGTTGTTCTGATGTCATTTTGTGAATTTCCTAAGGCAGACCTGTGCTGATGGCTGGACAGCTGAGCACGAACATCTGAATTGAGGCACGTTCTCTGCCATCAAAGGTCAGAAGATGATGTCAGATCCCCTAGGAATGGAGTTATTTACAACCATGTGGGTTCTGGGAGTCAAACTCCTGCCCTCTAGGAAGAGCAGGGAGAGCTCTTGGCTGCTGAGTCATCTCTCCAGCCTCCCCAGCTTGTTTACTGAGAGTCTCTCATTGGCCGAGAACTTACCAAGTTGGCTAAACTGCCTGTTCAGAAAGCCCCAGGCACCCACCTGCCACAGCCCCCCACTCCATCCCACTCCAGCGCTTTGGGGCTGGCTTTTTGTGCAAGTTCTGGGGGACTGAGCTCAGGCCTCGTGTTTGCACAACAAGCGCTCTAAAGTCTGACCCCTCTCCTCTGCCCATCAGCACCATCTTTGACAGCCCATTGGCCAAAGTGAGTCACATGGACCTTGAAAACGTAGAGGAGGATAAAGGTTTATTCTCACTCTGAACATGCCAGATGTCTTCTGATTTTGTAAATGTGGAGAATTCGGGAAAATGTGAAATGAACACCAAGGCACTCATTGTCTGAACCGGAGAACAGGAAGAGAGAGACACTGGGCCTGTCTTCAGCATTTGAAATCTCAAAGCCCTCCCGCAGTGACACACTTCTCCCAACAAGGCCACACCCCTAAATCTTCTAAGTAGTGTCACTCACTGATGAGGAAACACTCAAATAAATGAGCCTCTGGGAGCCAGTCCTGTTCAAACTACCACATCCTGCAAATAAGAAACTACAATCATTGCCTTATTTACAATGTGCAGGAGGATTTCATCATACAAACAGGAGATCCTACAGAGACTGGCTATAGTGGAGAGTCTATATTTGGACAAACGCCTGGTGATCAAGCAACCTGTTGTGAGGCCAACATAAAAAGTATCAAGGATTAAAAAACAGAAGGGTACCATGTTCACATCTACATGGATCTCAATTTCTTATTACAACAGATGGATATGTAGATTATCCTGATGGTGTTCATGCTGTGTTTGAAAGGTGACAGAGGCTTGGACACAGTTTTAAAAAAAACTGAGAGTTTTGATGACAGGGATTTTGTACCATATCAGAATAACTCATACAATTATTTTAGATCATCAATTTCATGGAACTCCTCATTTACTAACTCATGATCAGTTGTCATAGACCTCAAGTTACAGAAAATCAAAGAGAAGCCCACATGATAAGGCCAGTTGAACTACCGCAAATACTCAAGTCCCAGCCTCAGAGAGTGTCTGCAGTTAAGGCAAGGGTGTTAACTGGTAAAGTATGGGATCCTGGGACTTGAGATGGGGATGTGTGGGAGGACTCTATTAGGGCTGAGAACTGTGAGCTCTCAGACTCTCAAGGGTTAATCTCACCTGGGGGGGGGTAATCACTCCACCCTCATTCCCCCTTGAAATGTTATCATTGTCACCTGTGACTGAAGAAGTTCATTCTTCATTGTTTTCTAAACCAGCTGTGACTTTCTCTGAAGGAAATGTCAGGCAACACAATACTGATGTCCCTCAGGGCCACCGATAGTTGCCTCTAGACCTATAACCAGACTTAAGGCACAGTAGGCTAGTAAGGGGAGGTAGAAAGTGTAGTTCATGACAGTGGGCTCATGATCATGGAATCCACTGGTCTCACCCTGTTCTCCGCTATCCCGAGGGAGCTGGCCTGATGAAAGATAGAATGGTCTTTTGAAGACAAGTTGCAGTGTCAATTAGATGGCAGCAGCATGGAGGGCTGAGGCAGGGTTCTCTAGAAGGTGCTATATGCTTTGAATCAGCATCCAGTATATGGTACAGTTCCTCCCATAGCCAGGATTCATGGGTCCAGGAGTCAAGATGGAATTTCCAGGATGGAATAAGAAATATGTACTCATTACACCCTAGTGACTCCCTAGGAAAACTTTTCCTTCCTGTTCCCACAACCTTAAGTTTTGCTGGCCTGGAAGTGTTGGCATCATATTGGGGAGCACTCCTGCCAGGAGCCACAGCAAAATTACAATTGAGCTGGAAGATCAGGATTCTCCCGGCCAATATGGACTTCTACTGACCTTAAAACAACAAGCTGTAACTGGTTTTCTGCCCAGAAAGGTGAGAATGGATGTCATTAATAGCCTGGTGACCTTTGGGCTACCTATGTGGCAGAGAATACACCAGCTCCTCACCCAGACCCTCATCTCACTTGTTTTCTCAGTTAATCTGTAGAACCCATCTTTATAGAAGACTGCATTTGTACCTAACACAGAGTTTTGATGTGCTCATGTCTTTAGCTTTGCTGTGCACATGAGACTGAGTGAATTATCACCAGGAAACATCACCAAATTGTGCCGTGCTTTAAAATGCCTCAAATAAACTACTTGGCATCAGACTAGAAGTTTGAACCACCATCGGGCTGTCACCCTGCTGCCCGTGGTGTTTGCAGAGACCCACACAACATGGCTGCATTTAAATCATATCAGGTAGATCAGGCCCAAGGACATACCAGACACTCCAGGTTGAGGAAAGGGCACAACTCCCTCACATGGGCTTCATAAAATGCTGTCCCCTCACACTGTAGTGGCAGGAGGGGGGCACAGCTTAGTGGTAGAGCCCTAGCCTGGCATGTGTGAGAACTTGGGTTCGAATCCTCATGATCCAAAACAGTAAAACCCTTTGACAACAAACAAAAACACTGCAATGCATGACTGCACACCACCCTACCATCTGATGCTGTGTGTGCAAGAACTGAGGACCCCCTGTTCTGCTCTTTCCCTCACTCCTGATAGAGCTTACTTGATGGACCTGGACCTGACCCACTACTGTTCCATGCTCCTGACCCATTTCTTGCTGTGGACTTGGTTCAGACTTTTCATCTCACAAATGAATTCTCCATCTTCATTCTCAAACCTGATTCTGGGAGCAGTTCCGCCATAGCTCCTTCCTGACATAGGCCTCTTTCCTTATCTCTGTGGATCCACGTTCCCAGCACACTCTTGAAACCCTTGCACTCTGCAGTGGCTTTCTTTCCTTAACCTGCCTGTATGTGGAGAGATATGCAGTCACATTTACAGTGTGATGTCTGATGAGAATTAATATTAGCAATTCAAATGGAAATGAAGCCAGGTAGTGGGGTGCTAAACTTTAATCCCAGGATTTGGGTGCCAGTGGCAGGCAGAACTCTGTGAGTTTGAGTCCAGCCTGGTCCACATAGCTAGTTCCACAATAGCCAGGGCTGCATAGAGAGACTCTGTCTCAAAGTAAATCAATAAAAAGAAAAAAGAAGGATTGGAATCAAGAACTGAAATTTGCCTTGTTCAAACTGCTAAGGTAGGCAGACTTATACAAACCGCCATCATTAAAACTGCTCAGCCTTACAGCTTTAGTGTTATTCAGTACATTCTGACATGGAGGAAAGATGTGAGCACACTCTTCTGTGAGAGGTTACAGGCCAGCGACTGACGGATCTCAGTGGATTCTCCTCTTGGCCAGCACAAAGCCAAAATGAAGACGCCCAGAGGGAAGCAAGGGAAGAAGGACCTATCAGCTGCAGCAGGAAAAAGAAGCAGGGCATCGTCTCTACAGCCGGCCTCTCTACAGCCGGCCTCTCCCAAACCAAAGAACAGGTGTGAATTTATAGGGAGGCCACACTTGTTCCTATGGGGAGGATGCATTCCTGCACATGCCCAGTGTGTGCTGCACAGCTTTATCTAGAAATAAAAGGTCACCTGTCATTGACACAGCGAATACCCTTGAAGGTGCAGGCTCTGTGTGGCTACTAACAGTGTGAAGCCAGTGAAGTCACATGAGACCTTGTTTCCAAACCAAAATATAGGAGTTGGGGCTAAAGCTCCATCTGGAGAGGCTCTCTGCTTCCTGACTGTGGATGCCATGTGAGAGGCCGCCTTCAGCTCCCACTGCCACGGCAGACTCTACCCTCCAACCTCCTCAAGTCACTGCTGTCTCAGCAACAGGAAAAAGCAATGCATCACATCACTGTGTTGAACACGGGTTTCCGATGTTTCTGAACATCTGGTGGCTGAGGACAACGCCTCGTGTTATCCATCTCTCAGGTGTAAAGAAACACCAACGTTAACACCTCAGCTCTCATCCTAAAGGAAATAAGAGATGGTTTATTCTGGAGTCATTTAGAGTGAGCACGGCCCAGGAACACAAATTTAGGTTACCCAAAATTCCATGTTCCAATGTGGAAGCCTTTTCACAGGATTTGCGCAATTTTACACATCAAAGACAGACGTAAGTCAAGTCAGCTTTACAATACATTTGTGGGCACACCAGAGAGGCAGGTACATCGAGAAGTGGGGAGTGGTATTCTACAGGCGAACAGGCAATCTGATGACATTCTTAGAGCTCTCGGTTTGGAGAAGCTAATGTTCTGCTAAGTTAATAGCTTCAAGGAGGTTTTTATTTATTATCATGTGGTGCTAGTTTCGGTAGAGCGATAGCTGGGTGGTGGTGGCATACACCTTTAATCCAAGCATTCAGGAAGCAGAGGAAGGTGGATCTACAGAGTTCCAGGCCAGCCTGCTCTATAGACTGAATTCCAGGACAGCCCAGGATAGACAACCAAACCCTGTGTGTTTTGAAAAGTCAAAAAAAAAAAAAAAAAAAAGACGGAAGGAAGACAGGAAGAAACTCAGATACTGAGTGCTACAAGGTGCTAGAACCAGCACAAAGTAAAGTAATTAGTCTCTGGACCTATCAAATTCAAACCTCTGCACAGGTTTGCAGAAATTCTGCCTAGTCTGCCTGTCTCTTCAGCCACAACACAGACTCCTGCCAGGAGCTTTGTTGTTGTTGTTGTTGTTGCTGTTCACAGCCAGACAGCATCTTTTCAGACATTTTTGTTCACATAAACCAAGTGAACTATTTTTTTCAGAATGCAAAGTAAATTAAACCAGGTATAGGGAAGTACACCTGGAATTCCAGCAGCACACAGGAGGTAGAGGCAGGAGGATTCCTATAAATTCAGTGCCAGCTTTGGATATATAGCAAGTACTTCTGATAGCCACATGCTGAGAACACATACACACATAGGAACTCACACACGCATACACATAAGGACACACACACATACTCATAGGAAAAAACACACATGCACATGGGAACACACATACACATCGAAACACACACAAAGTGTACTAAAAATAATAATTAAGAGAATTTAGAAGGCAATGCCAAGCATGGAATCGTGCCTGCTGTCAAGGAGTTGGGAGACAAAGGCAGGAGGATCAAAGGTTCCAGGCTATTTTTGTCTACATAGTAAATCTGACGCCAGCCTGGGCTACATTTTGTGGGGAGGAGAGTCGATGTTGATCTTTTTCCATGACTCAGAGTTGCAACAAGGGGTCTATCTTCCACCTTCTGAGTTTTTGGACATAAGCTGCTCTTCCTCCCCTGTGAGCACCCAGGTCTGTCTGTTCCGGGTTCTCCCTTAACAGCCTTCTCTCACCTGGTGTGTGCCTATGCTGCTGGGATAAGAAAAGATTGCTGAATCCAAAGTTGTGAAAATGTATTAAGATGTTTTCATTTCCTTTTGTAGGAAGGGTCTCATGGAGCTCAGGTTGTTCTTAACATATGCCTAGGGATGACCTTGAACTTCTGATCCTCCTGCCTTCACCCCCATATGCTAAGATTACGTGTGCCAACATGCCTGGCGTCCCCTCCAAGTGCTAAGCGGGACCAACCCTGCTTAGCTGATGGGATGAGGCTGTATGGTCATAGTCCAGGATACCTGGAGTGTGACACAGGTAGAGAGTAAAGCTCCCAGCTTGTAGAAAAGATAAGTACCATGAAGTCACGTGATCTGCTTATTATATATTTCTCATTCTATATAGAAATAGGGCAGAAGGTAAACCTAGGCCACCAGGCAACACAGCCAGCTCTCTGCCCTGCTTATTTGGCATAAGCCCCCAGAATCGTCAGTCACTGACGTGACAGAGACCTAACTTTGAACTGTCACCCTCAGCAGTTTGAGCTTTTAGGGATCTTGACTCAGGAGAAACCGGGATTTGTGGTTTTGACACTGAAAAGAATTTCAGGAGTGCCCTAGAAGGATATTTCAGTAGGTTCAAGGGTGAGATGTCTATGTAGTGAAAACAGTCGCCCAAGGCCCTGCTGCCAGTGACACCAGCTGAGCCCACCACCATGCTGGGTTGATCCTCTGCAAGCCTGAGCCAAATAACCTCTACCTCCCTTACACTGAGTCTTGGCACCTACGTGGGAGGAGCCATGAGCAAAGAACTCCAAAGCTATGCTGGCTTCTGGTCAACTGTGATTGGTGCATGGCTCCATGACCTCACAAGAAACCATTGTGATGAATGAGAGAGGCCCACCCATATAAGGCACCAACTGGGCCTAGATCTTGTTCTTTGGCGACAGTGAAACTGTTGGTTGGTTGCAGAGGACTTGACTCAAGACTTAGATTTTTATTGATTTTTATTTTTAGTGTGTGTCTGAACATCTGTGATCACCACTGACTTGAACATCGTGAGTGTGCTTCCCAGTGGGGTCGGGTTTGTGCCTGAATTTTGACTGACTTGGCTTAGATTTAGTTCATGCCTGCTTCAGTTTATTTCATCATCAACCATTTTCTCTTATTCTCTACACATTCATCTTTGACATTTCATACATTGGTTTATTTCTTTACCGTAACTTTTGTTAAGTTAGCTGTAAAACATAAGGGATTTGATTTGGTCGTGCACTTGAAGCATACCCACGTGCCTTGTTACTTCCCCCGGCATTTCCCTGTGGTTATAAATCCCCTTACCACGTTAAGACTCTTCTCCTGCCCACCATGCCACTCACTAAACAGAACACTCTCTGGAAAGTCTTGAGGGACGACAGTTTCCTCGTGGCCTCGCAGTGTCACAGACAGGCCATCATCTACGAGTTTAAGGGAAAGGAACTGAGTGTCATGAGGGTGGAGAGGAAGAGGGCTGCAGTAGTTGGAGTCATCAGAGAATTTGAGGGTCTGAGTGAAAAGGATTTTGAAAAAGCCTATGTGTTCACTATCTAGTCCATAGCCTGTCTCTAACCCAGGCTAGCCCAAAGCCGGCTGAGTCCACTCTTGTTGTTACTGTTGCTGTTATTTAAGTCCAAATGTCCTCAAGGTTTGTGTGGGAGAGCTTTCACACCACCTCAATTCTCTGGATTTCCGGTCTCTAACAGAGGGTGCTGTTCAGGACATTGTAATCATTGTAATGCCCCATGGCGGTGGAACCCAGCAGGGGGAATTGAGTCATTGGAGGCAACAGGACATGACAAAGCCATGTAAGCAGCTGCCTCAGACCCATCTTCCCAAGTCCCCAGACATGGATTCCCTGTCCTCTGAGAGTCTGAGCCATAGCACAACCCATGAAACAAATATTGCTGCTTCTCAGGGAATTGGTCATGGCTATGAGAAAACCAATGCAGTCCTGGGAGACAGAAGGTGAAGTGGGTTTTTAAATTTTTTTTTAATTTTTTTTGGCTGTGAATAGCTGTGATTTGTTCATTTCCTCCTCACTAGAGCCATTGTGAGGAGTTGCAGGCTCCACCCACATGAGGCCCTGGCTGGGGCTGGGGCTTCTCACTCTGCAGAGAAGCTGTAGCTTGGTTGGCTGCAGAGTTGTTGAGCTCAGACTTTGATTTACTTAAACCTTGATATTATTGATCTACGAAAACAGACGCTGTTCACTGGCTTTGACGTCCAAACAGTGAGTTTGCTTCCCAGGTTGTTGGTTTTGATTTCTGTCTCTTAGGTGGTTCTTGACTTAATTTGTGCTTTTCATTCAGTTTCTTCTGACTAGTCCCACATTTCTATTCTTAAGCATGATTCCTTGACATTCTTTAAATTTAATTTTTCTGGTTCTCAAAGTTTTATTAGTATGGACAAGCTGTAAGCCAGCTATTTCATCACCATGTGAATGTTTATCATATCTACCTGTGCCATCTATTATCTCATAGATACTCTGAAGCACTTAAATGCTCATCTACCCTGGTAACTATCTTCCACACTTGCTATGTTGCACCCCAACGCCCTGCAAAAAAGACCAAAAACATGTCATGTGTACCATGAGGTACAGTCCATTTCATTACAGCATCCCAGTGTCGGGGAGGACTAGCATCCTTTAGATGACCATCTATATGAGTTTTAGATAAAGGAATTGAATATGTGAAGTATGGAGACAATGTCTGTAGTTGTCAGAATACTTAGAGAACTTTAGCATCCTAGTGCAGAGGGCATTGGGGCAGACTATGGGTTCATTCTCTAACTAGTCCATACCCGTGTCCCTAGCAAAGGTCAGCACAGAGTTGCTGAGTCTGTCCACCCTGTTACTATGGCGCTTGTTACCTTGTTACCATGTTACCTGCTTACTATGTTCTTAAAGTCAAAGTGTCCTACTCAGGTTTGATAGAGAGGGACTCACACTTTCTCGTATGTCTGAATGCCTGGGTTCTAGCAGGAGGTGCAGTTTGATGCAGTTTGGGGAAGTCATAAAAGCCCAGAGCCTCAGGAGGAATTGGGTGACTGGGTGCACCAGGGACCTGCCAAGTCATGTACCCAACTGTTTCAGACTTATCTTCCCAAGTCCCCAGCTCCTCCTCTGCCATCTCTCCCTGTCCCCCCGAGAGCCTGAGAAGAGAGTTACCCGTTGTCATTTAAGCTGTATTTTGTTGGGGATTTGCTCACAGCCTTGACAAAAGTTATGCAGTCCCTGGAGGTGGGTAGAGAATCATCTTTTAGTCTCTTTGCTGTTACTGGTCCATTCCTTACTGTGACATCACAAAAAGCCTTTGTGAGAAGTTAGTGAAATCTCTTCCTATAAGGCCCTGCAGCAGACTGCGGTTTGTCTTGATGCTGCAGAGAAACTCTTGTTGGATAGAGAGCACCAGGACTTCTACACTTGACCTGATAAACTGGAATCTCCTAATCTCTTGGACCTTGACATTAGATTTCCTCATTGTTGGCTGAATTTTGTGTCCAGTTGTTCTTTTTGATACATACACTCAATGCTTTTTGTTGAGGCACAGATTTCTGCTTATGTGTTCATTTTGCTTAATTGTTGCATTTAAATATTTTTGCCATGTTTTACGTTGGTTTCATTTTTCTTATTTTAAACCTTATCTGTGTGAAACAAGGAATCGTCTGTAACACTTCTATAGATGTAAACAGAACCTGGGATCATTTTCCTCTGCTCTGTGACATTCCAGCTGCCCCTGGTGTGTGCCGCAAAGACCCCCATTTCAGTTAAGGTTGGAGCTACTGATCCACAGCTCCAGTCACCATTTCTCTGGAACTGAGAGGTGGGTTGCAGTACGAACCTCATGTCTATTTCTTCTTCAGAGAATGACAAAAGTTGATGTTTTTGTGACCAAGTGTGGACCTCTTCACTTGATTTCCTTACATGCTTGTTAGTTTCCCCATAGAATTGTCCTAGGATTCCCTGTTGAACTCTCTGTGAACAGGAAACATCCTAGCTGTCATGTATTGTTTGAACTTGTGTAAAGAAGCAAGGAATCTGATAACAGATGTACAAGTGGATGTTTGTCAAGGACATTGGAGTACACTTAATCCTGTATGTGTGTGTGTGTGTGTGTATGTGTGTGTGTTGTGGTTGTTGTTATTATGGGTTCAGCCCCAGGGTTATACTGGCTTTCAAGACTTTGTTTGCAATGATCTTTTTTCATGTCTTCTGGATGCTTCCAGAGGATCTTTCCTCGTATCTTTTAAAAGCTTCCTGAGGAACACTGGTCTCCATTATACAGAAAGACCCATCATGCACTCTGTTGGTCCTGGGATGTCCTTGCTAGCAGAAGTTGTGTTTCTCTTTCCATCTCATTCCTAACTTGATCACTTTGAATGTTCTGTAACATCTGGAATTGATCCTCACGCCCAGGGTGGAGTAGCTGGAAGGCAGCAAGTGCTATTTAGGTTTAATAACATCTTATCAATGTTAGTGTCTCTTTTATGACTCAAGAAATCTCTTGCTTACAGGGGTATCAACCCTCTAGAGTCAGTTCACATCACACACACGCAGGGTTCCCTAGGTCCTACTTGTCCTTCTTTCATACTCATGTCTTGTCTCACATTTCAAGAATTTGAATCTTCTCTCTGGGTGACGCAGGTCAAGGGTTTGTCAGACTTCATCCTTTCAAATCACCAGATCTTTGTTTCTTTGGTTTTTGATTCAAACTCCAAGAATCCACTTATTTCATCTCTAATATTTCTTATGCTTTCTCATAATTGCTTTGGGGTTTGGGTTGGCATTTATTTTCTTTTCAACCTCTGACCCCAAGATGTATCATTAGGAGGTTTGAGATAGCTAAATATTTTTTGATGATTTTCATGATGTAGACATTGAGAGCCATAAACTTCTCTTCTAGATCTGCTTTTGTCTTTTTCCTTCTAGAATCTTGTGGTGGTCCCACCCCCCCCCCACCTGCCAGGGTGGGGGCCATGGAGGAGGAATGGGAAAAACTTTGGGACAAGAACTGGCCAGATTTTTCGGCCCCACAGATTTATTACGATGAGATGGAGACAGCTTCATCATATGAAACTGTCCTTGACAGTGAGACAGAGGAGGAGTACTTCTCCTGTCTGGAGGATTTAGATATGGATGACGACAGCGGAGAGGATGAGATCCAGGAGAAGGGCAGCATCACCACCCAGTCAGGCCTCCACCTGCTGTGTGCCCTGAGCGAGAGGGAAGATGATGAAGAAACTATGGGCCCTTGCCCAAGCCAAAGCACAGGTGTTGAAGACACCACTGGTATTCCCCTGATTCGGAGTAGATTCCCAAATGTCACCACGGGCACTGGTCCCAGCAGGGATACTGAGGACAACCTAGACCATGGCCCAAGCCAGGGCATAGACACTGATGTAACTTATCATGCTCCCCTTAGCCAGGGAGCACTCCCTGAGGTTACCACCGGCCCCAGCAGGGATACCGAGTACAACATAGACCATGGCTCAACCCACGACATAGAAACTGATGTAACTTATCATGCTCCCCTTAGCCAGGGAGCACTCCCTGAGGTTACCACCGGCCCCAGCAGGGATACCGAGTACAACATAGACCATGGCTCAACCCAGGACATAGACACTGATGTAACTTATCATGCTCCCCTTAGCCAGGGAGCACTCCCTGAGGTTACCACCGGCCCCAGCAGGGATACCGAGTACAACATAGACCATGGCTCAACCCAGGACATAGAAATTGATGTAACTTATCATGCTCCCCTTAGCCAGGGAGCACTCCCTGAGGTTACCACCGGCCCCAGCAGGGATACCGAGTACAACATAGACCATGGCTCAACCCAGGACATAGAAATTGATGTAACTTATCATGCTCCCCTTAGCCAGGGAGCACTCCCTGAGGTTACCACCGGCCCCAGCAGGGATACCAAGTACAACGTAGACCATGGCTCAACCCAGGACATAGAAATTGATGTAACTTATCATGCTCCCCTTAGCCAGAGAGCACTCCCTGAGGTCACCACCAGCCCCAGCAGGGATATTGATGACAATATAGGCCATGGCCCAAGCCAAGGCACAAAAGTTGATGTGACCTTTGATAGTCCCCTGAGCCACAATACAGTCCCTGAGATGATCACGGACACTGGCCAGAGCAGGGAGAGTGACGGAACCATAGGTGATGGCCCAACGCAGGGCACAGAAGATTATACAAGCTTTGGTGGTCCTGCGCCTCCCTGTCTCTACCCGAAAGTTATCGTTATCCCTGGCCCCCCCTGGGATAGTGAGGAGTCCCTGAATGCTCTCCCGATCCAAAGGGAAGAATATGAAAATACCGAGGGCATTCTGCCCAGCCCAAATGTGGACCGTGAAGACAGCTTGCATGGTGAACAAAACCAGAGCCCTCACAACAACAGGAAGAGATGGAGCCTTAAAGGGGTGAGGAGGCAAATCCATCGTCTCTGCTGCTGTTTCTGCTGTTGCCTCCTCACCCCAAATGAAGAAGACCCAACCCCCAGGTGAGGGACAGGGAGAGGTGGGAAATGGAGTCCCAGTGAGACCGGGTAGACCAGCCCAGTGACTTCTTGTGTATTTCATCTTTGCTTTTGCCATGGATATGCAGCACCATTTAGAGGACACGAACCCTAATGTCTGTGACCCTAGAAGGAGCTTTCCCATTCTGCCCCTTTATATGGATTCTGGGGAAGTTGAGCCTGAAGCAGACAAGCAGAGGAAGCAACAAGGGGCAGTGGAGGGAAGGAGAGGGGTTTGGGCTTGGGGAAGGAAGATCAGGGAGGGCTGTGGGACAACAGTCTAGCCCAGTGGTGAGTCCTGCCTATGTCAGAGTCATTAACAGAGTCCTTTGCTTGTGTCTCCTTTCAAGGTCTGAAGAACAGGCCTGGGGCCATGGTTATTAAACCATGGATCTCGTTCGGCCTGGTGTGGCCTACGAGCCACAAGAGGGGGCCAGGCCAGAACGTTTTAGAGCTATGTACCCGAAATCATCACGCCCTGTGACACACCCCGTGACACATGAGGACAAGCTCTGTACCCCTCCTCTCCCTGCAGTGGGAGCTGTTAGCTCCGGCAAGGTAAGCTCATACTTGTTCCAGCACTATGGCTGGGCAGAGAAGTCGGACACATGGCCACCCCATTTTAAAGAGCCAGCCATCCAACTTCTGCAATCCACGTTATGCAACTTTGTGTTCCACATGACACGGGGTCTTCACC
Organism: Arvicola amphibius; assembly: GCF_903992535.2. NCBI lineage: Eukaryota > Metazoa > Chordata > Mammalia > Rodentia > Cricetidae > Arvicola > Arvicola amphibius. The sequence goes on along the minus strand of NC_052061.1, from coordinate 22,089,375 downwards.
AAGTTGTCCCCTAATTTTTGAAGATCCTTATCGATGACCAGCTGTAAAGAAGTCCATGTAAAGGGTAGAGAGGAGGAGAGGGGTGTGTGGGACAAGGCAAGAGAGAAGAAAATCAGTAAGACAGTGAGGGGGACAGGGCATGACACTGGGGAAGGGGAGGAGTCTGCCCATAGGAAATTCCAGTTCCAGCCAGGCAGCTGAGAAGAAAGAGATGAGCATGTAGGGCAGGGACAGGGAACTTGGGCGGGCTGATCTGATCAGGAGAAACTCCCTGAAGAGATATATGGAGTGCCCAGGAGCAGAAGACCATGCCTCCCTGGGAGGTTCAAGCCAACCCCTTCCCAAGAGCCGCCTCCTCTTTCTGCTCTATCCAACCTCAGGCTGATCTGGTAATGTCTGCGTCCTTTTCTTCACAGCCTCCTGCCACCAGGGTCCATGCTGCCCTTCCCATGTTCCAGAAGTTTAGAAACTTTCACTTGGACTAAAATTACAGGACTTTTCTGCCCACTGTGAAAAGGTAACTAGGACTTGAGGGGGCTGTGGAACATCACCGCTGGACAAGGCTAGCATCCTTGGACGGCTTTGTGTCCAGTGATGATGTCGGGGTCTAGATTGGGGGAACAGTCACTGTCATGGAGCTACAAGGAGTCAGCCAGTGTTATTGTGTACATTCTTGCTGAGTGAGGTGTCTGCAGAATCCTCATGGGAACCATGCAGGTTGTGAACAGCTCTGTGTCAGCGAGAGCTTCCCAGCTGACAGGGAATCCAGGGTTCTTGTCTGAGGGGATTATTTGGACCAGTAGTTCTCAATATTCCTAATGCTGCAACCTTTTAATACAGTTCCTCATGTTGTAAAGACCCCCCAAAACCAGTTACTTTTGCTCCTGTTTCTGATCTTAGGTGAGCCTGTGAAAGGCTCATTAGATCCCCAAAGAGGTTGAGACCCACAGGTTGAGAAGCGCTGAAGGGATGAATTAGTTTGAGTTCTCTTAGTGTCTCTTTGTGGAAGATGAGTTTCTGAAGCCTGGTCTTGATGGTATCCACCAATGAATCAGGCTTTCTTATGTCTGCTGAGAATGCTGGCATTGGTCTTTCTGAATCTGGGTGTTGTGTCAGCTTAGCAAATAGCAATCTACTTCCTCGGCCACCGCTGAACACAGCTTGCACACACAAGTCTCTGTGGCAGCCTATAGTGCCGAACTCTACTGGTATTGATGGTGCAGTGGATCAGCAGGTCATCCTGAGCAGGGCTTGACACTTGTCTCCTTGTGTCATGAATCATTTGCCAGGTGCCCTAGGGCCTTTGAGATAGGAACTTGTTGCAGACAGAAACCTATTCTAGCATTCACTTACTGAATTTGCTCATTCCTGCGGTTTCTACTCTATCGCCTTGACAAAGCACTGTGGCCAAGGCCATTTATGGGAGAAAGCATGTGACTTAGGGGTCCACAGTTGCAGAGGGGGACAGCACATGACCATCCTGATGGGAATCTAGCAATAGGCAGACAGTCATGGCATTCGAGCTGGAGGTGATAGCTGACACTGATTCTCAAGCAACACACACACACACACATACACACACACGGGGGGGGGGGGGACTTGGAATGGGTTTGGCTCTAGAATCCTTAAAGCTCTGTGACCCCTACTGACACTTCCTCCTTCCAGGCCATACCTCCTGATGTTCCATATCTAAACATGTTCATCCATGGGAGCCATTCTCATTCAAACAAAGCCAAATACTAACCAGGATGGGGAGAGGAAACTCTTGAGTAGCATCGCCCTGAGCTCTGACTGTCGCTGTCCCCACCCTTCCGCTCTCCTTGCACTCTCAGAGAGCAGATGACACCACTGTCTCTCTTGAAACTTGCAAACCTGCACTTCCATAAAGATGTCTGGAAGACAGAAGAGACCCTTGCACTCAGTTTTATCCACAACGAAGTTTCTTTTGTGGAACCCCTCACCTAGAGGAGCCCTCTTTGCCTCTCTGCACCCAATTGGATGTTTGTGACCACCTCACACGGTCAGAATGGGCTAGATAGTCTCAGAAAAAGAACAAATACCAGGCACACCCCTCAATCCTCATTGGAAGACACAACATACAAAACCATCAGTGGTCTGCCTTATGTGACAATGGAAGTCTGACCACAGTGGCAGCCTGTCAACCAACCCATGCCACAGCCTCTCTGCCAACTTGCTGGGGCATTCAGTGTTAGTGTCTTCCCTGTTGCTGACTATCAGACACAGTAGTCAATGTGAGCATAAGTCCTGGACCAGCGCAGGGCACCATGGAGTTTAGGGAGAGGCCTGCCAATCAGCTCCTTGTGTTGGGAAAGCCATCTAAGAGAGCAAAGAGTGATTTTCTCAGCTTTCTCATGAGCCTTTGGAAAGCAGGGGGATTAGCAAAATCTGTGTGACTCTGACATTATGATCTGTCTCCTGTCATGGTAAAGTTGAATGGGAGGCAGGTGGGCAGGTGGCCAGAGAATTCAGGGTGAGCACCATGGAAGGTTAGAATGGGACACACATGTCTGGTCAGCTCTCCCCAAGCAAAGGCTGTCTAGCTAGGGACAATGTGAAAGAAATCTTTCCCTGACAGACAAGGTTACAGAATCCATTAGGGACACCATCCAGTAAAGCCAGGCCACTTCCTTTCCAGGTCTCAAAGGCACCAGCCTCATCTGCCCTTTGGTCTTACCTCAGGAAAGCATGTGGTCGCTTCTCTGCCCCTTTCAGACAGCAAATCCACACTGCTCATCTTCACACAAGTCAAGAAACCATGTGGTTTTGTTTTGTTTTTTGGCCAAACTTCCTGATCCCCAGGCTGCTCACCATGGCAGGAAATGGATAATAACCTTTGGTCTTCCTTGGCTTGCAGGTACTTGTGAACACATTCAACCACAAGCTTTTCTTGTTTCCCATCCAGAGCTCCAACAGGGGATTGACTACCACACAGGGTCAATTATTCATTTGTTCTGTTGACAACACTTGGCTCCTGAGAGAAATCATAAGATGAGAATGTAGCCATGAAATTGCCCTCCTAGTGACAGGAATAACTCACTCCACCAAGTGCTTGGTCTTCAAACGTGAGGGCGTGGGCTCAGAACCAGATGCCACATAAAAGCTTTGAAGGCCAGTGTGAGCGTATCATCCTACCTCTATGGAGGTGGAAGGGAGAAGTCCCCTTTTCATCCTTGTACAGGGGTCTAGAGTTACTGACAAGTCACAGGTTCAAGGAGAGTGTCTCAGGAAGCAAGGTAAGTGTGACACTTGACCCCTCCTACTCACACAGGAGTGGACAGGCGGTGCTCCAGAAGACACATATGAACCCAGACACACACCCAAGTTGGGAGGCATGAAGAAAAGGGAATAGAAAGAAATGGGTGAAGGCTTCATCTTCCATTAATGATTGTTCTTAAGTGCGGGATCTATTTCTCAACCTGCGATAACTGTGATTTTGTTCACAGCATTCTAGGCTCCTGCATAACTGTGGTTTCAACTTCATTTTTCTCTCCTCAGATGACTCTGCTGAAAATCACGGGTCGCTTGAACCTTTGAAGAACAGCGTTGCAACCTGTTGTAAGCTGCCTCTGTGGGACAACAGAATGGCAGCTCATAGCTTTGTGTGGAAGCCTTTCCCACAATGTCACGGTCGTATGGAACCCACTGCTGCTTTCCCCACCGTATGAACCCACTGCTGCTTTCCACCGTATGGAGCCCACTGCTAATTTTCACTTGATGTTGGTGCAACAGAACTATGTTCCACCCTCAGAACATTTCCCAGGCCTGACACAGAAATTTGTTTATTATTTCAGTAATCAATAAATAAATTCCTCTGTTTATTATTTACTTTATTAAATGTTGCCTTGATTTTTATCCTGACCCGTGGGGCAATATTATACAGGCCCTACATTGTATGGCAGACAAACTTACAGGCCAGCTCATACCTGGCCACACGGAAGGTGGTCACATGACTTCCAGACAGGATGTCGCCATCCTACAAAGTTTAGGATATGCTAATATTGTTCTGATTCTTTCTTTGCCATTATGGAGATCACCTGGGAAGTGTTAATCCAGGCTACCTGACAGAGCAACCATACTTGTGGAAGTGGCTTTAGTCCTGATACCTTGAAACAGAATGCTAATGAACTTCCCCCTCAGTTTACCTTTTAATATAAAAGCTGTTAGGAAAATAAACACGGGTGATCTTTAGGATTTGAATGAATCCTGGGACTCCCTCCTGATATTGCCCTGTGAACTGTGTCTCAACTATTCCTACCCCTCCACACTGGCCCAGGGAGATAATTTATGTTGGGGCTGGACCCCGACACTGACCCATCTCTTTACGTTGATATAGACCTATGATATCCAATCCTAAGTTAATTGAAATATTGCAGCACAATTTCTCAGTCAGGATTTGCTAATCCTGTTTGATTTCACCGTGGCTGGTATTTTTCAGAACTATTTCCCACAAAAGCTTTGGCATTGACTCTTGTAGCAGCCCATGCTTCAGGGCACCTATGTCTTATTGGGAGCTGTGTCTGAAGCACACAAACATATCACGTCTGCAGCATGGCCACACCCGATGCTTCTTGACTGCATTGACAGGAGCAGTCCAGGAAGTAGCTAGGAAGGTCTTCTGTGCTCAGGGTCACGTGGTCCCAGAGCTCTCACTGGAGGGAAGAAACCAGTTCCTGGGATTGCCAAATGAAAAGAAGGCCTTAAGGGATGTAAAGCTACAACCATATTGAAAAACCTTTATAGCTCAAGAAAACCAAAAACAAACAACAGCAGCAACAAACAAAGAGGCCTGGGAAGGAGCCTTCAGCTTAGATGTGCCTGCCTCAGCTGTCCAGCCATCAGCACAGACCTGCCTCGGGAAATTCAGAGACACAAAAAGACATCAGAGCAACTAGGGAAAACATAAAAACCAAAGCAAAGGAAGCACACTCAGGAGACAGAGGCAGGAGGATCTTTGTGAATTCAAGATCAGCCATGTTCACAAAGGGAGTTCCAGGATAGCAAGGGCTGTTTACAGAGAAACCCTCTCCTGAAAAAGCAAAGGAAGCTTGAGAGAGAGGTATCCGTTCACTACTTGCTAGGCAAGCATGAATTCTGACTTCCTGTCTTCCTTCTCTCCGTTGGCAAACAGGAATGGTGACATATGCTTGGAATCGCACCACTGGCAAGGCAGCCATCTGCTGATTACTGGGTCTCTGTCAATGCCACCAACCTAGCAGAATCACCGAGACCTGGTATAGATGAGTGACCTGTGTCAATAAACAAGGTGAATGTGTCTTAGGAGCAAACACTGAGGTTTTCCTGTGGCTTCCGCATGCATATACACTAAAGGAATGTATGTGTACACACAGACACAAGTGTATGCATGTGCATGTAAGAAGAATCACAGATACACACAGGCACACATACGGGGTGGGGGTGGGAAGAGAGAGGAAGACAGGAGAGAGAATGGAGAAAGAATCATAAAGAATGAATTGAACTTTTGTGCACTGGTGTGTGTGTCTCGAAGTATTTTGATTTTTGATTCTGAGACAGGGCTAGTGACCCATTCCGAAGCTCAATGAGGGCCCCATGTCTCTAATGGTGACCTCAAACATCTCGTTCTGCTCCACTGCCAAGTGCTGACATCATAGGCATTGGCCTTCCTCTTCACCTGTCCAGTGCTACAAATCTGGACCAGATACTGAAGCATGCTGGGGCAACACTCCCTGACTAAGGTGATCCTGAAACCATTTTACAAATTTCACAGAGGGGTTGGAAACAGAGGTTTCTCTGGACTGCACCATGCAGTAGCAGCTTTGAAATAATCCCTAGGCTGGGAGCTGGTGGTGCAAGACTTTAATCCCAGCACTCAGGAGGCAGAGGGAGGATGATCTCTGTGAGTTAGAGGCCAGCCTGTTCAACAAGAGTTACTTCCAGGACAGTCAGGACTGACGGTTACACAGAGAATCCCTGTCTTGAAATACATTCGATAATAATAACAATCGCTCAGGTTATATTGATTACAAATTTTGGCCTGTTGTTGAGGCTTATTACTAAATATCTCTTACAGTTAAATTAACCCATTTCGTTTAATCTATGTGTTGCCCTGTGGCCGTGGCTTTACGTCTTGTGTCTTGGTTTCTGACTCCTGTCTCACATGATTCTGCCCTTCTTTCTCCCTGTTTGGCTTTCCCACCTAGATTTATTCTGCCTTGTTAAAGGCCGAATCAGCTTTTTCATTGGCCAACAGCATACAGAAGGGTTATCGCACAGCACAGCAAGACCTGGTGTCAGGAAGTGAAAGAAGGATCTCCTCTGGACTGAAAATTACTGTGGATGCTCGCCACTTATGTTGTGTAGCTTGGGTCCCTCTTAGCAGATATTCGCACTGAAAGATGTGTCAGAAACTGGAGAAACGGTGTCACAGGAGGAGAAGTGTCAATACACACCATGGTCATCTTCAATTCCCAAAGCTCAGAGAGACTAGCGACAGAGGCCCCGAGGGCCTCAGAAGAAACAATCCCTGGCAGAAATGAGAAGGCTAGGAGACGGGCTGACTCCATGCAGCCAAACCTCTAGCATTTTGGTGACAGTTCTGACCAACAGGCAGAAAACTACTTTGTTCTTCATGTTGGGTCATCATCGTTTTCAGAGCACAGACCAAAGTCACATCAACATGGATAGACAGACACCACGGGGAATGGGATATGGACTTCCATATTCTGCAGAACACCCAGGTCATGAGAGCCACAGAGAGTGACAATCATGGTGAACATGGGGACTAAGAAACCGGAACTAGGGATTGTGTTGGGGGGAGTACTCAGTTGGCAGAGTACTTCTCAGACAACAGTGGGACCTATGTTTGTGTCCCAGCACCCGCATATAATGTCAGCAGCACTAGCACACAGTGGTGATCCCTACTTTCGAGTCTCAGGATGGAGTCTAGGAGAACCGGTGAGCTCCAGAACTGGTGGGTGACTGTTTCTCTAAATTCACACTGGAAGGCCAACGAGAAGAGAATCATGAAGTTGAATTCTGGATCCAAGAAGTACACCCAGAAAGGAAGACACGGGCAACTAGGGAAAGGTATCCTAACTTGTTGGGAAGTTAGGCTCTACCTGAAGCTGGGGTATGGGGAGGGGTGGTCTCTCCGCCAGATGCACCAATCCTGGGGCTCTCTCAGCACCGGTACAGCTGAGCTCTGCTCTACCCTCCCAAGGGAGCTTCCCAGCAGAGGTATATAGCACAAATTTCAATTATTCTTTTTTTTTTAAAGATTTATTTATTTATTATGTATACAACATTCCTTCCATATATGCTTGCATGCCAGAAGAGGGCACCAGATCTCATTATAGATGGCTGTGAGCCACCAAGTGGTTGCTGGGAATTGAACTCAGGACCTCTGGAAGAGCAGTCAGTGCTCTTAACCACTGAGCCATCTCTCCAGCCCCTCCAATTATTCTTAAAACAAACAAACAAACAAACACCCAAAGTCAGATACTAGGGGGTGAAGGCTGAAGGATCAGAGCAGTGTGCCAGCCACTAAAGAGACCTTTTACCTTGATCAATGTTCAAACCTAAGAGGCGAGCCTGTCCTCAGACTGTCTCTTCCCATCTTATATTCCTCTCTCCTCCCAGCCACACCCCTCCTGTCTCCACCTCCCTGTGCTGGGATTAAAGGCGTGGGATCACAAAGTACTAGGATCACATTTGTGTGAGCTGTTTCTCTTTTAGACAGATTCACTCTCCTGTAGCCCAGGGTGGCCTTGAACTAACAGAGCTCCCTCTACCTTTGTCCCTCCCAGTTCCGGGATTAAAGGTGTGTGCCACCACTGCCTGACCTCTAGTAGCTTAGCTCTGCACTTTGATTTTCAGGCGAGCTTTATTAGTTCAAACACAAACTAAGTATCACTACAGAGGTATCCATTTCTTCTGTTCTGCTCCCCTAAGGGAATATCTCAGCAGAGGTATCCATTTCTTCTCAGCCCTGTCCCAGGATGTTACTTCTGCTTCTCTGTGAAATGGGAAAGGCCTGCAGGAAGGCGGCAGTCTCCTCTCCTTGGACTCCAGTGAAAAGTTGGCACTCACCTGCCCTGAGAACTATTTCTGCTCAGCGTACTCTTCTGCTTACTGCAGAACAGGGTCACCATGAGATGGTAGATGGGCAGATGGGCAGTGCTGGCTGAGCCTGGGGAGGGCAGCGAGCCTTCCACACATGGCAGCATCATGCTATGCCCCTACAGATGTTAGCACCAAGCCTTCCAGAGGCTGGGTTTCCTTTCTCCGGGCCACACAGCACTGGGTGTGTCACAGCAGGGCCCACACACACATCTGAGGGTCATTCTGACCGCCTCCTTCCTTCCTCCAGGACCGCCCCCGTGTTTTCTTTTGGGTATAAGGGTCTCGGGACAGATAAAGCATAGGTATCCATGGTGGGGGGATTGGTAGTGGGGTTGTTTTCTGTGGGTGTCCAACCCTTTTCAGAGGGTCCAAGTGACTTGCTGGTATAGCCCCTATAGATGGGGAAGCTGTGAACACAACCTTTTCAGCTCCTGCGGGCCACTCAGAAAGACCCTTCTTCCTGCTGCCTGTTTGGGAGGTTGCAACTTGGGCCTGATCCAGGGGCCAGACATGCGGCAGAGCAGTACAGGTCTGGTTCCTCTGCTGGGAGCAGTGACAGAGGAGGGGTCTCACCCAGGTCTGGGTTCCAGACTGTGCAGATGAGCGGGGCTAGCTGGGGATCTGGAGAGAGATGGCAAGCAAAACCCTAGAAGCTACAGTCTGCAGCAGAGAGCCCTGTGATTTGCAGCAAAAGCCACCAAACAGGAGGAGGCAGGAGGGGCAAGTCCAGCCCCTGGGATGCATCTCCGCACTGGCAGAAGGACTCTGGCTCCGCTGCTTCCCCAGAAGTCACCCCTGGTCTTGACAGCACCATGTGTCTGGAGAATGGAAAGCTGAGTTGCTTTTGGTTCTCAAAACCAGTGGAGCAAAGCATGATGGGTCTCACCTGCAACTCTACCACTTGGAAGGCTGAGGCAGGAGGACTGCTGTGAATTCAAGGACAGCCTGGACTACAGGATAAAGAGTGTACAAAAGCAAACCACCAAATGTGCTTCCTCTCTCCTCCCACAGCAACAGTACTGGGCGCATCCCTCAGCACAGAACAGTGGAGGCCGCCTCCTTCCCTGGGGTGGAAGAGGGGTAGGGTAGCAGGAAACTGGGAGGGGGGGCTCTTGAGCAGGACAGAGTGGCATGCTGACACCCAGACTAGGTGCTCATCCTGGTGGGCTATTGGCACACGTCTTTGGGACCTTCCTAAACATCAAGCTGGATGCCTGCTCTCCAATCTGCCAGGCTCTGCTAAGGACAGTGAGGCACTTCACTCTGCGTAGACACCCGATCTCACGGGATGAACTAACATGAAACTGCTTCAGCATCTGGGCGCACTTAGAGACTACTGGGCCTCCTGACACCTGAGGAAGGTTTCCTTGACAAAGTGAGCCCAGGACTCAGGGTCGGTCTCTTGCTCATGTTTCTTCTCCATGGCAGAAAATGGTGCTAATGGTTGTGGGTGCATCCCACATGGCTCCCAGCACAACGGGCAAAATCTCTGAGAGGACTGGCGGGTGAGGTCTAAGCAACTGTCTGCTTTGGACGGTCTGTCTGGTCAGGATTCCAGGTCTGGGCAAGTTGACCAGGATGGCGTGTGCTGAAGGCCCTAGGGAAGGGGGACAGAGTGAAGCAGGCAAGCTAAGCCTCCCCTACACCTGACAGAGGTCTGTCCCATCTCTGAAACACGATCACCAAAGTTCCTCCAGTCAAGAAGGCACCATCCTCCAGTTCACTTGAACAGACATGTATTGAGCACCTACCAAGTGCAAGGCACTGTTAGGTGCCACAAGAGATACAGAGTGACCATATGGTCCCTGCCCGCGAGGAGCTCACAGTCTAGAGGGAGGCAACACAGTACACAGTTGGCTGCAGCTATACCTTCCGGAGAGGCAAGAGCCAGAAGCGAGGCACCAAGTGCTGTGGGGGTGGGGGTCACAGAATACCACAGGGCTGCTTCTGTTCAGGGCACAAAGAAGACTCAGGGCTGGGCCTTTGAGGAGGAGGACTGTAGGGCAGAGGGCCATTTCTAGAAGAGAAATAAGCATGGATAGGGCCCCTGGGAACCCACATCTGGGTGGCAGGTGAGCATTGTGGCAGGGATAGACAATGGATAGTCCAATATGGCCATGGGGCAACAGCCACGGGCGCTTGGCTCAGAGGACAGGAACTCGATGATGTGGTGGCAGCTGTAGATCACTGAAGAGGAGGAGGAGACACAAAACGGTCTTCTAGAGGAACTTGAATGAGCTCCCTGGAGTCTGGGAGAGGGGAGATGTAAAGTGGCCTAGTGTTGAGGGACCCATGAGAGAACAGTGTCACGGCAGATTGTGGGAAGTGGGGGGCAGTAGCAAGCCAAGGGCCAAGAAAGATACGAGGGACCTTTCCGGGAACAGGTGAGAGAAGATGACAGAACGAAGGCCTCGCTTCTGAGGTTCTGGGAGTCACGATTCAATAGGCTTAGTGACAGGATTAGTGTTACCACCATTGAAGGTGACATTAGGAAAGAGTGGTGACCTGCTACAATAAGTGTAGCTTCTCAAAGTGCAGTTCCAGGCCACCAACTGGGAGCCACTCGGGTTGTGCCCGATAACCTGCATTTTAGCAAGGGCTGCCCTTTTCACTGGCGCCCTAAGGGTGGCCCAGTTTTAGAACCACCTGTGGAGAAACTGCATTAAGGATTGGCCTTCAAGGAGAAGAAAGGAAAGCAGAGCATCTAGAAGGAAAATGGAAGAAATAAGGCCAATGGCCTGTCTGTAGCTATTACATTAACAATGAAACGGCAACCAGTGATTTCCCAGGCTCCTTCCATGTGGTGGGCAGAAGCTAAGTTTGCAAACTGGGGAGTGAAAGCGTGGGAAGGTGGAGTAAAGCATCAGCAACAAAATGCAGGGTGTTTTAACCTCAGGGATCAAAGGTAACAGGAAGGTGGTAATGCCAGTGAACAGTGCAACTAATGGACCCAGCTGACATGGCTCAGAAAGCTGAGGATGGGCGGCATTGGAAGAGATGCGAGAGGCAGGCTAGGACCTGGGTGAGCATGGTGCAGAGGGCACAGGGTCTGCAGCCATTGCCCCTACCAGGGGGAGGGACTCGATACTTGACAGTGGCAACAAAGGGTGGAGTCTTCTTTCTTGCTTTACACATTTGCAAGCCTGCGTAAACACAACTCCATCCTGTCTCACAGCTGAGCCTGCCAACCATGGTGCCACCACACTGGACCAGGACAACTACTGCTACACATGCACGCACACATGCACGCACGCGCACAGCGGCTGGAAATCCATCAGCTACACTAGTCACTTATCCTTTCAATCTCTGTAAGCATCAGATACCTTGACCAATGACCAAAATGATCAGCCTCAGCCACGCTGACCACCTCACCCAAATGTCAGGATACGTAGGAGTCAGAGGCACTCGACATAGGGAGGAATGCCACAACACTCCAAAGTTCACTGTGGAGGCACTGAGGGATGGAGGTTGAGCATCTACAAGCACCTAACAGCCACAGAGCTTGGGATGAGGCAGAGGAGCAGGTTGTGAGCTTCCTTCGGTGGCTGTTTAAGTGGGATTTGGATGCTACCCCTAAAGGTGATGAATTTCACAGAGAGTCTAGAATTATATTTCACATTATAATCTACACAGTAATTAATGCCTCTCGATTTCCTCCAACTTTTCTTCCCTCCTATATGGGGAAGGGGACACGGGCAGGTATCTCAGAAACAATACTAAGAACACAGAGGCTACACAACAAAAGTCAATCTGCCTGTAGAGTCTGGGAAAGCTCGTGCTCCTTCCTGCAAGCATCAGGATGGCACCCTGACTCTCCTGGCTCCCGGGAATGCTGGACTGGGACTGAGTAGACCAGGAGGTCCTAGGGACGGCTCCACCTTGGCACCTTTACTGTGCTCAGAAGCTGGGGCACAAGGCTGTAGTGAGTCTATTCCTGTACCTTGCAAAGTCTGTTTTCTGCTTTCACTGCCTGCAGGTCTCAAAAGCACAAGTGACAGATGACAAACGACTCCCCAGCAGGTTACATCATCAATGAATTCAGGAGAACATGACTGAAGTACAACCGTGGCTACCTAGAAAGCTCTGTATTCATCTCCTGAGGGATGCAGGGATCAAATGAAACCAAGGTATACGCATGGTGACAGCATCCTGGGATCTACAGTCCCTGCACCACAGAGAACCAACCAGCGCCACATCCTCAGTTACTAACTGTGGGACCAGGAGAAAGACACAATCCACAGAGCAGTGGAATTGATCGTGAGAGCCGGGACACGGCACGGATGGAAAACACAGAGCCCTTAAAAAGTCTAGGTGAGAGTCAAGATGCTAAGAATGACCAGGAAATGTTTCACAGACACAGAACTCAAGCTACACTGAGAAGAGACGATACCGAGATAACTGGTTCTGAAAGGCTCAGGAAGATCAGCTAAGAGACCTCTAAAAGACAGAAGAGGGAAACAGCAGGGCTGAGACCCCTCTGAAACTACTAATGCTATTTATTGGCTTGGGTCATCCTTGAGAATAGAAAACTTTTTGGCAAAGCTGTACAAACTCCACATGGGGTTCTTCCCCATACTTGTGGGCTGTGGACTCATGCTGGCCACAGAAGGGAGTTCCTTAGCAGACTCTCCAATCCTACCTCACCTTCTGAGGTGACAGTAGCTGTGGAATCAGATAGGGAACATGGTGGCCTCAGCTGGGGAGGGCATTTGGTAGCTGGGCCAGTCTGGGAGTATGCTGGGACTCAGTTCCCTTCTCTGTCCAGCGGAGAGAAAGAAGGATGGGGCTGAATGGATTGAAACTTGTCATCCTGCTCTTCTGAGTCTGACTTTGTCTTGTCACTGACTACAGCCAGGCACCAAGTGCCATCTAGTGGCTCCACTTCTCCGCTCTCACAGATGGCCTGCTGAGAAGACCCAGAAGAGTGGAATAGGCCAGCTCCAAGAGGAAGGCAGGGGAGCACACACCAAGTGAGTGGATAGAACAGATCACCTCAAGAAAATATACTTTAAGAGGGCTTGCTTTCCTTAAGGAAGCAATTCCTTTTTTTTATTTTTTAATTTTATTTAGAAAGGCTAACCATATTTATTTGTCAATTTTTCTTCAGCTTTAAGGAAAATAGTTTCAAAAACATAAAGTTGTAAATACACTCAAGAGTAACTGCTATTAAACAGTTCTGAACAGGCAGAAAATGTACTTTTCTTTTACAGAAAATGTTCAATCTGTAATAGCAGCATAATTTATACATAGAAAAAAGCTGGCTTTGAAAATCCAGACTTTTGTATACATAAAACACATCCCTTCCTTTTCCTACCGAGAGCAGCACTGTGCACTCTGGAAAGCTGCTCCCCACTACGGGACTCCACAGTTGGCAGCTCCCTCTGGTCCCCATCAGCAGTGGGCTCTCAGCCCAGCCTTCAGTCCAATACCAGGGCAGAAAGGGCATTCAGGTCTTTCATGTATGGATGAGCTACCAGGATCTGGTCAATCTTCAGTTTTTGCTCAGAGTCAGGGAAGATCTTCAGCAGGGCCGCCCTCAGCTCACTGGTCTCTGCGGAAGATCTCTGTGCTGGTACGAGAAGGTTCTGCTGTATACTGGGAATGGTGGCCAGGGGTGTGAAGTGGGGCTGCTGAGGAAGCCAAGGGCTTGAAGAGGCTCCCTGGTTCCGGGATGGAGGCTGGTGGCTGGTGTTGGCTACTTGGGTGTTGGGGCTCCTCAAGCCAGGATCAAACATGTCCACATTTGGCAGGGCATTGAGTAGTGGCTGCATGTCTCTGTGGATAAAGTGACCATGGTGAGAGCGGCAGTGAGAAACCCTGTGAAGCACATATGGCTACCACAGAGGATCTAGATGCTAGCTAGTTCCATGTTTTCTGAAGGCCAGAGAGCCAAGGGGTTGTGAAATCAGCCCCCAGAGTGGCTCACAGGGCACCCAGCACCATTTCCAGACCAATGAGGGAACAAGCACCTCTGAGACGGACAGCCCCTCCCAGTCTGCTGTCTGAGGGTGGGCCACGGTTGTTCCTTCTGCAAGGTTCCTGCTCATCTGGAGGGTTTTACTCTAGACAATATCAGCTGACTGGGGAGAGGAATTCCTCTGGGCAGAGGCAACTCCAAGAGGCTCCTGGAATCCCTGTCTCCAGTGAGGTCTGGGTGGAGCAAGTGTGCTCTGAATGTGTGTGCACATGGTGTTGTCTAGGCACCCAGGGACACCTGTCCTGCTTAAAAACTCCCACCAATTTCAGCTGTAGCTGAGAACTGGGGCTAACGGTGCCATCAACATCAGAAGCTTGATAGCCTGCAAAAGCTCCATTAACATTAGCCGCATCCCCTCATGAAGGAGTGACAGCTAGTGGTCACCAAGCACTTTGAAGATGACACTAGGTGAGGGAGAAGGACCAGCAGGGCTGATCCTGCCACCAGGCTACTGAAGGAGTGGAACAGGTAGCAAAGAATTTACCTCTAGTTTGACCTGGGCCTCAGCTCAGCATGGGGCCCACACACAGCCTCAAACACAGGCCTTGAGGCCTAAAACCCTATGAGGATTTCCCATAGAAGATGTGCAGTTGAGGGGTTGGACTGGATAAACCTACAGCAGGCTGCCATGTCCTTGGCCAGAGTCAACGCCTTAACAGTGTGACAAAACCCAATGGCTCCCAGAGAAATGATAACAAGGCCACGACTTTCCAAGTTTGTCAGTCTCCATTGAAGAAGCTCTCCGGGTGAAAATCAACCCATTGCAGTGCACCACCAAGTTCAAACTGATGATCCCCAAAGGCTCAGGCTATAAATGACCAACTAGCAGCCTTGAAAGATGGGACAGAGTCTATGTTCTCCTTTTAGGTACCTAGACCAACCCCATGCAAAAACCTGCCAGGAGATCCACAGAAATATAGCTCACTTTTGTTTTAAAACAAAGAAGGTCTGCCACTACGTTAGCATGAAGGAGGCTGTGGTTAACAAGGTCACCTGAGAATTCTTAGTGTAGAAATAACCTCTACTTCTCAGTGGCAGACAATAAAGCAAGCAGGCTTTCACATGCAGAGATGGTAAGCAGTAGCTGCCAGCCCTTACCCCACGCCCACAGTGGTTCCTGAGCAGGACACAAGTTCACAGCAGCACTGGACACTCAAAAGAAATGGCTGCACAAAGTGCATGGGAAAGCATCCCACACAGAGATTCCAGGGAGCAGTGACCTACAAGTTAGCACCAGCTTGAAAACCTGCTTCTTCTGAGACCCTCATGAATGCCTGTGTGCTCTTAGATTAAAATGAAAAGGAGACCCACACAGGGCAGGCCTAGACCCTGGCACATGATGCAGAGGATCAGAGTTTGAGCTGAGCCTGCTGACTCAGAGGAAACAGTCTAAGGCAGGCAGCAGGCAGGACAACACTGAAAAAGACCACACTGAAGAGTAGCCCTGGGCTGCTTCCGTGCCTGGCTTCTGTACCGGTCACATATCGCTAAGTCTAATTAAGGCCTAGAAGACATTCAAGTGCCATTTCTAGTTTTCAAGGACAGCATTTGTTGCAAAGCACAATATTTGGTTAAAATAAAAAACCTTTCACATACAAGGGAATACACAGAAATACCTAAGAAAGCCCTCCTTTCGAAGAAATTCTTCTAGCCGAGGTCCGTTTCTTCCCAGAGGGTCATCGGGAACCATAAATATGCCCCCCACGAACGTGTACTGAAGCAGCCTACAACACAGAAAGTCACAGTGCTGACCATCAGTTCCCTTCACTGCTGAGGAAATGGAACATTCCTCACAGGAGACACTCCGTTTTGGGACAATGGTCAGTCTGAACATTCCCAGTGCTAACTGCCTGGAGGGGAAGCAACCCCCCCCCCCATGCAAGTGAAAGCGTTCTAACTTCTGCTGTGGACACAGTCTTGCGAGAAGCTCCTCTCAGCTGCCCGCAAGTCTCATCCAGTCGCCAGCCAGGTATTCTATTTTCTACCAGATGAGAAAACACGATTAGAGACGTTCAGCTTGGGACTCAGCAGGTGTGCCACAAAGTGAAACTAAGAAAAGAAAAACATGTTCATAGGCACACCTCTGATTTAAAAGAAAAAACATCGTCCTCGGCAGAGAAAGCCAAGGCTGACCTAGTATTACTCAGCCAGGACAGGGGCCTGGGCCTGCTCAGCAGGAAAGTCTTGCCGGGAACACGGAACACCGTGGGGTCTAGAAATAAAGAACTGACTGGGCATGGTGATACATGCTTTTAATCCCGGCACTCCAGGGGCAGGAGAGATAGAGCCTGCGACAGCTATATAGTAAGCTCCTCTCTC
Organism: Arvicola amphibius; assembly: GCF_903992535.2. Taxonomy (NCBI): domain Eukaryota; kingdom Metazoa; phylum Chordata; class Mammalia; order Rodentia; family Cricetidae; genus Arvicola; species Arvicola amphibius. Next base: position 22,072,958 of record NC_052061.1, on the reverse strand, counting down.
AAATAAATGAATAAATAAAATTAAACTTAAAAAATCCTAGCATCTATGTCTATGATGTACATTTTGGTATCCAAGTTGCTTCTGTGAGGTCTAAAAGCAGTGGGCTGGTGTGCGCCTCCTTGTGTGCAGACTGGTGTCTAGCGCACACCAGTGCCTGAGAAGTTCAGCAACTCATCAACTGTGCCCACCAGGTCAAACTTTCCTCCACCCATTACCAAGACCTTCTTAGCAACACAGAGCTCAAAATGTCTCAAGTAATTTACTTTCATCCAAGAGTCTGCAGCCAAGGTTTGTCTTTCTTCTAAAATTTTAAAGTTACATTGTTTCCTTATTTGTGTGCCCACAACTTTGGTTCTCTCTTTCCTGTGTGCTTCTGGAGACTTCCAGGTCCTCAGGCTTGCACATCTCATCAGCCCAAGCTTTCAGAAACCCTGTTAGGATGTAGCTAGCTGTAAGTCTGACACAAGGGCCTACTGAAATCTGAGAGACACACATGTCTAGATGTGTTGCTTACCCGCAATGCCCTACACGTTCCCTATACGCTTCAGATCCACCACTGGTCAGCAGTCCACTACTGACATGTTGACAGCGGCAGCAGCATGGAAAGCTGCACACTAAACTCATGGAAAACACCAGCCATGAAAACTAGACTTGCCTGAGCCCGCAGTTAGGTGCCCCCTACCTGGGCATATTGCTTTTGTGCTACGCTCCTGCTGGAGTCACAGCACCCAGAGCTGACACTTGAGATGGCTGAGGTCCCATCTTACAGGTGCTCCTAGGAGCCCCCTTCACCCTCTCCTGGGCCTACCACCTGGAAAGCAGCACATCAGACAAAATGCAAACAAGAAGCAAACACCAAAATGCTGATCAAAACAAAGTAAAAAAGATTACCTTTTTGTAATAATTTCTCTCCAGGACACCGACTCAGTCACGAACTCTCTGAAGTTATCATTTGTTACAATTATGCCCCCAGTTTTGTCCGCTAAGTGTAGCAGGAACCTATGGTTACAAGAGAGTTCAACATGAGCAAACAGCACGCCTCGCTGAGAGAAGCTGGGCCATAGTGAAGTAAGACAACAAGGTTGGATACACACAAGTTAGGTCCCGTCAACTGCAGATGGATAAAACAATAAGCGTCTCTGGAATTATCAGTGGGATTATAAAACAACTCTTTTCATGCAGTCTAGTTCTACAAAAAATAGTTTCAACTGATTCCTACATTTTCTAGTACAAATCCACCAATAAACCATGGGAACAATGCATGAAGACATGAGCCGGGGACAAGCTAAAGGTAAGAGGCCTGTGAAATACTTCAGCTTTCAGATGCTCAGCCAGCTGCGTTCACCTCAGTGTTAGCTGACAGTCAGCTCTGCAAATTTTTAAAGAACAATCAATTTTCTGCTTTGCTTTAAGACATCATCATTTTGGCCTAAAGATAGATAGATTCGCTCAATTACAAAAGAACACGTGGTGATGAAGAGCCTTTTGTGATTTTAAAAAAGTTGTAGTGCTGCTGGGATCAAACTAGGGGCCTGACACGTGAGGCAAGCACAAGTCGGGGCACAGTAAAGAAACCAAGATGGCTGCTCCATGGCTGGATGGCTGGGGGAAGTTTTTACAATGTGGATAGAAGAGAGAGAACAGCCAGAGGCATCTGGAAGAGTCCAGAGCAGAGAAAGAAAGCAGACTGGCTGTGGATACTTCTCAGGTGTGTTGGGGGGCTGGGGTCAGTGGAGACATGACCATAAAGAGAAGCTGCAAAGAATGAATATCGAGAAGGGCTTGTTTGCCATTCCGAAGAGAGTGGTCCCCAGTCTGGAAGCATAGTGCTGGGGAGGGGGATAGTGAGATTAGCAGGGCCTCGGATATTCATAGCATATACAAGTTACTAGGGGCTGGAGGAGCCTGGAGGTTAGTTTTGGGCTTGCTATGTAACCACAGGCATAGCCGAAGGAAGCGGCCCTTTCTGCTAGGCAGGAATGCGCACATAGGAGCCTTCATCCCTGACAGCACTCCTTCTACTGTCCAGCTTAAGCAGACTATATGACCATGACTGTCATTTTGGGGTCACCCACAACCTTCTGGAGAACTGGGGATCCCTTTGGACTCTATCACTAAACTCCTAGCCCTATATGTGAGAGGGTCTTAACTCTCCTAGGTCGGCCTAGAACTAAAGATGACCCTGACCTTTCAGTGCTGGGATTCCAGGTGTGTTCCAGCACACAGGGTCTCATGTACACACAGTGATGAAAGAGAGTAAGAATAAAGGATTTGTTTTGTTGCTGAAGATAACCCCTGTCTAAACTCTCTTAAAATATCTCAGTAGCCAGGCACAGCGGTGCACATCTTTAATCCCGGCACTTGGGAGGCAGAGGCTGGCAGCTATCTGTGAGCTTGAACACAGCCTGGTCTACACCGTGAGTTCCAAGAACAGTCAGGGCTACCTAGTGAGAAACTATCTAAAATAAAAGACAAAACACAACAAAAACCTGAATGGAATGGACATGTTATTTCTTGAGCACAAACAAAGACAGTTAAACAAAAGCCCCAATCACTGGACTCTAAGGTGCAGGCGGCAGCTCATCTTCACGGTGGCAGCGACTCCCAGGCGGGACTGAAAACAACTTAACAGTTTGCTAGCTAACTCTTAGGAACTTGGGGAAGTTGGATTTGTTTTTATTTTCACCACCACCCTCACTCCCCAACAGGTACTCACAAATTCCAGGCTAGCTTAGAATTCACTGTGTTACTGAGCATGATTTTGAATCCCTGATCTTCCTGCTTCTACCTCTAAAATGCTGGGATTACATGTTGGAGCCACCACACTTGGCTAAGGTCTGTTGCAGGAGCTCCTTCTGCTCCTTCAGCCAATAGCTGCTGAGATACCAGCCCACTGGGGCGTGGTCTCTCTTTTTAAAAATGCGGTCACTTCCCTCCGCTTGCTCTCTGGCTTCCGGATCCGCTTCTGACGACTAGGCTCCCTTCCTGATTGCACAGAGGGCTATTGTCTGGGATGGTGATCTGTAAGTTTTTCCCCTTTAAATAAATAACCATTCTATTAATCATAATTCCAAACTGGTGTGGGATTGTTTGTGATTTACGCCTTCATCTGGCGCCCAACGTTTGGTTTTAGGACCCTCCTTTCTCCGCTCGGCTGCCTGCCCTCATTCAGCTCGGCTTGGCGCTAGCCCTCCCTCCCTCAGCCACAGCCTGTACCTTATGCATGGAGACAGCGTTTAATATAAATTATCACACAATGGCTTTTCTTGCTGAAATTCTTTATATTTTCCCTTTACACGCCTCAGATTGACTCCAAGTCCCCACGCATGCTATCATTTGTCTCCCCATGTGGATTTAAACTCCACAGGCCCCCCGCACAGTCTCTGCCCGCCTGGCCTACTCTTTTCTGAGATGCTTTTAAATCTCCCTTGCAAGCGCAGTGCTTAGGTGGCGCAAACCAGCGTGCAGGCGGTTGCCGAAAAAACTGCAACCCCTCAGGGCGACTCTGTCACGTGGAGGCCATACGCGGCTGCAGCTTCTGGGTTGCTCTTCTTTACCCTTCATTCTGGGTTTCTAGTTCTGTGTATGGAATTATTTAATTACATTTTCTTTGTTGAGCAACTCACATTTCCCAGTTTTTAACAAATACTAAGGCGGACATTGAAACAGGACCCCGTTTTAGTCAACTTTGCAGAGGTTCTAGTCGCGACTCTGCAACAGCGCCACCAGCTGGATAATAGGTAATATGGCAGTTTTCGTTTCCAACGCAAATTTTACTGCTTTGTTTATTAATATAATGGATTATATCATGCAAGGTTTATATGATTATGGGGATGCCTTAATTTGCTTGTTACTAGGTTTCAGTTTTATTTTCCATATTCTATCATTAAAAAAGAATAAGGCACTTGTAAGAATGATACAATCTCTACGGACTAATAATGAACAATTAGTTGAAAGGATTAAAAGTATTGAAAATCAGAGGTTATCTGAACAAGTGGATACTATGATAGAAAAAATTGGCTCCATATCCAAGGGTACTAGGAAGTTACCTGAAAGGGCTCAGGCTGTTGAATTTGATGTTCAGACGTTATCACAAAGTTTTGATAAGGTAACAGACAGAATGTACCTCCAAGATGGGAATCTACGTGATATACAAGAAAAATTTAAGGAGGACATGTTATCTTTGAAGGAAAAAATTAAAACTTTGGAAACACAGGTACAGAATAGGGACCAAAAAATTGATACCTTAGTGAAATCACTAGAAACACATACAGGTCAGGAGATTCAGGATTTAAGAGGGACAATGATAAAAGATTTGAAAAGATTGAAGAAATTATTGCAGCTGGTGAACAGAGTAAGGAGGCACAAGGACAGGATACAATGCCACCACCAGCTATTAGAACTGGCTTACCCAGGGTTTTAGTGACATACCCTGTAATTTATTCTGACAAAGCATCAACTTCTAAAGGCTCAAAGGGAGCCAAAGAAGCTAGATGGAAGCCGACAGAACTGAATGATCTAAAAGAAATTAAGCAAGCTGTTGTTAATTATGGCTTGCACTCTGCATTTGTTAAGGAAATGATAAAGACTTGGGCTTCTAATGTCAGAGCTACCCCCCATGATTTCTCTCAGTTAGTGTCTGCAGTTTTAGATGATGGACCTTCCTTGATGTTTGGAATTTATTTCAGAGAAGAATCCAAACATATGGAACAGCAAGGAAGAGCAAAAGGTGTGGAGGTTTCCCAAGATCAAATTCTTGGTGTAGGAGCGTATGCTGATCCACAGGTCCAAGCTCTTTACGACGAAGAAGTATTATGTCTATGTCACCAAGCAGCCTTAAATGCTTGGAATAGGATACAAGATCCAGCGAAAAGGGTAGAATCATATACTAGGATTAGGCAGGGACAGAGAGAACCCTTTATTGACTTTTTGCAAAGATTAATTAAGGCTCTGGACATAGGGGTAACAGACCCAGAAGCTAGACGAATACTTCTTGAATCTCTAGCTTTTGAAAATGCAAATATAGATTGCAAAAAGATAATTGGGCCTTTGAAGTCTAGATCAGCACCTATGGATGAATGGATTCAGCATACTATGAATGTTGAGACGTTTAGCTATAATGATGAATCTTGGGTAGGAGAAGCAATTTCCAAAGCAGTGAGGAGACATCAAACTGCCAGGTGTTTTAATTGTGGTAAATTAGGACATCTGCAAAGGGATTGCAGACAAAGAACTTCTAGGAATAATATCTCCTCTGGGAATGACAAAAATAGGAGACCTCAGCCTGCAGGTACATGTAGGAGATGCGGTAAAGGCCGACATTGGTCCAACGAATGCAGGTCAACAACAGACAGACAAGGAAACCCGATACCATCGGGAAACCCCTTGAGGGGCCTCTCGCAGGCCCCCAAGCCAACAGTGGCCCAGTCATTCCCAGTTACAGTGGAGAACGTGCCTCACCAAGAAAACTAAAAGCTCCAATTTCTGCTGTAAAAAGTAATACTGGTCTAAATGATGAATTACATGTGGAGGACAAGTCAAAAAATCCAGTAGGACAGAGTAAACGTATATTTTGGCAGACTTCTATTAATGATCAAAGACCAAAGCTAAGAGTCTATATAAATGGCATTTTTACTGAAGGCTTATTAGACACAGGTGCGGATGTAAGTATCATTACTCCAGAATCTTGGCATCCGAATTGGCCTCTTCAAGAGGTAGATGTTCAGTTCCTGGGAATTGGAAGCCTATCTCGTGTAAAACAAAGCACAAGATGGGTCGAATGCATAGGGCCTGAAGGGCAAATAGGAAGACTAAGGCCATATATAGCCAATATTGCAATAAATTTATGGGGCCATGACCTGCTACAACAATGGAATACCCAGATTAACATTCCTGCAGTCTCAGGAACTCATAATTCTGGGAAGGATGTAATAAAGTACCATGCACAAAGGTCACCAGCCATTCAGGCTGTACAAGAACATAAAGCAACTAACAAACCTTTAGAGGTACCAACAGCCCTACCTTTAAAATGGCTAACTGAGAAGCCAATATGGGTTAAACAATGGCCTTTAGCTGAAGATAAATTAGAGGCATTGGAACAGCTGGTACAAGAGCAACTAGATGCTCACCATATTGAGGAATCAACCAGCCCTTGGAATTCTCCTGTGTTTGTTGTAAAAAAGAAATCTGGTAAATGGAGAATGGTGACAGATCTAAGAGCTGTCAACAAGGTAATTCAACCTATGGGCCCACTACAATCTGGAATTCCTTTGCCTTCTCTATTACCAAAAGGATGGCCTCTTATAGTTATTGATTTGAAAGATTGTTTTTTCACTATACCTTTACAAGAAAAGGATAGAGAAAAATTTGCCTTCACAGTGCCTACTTATAATAATTCTCAGCCTACTAAGAGATATCAATGGACTGTCCTCCCACAGGGGATGCTCAATAGTCCCACATTGTGCCAATATTTTGTAAGTAAGCCATTGGAAATAATTCGTAAACAATTTTCCAAGTCAATAATTTATCATTATATGGATGACAGTTTGCTATCTGATTCAAATAAAGATACTTTAGAAAGGATGTTTGAAGAAGTAAAGAAAGTCTTGCCTAAATGGGGATTACGAATTGCCCCTGAAAAAATTCAAAGAGGAAATTCTATTAATTACCTAGGTTACAGAATAGGGTTAGAGAAAATTAAAACGCAAAAGGCACAAATTAGGAGAGACAGGTTACAGACTCTTAATGACTTCCAAAGATTGTTAGGAGACATTTCCAGTCTATGACCAGCTGTTGGGATAACACCTGATCTAATAGTTCATTTAAACAAAACCTTAGATGGTGATAAAGATTTGAATAGTCCCAGAAAACTGACAGCTGAAGCAGAAAAGGAACTGACAATGATTGAGGAAAAATTACAGGAGGCACATGTGGATAGGGTGAACCCAAATCTTAGCTGCATCCTAGTCATATTGCCTTCCAGAATTTCTCCTACAGGGATTTTAATGCAGAGGGAAGATACTATTTTAGAGTGGATATTTATGCCTACTAAACCAAGTATAAAATTAAAAACTTATGTGGAAAAAGTCTCTGAATTAATTATAAAAGGTAAGCTGAGACTTCATCAACTAGCAGGTATAGACCCAGCAGAAATTATAGTGCCTTTTACTCCTGAGGAAATAAAAAAGTTATGGGAAGACAATGAACCATGGCAAAGAGCTTGTGCTAATTTTTTGGGAGAAATTAATAGCAACTATCCCAAAAGTGATAGACTTAACCTCATAAAGAGAACTTCTTGGATTCTTCCTAGAATTGTACGTGATGTTCCAATAACTAGAGCCCATACGTTTTATACTGATGCAAATAAATCAGGGAAAGCTGGTTACAAGTCAGATGAATTGAGTAAGGTGGAACAAAGCCCTTATAATTCTGTCCAAAAGGCAGAATTATATGCCATTCTTATGGTGCTAAGGGACTTTAAAGAACCTCTTAATATAGTTACAGATTCACAATATGCAGAAAGAGTTATCTTGCATATTGAAACTGCTGAATTTATTCCAGATGACACAGAGTTGACTTCATTGTTTATCCAGGTACAAGATATAATTAGGAATAGGCTTTGTCCAATGTACATAACACACATCCGGTCCCATACGGGTCTGCCTGGTCCTCTAGCACAAGGTAATGCAGAGATTGATCAATTATTGATTGGAAGTATATTGAAGGCCTCAGAATTTCATAAAAAGCATCATGTCAATAGTAAAGGCCTAAAGAAAGAATTTTCCATTACATGGCAACAAGCTAAGGACATTATAAAGAGATGTCCTACTTGTTCTTTCTATAATCAAACACCGTTGCCTGCAGGGAGTAACCCAAAGGGTACTCAAAGGAATGAAATCTGGCAGATGGATGTGTTTCGCTTTATGGAATTTGGTAAATTAAAATATGTACACCACACCATAGACACATATTCAGGTTTTCAATGGGCTACTGCCCTGAGCTCAGAAAAGGCCGATTCAGTAATTACACATTTATTAGAAGTTATGGCCATCATGGGTATACCTGCACAAATAAAGACAGACAATGGTCCAGCATATGTATCTAAGAAAATGAAACGCTTTTTTGATTATTATAATATAAAACACATTACAGGTATACCAAATAATCCTACAGGTCAGGCAGTTATAGAAAGATCAAATCGTACTATAAAGGATATGCTGAACAAACAAAAAGGGACAGAAAATACCCCCAGAAATAGATTGCATAATGCTTTATTAACCTTGAATTTTCTCAACGCTAATGAGAAAGGAACAACAGCGGCAGAAAGACATTGGATAATGGAAAAGTCTGCTGAACTAAATCAACCAATTTATTTCAAAGATGTGCTGACCTCTCAATGGAAGCCAGGAGATGTGCTACGTTGGGGAAGGGGTTTTGCTCTTGTTTCCACAGGAGAAGAAAAATTGTGGATACCATCAAAATTAATAAAGGTTCGATTTGAAGAGGAGAAACCTCTTGGAAAGGTGAAATGACAGCTCATCCACAATGATGATATTCATACAGGTGGTAAGAAAAACATATAGAATGGGGGCAGGGTTCTGTTCTTATCTCCACAGGTAAACATTCATCTTTGAAAAATTCAAGGGACCCTGGATGTTTGAATACTGACAGATGGGAAAATAACTACCCAATAGGGATTATCAAGAAAACTGAATGGATTCTGTAAATAGAATATACTAAATCATATTTCTAAATTTATAGAGCTGGTTTTGGAGTTGGACTCTGGCTCAGTCCCTCTCTAATTCCAAGCCTGTTGTTAAGAGAAAACCCAGAGTTTCTGGAGTTTCTGCCTCATGTCAAGAGCCATGATATGGGACAGAAAGAAATATGAGTTTAGAAAACATCTTTGCTTTTCTTCATACCTCTCATACTTTTCATTGAACATATTATGTCTTTCATTGAATATATGTATGTCTGTATATGTCTATATGATTAATGTTTGAGCTTTTCACAATGAACAATGAGTTTTTCCTGCAGTGACATTTGAAGTTTCCAGGAAGAAGATGGGGCCCCATAACAACAACTCCACCTGGTTGATATGACGTCATGATACTGATAGCGCTACTACAAGACTATAAGACCTGTTTTGGGTACCAGCTGCACAAGACAGTTCCAACTTGGTTATCTGAAATGGTGCACATCTTGTACAACATTCTGGCCAGACCTACACAAAATACTCAGTGACTATTTGCAATTTTAAAAGATATTGATCTTGGAATTTAACTATCATTTTACTTTCACAGGATCCCCCAGAAAGACGTCGCCCCCATGACAGCTGGAAGTAATTCTAGAGGATGACGTCCCCTCTCCCCGTAAAGTTTGTCCTTGGGTTTAGGGACATTATTTAAGGGTTGATTATAATTAGTATATTGTTGAGGGTTTGGGGGTTGGGGGAGGAATTTTATAAGCTCAGGGATCTTTTCTAAAAAACAAAAAAAGAGGGATAATTGGATGATGGGATAATAGATTTGTAATTGTGAGTTACTGTTTTTAGACAAATAATTTGGTATCAATTCTTGTATATTGATACAAAGTTAAATTATATTGACTATTGTATGCATGCATGTTTCTACCTCTGTTTAAAACATTTATGTATTGATATATATTGTATTGATATATATTGTATTTACTATATTGCATTGTATATTTGTACATTGTTTATATTTGGAGGTCATATTGTCCTCATTTATTGCACAGTTGTTTATTGTCTTAGTCTTTAAGTTAGATAGGTATTGAGAATTATATAGATCAGTAGTCATCTATGTTTGTCATTTATAATTAGACTAATCAGGTTCTTTAGATAAATAGAGATTATACTCAGAATAGATAGATAATCTTCAACCTCTTCAAAGAGCTGTAGAAAATGGCCTTTAACTCAGAGTTCCATGGTAGACAAATAATTTGGTAGTGAGAAACAATTGCTCCTGGCAACACCAATCTATTCCCGAGAGAATGTTGAACACCAAAGACACTCCACGTGGAGCCTTTCTTCTTGGCAGAACTGGCCTTTGGGCAAAGAAATGCCCATACCTCAACCACTGACAGATACAGAGCATCCATAAATGGATAAAACAGGACTGTCATATCCTGCCAAGACAGGGTAAGATAGTTCTGAAAAGTTTCTTGCCTTTGAAAATGGTATGTCAGTTATGTTAGGCCTTAGCCAAAGTTGGTTGCTTCAACGCTGCAAAAGTGACTTTGGGTGATTGTCCAGGTAGCTAGTTGTCTCTGTGATTTGTTGCATGTTTTAGAAGTTGTTTGAATGCACTTCCTAATTACTCAGGTAACATTATTTTCCTTCTCAGATCTTCCATGGGGTTGAAGACTATATAAATGTAGTTAATTTCCTCTCATGACTTGGCCAAGTTATTTATTATACAAGACTTAAGCTAGTTGGAATAGGATATTTGTGCTTATTGTATATAATTTCATAGTAGGTTTAGAACTCTCTTACTTAAACAAAAGGGGGAGGTGTTGCGGGAGCTCCTTCTGCTCCTTCAGCCAATAGCCGCTGAGATACCAGCCCATTGGGGCGTGGTCTCTCTTTTTAAAAATGCGGCCACTTCCCTCGCTCGCTCTCTGGCTTCCGGCTCTGCTTCTGACGACTAGGCTCCCTTCCTGATTGCGCAGAGGGCTGTTGTCTGGGACGGTGATCTGTAAGTTTTTTCCCCTTTAAATAAATAACCATTCTATTAATCATAATTCCAAACTGGTGTGGGATTGTTTGTGATTTACGCCATCAAACCCACATAATGCTCTTTTTCATTTTGCTTTTGTTTGGCCTAGAGCCCTTCTGGCCATTTCAGAGCAGCTAATGCACACTTCTGTGTGACTGGCAGCAGCTCCATGAAGCTCTCTGTCCATTTGTCTTTAGCTGAGAGTGTGGAGTTAAGATGATCCTTCACGTTTTCATCTTCAGTTGAGGCAAGCTTGATGTGGCAAACACATGTCTTGTTGGGCAAGACAGTTTTCTGCCAGGATGAGGATCTGAGGGACACCTCAGTAGAAGCACTGGAGCCGTGAAGCAGGGTCCCTGTCCTGACAGCGTTTTCTCTTTCTGCAGTACTCCCTGTCTGCTCCCGAAGGACAACCCCCATCGGACCGAGGATCAGCACTTCCTCCAGCTGCGACTCTCCCACAAGGCCAGGCAGGAGACCAATGTGTTTGTCCCTGACTACATAGCTGGTGAGGATCTCCAGCCGCTTAGCCACCCTGCAGGTCTGGGACAGCACTTTAGGAGACGCTTAAACCCCAGTGCTTCCAGAAAGAAGTTTGTAAAGAAAGAGTGGCATTGCAATCCCTGCAGGCAAGGCAGATTGCAGCTGGCTGCTGAGGAGGCCTGGAGTACCATCCCCAGTGTCTGCTGCAGACACGCTAAACAGAAGCAGTCCGGGCTTCTCCGGACTGCCTGGGACTTTGTGCTGTGTGGGGTTGCAGTGCAATGTGGCTTCCCTGTCTGTGAGCATCCAGAGCCTGGATTCAGACTCATCCATGGGAAGGGAGCTTGAAGCAGAAAGAAGGGTGCCCTGAAGCAAATATTGAGCTTTAAATTCAAAGGAAGAAATATCCAAATGGTAATCTTTTTCTAACAACTTTGATGACCAGCTCAGGTGCGTTTAAATTCTTGTATCCTTAGTGGACAGGATGCTAACATGACATATGCCTGAGAACCAATTACATAGATTGAAATTTTTGTCTGAAATTAAGAGTATTCTACAATAAAATTAAATTTTTTTTACTTTAAGAAAAGTAAAGAGAGTCCAGTCATCCAGGAAACTCAGTCTAGTAAATCTCCATTGCAACCTTTTATTTGGGTTTGACTAACATTAGGTGCCTTTTACATACAGTTGTAAAGTACGTGTCTTCCAGGGAAAGCGTGGTCATTTACATAACTACAGTGCATTAATCAAATTCAGGAAAATTCCTTCTATTAAATGTTTACTCGGTCAAGGATGGTTCATTTACATCCGCTGCTTATTGTTTCTACAGCTGCCCAGTACTCCATGATGAAAGTTACCAAGTAGTTCAGGGCATGGAATAAATGATATCAATGTTGGGCTTTAGATGACTCAACCAGATTGTCATTGTTAGTATCCAGACATACCCTGCACCCTGCATCACACCTGCCTGTATAGCAGACAGTACCCTGTCCCTTCCTCCCTCTCTCTCTCCCCCCTCTCTCTCTCCTTTGTCTCTCCCATTCTCTCCACCCTTTCCATTCCCTTTATCCCTGTCTGCATGGTGTATTCTGTCACTGCTGTGGTCCTCACCCGCCATGGGACCTGCCAAGGTCCCAACTCACAATGCATAATAAGATAGAACAAGATGTTAGCTTAGTCTGTGCATGCGTCTAACCCCTGTTTGCACTTGCAGGAATGCACTTGTGAGAATAAGATGAATGCTGAGCCTGTAGGGGCCGGCTTAGGGGTCGATATCCACCAGGAGCCTACCATGCTGGAGGAAGCAGAGCACGCAGAGCATGTCACACCCTGCTTCCCCATTTCACCTCATTCCTCTGAGATACAGAAAAATAAGGCAGCATTGTATTAATAGCTTCACTTTGTCTTACCATTTCATTGTATTTACATTTAATAAATAGTTGGGGCAGTGTTGGCTCACGCCTTTAATTCCAGCACTGAGTAGGCAGAGGCAGGTGGGTCTTTCTAAGTTCAAGGCCAACCCGATACACAGAACAAGTTCCATGACAGCCAGGGCTAAACAGTGAAATCCTGTCTGGGAAAAAAAAGAAGGAAAAGGAGGAGCTGGAAGATAGCTCAGCAGGTAAGAGCACAGGCTAGGCCACTCAGGAGGCAGAGGTAGGCAGGGGCCAGCCTGGTCTACAGAGTGAGATTCAGGGCAGCCAGGGCTACACAGAGAAACCCTGACTCAAAAACAGCACTGGCTGCTCATTCAGAGGATTCCTAGCACCAGCACTGAGCTCACAACAATCTAACTATAGTGCCCAGTCATGGTAAGTTCAGCAGAGTTTACCATAAAGCAATACTTGGTTCTAAGAAAGACCACCCAGGAAGGGACCATAAAAGAGAAAATACCTAACACTACAAAGTTCAGCACACACTCATCCCCTTTCATCAGTGTGATTCTCATGGGATGAGGACCACACCTCCCGGAAGGATCAGTTTCACCCCGCCGGACTGGAAGACTACATTTCCCAGAAACACCACAACGGACAACCACGCCTACGCAGATTCTTATATATACCAGTGTTAAATCCATCCCCCCTCTCTTTCTTGTTCCTCCCTCCCTTGACCCGCACTGTCGAGCACACCCTTCCCTAATAAACAATCTTCCCGCGCACGTGGTCGCGTCCTGGGTCTCCCTTCCTCCGGCTCCGCGATACACCCCACGCCAAAAAGAAGAACAACATTGGTGCCGAACCCGACGGCTGTGTCCCCCGGATTTCGGGACTGGGGCTCCAGGCTTGGCGCCAGCCTGGTTCCCCCGGACCGTGCCGGACCGGCTGAAGAACTGGAGACCTGAGACCTGAGGACCGGAGGCCCTATGGACTAAACCACCTGCTTCACATCTCAACACCTGCCTGTGCGCGGCTCTTCATCCAACACCGGCTTCAACCGTGAGTTAGTTCCCTTCCAGCTGGTCAAACGACCCTGGTCTACCCACTGGTCTCCACTGAGCGCTCGGCGGCCCGTGGGCTATTCCTAGGGTTGGGGGGGACTTCTCTGAACCCCTTCTCCGGCCTTCAATCCGGCTTGCGTTCCCAGCTCTGACCGTGATTGAGACGGCAAGAAAGCCTCTCACTCCGCTCGCACCCGGGGCCCGGGGCTCCGGCTCTCTTTTCTTTTCTTTTCTTCCTTCCCTGCTTCTGACTCTCCACGTGATCACTACGGTGTGATCTCCCGTCCAGGACGGAGGCTTGGTCTTGCTGCACCTCTCCTGTCGGAGGAACGGTCCTCGTACACTTGGGGTTCAGCCAGCCAAGCGTAACATTCCGCGCGTGGCACCGGGACGCTGGGTCACGCGCCTGAATGTTCGTTCCATCTGCATGCATTTCACCTGCCAGGAACGGTCCTTCAGGTTTGAAGTGCTACGGTTTTTCTTTGCGGGCGTGTTCATGGTCTAGCTATGGGAGCCAAGCAGTCTAAACCGATCCCCCCTGCCTCCCCACTGGGGCAGCTCTTAGAAACACTCAAGCCCCACGCTCTAATGCCAAGCGTTCATCAAACAAAGTTAATACGTCTATGCTCAAAAAAAATGGCCCACATATTCCTTAGAGGGTAACTGCAAATGGCCGCCTAACGGTACCTGTGACCCCGATATTTTACGGGAGTTAGCCAATCACTGCCATCGCACAGGCAGATGTAAAGAACTAATATATGTCTCTGCTTTCTTTTACCTAGCTCTCAAGATAGATTCTTCTGCCCTTTCTCGTTGTTCGTCTGCCCACATGTTTCTAGCTATGCCACCTGCTGCTAATTCAAGACCAGCCACTCCCGCAATGGACCCTGCGGATGAACCCCCGCCTTCCAGGCCCAGGAGAGCAGCCTCCCTTCATTCCGCCCAGGCGGACGACACTCTACTTAGATCCCCCAGAGTCTCTTTTAGGTCTAAGGAACGACCTCCCGAAGCTAAAGAATCTTCACCTAACCTTGCTTCCTCCAGGTCCAGACGTAACAAAACTCCACCTAAACATTCTTCTTCCCGCTCTCCTCCCAGCAGGTCCTCATCCGGCTCCACCAGCTCCTCCCCCTCCCCTCCCCCTTTGCGCAGACGGTCCCGGTCTAGGTCTCGGCAAAGATCACGTGGGACTTCAGGTGCCTCATCCTCCCCATCGCCCGCCCGCCCGACTCCGCCTCCTCGGTCTTCTAGGGTATCACGGCGTTCCCCGCATTCCCGCGCTCTAGCACCCTCATTCACCCCTCCCCTTACAGGCGCGCGCGGGCGGTCACCGGGCCAGATCCTGCTCCGGATCAAATTACGCCTGCGGCCATCCTGCCGCTGCGGGAGGTTGCTGGCGTAGATGGTCTAGTAAAGGTTCATGTTCCGTTCTCATTGTCCGAGCTCTCTCACGTGGCTAACTTACTTGGGTCTTACACCTGTAACCCTACTACTTTTATTAAGGAATTTCAGTACCTAACACAGTCCTATAATATGACATTCCATGACGTATATACCATATTAGCCAATAATCTCCTGCCTGAGGAACGCAGACGGGTTTGGGAACAGGCAAGACAATATGCAGACGAGGTTCACCAAACTCTAGCATCACATCCCCTTGGAGCAGAGGCGGTTCCGGAACAGGACCCCCATTGGGATTATAACAGCCCAGGGGATATCCTGGCCAGAGACCAATTCATAACATGTCTCCTGGCGGGCCTACGTAAGGCTGCCCTCAAACTGGTAAATTATTCTAAACTCTCAGAGGTTATTCAGGATACGAAGGAAAATCCTTCTTCATTTCTGGACCGTCTCACAAAGGCCCTGTTACAGTTCACAAACCTAGACCCGGAGAGTACGGAAGGCAGAAACATACTAATGACTCATTTTTTTTAATCAGTGTTATCCAGATATCAAAGCCAAACTCAGGCGTCTGGAGAATGGCCCTTTAACCCCGCAGGCGGAAGTTCTAGAGGTAGCCTTTAAGGTATATCACTCGAGAAATGACAAGGCCCACGGTCACTGCCACGTGGTACCCGCAGCTGCTTAACCGACCGACATGATGGGCTATTCGTCCCGCCCCAACCGGGCACCACCCCCGCCTCCCGGAAGGCGTGATCCACCGGGTCCGTGCTTCAAATGTGGTAAGATGGGCCACTGGGCCTGAGCATGCCCCAATCCCCAACGCAGCCCCAAGGGACCTTGCCCAAGGTGTCAC
This sequence comes from Arvicola amphibius, assembly GCF_903992535.2. NCBI lineage: Eukaryota > Metazoa > Chordata > Mammalia > Rodentia > Cricetidae > Arvicola > Arvicola amphibius. Next base: position 22,057,045 of record NC_052061.1, on the reverse strand, counting down.
AGGGAAGGTCACTGGTCTATAGATTGTCCTCGTGTGCTCGGTGATGCAGACACAGAGAATGCCCAAGTGGACCTCTTGGGTCTGGCCTTGGATGACTGAAGGTGCCCGAGCTCCGCCCCGACTGCCACGGTTATCTGCAGCCAGGAGCCACGGGTACTTCTCACTGTATCGGGAAGGCTCATCTCATTTCTCTTGGATACCGGAGCTACGTATTCGGTTCTGAGGGAATTTTGGGGGCCAACCTCTCCTTCAAATTCCCCTATTGTCGGGGTAGGGGGACAGCCCTATTTGCCCCAGCGGACTCTGCCACTCAATTGCGTGTTTAGAGGTATTTTTCTCACTCATTCGTTTTTAGTCATGCCAACCTGCCCCGTGCCTTTAATGGGAAGAGATCTTTTAGCTAAACTGGGAGCCTCCATTTCTTTTGCCCCCCCCCACTCGCTTTGTTCCAGACTCGCCAACGACACAGTTACTGCTGCTCCTGGCTCCCCAGCCTTCTGACACTAATGCCTCTCTTCCTCTTCCAGCCTCCCTGGTGGATCCTCTGGTATGGGACACTCAAAATCCTGCTGTTGCTAAACACCATTCCCCTGTGGTCATTCAATTACAGGACCCCACCAGATACATTACTCAAGCTCAGTACCCTCTCTCTTCCCAGAGCCGCAGAGGACTTAAACCGATTATCTCTGACCTTTTGAGGAAAAGACTGCTCCGCACCACCTCCTCCCCCTTCAACACCCCTATACTGGCTGTTAAAAAACCTAACGGGACTTATCGTTTGGTCCAGGATCTCCGGCTTATTAACTCAGCTGTTGTTCCCCTTCACCCAGTGGTTGCTAATCCCTTTACACTTTTATCCAATATTCCTCCAGGAACCTCTCACTTTTCAGTTCTAGACCTTAAGGATGCCTTTTTCTCCATTCCCCTTAGCCCTCAATCTCAAAACATCTTTGCCTTCACCTGGACTGACCCGGACACTAATTTCTCCACACAGCTCACCTGGACAGTCCTTCCCCAGGGATTCCGGGACAGCCCACACCTCTTTGGCCAGGCTTTGGCCTCTGATCTGCTTTCACTGTCTCTCCATAAATCAAAAATAATTCAATATGTAGATGATATTCTCCTATGCAGCCCGTCTTTGGAGATCAGCAAGACGGACACTGCCGCCCTATTAAACTTCCTATCCAAAAGGGGCTATAGAGTCTCATCCTCTAAGGCCCAGCTGTCCACTACTGAGGTAACGTATTTGGGTTTGACCATAACCCCAACACAAAAGGCTATTACTCTAGACAGAAAAAAACTAATCCAATCCCTTACAGTTCCTTTGACCAAAGAGGAGGTCTTATCGTTCCTGGGAGTGGCCAATTTCCTGCGTTCCTGGATCCCTTCCTTTTCCCTTTTAGCTCGTCCTCTGTACGAAGCAGCTCTGGGCTCCCTGCGTGAGCCCTTACCCCATTCAATCATAAAGCCCTTCCAGAGGCTCCAACGGGCTCTCATTCAAGCCCCAGCTCTTCATCTTCCGGATTTAACTCGTCCCTTTTCTCTTTATGTAGCAGAGAAGGAGGGATATGCTCTCGGGGTCTTAGGACATCAACTGGGACCTTCTTTTGCGCCTGTAGCATACCTGTCAAAGAAGATGGACCTCACCACTCGGGGCTGGGCACCCTGCATACGTGCGCTGGCAGCTGCTGAGCTTCTGATTCGTGAGTCAAAAAAACTGACCTTTGGAGCGCATACCACAGTCTTCTCTCACCATAACTTGTCCAATCTCCTAACTTACAAAGGCTTACAAACCCTACCCCCTTCTCGAGTTCTTTCCCTACAGGTGGCGCTGGTGGAAGATGCCAGTCTCACGTTTCAATGCTGCCCACCTCTTAATATTTCAAACCTTCTACCTCGACCTAAGGTTGATGACTCCCCATCCCACTCCTGCATTGAAATCCTAGAGGATCTACTACCTCACCCCTCACATATACAGGAGGGCAAACTGTCCCAGGCCACTTATACCTGGTACACAGATGGCAGCTCCTTTTTATGTGATGGGACTCGTAAAGCGGGTTATGCTATAGTATCAGATACAGAGATAATTGAGGCAAAGGCACTCCCTGCTCATACTACCAACCAGCAGGCTGAACTAATAGCTCTCACCCGTGCCTTTCAGCTAGCGAAAGGACAAATTTTAAATGTTTACACAGACTCTAAGTATGCATTTCATATCCTCTTATCCCACGCAGCTATCTGGAAGGAGCGTGGGCTTCTTACGACAAAAGGTGGATCCATAACTAATTCTGATCATATCATGGACTTATTAAAAGCCTCTCATCTCCCTAAAGCTATAGGAATTATTCACTGCCGGTCTCATCAGTCCGACAGTTCTACTGTTTCCAAGGGAAACAATCGGGCTGACAGGGCAGCTAAGACAGCAGCACTCCAGAGCCCGGATCTACCTCAGTCTCCCCAGGGAGTCCTTACAGCACAGCCCACATTCCCGCAGACACCTGACACCCAGCAGATCCTGTCCTACCTACACAGGCTCTTTCACCCTAATAATAAGGCCCTGCTCCACTTTGTTAAGGCTCATCTCCAACCTACTCCTGAGGATATAAGATTTCTAAAGGCCATGACTGCCTCCTGTCAGATCTGTCAAAAGTCAGATCCTAAGACTAAATACCGTAGCTTCCCTTTTCCTACCCATCAGGCTAGGGGCTCTCTTCCAGGGACTGACTGGCAGCTAGACTTTACTCATATGCCTACAGTCAAAAGAGTTAAATATCTTCTGGTTTTGGTGGATACAATGTCCGGGTGGGTTGAAGCCTTCCCTACTACTAACAAGAGAGCCCAGACAGTCTCTGATATTCTTCTCCGAGAGATCATCCCCCGGTTTGGGATTCCAACCTCTCTCCAATCAGACAACGGCCCTGAATTCACCTCCCAGATTTCTCAAAACCTGTCTAAGGCCCTCGACATTCCTTGGCATTTTCATATCCCGTACCATCCTCAGTCTTCAGGTAAGGTAGAGCGTGCCAATCGCTCTCTAAAGGACACCCTTCTTAAGTTGTCACAGGAACTGCATCTCGACTGGGTAAAGCTCTTACCTTTGGCCCTTCTTAGACTCAGGGCCCTACCAAAGAGCCCGCTGTTTTTTTCACCCTTTGAACTCATGTATGGACGGCCGGTTCTAACCCCTGGCCTTCCACCTAAAACCTCCCCCCTACCTGATCACCTGCTCACGCCATTACTAACCCACTTACGCTCGCTACTGTGGGATTTCACTGATCACTCATTACCTCGACCATGTACTAATCCATGTCCACCACCAATTAAGATTGGAGAACAGGTACTATTTTCTCCCCCAGGTCAACGTCCCTCACCCCTTTCCCCTAAATGGCAGGGTCCCCTCAGAGTAATTCTTCTAACTCCCACAGCTGCCAAGCTGGAAGGACTTCCTCACTGGATTCACCTGTCACACCTTAAACCATTCACTCCTCCAACTCAAAAAGATTCCTCATTCACAGTAACTCAGACAGGACCTTGCTCTCTCAAGTTCCAGAGGACACCAACTTCAGTCCAAGAAAAATAACGGTTCCATCTACACTTAACTCTTTATTACACTAACACACCCTCTTTTCCTTTTCCTATGTGTGACCTCTAAATTCTAAATAACTACTTAGTTGTCCTTACAGGAATCATCGTCGCTCACGGAGACAAGAAATTCAGATGATAAATATGGTCAAAAAACCTTATTTCTCTTTTAAGGCATTTTCTTTAAGTTCTAGGAAGCCAGCTTGACACACCTGAACGGATTGGACACGAACAAAATAAGTATTCAAACGGACTAACGACAACCCAGTTCCTCAAGATACCAACGGATGCGGTTTCAATCAGCCATCCCCGGGACACGGACCACCAGGACATCCCAGGACGTCAGTAAACAGGACATCATTACCAGGACACACCGGAACCATCCTAGGACGCCAGCAAATGGGACCAGGACACCAGGACATCAACCCCCCCCCAAAAAAACCCTCGACGCCCACAAAGTCAGCAGGAAGCAGCTATGAGACTGGGCTACGCCCCCATTCCCTACCCACTAAGACTCCCCCCCAAATTTTTAATAAACAAAAAAGGGTGGAGATGTGATTCTCATGGGATGAGGACCACACCTCCCGGAAGGATCAGTTTCACCCCGCCGGACTGGAAGACTACATTTCCCAGAAACACCACAACGGACAACCACGCCTACGCAGATTCTTATATATACCAGTGTTAAATCCATCCCCCCTCTCTTTCTTGTTCCTCCCTCCCTTGACCCGCACTGTCGAGCACACCCTTCCCTAATAAACAATCTTCCCGCGCACGTGGTCGCGTCCTGGGTCTCCCTTCCTCCGGCTCCGCGATACACCCCACGCCAAAAAGAAGAACAACAATCAGGGCACCCTAGACAAATGTCAGCCAATCAGGGGTCCTGAACTTTAGAAATCCCTTACCCCAACCTCTGCTATGATTAAAAAAAAACCCTACCCCAGCTGAGCTCGAGGCTCTCTGATTGTGCCATTGCATTGTTGGACATGTGGAGAGTCTGAGTTCAAACTTGAATAAGAATAGAGGCTCTTTGCTTTTACATACAGGACTCGGTCTCCTTGTTGTTTTGGGGGGACTCTGATATCTGGGCATACCATTTTCAGTTCCTGGGTATCTGACACCCTCTTCTGGCCTATGGACACTAGACATGCACATGATACATGGACATATGTGATGTGGGAGAGTCTTCTGTTTGTGTTGATTTCATTGGTTAATAAAGAAACTGCCTTGACCCATTTGATAGGCCAGCCCTTAAGTGGGCGGAATAGACAGAATAGAATGCTGGGAAGAAGGGAAGTGAGTGAGACGTGATGAAGCTCTGATATGGGATAATCAAGATGTGAGAGTTGGCCAGTAGGAGGCTGGAGCTGATGGGCCAAGCAGTGTTTAAAAGAATACAATTTGGGGCTGGAGAGATGGCTCAGAAGTTAAGAGCACTGAGTGCTCTTCCAGAGGTCCTGAGTTCAATTCCCAGCAACCACATGGTGCTTCACAACCATCTGTAATGAGGTCTGGTGCCCTCTTCTGGCCAGCAGGCATACACACAGACAGAATATTGTATCCATAATAAATAAATAAATATTAAAAAAAGAAAAAGAAAAAAAAGGGGGCAGGCGCTGGGGCACACGCCTTTAATCTCAGCACTTGAGAGGCAGAGGTAGGTGGATCTCTGAGTTTGAGGTCAACCTGGTCTACAAGAGCTAGTTCCAGAACTGTTACACAGAGAAACCCTGTCTCAAAAACAAAACAAAACAAAAAAGCAAAAACAAGCAAGCAAGCAAACAAACAAACAAAACAAAAAAACCAAAAAAAAACCCCAAAAGAACAAAAACATAAACAAAACAAAACAAAAAATCCCCCGGATAGGGTCTGAAGAGACGACTCAGCACTTAAGAACATTTCTAGAGGATTTGGGTTCAATGTCCAGCTCACAGTTGTCTATAACTCCAGTTCCAGAGGATCCAATGCCCTTTTCTGACCTTTGTGGGTTTTTCATGCATATGGTGCTTAACACAAATGGAGGCAAAAACCAAACATTCAAAAATAAGTCTTAGATAATTGGTGTGGGGACAGGAGTGGAGAGAAGGCTCAGAGTTTCCGAACTGTTGCTGTTTCCAGACTACCTGGGTTTGGTTTCCAGCACCCACTGCGAGACTCCAGGGCATCTGAGACTCTGCAGTCTTCTGCATGCACATGGTGCAACATGCATGCATGCAGGCAATGCACACATAAAACAACACATTAATTTTTTTTTGAGCCAGCTTTTCTGTGTGTAGCAGTGGCTATTCTGGAACTTGCTCTGTAAACTAGACTGACCTCAAATTCAGAGATTCCCCTGCCTCTTTCTCCTGAATGTTAGAAATTTTTTTCGAGACAGGTTTCTCTGTGGCTTTGGAGCCTGTCCTGGAACTAGCTCTGTAGACCAGGCTGGTCTCGAACTCACAGAAATCCGCCTGCCTCTGCCTCCAGAGTGCTGGGATTAAAGGCGTGCGCCACCATCGCCTGGCTAAAAATATTTTTAGTGGTCGGAGAGATGACTCAGTGGTTAAAAGCACTGACAACTCTTCCAGAGGACCCAGGTTCAATTCCCAGCATCACATTGTAGTTCGCAAATGTCTATAATTCCAAGATCTGACATGCTCACACAGACATACTTGCAGGCAAAAACATCAAAACACATAAAATGAAAAATAAATTATAAAGGAAAAAATGTTTAAAAATATACTTTTTTAAAGAACTGTTTTAAAGCTGGACATGCTGGTGCAGGCCTTTAATGATTGCATACTAGAGGCAGGCGGATCTCTGTGAGTTCCACAACAGCCAGTGTTCTGTGGAAAGACCCTAGCTCAAAACTCTCCCCTCCAATTTAAAAAAAATCAAATATGTCAGGCTTGTAAAGAAAAAACATTAAGAATTCTTAAATTTAAAGTAGTTAAGAATATGCATGTTTTCAACCTTGCGGTGGTGGCGTTCACCTTTAATCCCAGCATTCAGGAGGCGGAGGCAGGCGGGTCTCTGTGAGTTCGAGGTCAGCCTGTTGTACAGAGCCAGTCCCAGGACAGAGTCCAAAGCTACACAGAGAAACCCTGTCTCTTAAACCCGCTGCCCAACAAAAGAATTTTTGTGTTTTCAAAAATGGTTCTTGATGGGAGGGAATGGAGAAAGGTGGCCACTGCCACCTACAGTTCAGTTATGGAATTGCAGATAAGTTCATCTTGGAAGGGTTCAACCAGGCAGGGTTCTGGTTTTCTCAGAAAAGGTCAAAAGCAAAGTGTTGCACTTAGCTCACTTTCCTGTCTCGTGTTGTCTTGTTTCCCAGCATAAGAGGCAGAGGCAGGAGAATCATGAATTTGAGCTTTTGACATGAGTGGTAAACTCCAAATTATTACCAGGTCTACTCCTTTGGAGGAGCGGGGTGCTGTGTGCTAGAGCGCTTAAAGGGAAGTGGCAGAAAACTGGGGGGCCCGGTGCACAGAGCGCTATCCAGACAGGCAGCGGAGCATGGCCTGCAGCCTGAGGACTGCCTTCACTCTGGGCTTCTGAAGTCTCCATTTTCCTTTCTGATCTTTTAGCCATGCCCAAATTTGCGTTGGTAACTATTTTTGCGGTTTGGCTGAAAAATATCCCTCACAGCCTCATGTGTTCGAACCCTTGGTGCCCAGTATGTGGCTCTGTTTTGAGAGCTGGCGTCTAGTTGGAAGGAAGGGGTTGCTGGAGGGACAAACTGAGTGCTTTCGATCCTTGTGGCACTTCCTTCCCTGTCTGCCTCATGGTACACTGAGGCATGAGCAAGCACTTACTGCACACTCTTGCTTCTGCAGAGGCACCTGCGTGCCTTCCCCACGACAATGGTGCTTCCTCAGATCATGAGCCCATCGAAACCCTCTTCCCTAAATTTGGTTACAAACATGGGATTCAGTCAAGCTTAAGAGAGGCCTGAGTTCCAAGAAAGACCACAAACTGAGAATACTCAGGCACCACCAGGAACAGACTGTCCAGAGGAAATTCCTAACGTTCCAACCACCATAGATAGGATGGATGTGGGATCCTCCTCCTTATGCTGTGAACACCTTTGGCGGATAAAGAAACTGCCTTGGCCTCTTGATAGGGCAGAACTTAGGTAGGTAGGGAAAACTAAACTGAATGCTGGAAGAAAGGAGGCAGAATGAGATAGAAGCCATGGAGCTGCTGCTGGAGACAGATGCGCTGAAACTTGGCTGGTAGGCCACGACCTTGTGGTGATGCACAGATTAATGGAGATTGGTTAAATTAAGATGTAAGAACGAGTACATAAGAAGCTAGAGCTAATGGGCCAAGCCGTGATTTAAATAGTATAGTTTCTGTGTGATTACTTTGGTTCTGGGCTGCCAGGACACCCATCACTTTTGACTTGAGTGGTGGACTCCATAATACCCATCGTGTAAGAATAAAGGCTCTTTGCTTTTACGTACAGGACACGATCTCCTGGTTGGTTTTAGGGGACTCTGTGATCTGGGCATAACACAGAAAGGAGAAAAGTAACACAAATATCCTGCAAATTCTTGTTTTATCTGCTGCGCAGTGGCTGCAACTGAGCCTACTGCTGCTTCAGCTGCTGAGTGCACCTCTGCAGCCGCTGTCACACAGCCACTGAGGCCCCAGCAAGCCTTAGCATCCTGCCACTGCTGATTCTGCCACCTCCACGCTGGGAGTCAAATGTTGTATTTTTGGACTAAGTCTCTATCATTTTATTTTAACCAATAAAGACTTGGGAGCCAGATGCTAGGGTGAAAACCTACTAGCCCAGAGAGGCAGAGAAAACAGTCATATGACCTTCCTTCTTCCACTGGCACACTCTCTCTCTCTCTCTCTCTCTCTCTCTCTCTCTCTCTCTCTCTCCTTTCTCTTTCCCTTCTACTTCCTGTGCCTCTCTCTCTCTCTCTCTCAACCCCTCCCCCACTTCCCCTCACTCTCTATGGTTACTTATAGCCAACTGATTACTGGTTACTTATTGCTTACTCTGCCTCTTAACCTATGGTTGATTTTTATTTAAATAATGAAATGTCGGGGTTCACAGTGTGACCAAATATCCCACAATAGCAAATAATTAACTATTTCTCCTTATTGAGAAAGTCCTAAAATCTGAGTGAGAAGTCAGCAGCTGCTTACATTCCTAGAGATTTTCACCCATTTCTAATCAATTTGTACACTTCAAGTAAATATTAATTTAAATTTATTTGGTGTTGAGGATCGAGCATAGAGCTTTCAAAATGCTAAGCAGTGTTTCACCCTTGAGCTACACCTCAACCTGAGGTAAACTGATGGCTGCTAAGCCTGATCACCTGAGTTTGACCCCTGAAATTCCCGTGGTGGAAGGAGAGAGCCAGTTTGTACAAGTTCTTCTCGGACCTTTACTCATGCACAATGGAAATAAATAAATCATAAAATAGCTCCTTCATTCCTTTCTCTCCCGCTCTTTCTCTCTCTCTCATTTAAAGAAAAGTCAGTACTTTGAATCCAGGCTTGAGAGTAGCACAAAGGAGAAAGGGGAGCTAGAAAAGTGACTTGGTAGTACGTTCAAGGCTCTGCATTCAGTTCTTAGCAAGAACAGATGATAGATAGATCAACAGATAGGTGATAGATTGGAGATAGATAGATAGATAGATAGATAGATAGATAGATAGATAGAGAGAGATAGGTAGTGTAGTGTGAAGCGGCGGGGCCGTGTCCCGCCACCCGGCCGCCGGCTAGCTTTACACCCGAAATAATTACACGGAAACTGTATTTTTTTAAAACACTGCCTGGCCCATAGTTTTAGCCTCTTATTGGCTAATTTTTATATCTTGTTTTAACCCATATTTAGTAATTTATATAGCACCACGAGGGGTGCCTTACCAGGAGAGATCTTAACCTGTGTCCATCTTGGAGAGAAGCAGCATGGAGACTCCTATGGCGACTGCCTAAAGCGTCTCCCCCACTCTACTTCCTTGTTCCCACAATTTTGTTTTGTCTACTCCACCTACCTAATTTTTTGTTCTCTTAAAGGGCCAAGGCAGTATCTTTATTAATAATAAAAGTAACACATAGACACTCCTCCATCAAGGTAGATTGATAGATGATAGACAGATAGATGATAGATAGATAGATGATAGATAGATGATAGATTGATAGATGAAAGATAGAGATGATAGATGATAGACAGACAGATAGATAGATAGATAGATAGATGATAGATTGATAGATGAAAGAGAGATGGTAGAAGATAGATAGATAGATAGATAGATAGATAGATAGATAGATAGATAGATAGATAGATAGATAGAGACAAATAGATAGATGATAATCAAAAGGTAAAGAAAAAGGCCAGGTGTGGTGGCTCACTTGGGAGGCTTACAGCACAAAGTTCAGCAGTTCAACGTCAGCCTAGGCCACACAAGTTTGAGTCCTGTCTGAGCTACATGAGACCACATATCAAAAAAAAAAAATTAAAAGGAAACCAGGCTTGGTGGTGCACGCCTGTGAAACCAGCACAAAGGGGTGGAAAGAAATCGAGAGCTGAGAGGGCAAGTGTGTCTACACCTAAGTGACTGTGTGCTGCTGCGGCCAAAGCTTCTTATGCTCGAGATGCTTTAGCTGAGTCACTAAAAATACAATTCCGCGAGTCAGTGAGAGCTGAGGCAGGATGGCAGTCATTGACTTGCTTTGATCTCAAGCGCTCAGAGCAGGAGCTAATGCTTACCCCCACTGCATAGAGCAGGGTGGCGGGGCTTCGATCTGGTGAGGTAAATGAATGCGCGAGTCACACCAACCTGCAGAAACAATCCAGGTGGGAAAAACCTTTTCCGGACCTTTTCTTTGGTAGTGACTGAGCTCCAGTTCCCTGGAGGCCTTCTTTCTCCAGTGAATGTACAGCCTTCTTGAAGAGCAGGCCAGGATGACGGGGTCCCTGTTCTACCTTGCATTCTGTGAACTGCAACCAAAATTTAATTTGCTACATGAGAAAAAAAAAACCTTCATAGTTTAGGAGGGTCATTTCAATTGAACTATTGTTATAGACCAAATAGAGGATGCATTGCTGGGTCTGGAGGTACAGCCTGTATCCCCAGCTCCGGGGAAGCAGGGACAGGAGGGTTGCAAGTTTGAGACTAGCCTGGGCTACATATTGAGACACTGCCAAAAGGGGGAGGGTGGAGATGAGGATTATCAAGTCCAAAGAAACTCCTTTTCCCAAATTCTGGTTAGTTAGACAAAAGCCAACATCCCCTCAGGAACTGATGGAGCCAATCCCCACCTGCCAAAAAGTCATTCTCCTTATCTCTACCGAAAGGGACATATGACTCTTATTAACTTGTGCCCTTAGTGCCTATCAGCCTATCGAGGTCCATGCTGGCCGCCAGACACGCTCAGTCCCTACCCACAGTGCTCATTGCCCACTTCAAAGCTCCCACTCCAGCTTCAGGCTCCCTTCCTCCCAGGTACCTATTCCCTTAGAACCCTGGAGATTTCCCTCTCCGCTTTCCTGAGAGACAACCTAGGCGGTTTAGAATAAACTTTTCCCCTTCCCACCCACAGAGTGGGCTATTTTGGTTTCTTCACTGGGCCCGCCCAATTACCGATGCCCTAATTCAGGCACTAGACAACAGAGCAAATTTCAACAAGACACAAAACACAGGGAATGCAAGAGTGGTTGTATCCTATGCTGTAGTGATGGCAGGAGGTGGAGAGAAGATGGGGTTTAGAGCAGAAACTTCCCTTCCCTGAGGCTGAGGCCTTGTTTCCCCCAGGAATATGGCTGTCACTCACAGTAACCATTGAGGACAAGACACCCATGTCCCCAGACAGACCTAAGAATGGCTGTGAGCAATGCACCAGTCCATCATGGCAGCTCAGTGAAAGGCTAGCGGCTTTGGGGACTTCTTGTGCTAAAGAGCCTGCCCACACGTGGACACCGTGTATTAGCAGTGACCAATGAGCTGACTGTACTTTCACCAGAAGGAGAAGGGCTCCTGGGATTGACCACGTTTGATTTCTAGATAGAGACAGCATCAACAAAGCTCCACAGCTCCTGACCCTGCCTTCCCGCCTCGGGGTGAGACGGAGGAGCCCCGAGAGCATCATTCCGGTCCACATGTAATGCCCACTGCGTTCGCAGAGCCCTGGGAAGAAGGCCTGCTTCATGCAGGACCACGGGAATTCTAAGGCCTGGTAATGACCCCAGATGGAAATAGGACAGAAGCCTAAAGACAATGCAGTGCTTGTTTGGGATTTCCAGCTTGGGGCCCATGCCATGCTCTGGTGCCACTCTTCCCATTCCAAACCCCGCCTTTAGCGCGCCAAGCGGCAGCCCCTCCCCTAGAACTGCCATCCTCAAAGTCCGCCCCTGAGAAAGCCTGCCAAGAGTCAACCACTCCTTGGGGCTCCTCAAGACCGTGCCTATAGGCTACTTAAGACCTGGTAGCCATCTTTGCCACTTGATTCCTCTCCTGCTCTCCTGAGGGTGGTGCCATCTACGAATTGGTGGTCCCAGGTGGATCTCTGAGTTTGAGGCCAGCCTGGTCTACAGAGTGAGTTCCAGGACAGTCAGGGCTACACAGAGAAAAAGAAAACAGGCTGGGTAAACCATGATGAGCAAGCCAGTAAGCAGCGCTCTGCCCTGGCCTCTGCATCAGCTCCTGCCTTTAGGTTCCAGTCCTGACTTGCTTCAATGATAAACTACGGTGTGGAAGTGTAAGCCAAATAAGCCCTTTCCTCCCCAACTTCCTTTTTGGTCATGGTGTTTCATCATAGCAACAGAAACCCTAGCTGAGACATTCTAGGTCAGGCAATTCAGGCTGAAAGAGAAGCACATTATAGCAACTGCCTGATGTTGGCTTGAGAATTCTAGAGGTGAGCTGGGGATGTATCTCAGTCGGCAGAGTGTTTCACCATCACACACGAAGCCCTGGCCTCAATCCCCAGCCCCTTGTAAGCAGATGTGGTGATGCATTCTGGAATCCCAGTATCCAGAAGTGGAAGCAGAGGATGAGAAATTCTTAGCTACATGGATGGGGGATACATGTAAGTAGAAGTTCTTAGCTACATGGATGGGGGATACATGTAAGCAGAAGTTCTTAGCTACATGGATGGGGGATACATGTAAGCAGAAGTTCTTAGCTACATGGATGGGGGGCTACATGTAAGCAGAAGTTCTTAGCTACAGCCTGGACTACAAAAGAACCTTTCTCAAAATGTTTTTTAAGGCAGATTCTCATTATACAACTGAGGTTTGCCTTGAACTCCCAGACTCCTGCCTCCTTTCCAAGGGCTGAGGTTACATGTAGCGTACCCCTTACTCTCACATCATCTCACTCTGGGCTGGAGAAATGGCTCAGAGGCTAAGACTGTCATTCAGGGAACCCAGTTCCATTCCTAGCACCCACATCAGGCAGCTCCCAGCCACCTGTGAGTTCCACCCCAGAAGATCATTCCTTCTAGCCTCCACATGCACCTGAACTCACATGTACATGCCTACACACACACATAATTAAAAATAATAAAAATGTGTCTTTTCAAATGTTCTGACTCACCAAGAGATGGTAGTGCACGTATTTAACTCTAGCTCTCAGGAGGCAGAGGCAGGTGGATCTGAGTTTGAGTTCAGCCTGGTCTACAGAGTGAGTTCCAGGAAGGTCAGTGCTACACGCATGGAGAAACCCTGCCTCAAAAAACAAAAGCAACAAAACAAAACCTGTTGACTCTAACTCAGCTAGTAAATCAGCAGAGCAGAGAGTCAACTGTGCTGCTTGGTGGATGAGTTTACCTTCCAGACTATTCCTATATATTGTGAACAATATATAATAAGCAAATCATGTGACTGCTTGGTACTTATCTTTTCTACAAGCTGGGAGCTTTACTCTCTACCTGTGTCACACTCCAGGTATCCCGGACTATGACCATACAGCCTCATCCCATCAGCTAAGCAGGGTTGGGCCCAGTTAGCACTTGGAGGGGACACCAGGCATGTTGGCACACGTGGTAATCTTAGCATATGGGGGTGAAGGCAGAAGGATCAGAAGTTCAAGGTCATCCCTAGGCATATGTTAAGAACAACCTGAGCTCCATGAGACCCTTCCTACAAAAGGAAATGAAAACATCTTAATACATTTTCACAACTTTGGATTCAGCGATCTTTTCTTATCCCAGCAGCATAGGCACACACCAGGTGAGAGAAGGCTGTTAAGGGAGAACCCGGAACAGACAGACCTGGGCGCTCACAGGGGAGGAAGAGCAGCTTATGTCCAAAAACTCAGAAGGTGGAAGATAGATTCCCTGATGCAACCTGAATCCTGGAAAAAGATTAATGCCCCCACCAGATCCCTACAAAATGGGAGGGTGCAGGGTCTTATGTAGCCCAAGCTGGCCTCAAATTCATTATGTAGCTAAAAATGACCTGGAACCTCTGATCCTCCTGCCTTTGTCTCCCAGGTTCTTGAACTGCAGGCGTGAGCCCATGTCTGACAGTGCCTCCAAATTCTTTCAGTTATTATTTTTATTATACTGTGTGTGTATGTGTGTGGTCCTATATGTATGTGTGTTCCTATGTGTGTGTGTGTTCACAGCATGTGGCTATCAGATATACTTGCTATATAGCCTAAACTGGCACTGAACTCATGGGAATCCTCCTGCCTCTACCTCTTGTGTGCTGGTATTCCAGGTGTACTTCCCCATACCTGGTTTAATTTACTTTGTATTATGAAGAAAATAGTTCACTTAGATTATGTGAACAGAAATGTCTGAAAAGATGCTGTCTGGCTGTGAACAACAACAACAGCAGCAGCAGCAGCAGCAGCAGCACACCTCCCGGAAGGAGTCTGTGTTGTGTTTGCAGAGACAGATGGACCAGGTGGAATTTCACTACTGTGGTCATGTTAGAATTGGATAGGTTCAGTGTAGTGAGATTTTTATGTGTATTTCACTAAATAAGGTTTGCCTCGAGATTAGAATGCAAAGCTAAACCACCAGAGACCAGGGAGTGGTGGCACACATCTTTAATCCCAGGACTCGGGAGACAGAGGCAGATGGATCTCTTTGAGTTCAAGGCTACCCTGGGCTACACGAAATTGAATCAGAAACAGATTTAGATGGTGGTGACTCAGACCTTTAATTCCAGTGTATGGGAGCTACACACTTTTAATCCCAGTACTAGGGTGGTGGAGACATCTAAAGGGGAAGAGACAGGAACACACTGGAGTGAGGAGTCTGAGGATTCATGGAGATGGGATCTCGCCCTTTGGATCTGAAGATTTTGTAGGGGGAAAGGTATATCTCTACTAGTGTCGTCACTTTGCGTTCCTGATCTTTAACTTGAACCCCAATATCTGTCTCTGGGTTTTTATTATTCGTGCCAGAGGTCAGAGGCTAATTACTTTACTTTGAGCTAGTTTTAGCTTCTTGTCCCCACTCTGTAACTGAGTTTCTTCCTTTCTCCATTCCTTTCCTTGGCTTTTTAAAACAGACAGTGTTTCTTTGTCTATCCCTGGCTGTCCTGGAATTCACTCTGTAGACCAGGCTGTCCTGGAACTCTGGAGATCTGCTTTCCTCTGTATGCTGGGATTAAAGGTGTGTGCCACCACCACCCTGCTACAATTGTATCAAAATTAGCACCTCAGGATAATAAATAAATACCCTGAAGCTATTCACTTAGCAGAGCATTAGCTTCTCCAAACGGAGGGCTCTAAGGATGTCATCAGATCACCTCTTGAGCCTATAGAATACCACTCCCCACATCACGATGTACTGGCATCTCTGGTGTGCCTACAAATTTATTGTAAATTTGTTTTGACTTTGTTCTGTAAGACTATACAAACCCTGTGAAATGGTTTCCACATTGGAACATGGAATTTTGTGTAACCTAAATTTGAGTTCCCAGGCCATGCTCACTCTAAATGACTCCAGAATAAACCATCTCTTATTCCCTTTAGGATGAGAGCTGACGTGCTAATGTTGGTGTTTCTTTATACCTGAGAGATGGATAACACGAGGCGTTGTCCTCAGCCACCAAACATTCAGAAACACCGGAAACCTGTGTTCAACACAGTGATGTGGTGCGTTGGTTATTTCCTGTTGCTGAGACAACAGTGACTTGAGGAGGTTGGAGGGTAGAGTCTGCCATGGCAGTGGGAGCTGAAGGCGGCCTCTCACATGGCATCCACAGTCAGGAAGCAGAGAGCCTCTCCAGATGGAGCTTTAGCCCCAGCTCCTATATTTTGGTTTGGAAACAAGGTCTCATGTAGCTTCACTGGCTTCACACTGTTAGTAGCCATGCAGAGCCTGCACCATCAAGGGCAGTTGCTGTGTCAGTAACAGGTGGCCCTTTATTTCCAGATAAGCTGTGCAGCACACACTGGGCATGCACAGTAATGCACCCTACCTATAGGAACAAGTGTGGCCTCCCTATAAATTCACACCTGTTCTTTGGTTTAGGAGAGCCTGGCTGTAGAGATGATGCCCTGCTTCTCCTTCCTGCTGCAGCTGATAGGTCCTTCTTCCCTTGCTTCCCTCTGAGTGTCTTCATTTTGGCTTTGCGCTGGCCAAGAGGAGGATCCACTGAGATCTGTCAGTCGCTGGCCTGTAACCTCTCACAGAAGAATGCACTCACATCTTTCCTCCATGTCAGAATGTACTGAATAACACTAAAGCTGTAAGGCTGAGCAGTTTTGATGATGGCGGTTTGTATAAGTCTGTCTATCTTGGTAGCTTTGCCAAGGCAAATTTTGGTTCTTGATTCCAATCCTTTTTGTTTATTTCCATTTATTTTAAGACAGAGTCTCTCTATGCAGCCCTGGTTAGAGAGCGCTGGTTCCACAATAATGCAACATTATTCCACAACATTATTATGGAACTAGCTATGTGGACCAGACTGGACTGAAACTCACTGAAATCTGCCTGCCAATGGCACCCAAATGCTGGATTAAAGGTAAGCATCCCATTGCTTGGCTTTATTTCCATTTGCATTGCTAATATTAATTCACATCGCATATCACACTATAAATGTAGCTATGTTTATCAGTTATAAACTCTTGCTTAACTATCCACACAAATGTAGTTATCACACAAACTCCCCTTTTCCCTTTAGAAAGCATAGCCCTAATTACCTCTAATTACCTTGTCAGATGTGCAGAGGTGTTTCACAGTCACGCCCCCTCTGAGACAGAAGAAAGCTAACAGGTGCCCACTTTGTCGGCCTTATCTGCCTTTTTGGTCCTGTGAGATGCATGATTGATATCATTGCTATTGCCTAAAGAATTGGTAATTGTGTCTGTATGTGTATATAAACTGGGATCTTTGTGGGATCCAGAGAACATCAAGAGAGAATATCTAGAGAGCATTGGAGAGAACATAGAGAGAGCATTGGAGAGAACATAGAGAGAGCATTGGGGAGGACATAGAGCGTTGGGGAGGACATAGAGAGAACATTGGGGAGGACATCGAGAGAGCATTGGGGAGGACATCGAGAGAGCATTTGGGAGGACGTTGGAAGAATAAATGTGACCTGGTGAGAAGACTTGTGTGAGCTGATTCATTCCTTTCACCCTCAGAGCCCGTTTAGTCAGGTTTTGCCTGGTATAGCATTCCTTCTGGGTCCTGAGAGGTTCTGGGGACTGGCACATTCTGCCCTCTGGCTCAGGCAAGTGCCCACGGTGTCTTCACTGTCTCAGCTCTGGCAAGTGCCCATGGTGTCTTCAGGGTTCTGCTCCAGCTTGGGGGAGCATCCAAGGTGTTTACATGTTATGTACTCTGGCTTGGGCAAGTGCCAGGGGTGTCTTCACTGTGGCGAGCATACACTGTGTCTTCAACATCCTTGCTCCCACTCAGGGAACCGTCCATGGCTTCTTGGTAAGTCCCCCGCTCCAAGCCTTGCTCTGTCTCTCACACTGTTCACACAGACTGTGACTGTGTGCATCGGCTCCATGCCTTTCTCTGTCACTCTGTCTCTCACTGTTCACACGGACCCACTGTGACGAGCTGTGTGCAGCTGTCCCAAGTCTCGCTGTAATGGTTTAAGTAAAATGCTGCAGGTCCCCAAGTCACAGCAGAAGGCAGCAGGCCATGAGACCATGCTGCAGGTCCCCAAAGTGGCAGCAGGCAGCAGGTCCTGAGACCCCAGGAGGCCACAAAAGCAGCCAGGTCCCAGGCAAGATGCCGCGTGGTGGGTGAGAGACAGACATGGATATGCATGCCATGCAGAGTGAAGTTGGTTATTTATTTAGTGGGTTATGGAATGGAAGGGGAAAAGGAGGAAGAGAAGAGAGAGAGAGAGAGAGAGAGAGAGAGAGAGAGAGAGAGAGAGAGAGAGAAGGACTTGGGCTCCAGGCAGGCAGAAAGATCTGCCTGCCTCAGTAGTGGATGAGGGAGGGAGTGGGCGGGGCTTGTCTCTTAAAAGGGACAGGGCAGACCATTACACTTGCTTTGTCTCCCACTGTTCACACGGACCCACTGTGACTAGCTCTTTGCACCCGTCAATTTTGCTGTTTAGGACCAATAATTTTTGTTAGTGTCATGTCTCTCTTTGTCTTGTTGAGTGTGTTCTTTCCTTGTCTACCCATCTTTCCCTCTAATTGGTGTAGTTGGGGCTGTATCTCTGGTAATCAATCTTCCAGGTTCCAGTGGATCCAAGGCTCAGATGGTTGCTACTCATGGTGCAGTCAGGGCCATGGTTTCAGTCACCCCGGAGGTCACATGGTGTTTCTGGAGGTTTCTCAATGCTCCTGGGGTTGCTCTGCAATCCCTGTGGTCTTTTGGGTCTGCTCCCATGGAGGTTGTTTGCCTTGGCCTTCTCCCACAGAGGTTGCTGCCTTGGGCCTGCTCTAGGTCCTTTGCTCAGGCCTACTTGGGTGGAGGTTGTTGGCTCAGGACTGTTCCAGCCAAGGTCGCTGATTAGCACCCAGTCCCTCAAAGGTCTCTGGTGCAAAGGCCTCTTGACACCCCTGTACCTGCTCCTGTGGAGGTCATTGCCTCAGACCTGTTCCAGTTGGTTCAGACCTGGTCTCACAGAGGTCTCCCTCAGCAGCTACTCCCTTGTACTTGCTCCTTTAGAGGTGGTTGCCTCAGGTCTTGTTACGAGCTGGGGGACTTCAGCTCCAGGTTCTTTTCTGAGTAATATCTATGAGGACCCTGTGCACTTCTCCCCAGAGAGCGATGAGTGACAGACCAAGCAAGAGAATTGTCTTTATAATGATTCTTTACTAGCAACTTCAATAGCCAAGGCATCCATGGGGTTTACAATCTTAATAGGCATGGGGATTGATGATGGGCAACACACAGGCAATTCAATATCACAGTTTTTAATCCTACTAATCCTAATACATAAAACCAATTCATAACCTTAATCTAACTTATCACTTACCTATAAAACACTTCTTAACCTTAATACAACTTATCACTTATCTACAAGATATCTCTTAACATTCCATACAATAAACATATGTATTAACACATCTATGCTCTTCTCTGACATTTCATGCACGCATCAAATAGCATCATACGACCTGGTATTCTTCAGCCTTAAAAAGAGACTTTTTGAATTTCTTCAGGCTGGACGCCTGACAGCACTGGGGGCTTGACAGCGAGGCTCAACTCTTGACCCCGTAGTCTGCACTTGGGAGATAGGATTTCGATGTCCTGTTCTTAGACTGGTATCAGGTGCTACATCAGTTCTTGATGGTGTAGTCTATGGCCTGGTCTCGGAAGGCAAAGCGTTCTGCCTGTGCTCGGGAAGGCAGAGAGTTCTGTCTGCACTCGGGAAGGCAGAGTGTCTTGTCTGTTCTCGGGAGACAGACCTTCGATGTTCACTCTCAGGAAATGAGGCTTTGCATTTGGTATGCAAAGCGTTAAATGTCTGCTTTTGGGAGATGAATCTCTGTACTAGGGAAACAGAGCATTAAATGTTTAGGCAAGGTATTAAATATTTCTGCTTTTCAGGAGGCAGGCTTGGAGGATCTCTCTCTCTACAAGGCTTGGCGCGCCCAGGCCATTGTAAGAGTTGAGATAACTGCCCTGCTTCTTCCCTCTCTTTTTATGCCAGTTTGAAATTGCCTCTCGTTTGATCCTTCTGATAACCAGGTGTCCTAGCTTATCAGTATTGACTGGCCACAGAAGGGTGGCGGTCCTTCTTGTGTGGCAAGATTACTTCATCACCAAGGTTGCTGGGTGCAGCCTCCCCATCTGGCAGGGCCAGATGGGTGTGGCAGCCTTCAAGCAGACAAATGTTCTCTTAATATTTCACCTTAGTAATTTTCCACACTACACACAAGAAGAAATGCTTTTATATTATCCCAAGTTGCATTCAGTCTTATTCTATGAATTTCCTGTTATATCTACACTACAGTGAGGGAGGAGTGTCTATGTGTTACTTTGACTGGTTAATTAATAAAGAAACTGCTTGGCCCAATAGACCAGAAAATTAGGTAGGTGGAGTAGACAGAACAGAATTCTGGGAAAGAGTTGGGGAGATGCTTCAGGCAGTCACCATATACAGTCGCCATGCCTCTTCTCTCCGAGATGGATGCAGGTTAAGATATCTCCTGGTAAGCCACCCCTCATGGTGCTATATATATTACTAAATATGGGTTAAAGCAAGATATGAGAATCAACCAATAAGAAGCTACAGATAATGGGCCAGGGGCCAGGCAGTATTTAAATGAATACAGTTCCCGTGTAATTATTTCGGGTGTAAAGCTAGCTGGCAGCCGGGTGGTGGGATGCAGACCCACCACTCCTTCAATTGGCACTCCAACGTGATGGACTAAATCCACTTAAAAACCTGAGAGGTCTTTAAATAAAGGAGAGAGAGAGTTTAACACAGCTTTTTGCTATTTGCTAGGACTTGCCGTAGAGAGATTTCCTGTTTCGGCAATAGCGGCAGAGAAAAAGCTGAGTCGTTTTAAAATGAAGCTTTCTGCTCTGTGCCGCCAGTGCAAACTCTGGCTTTAAAGCATTTCAATGGCTTTTATGGGACTGGATGTTTCTGTCCCCGCTTGGGATCAGAAGTAGAGTGCTCTGAGACCATGCCAATGGCTCACTGCTCCCTGCCTGCACCTGGGCAGATGGCGGAATCAGGCTTAGGCAAGCAGGAGAGCATGGCGGATTTCTGCCACCATACAGAGAGATGTTTTCGTTTTCAGACTGGACAGTGCTCTGCGCATCAGATTTGGCTGTACCTTGGATGAAAAGAGTTTCTGTGCCACACGCTCAGTCTCAGAATGAAACTGCTGAGTGTGGCTCCAATGTGGACTGCTGTGTGCCTGGAACTGTGTGTGGCTCAGGGGCACCAAATGACTCAGGCAGGAGCGGCTCTGGCTCTGCTCCGCCATGCTGAACTGTACTGTTCTCAGGCAGGAACTATCGGAATTACCATAATAACAGCGCAGTTAAGGTTTAGACTGGGCAGGACAGTGGTGGAACCATATTACCTCTACATGGCGCGACTTAAGTTTTTAAGAAGTGCTTAGCATTTTAAGAAGTGCTCCCGGATAGTAAAAAAATTACAGATTCACAATAGGACAGACTCAGACATAAAAGACTTTTAAATGAGTCACAATGTTAGATAAATGTACGTAGGCTTGAGAGAGAAGAAAAAAATATAGAAAATAAAGTTAATGCCTTAAAAAAAGGTAAAGTCGTTAAAGAGACAGAATTAAGTAAAGTGATAGAGTGAAAATAAGCCACGTAAAAATGGAAAATTCACAGAGAGTCTGAATTATGTATTTTATTGTGTTTTCTTTGAAATTTTTGACTGTAAATGAGCTAAATACAGAGAGACATTTCATTATACGGGCTGCCAGGCTAGACCAGAATGGACATCTTAACGGTATGACTTCAGAATTTGGATCTAAGAACATGATGCTTTGGAAAAGAGGGTCTTCTTTTGTTTTCACAGAAGAGGACACCCTGTGGATTGCTTCTATCCCAATATGGTATGATAGACCACGCCCTCCTGACAAGTTGCTGTGAACACCTTCAGAAAATTACTTCACTCAACTGCTGACTGAGATGACCCTGGCACACAGGTTATACCATGAAAGACCTAAATAACAGTGTCCCCACTCAGCAGGAAGCAGTTTGGAGAGAAATAACTGTGCCCACATTCCCAAATATTGTTTATAAATGTTCTTTTACATTTAAAGGGGGATATACTATAGATATGAATGATTTGCATTGGTATGGATTTTAAGGTCAATTTTGTTATATGTATATGTATTTCTGATCTTCATTAAGCTATTGTGATTGTGTAGTTCATTTTAAAATGTAATGTATAATTAGGAAATATAGGTTGTTAATGGGTAATCATCGATAATAGTCAAGCTTGTAGTCATGTTAGATTTTCTAGATGTGCATAGATATATTTCAGATAGGCATTCTTCATATCTTTCAAGGACTGCAGAATATGGCATTTAATGTTTTAATAACTTAGGGTTTTTCATGACAATGACACGTCTGCTCCTGGCAGCACCAATCTACTTCAAGAGAAAGATGGGCATCAAAGAGGCTCCTTATGGAGTTTGATGGCTATTTGGGCAAGAAACTGCTCTTGCCTGGACTGTTGCATAAACTGGACACAAAGAACCCGCAGAAAGAGGACTGCTGAACTTGCCTATAGGTGAGATGGTCTTTCTGGGTTCCTGATTCATGAAAGAGTCTGCGAGACATTCTGCAGGACACAACAGAAAATGACTGAACTATCTTTGGAATTTCCTGCTTCATGGAAATGTCTGCTGGATACTATGGGCCTGAAGGCTGAAGATGGATGCCCCAACAGTACAGAGGAACTTTGGGTGACTGTCCAGGCAGCGAGTTGTCTCTGTCATTTCTAGAGTTTAAAAGTTACATATTTCTTGTTTACTTAGGTAGTATTATATCCTTCTGGAGTCTTTGATGGAGTTGAAGAATAAATAGATAGTTATAGTTTTCCTTAGTTATGATAAAAGATAAAATTAAATATTGTAACTGTAATTCTTGCTTGATAACTGTTTTGTTATATGTAATTTTACTATGTTAAAGTTAAAGCCTTTCTTTTTTGTTTAAACAGAAAAAGGGGTAATGATGGAGGAGTGTCTATGTGTTACTTTGAC
Source organism: Arvicola amphibius (assembly GCF_903992535.2). Classification (NCBI taxonomy): domain Eukaryota; kingdom Metazoa; phylum Chordata; class Mammalia; order Rodentia; family Cricetidae; genus Arvicola; species Arvicola amphibius. The sequence continues at coordinate 22,034,375 of NC_052061.1, read as the reverse complement.
TGGTTAATTAATAAAGAAACTGCTTGGCCCAATAGACCAGAAAATTAGGTAGGTGGAGTAGACAGAACAGAATTCTGGGAAAGAGTTGGGGAGATGCTTCAGGCAGTCGCCATATACAGTCGCCATGCCTCTTCTCTCCGAGATGGATGTAGGTTAAGATATCTCCTGGTAAGCCACCCCTCATGGTGCTATATAAATTACTAAATATGGATTAAAGCAAGATATGAGAATCAACCAATAAGAAGCTACAGATAACGGGCCAGGGGCCAGGCAGTATTTAAATGAATACAGTTTCCGTGTAATTATTTCGGGTGTAAAGCTAGCTGGCGGCCGGGTGGCGGGACTCAGACCCGCCGCTCCTTCAACACTACAGATTTCTGTTTATTTATTCATTCCAAGGAATCTGTTTCCATGCTCATTACAGGTCTGCTCCAAAAGAAGTCACTGGCTCCTATCTGCCTTTTCTTTACAAGAGACCTAGCAGCACTTGATGAACTACAAAATGAAGCAATTCAGCTGAAGCAGAAACTCATGTAGTGATCAGAATTTTCTTTCTTGTATTAGTTACTTTTGTTCCTGTGGAAATATATAACAAGAATCTTACAGGAGGAAGGTTTTTTATTTTTTTTTTAATTTCTGCACATAGTTTTAGGGAACACAGTCCTCCATAGCCAGGAGGCCTGGTAGTAAGAGCCAGAGTTGATCTCATTGACTTGTCAAGAGGGGAGAGTTGTGCTAGGCTATTAATCTCCACAGCTGGACCTCAGTGACTCAGTTCCTTCCCTGAAGTCCTGCCATCTTCCCAAATGGCACCATCATCTAGGGACTAAGTGTTCACACAGATACCTCTCTCTGTCTTAGTTTCTTTTCCTGCTGCTGTCATTGTTAATCCCATTGACTGATAATAAAATCACTACCACAGTTTAAAGCCAAATATGAAGCAAGCTTTAATAAAATCTGGCCAAGTGGATGGGCTCTGGCCAGGTCCATACCAAGGTTCCAGGAAATGGTCAAGAATAACAGTTTGTAGCATTTTAAGAAGGAAATAATTTATTGTATTTACTATCAGGTCCAATCAGGTCCAAGCAACATCTTGTTGTTCCTCCAAACAGTGAACTTCCTGTCCACATGTGATCAAGTGCACCCAGTGCAGATGGGTCAAACAAACTTGTTTAGGGGAATGAAAAGCTTGTTATCTCCCATAAAAGGTAGCTCCAGCATTTCAGGAAATATCTGTCTTTGAGCAAAGGGGCTTGCAGATCTGAGGCAGTTTTGTTTCCTGGATTACTTAGACGTAGTAATTAAAACTTAAAATGTGACCTTGGCTCTCACAGTGTTAAAAGACTCTGACAAAAGGAATTTAAAGTGTGGGGGGGGGGGAAGATTGCTGAGAAGCCAGGGCAGCAGTAGTGCGCAGTGGCTGGTCACATCATTGTCACACTCAGGAAGCAGGGAGTGATGAATACACACTGTGGCTCATTTTCCTTTCTCCACTCACACAGTCCCGGATTTCAGCCTGTCAGTGGTGTTACCCACAGTAGGTAAGTCTTACCGCAGTTAAAGCAGTCAAGATAATCACCCACAGATATGACCAGAGGCCAGTCTCCCAGGTGATTCTAGGTTCTGTAAAGTTGAAAATGAACAATAAGCAGCATATCTCCAAGGTAAGCCTCTGGAAAGAAGGACTAGGGTATCTCTTCCTACTCAACTGTAATCTATCTCCTCTGACTTTATAACATGCAAGTAACACCATGCTTATGTGGTTAAATGTTTACAGATATTAGAGGTGTAATAACTTTTTTGAAAGTTCAGATAATTTGTAAATGTTTCTAGATAATGGTAACAATGAATTACATTAATTTGCATGTATAAGTAAAATGCTTTTACAGATTATTTCATTGTATAATTAGATCAACCTTTGACTTACTCCAGGAAGAAAGGTTCATTCGGTCTTTTTGAATGTCTTAAGGAAGGGCTAATAGATTAGATAAACAAGAAGGGGAAAAGCAAGAACTAGAATAAGATCCTTCCCCCACGTCTGCTAGTCTTTATATTCTACTCAGTCCCATTGGTGTAGAGGCCTTCCTTTGTGTTTACTCTTCCACCTCCACCTCCTCCTCCTCCTCCTCCTCCTCCTCCTCCTCCTCCTCCTCCTCCTCCTCCTCCTCCTCCTCTTCTTCTTCTTCTTCTTCTTCTTCTTCTTCTTCTTCTTCTTCTTCTTCTTCTTCTTTTGGTTTCTCAAGACAGGGTTTCTCTGTGGCTTTGGAGCCTGTCCCAGAGCTAGCTCTTATAGATGTAGACCAGGCTGGCCTTGAACTCACAGAGATCCACCTACCTCTGCCTCCCAAGTGCTGGGATTAAAGGCATGTGCAACCACGGCCCAGCTGTGTTTCCATCTTCTTAGAGAAATACTGTACAGTTATATCCTACATTGCTTAGTACAGAAAGCAGCAAATAAGGAAGATACAAATAGCTAGGACAGTACACAAACAAAACTAAAGAGCAGGAGATACACTTTCCCTCAAAGGTAGAATTATTAAAGTTGTTACTTTGTACCTATTAGATTGATTGAGAATGGTTCCTGTCTTTGAATAAATTTATCAGTGTTGTGCCCAAATTGAGACCCCCAGAGAGACAACACCAGAATCCAGTCAAGTCTAGAATGCAAAAGCAAGGTTTATTCTTTCCAGCTAGCTGGGAGCTCAAAGCCACCACTCACGACGCAGCACAGTGAGGAGAGCTCCCATTTCTCATTTGGGTTTGACATATATAGGTAAAAACCGTGAGCCAGGTTCACTTAGGGTCAAGAGAGTTGGTCTTGCTAAACGCAGGGTATGGACCACTTCAGTACACCCCCTTCCTCCTTTAAGAGGCTTGTAATGCTCTGTGCATGCCCCGCCTCCACCCCACCCCCACCCCCCACCCCCAGCCATTAAGTCTGCTTCTGTCTAGACCACAAAGCTGGGTGTCACAGGGGGCTAGCTTCAAGGGACAGCTGGTATGCACTTTTGCAAACTTTCCTGTTTCCAGCTAACTCTTGATGCTGCAAAGTTTTAAAAGTTTTTATGTCCTTACATTAGGATGTACATAGGTATGTGCTTACAAGGGTGGGTCAGAGAATAAGTCACAAGAGAAAGCAAAAAGGCACACAAAGGTTGACTTTAGGAGAACCAGAGAATTTTCTGTTTAATGTCCAAAATTCTTTATGTTCCACTTCTTATTAGCCACTCTACACACTACTAATCTCTTGAAAATGGCAACAAAATTAGCTAACTATATAATTCCTGTAGATCTTTAAAAACTTTCGGACTTCTTTCTAAGAGGTCACATGTGACACAAGTCTTCTGTGTCAATGTAATAGGTCACCAGGAAATTCGGATTCAGCTGTACCATTCCACGGACTTGTGTGACTTTGACGCAGTTCTCGGAGACTGCTTTTTCTTTCTTTATCGAGTGTAACCCAAAGTTTTAACTCACGTGGTTTTGTTTTGTTTTTAAAAAATATCTGACGCTAAGAGAGTACACCATGACCAAATTTAAGGTGATTTATTTCGTTTTGCAATAGTGAGACTCGCGCGCTATGCTCCACAGGGCCTAAGCATCGCACATGCCTGTCAAGTTGAAAAGCAGGGTCCGGCATTCGCAATGGCTGCACCCCAGGATGAGGGAGAGAGGACCGACAAGCTCACACCTAGTGCAAGGGACCACGCTCAGGAGCTCCCAGGCGCTGGGGGCGGGGCAGGGCGGGGCAGGGCGGGGCTTACCCGGGAGGGCGCGCCCGGGTGGCGTCATCACCGCGCGTCGCCTCTGGTCGCGCGAGGCTGCCCGATGCGGAGAAGGCGGGGTTTCGCTCTGTGTAGCGGTGAGCGCGGTTTCCTTCTGCGCCTTCTGTTGCTACCTTGGGTGCCAGGGAAGTGAGGCGTCGAGAGTCTCTTTTCCCGGAGGAGAGCGCCTTCCTCGAGGGCTTCGGAGGGGAGCCTGAGCCATGCCGAACTCGCGACCCAGACCCCGGCGGGGGGGTGGCGCAGGTGCGGCCGGCCGGGATCGGCTGGTGGCGCGGTCCCTGCAGAGCGCTGAGCACTGCCTGGGCGCCCGGGACTTCGGCACTGCCTATGCTCATTACCTCCTAGTGCTCAGCCTGGCGCCGGAGCTCAAAGACGACGTGAAGGTGAGGCCTTCCTGCTACCCTAGGGTGATGTGTGTGTGTGTGTGTGTGTGTGAGAGAGAGAGAGAGAGAGAGAGAGAGAGAGAGAGAGAGAGAGAGAGAGAGAGAGAGAGAGAGAGAGAGAGAGAGAGAGAGAGAGACAGAGAGAGACAGAGAGAGAGACAGAGAGAGACAGAGAGAGAGAGAGAGAGAGAGAGAGAGAGAGAGAGAGAGAGAGAGACAGAGAGAGAGAGAGAGAGAGAGAGAGAGAGAGAGAGAGAGAGAGGAGAGAGACAGTGATGACTCAGAGACTGAGACACCTCAAGCTTCTAACTACCATGGAAGTCGATTCCCTCCCGGGCTCTCCTGCAGCCCATCTCAGTACAGCCAGGTTTTAGTAACAAAAGTCAAAAGTTGTCTTACATCTGTTCGAAAATTTCTACCTCTCTTAAGATTCCAAAGGCCCGCAGGGCAATGGTGGCGCACACCTTTAACCCCAGCACTCGGGAGGCAGATTTAGATGGATCTTTGTGAGTTCGAGATCAGCCTGGTCTAGAATGAGTTCCAGGACAGTCAGAACTATCCCACAGAGAAACCCTGTCTCGAAAACAACAACAACAACAACAACAACAAATCCAAATGTCCTTTAAATGCCAATGCCACTAGATAGTCCTTTCTCTCCTCCAGTATGTAATTTAATTAGCCCTGCCTTGAAGGCTTTGTATTATCATGTGTACAAAGAAATTATCATGTGTACAAGGAATACTGTTCGTCCAGAGTTTGGATAAATTGTGCAAGGGACTCTTTATTTGATGGTGCGTCTCATGTGCAGCCGTTACCCTGCTGAACTACTGTACACTTTCATGTGTTAGAATCTCAGTTTCACAAAGCAGTTGAATTCCACATTCAGTTTAAGCCGTGGACCTTCTTGCTTTGTTCATCCCGGAATTTCTCAATCTGACACTGTTGACATTTTGCAGGCGACTGTCTTCCTTCTTGTTTAGCAGTGTGGTCTGTCCTTTGTCCACTAGATGGCAGTAACATTAGGCGCTTGTAATTCACAGAAATTTCAGGATCTCTTACGTAGTATTCTGGGTAGTTTGCTCTCTCATGTAGAAAGCAGTCTCATCAACACGATTTCTCTTGGCTCAGCTCTAGCTGCTGCTTCTGTGAATGGACAAGATAAATAGTTGGTGTGAGTGTAGAACATGGTAGAGTGCTTGTGTTGGTAGAATTCTTATCCCAACAACAAACTGAGGTCTCCGGGGAAGCAGTGAATTCACTGGCTTGCTTACAGAGCACAGCGGAGGGATTACTTACTGCAGTGTGGGTGCTCCCCTACAGAAGGCTGCACTGGAAAGCCCTGACCCGCAGGAATGATAGCTTTCTCATGGCTGCAAGGCTTCTCTCTCCCCGCCACCTCCCACTGTCTTCCCTGGTTATATACTGTAGACCAGATGTTCTTAACCTGTGGGTTGTGGCTCCTTTGGGCCACACATCTTGCATATCAGATATTTGTCCTAACGTGCACCAGATCTAAAGCTAATACTGCAGCACACATTGTGATCCCAGCACTTGGGGTGGAGGCAGGAGGATCAGAAGTTCCAGATTATCTTCAGCTACATAATGGGTTTGAGGTAGGGTTGTATGCGACCCTGTACTAACTTTTTATTAAAAACAGACAAGCTGGTGATGGCCAGCATTCAGTAGCTTAGTAACTGGCTTGGTTTTATGTGAAACAAAGTTCTTTTTTTCTTTTTTCTTTTTGCAAAAGCCTCATTTACAGAAGTTTGCTTTTCTGAAACCTCTCTACTACCTATACCCACACTTTGGTCACATTAAACCATTTGTGTTTTAAAACTTTTAAATTTAATATGCATGAGTATTTGCCTGTATGTGTGGATATGTACCACATGTGTGCAGTTCTGGCTCAGGATCCCACAAGACCAAGTTCTCAGCACAAAGGACTTTTATTTGCCTCAGAGGGATACTGGATGGGAGATAGAAGACAGGGAGAAAGGGGAAGGGAAGGGAACAAGGGCGATGGACAAGGGGTATTTGTTCCAAGGGAGACAGACGTGGCACATAGGCAATTGGTGGTTTATAAAGGTAAAGGGGGAGACCCTGTGTTAGGATAAGGTATTTAGTTTTACATGGGAATGTTAATCAGATGAGCCAAAGGGGGCTTTTGATTGCTGGACTTCAATACTTTGATAGCTGGCCCTTGGTAGTCATCCTCAGGAGGAGGAAGTGGCCAAATAAGGGAATAGACCTTGGTGGTTAGCTTTAGAAATGGCAAGCTAGGGGCTGGAGAGATGGCTCAGAGGTTAAGAGCACTGGCTGCTCTTCCAGAGGTCCTGAGTTCAATTCCCAGCCCCCACATGGTGGCTCACAACCATCTGTACTGAGATCTGGCGCCCTCCTCTGGCATGCGGGCATAAATTGAGGCAGAATGTTGTATACATAATAAATAAATAAATAAATCTTAAAAAAAAGAAATGGTAAGCTAATGGTTTTTAGCAAGACAGGGAATGAGGGAGAAGGGTAAGACTTGCCAGACCAGACCCATGCTTGCTGCGATTGGACTGGCTAGAGTTCCTTCATGGAGGAAACCAGAAGAGAGCATTGGATTCCTTGGAGCTGGAGTTATAGCCAGTTGTGAGCTGCTGTCTGGGGTACTTAACCTGGGTCTTCTGAAAGAGCAACAAGTACTCTTTTTATCCTCCCCATCTGAGACAAAGTTTTTCGGTGTCGCTTTAGCTGTCCTGGAACTTGCTTTGTAGACCAGGGTGGCCTTGAACTGAGAGATCTGTCTGCCTCTTCCTCTACTGAACCATCTCTCCAGCCCATTAACTGTTTTGTTCATTTACTTATTTTTGTTGTTACCAAGGACCAAACCCAGGGCCTTAAGCATCCTAGGAAAGAGTACTCAACCACTGAGCAATCTACTAATCCATAGAACTCTTGATCCACTTATATAATATCTAGACATCCAGAGTATCTACCATATAATAGGATCTCCTTCGTTATCTTTGCTTTTCTAGTAAACTGATAATTCCGATATTAACTCTTCTGTGTAAAGTTTGTGTGTGGGATATCAGAGCCTGCCTTTTCTCCATAGCACAGTCTCTTGGAAAACAGCTGCAGGAAGATGAGACTGGAGCTGGGTGGGTAGTGAGAAGGCAGTCGCTGCCTTTACCAAGTGATTGACGGCCAGGGTAGGATGGAGCAGTAGAGCTTGTCAGAAAGCAGCAGGTTTAAGGATAATAGAGTAAGATGTGTTGTGACCAAACTTGGGGGAGCAAAGCATACATATCTACTCACCCAGATAGGAATTCCCTGACAGACCAAAGTTAGATGTTGTATGAGGAGCATGGGCCCCTTTGTTCTTTCCCGCCCTGCTAGCTTAACCCCTGAAATAATTACACAGAAACCATATTCATTTAAACACTGCCTGGCCCATTATATCTAGCCCCTTCTTGGCTAATTCTTACATCTTGATTCAACCCATTTCTAATAATCTGTGTAGAACCACGAGGTTGTGGTTTACCAGGAAAGATTCAGCATGTCTGACTCTGGCGACTTCATGGCAGCTCTCCCTGCCTGCTTTTTTTTCTCCCAGCATCCAGTTCTGTCTCTCCCGCCTACCTAAGTTTCTGCCCTATCAATAGGCCAAGGCAGTTTCTTTGTTTGACCAATGAAAGCAACTCATAAAAAGAAGAACCTCATAGACCAATTAGATACCACGAAAGACTAACTTAGTGAACCATTGAGTTTTATTGGGGTTACTTACAGGGACAGAAATAGCTTAAAGACAGGTGTATCATCAAAGCCTACCCCAGCATGGACGACAGCTCACAAAGCTGGAAACTGAACCACTCTGCACAGCCTGCTGGCAGCACAACAGACTGGAAAGCATCCTTTCCAGCTGGCCCTGGTCTAAACCTCCTGGAAGCCTGGCTGGTTTCTGCTTGTTCCAGGCTAGCTGGTCTGATCTCAAAAGTCTTCCTGGCAGCTTGGCTTGTCTAAGTGACTCTCAGCACTATTGTGAGAGTGCATGGGAGGTAGAGGCGTAGTGAATCTGCTCAGTTTCAGGGACTTCCTGAAGCTATCTTGAGTTGTTTACCTTTTGTTTTAAGGACCTTTCCTAAAGGATGGAATGTTTTAATCATGGAGGAACCTTATACAACAGGGTAGCAGTAAGTAGTGATTTGTGGTTTGAGACGGAATAATACCTTTGTATCCTTTTGTATCCTGTGAAGGAAAGGTGGTGTGACAATTGAGGACATGTTGAGCTTTTTAAAGATTGTTAAATTTCTGTTAAGATAGAAGCAACATTCACTGCATCTTTGAGTTTTCATTCTAGTTCTTTGCACGTTGGTTGATGAGATGACTGGAGACCTATGCATGATGGGTGGAGATAGCCAGAGTCTGAGGGCTGAAAAACAAGGGCCTAAGTAGTCGTGTACATGCTGCATCATTAGCACATATGTGGTTGTGTACGAGGGATGAATAAGGATGAACAAGGACACTCGTGATGCATAGCTACCTGAAGAAAGCAGAGGCAGGAGAGAGGCAGCTAAGAACAGATGTTTACAGGAAGATCATACTGTCTGATTCTACATAGTATTTTTCTTACATGTGCTTATTTGGTGTCTTAGTCACTGCTGTATTGCTATGAAGAATCTCCATGTCCAATGCTGCTCTTAGAAAAGAAAGCATTTAATTGGGGCTGACTTCAGTTTCAGAGGTTTTGTCCATTATTATCACTGTGGGAGCATGGCAGGAAGTGTGCATGGCACTGGAACAATAACTTAGAGCTGCATCCTGATCTGCAGGAAGGGAGGTAAGGAAGGGGCTGTGGGAGAGACAGACACTAGACTTGGCTTGGACTTTTGAAACTTTAAAGCCCACCTGCAGTGACATTTCCTCCAACAAGGCCACACCTCCTTATCCTTCTCAAACAAGTACCACTCCTTGGTGACTTAGCATTCAAATATATGAGCCTATGGGATCATTCTTTTTTTTAAAAAAAAAAAATATTTATTTATTTATTTATTTATTTATTTATTATGTATACAATATTCTGTCTGTGTGTATGCCTGCACGGCAGAAGAGGGCACCAGACCCCATTACAGATGGTTGTGAGCCACCATGTGGTTGCTGGGAATTGAACTCAGGACCTTTGGAAGAGCAGGCAATGCTCTTAACCTCTGAGCCATCTCTCCAGCCCCCTATGGGACCATTCTTATTTGAACCACCACATTTGGTAAGCAGTACTTACTGAAAATTAGTGATTTCAGGTCATCATTCATTTCAGTTATTCCATTTGCTGGAATCTTCAGTTAGAGTTGTGTGTTCTTTATTCTTGTTTACTAATTTGTCTTTTTTTCTCGTTTGTAAAGGAAACTTTTCAGTATACACTTTTCAAGTGGGCTGAAGAGCTTGATGCACTCAGTCGAGTACAGGACTTACTTGGTTGCTATGAGCAGGCCTTGGAACTCTTTCCTGATGATGAAGTGATTTGCAATAGTATGGGAGAGCATCTCTTTAGGTTTGTGGTAACTTCACTATTACTTGTTGAAGATTATTCTTTATCAGTCCAAAGCAAGTATAAGTTATGCATTAACTTTGTTTAGTTTTGAGATGGAGTCTTACCGCCAGCTGAGTCTGGGCTGGAATTTGTGGATTTATGAGATGTTTTAGCCTGAGACTACATGTATGCACTACCATGCCTATAGATAGGGTGATTTAAATAGAGAAAGTTTAATGTAAATAATTAACTATAGCAGGATCAAAAGAATGAGTGATTAGTTAGTAATAAGGAGAACTCAAGAGAATACAAGAATAGTAAATATGGTATGTAATCTGGCAATTTAAAATTAGATTTATTTTATGTGTGCATATCTGGGTATATGTGTGCATTTGTACACGTGTGTGGGTAGTGTGCTGTAGTGTGCCTGTGGATATCAGAGGACAACTTTTGGGAGTTGGTTCTCTCCCTCTACCATGTTGGTTTGGGGATTGAACTAAGGTTTTCAGGCTTAGTGGGAAGAACCCTTATCTGCTGAATCATCTTGCTGGCCATTGCAGTTTTATAGTTTATTGTTTAAGGGTTTGACCCATGGAGACTGAGGAAGTATTGAAGGAAGAAGTTTCTTTACTGAACTCAGAGCCTGTCTTTGTTTGAAAAGGCACTGCTGTGGTTCACAGGATGCCTTGCCAGAAAGTCTTTAGAACTTGCTAGAATTTTTTCTTTTGGGGTGCCAAAGAAAGCCTGATGGGGAAGTATAAAATTGGGAGCATTCTGTTGATGAGACTCCACTGGGTAGAGTCAAGGATAAGCTGCCATCATTGCTGCTGGTGCCACACTGTTGGATGCTGTGCCCCATGCATAGGGAGGTAACTTATGTAAACCTCGAGGCACATTGAATCACTCGTCATCAGTTCAGACAGTGAAAGCCTTCATCAACCTAAGTACTTACATGCCAAAGGTCAGCCTTGTAAGTAGGCTTTTCAGAGCTCACCAGTCAGGCCTGCCATATAAACCCTGTACACACTAGTACAAGCCGTACCCATTCCTGAGAAATTACAGGACTACAATAAAAGGTTAGCATTGCCTCTGCATTTGAAAGTTTAAAGAAATGGGGGAAAGAACATGGTTCTGCCAAATTGACAAGTGGCAGTTTCAAATTTAAGAGTTTACTAAATAAATCTCATTTTATATATTCCTTCTAGTTTATTCTCGTGCATTTCTCTACCATGCATCCTCTCGCATCATTGATGTTATTAGTAATGAACTAAAAAGCATCATAGTGCGCACAGAATTTCTCTTAAATATATCTAGATTCTATTGGCTGTTGATAATGATTTTAGTTAGGGTTTCTATTGCCGTGAAGAGCCACCATGACCACGACAACTTTTAAAGGAGAACATTCCATTGGGATGGTGGCGTCCAGTTTCAAAGATTAGTCTGTCATCATCATACTGGGACATGGCAGTGTGCAGGCAGACATGGTGTTGCTGGAGCGGAGAGTCCTATGTCTTGATAAGTAGGCAAGAGGAAGTGAACTGAGACACTGGGCATAGCTTAAGACCTTAAGCCCGCCCCTACAGTGACACACTTCCTCCAACAAGGCATACTCCAACAAAGCCACACCTAATTGTGCCACTCCCTACATTCAAAGTAGCACAATAATCAACCTAGTAGTTTTGTCTTCTACTCCCAAGGGGCCCTTCCTCGACTCAGGACTGTGCAGGGCTAGGGCTCTGGAGAAGGGAGTGTATACATTCTTTTCTGACAAATTAATTGAGCAGTAGTCTTCCTTTGTTACACATTTTGGTTCAGCATGGCGAGGCTTGCTCACATTAATGTCATATGTTTTCTACTGTGATGTGTGCTATGCAGTTCCAGAAAATATAAAGAGACTTTTATCTTCAGGGTAAGAAAGAAGGAACATGTACTGACCTTAAATATTTCAATTTTAGACTAAAGCATGAATGCCTATAATTTAACATAGTATTGCCCTTTTGTTAGTTGGTCTCATCTGTCCATGCCTGGGATGAGTAGCGATGATCGAGTTTCTTTAGAATGGACGGATGGCGAATAACGGTGCTGGTGCAGAAACAAGTGAGGACTCTGCTTGTTGTGCTCTGTTGAGTGTGTGCTCTGTAAGTCACTGATTTGTGACAGCCGTGTGTAGAATCTGACAGTAGTGGACATCTCTGCTCAAGGAGCTCATGGGGTGAACAAAGTATAGACCGGTTTTGGATGCTACTGAATTCCGATATCCTGTGAGACACATACTGGTCGTGGGCAGTGCAGTCAGCCCATGAGTAACTATTTTAAACAGTGTCGGAGTTTCTCACCACAGTTTGAGAAGCAGCGTTCAGATGACTTGGTAGTGTTTCCCCCCCTTTAAAAATTTTTATATGCTCATATTCAGTACACATTAATGCCTTTGACACCCCAACTCCCACCCCCAGAATCTCTGAGATGCATAGGTGGAAATTCAGGAGTCAGGAGAGTGCCATCCCCACAGAAGGAGAAATTTGCCCAGGAGACTGCTCTGGGGTATGGGGTAGTGATGAAGGGTTCTCAGGCTTGGTCAGTGTGTGAACACAGGCACTGTAACTAATCGCATAGAGTTGAAGTATTCTGTCATTTTTTTTTCCCCCGTCTAGAATGGGCTTTCGAGATGAGGCAGCTGGGTATTTTCATAAAGCAGTGAAGCTCAACCCTG